>NC_056677.1:58403607-59003607 GCF_018350195.1 Panthera tigris | reverse complement strand
TGCTTTCAAAAATAAATAAAACATTAAAAATAATAAAATAAACATTAAAATATTTTAAAACAATAGGAACCTAATAAACACAGTATTGTAACTTTGTGCATGGTGAATGGTTAAGAAATACATAAATATCACAATAAATATGACACTTGTACCTTGTAAAAGACCTAAGGTTTGCTAATGGACATATGCATCCATGTTCCTGCCAGCTGACCTGCTGGGCTCTCATACCCACTACTCTGTGTGCCGGAGGAGGAGAACAAGAAAGATAGCACGAGAGTGAGGAGAAAGAGAAAAAGAACATAGAACAGACAGAATAATTAAAAAATAAACTGTGAAGAAAGGGAAGGAAATTAAAGAAACAGGAAGGCACAGAGTCATGTACCTAGGGTGGGCATGAAAAGGGAGCAGCTCAGGAGTTACTATGCAGTGGTAGAAGGAATGTTGTCTGAAATTGGACAGAAAGTTGTAACATGAAACGTGGATGAGCGTGGTTCTATTTTCCTCCTGAAGTGTGTGCATGTGTATGTTTTGGGTATTCTTACACAGCTCAGTTCAGCTGAGTGTATACTCTTGCAATTGTGTGTAAGCAAATGTCAAATTTATGTTATGCTCAAATTGTTCCCTCATACATCAAATGCATCAGAATAAATTTGTGTTTGCAAAACAACCGTTAGAACTGTTTTTTCCCCACCATAAATTATCATGGGTTTTTTTTTTGTCTGTTTTGTCTTGTTTGCTTTTTAGGTATTACTAATCTACCACAAATTATTAAGCAAAAAAATGTGAACTTCACTATAATAGAAAATTTAGCAGGTAAAATACAGTTTTTAAATATTTTTTTAATGTTTATTTATTTTTGAGAGAAAGAGAGAGCATGAGCGGGGGAGGGACAGAGAGAGGAGATAGAGAATCTGAAGGAGGCTTTAGGCTCTGAGCTGTCTGCACAGAGCCCAATGCAGGGCTTGAACTCAAGAACCCTGAAATCATGACCTGAGCTGAAGTTGGACACTTAACTGACTGAGCGCCACCCAGGCGCCCCTTAAATACAGTTTTAAAAGCCAGTACATGTAAAGGCAAGAAGCTATGTTTAGAATAGTACATAGTGGATCAAAACAGGCCTGTGGAGACAGGCTGACTTGAGGTCAAATCCAGGCTCAACCTTACACTTTCTGCGTGATCTTCCACGAGTTCATAATGTCTTGAGCTTTCATTTTTCAGTAAAAAGGTTTTAACTGCATATATCTCCTAGGATGGTTGTAAAAATTATAAATGTGTTCAAGTACGCAAAACTGCTAGCATAGTATCTGGCCTGCAATAAGCATTTCTCAAATGCTACTTTCCTTTCTTCTCCATTTTACTAGGTGAATATGTTCCTTTGCAATAGGACTCTCTTTGGCTACAACACTCCCTGAGTTCCTGAGAGAACACTCTATAAACTTTTTTTCCCTTTATCTACAGGTTCAAGAATATAGAGAGGCTCTTGAAACTGTCCTCATCAAGGGCAAAAATGGAGTCCCACTTTTGCCAGAGCTATATAGTGTTCCTCCGGACAAGGTGAGCTGGACAAGTACCATTACATGGAGCTGGGAGAAGAGCAGTACCTCCACAGGACTGCCTCATTTGAGTCAAACCAGTTTTAACTTTCTGATCTTCATGTTCTAAAAATTTGTCTTTAGGTATAAGATGATAAAAATATGATTTAACTCCTTTGAAAATAATTTATTTTTTAAGTATAATTTATTGACAAATTGGTTTCCATACAACATCCAGTGCTCATCCCAACAGGTGCCCTCCTCAATGCCCATCACCCAACTCCATACCCAAAAAACAAATAATCCAGTGAAGATATGGGCAGAAGACATGAATAGAAACTTTTCCAAAGAAGACATCCAGATGGCCAACAGACACATGAAACGATGAAAATAATTTTTTAATGTTTATTTTCATTTTTGAGAGAGAGAGCATGATGGGGGAGGGACAGAGAGAGAGGGATACAGAGGATCCAAAGCAGGCTCTGCACTGAGAGCAGAGAGCCTGATATGAGGCTTGAGCTCACAAACTGGGAGATCATGACCTGAGCTGAAGCTGGACACTTAATCAAGTGAGCCAAACAGGCGCCCTGAAAATAAATTTTTAAAGCAGTCTCAGTTATGGCACTGTTGCATAATGAGACAAGGGCAAGAACAAACATTACAATGGTAGTTTCATGGGTGTATATTTATCCTCAAACTCATCAAGATGCATACATTAAATATGCATGGCCTTTTTATATGTCAACCATACCTCAATTTAAAAAAATTAATTGTTCAGAGACTGATTTTTTAAATGTTTTTAAAGCTTATTTATTTTGAGAGAGAGACAGAACAGGGGAGGGGTAGAGAGGGACGGAGAGAGAGAGAATCCCAAGCAGACTCCATGCTGTCAGCACAGAGCCCGATGTGGGGCTTGAACCCACAAACCGAGAGATCATGACCTGAGCCAGAATGAAGAGCCAGAAGCTTACCCAACTAAGCCAACCAGACACCCCCAGATATTGATTTATTTTTAAATACCAAACCTTAAGGTTAAGAATGATTGGAGATCAGTAGGCAGATGTACAGTGATGTTCTGTGTAAACTGTCAGGATTTGGTATTTTCTGTTTTGAGGCCAGTAATATGGGATTGTTTGAGTAGATCAGGTTTGAAAAATGTTGTAGGTCTCCGTTTTCCCACCATGCCAGTCGGGAGTACCATTGTTCCTCTTCTCCATTACGAAGAAGCATTAGCCATGGGAGGGTTGTAATCTTCCATCCTGGTGGGGATGGATGTAATAAGCTTCTAGAAACATCAGCACCATCTGAAAGTTTGTTAGAAATGCAGATCTCAGGCTTTCCTCCACACTCAGAATCTGCCTTTGGATAAGATCCTCAGGTGATTTGTATGTACCTACATTTAGAGGAGCACTTCCCGGGGTGCCTGTGTAGCTCAATAGGTTAAGTGTCCGACCTCAGCTCAGGTCGTGATTTCACGGCTCACAAGTTCAAGCCCCACATTGGGCTCTGTGCTGACAGCTCGGAGCCTGGAGCTGCTTTGGATTCTGTGTCTCCCTCTCTCTGCCCCTCCCTCACTCACACTCTGTCTCTCTCTGTCTCTCTCTCTCTCTTAAAAATAAATAAACATTTTTTAAAAAGGAGCACTACCCTAGGTTGTAGTCACAGTGCTTTTCGGTGCATTGCATATATAACTGTTTTACAGGGTATGATTCACGATCCAGATTCAGCCCTTTTGTTGTCCAGTATCTTTAACCTTCTATTATCTTTTGTGTGGCTTCTTTATCTTTTCTTTAGGTTGATGAAGAATATCAAAATCCTCACACTGTGGACCGAGTCCCCATGGGCAAGTTGCCCCATATGTGGGGTCAGTCTCTGTACATCTTAGGAAGCTTGATGGCAGAGGTAAGGGGAAGTATCAAGCCTCTTCCACTTTTTTTCTGCTTAAGTCACTGCAAGAATCATATTTGTGAGTAGCTCATTAAAAGGCAAAAGGCAAAAGGTATTTTTGCCTTTTATATTCTGCCTTAATTATATATTTTCCTCTAGGTCAGGTGCTTAGAGTGGGAATATGGCCAATCATTCACAAAAATCTTTCCCCCTGGCAACCATGTCTCTCATACTGCCTAGGGCTTCCTACCTTGGTACTATACTTAGAGCTGCTCTGAGATCAGGGCCTAGATCTTACTCTTTCAAAATACTCCCCTAGTGCCTTGCCTGGTGACTGATGAATGCACTTGTGCTTAGATAGTAATGTTGACTGATAATGGATTTAAGTACTAACTTTTACAAGCAATATGGTGTTTCATTATTTAATTGAGTAAGCTGATAAGATAATCTTAGGCACCATGACAAGTGTTTGGGAACATCATAGTTTTTTTTAAATTTTTATTTCTTTATTTTGAGAGAGAGAGGAAAAGCAAAGAGAGAGAGAGAGAGAGAGAGAGAGAGAGAGAGAGAGAGAGAGAGAGAGAGAGAGAGAGAATGAATGAGAATCCCAGACAGGCTCCTCACTGTCAGCACAGAGCCCAGTGTGGGGCTCAAACTCATGAACCCTGAGATCATGACCTAAGCCAAAATCAAGAGTCTAACGCTTAACCGACTGAGCTACCCAGGTGGCCCAGGAACATCATAGTTTTTAAAAATTTATTGTTTGTTTATTTTTGTTAAGGGGCCCTTTAAATGTTTTTTTTTTATGTTAAATTCTGTTGAAACAGCTCTTAAATGTAGCACTTGAGAATTTTGTACTTTATGTTCAGCTTATTTTTGATATTTTGAGCTATTGTAAGCATTCTCTTTCTCGAAGTTTTCCAGATTTACCGGCAAATCTATTTCCCCATTGTAGGTTATTATGGTAAGTTATAACTGAGGCTTCTAGAAGATCTAAGGTGGGACTTAGCTATCCTTTCTAAGCCAGTCTCTTTGACCTGTTTATACGTGACTATTTTTTGCAGCTGTTTTTGTTCTATTTTGTTTTTTTTCTCAGTTTCACTGAGCTATAATTGACATACATCCATGTGAGTTTCAGGTGTACAGCATAAAAGTTTGATTATCTTTAGTTGATATTATGAAGAATGTAGCAATAATGAGCAGAAAGATTTGTTTAAAATAATCCTTACCTGATGACTTTCTCATTCAGGGCTATAAATAAATTAAATGCTGTGAACAAGGAGGAAATGAATGGTGTTTTTAAGAGCAAATGGGTGAATTCATCCCATTTCAGCAAGGACAGAAATTCAAGTCAAAAGATATATGCTGAGCATAAAGCATAACAGTCACATGAATAAATGAGAAAACAAGACCTAAATTATTGATAATAAACACTGTGATTTGATTATCTAATTGTATGCATCCAGAGAAGGTGGAGTTGTAGCTAAAAAACTTTCTGCTTATCACTTACACCCCATCTATTTCCAGCAAAGAACTTGTGGCCACCATTAGAAGGTATTTGTTTTCTTTCCATACCTGCCTCTCACAGGTTATGATGTGAGGTTTTGGCACTGGTGTGTTGTTTCTCCTCAAACATTAGCTTTTTACTCCCCTGAAAGGCTCTGGTGGAAAAAGCATGAATTTAGGTACCTTGTACAAATAAATTACTTACATAAAATAATTAGCTTTTTGGTTGAGATGTAACAATCTTTTTATGGTTTTTCTTTAGGGATTTTTAGCTCCTGGAGAAATTGATCCCCTGAATCGAAGGTTTGCTACTGTACCAAAGCCAGATGTTGTGGTTCAAGGTATGGATTCTTATTCCCAGCATTAAAACTTTATATTAAAGATCTGTTTTGTACCAGTAAATGATGGCTTTATTGTTTATCATGTGTTTTGTTCAGCCTCAAAAAGTATACAATTAACTTGGTTCTGTTTGGTTTCAAGATTGCTATTAATCTTAATCATGAAAAAATGCTTAATAAATGATGTTATTTGATACTCTCAACCACTTCTTACTTCTGGAAAGTCTTTTCATTGTCATGATATTGTAGCCTCCTGATTGTTTCTGCTTTCTTTCCGAACATTACTTCTGTGCTTCTTCTGTTAGTACTCCTTTCTTCTCATACCCTTTTTTTAAAAATTTTTTTTAATATATGAAATTTATTGTCAGATTGGTTTCCATACAACACCCAGTGCTCATCCCAAAAGATGCCCTCTTCAATACCCATCAACCACCCTCCCCCTCCCTCCCACCCCCCATCAACCCTCCATTTGTTCTCAGTTTTTAAGAGTCTCTTATGCTTTGGCTCTCTCCCACTCTAACCTCTTTTTTTTTTCCCTTCCCCTCCCCCATGGGTTTCTATTAAGTTTCTCAGGATCCACATAAGAGTGAAAACATATGGTATCTGTCTTTCTCTGAATGGCTTATTTCACTTAGCATCACACTCTCCAGTTCCATCCACGTTGCTACAAAGGGCCATATTTCGTTCTTTCTCATTGCCATGTAGTACTCCATTGTGTATATAAACCACAATTTCTTTATCCATTCATCAGTTGATGGACGTTTAGGCTCTTTCCATAATTTGGCTATTGTTGAGAGTGCTGCTATAAACATTGGGGTACAAGTGCCCCTATGCATCAGTACTCCTGTATCCCTTGGGTACATTGCTAGCAGTGCTACTGCTGGGTCATAAGGTAGGTCTATTTTTAATTTTTTGAGGAACCTCCACACTGTTTTCCAGAGCAGCTGCACCAGTTTGCATTCCCACCAACAGTGCAGGAGGGTTCCCGTTTCTCCTCATCCTCTCCAGCATCTATAGTCTCCTGATTTGTTCATTTTGGCCACTCTGACTGGTGTGAGGTGGTATCTGAGTGTGGTTTTGATTTATATTTCCCTGATGAGGAGCGACGTTGAGCATCTTTTCATGTGACTGTTGGCCATCCAGATGTCTTCTTTAGAGAAGTGTCTATTCATGTTTTCTGCCCATTTCTTCACTGGGTTATTTGTTTTTCAGGTGTAGAGTTTGGTGAGCTCTTTATAGATTTTGGATACTAGCCCTTTGTCCGATATGTCATTTGCAAATATCTTTTCCTATTCCGTTGGTTGCCTTTTAGTTTTGTTGGTTGTTTCCTTTGCTGTGCAGAAGCTTTTATCTTCATGAGGTCCCAATAGTTCATTTTTGCTTTTAATTCCCTTGCCTTTGGGGATGTGTCAAGAAAGAAACTGCTGCGGCTGAGATCAGACAGGTCGTTTCCTGCTTTCTCCTCTAGTGTTTTGACGGTTTCCTGTCTCACATTCAGGTCCTTTATCCATTTTGAGTTTATTTTTGTGAATGGTGTGAGAAAGTGGTCTAGTTTCAACATTCTGCATGTTGCTGTCCAGTTCTCCCAGCACCATTTGTTAAAGAGACTGTCGTTTTTCCATTGGATGTTCTTTCCTGCTTTGTCAAAGATTACTTGGCCATGCATTTGTGGGTCTAGTTCTGGGGTTTCTATTCCATTGGTCTATGTGTCTGTTTTTGTGCCAATACCATGCTGTCTTGATGATTACAGCTTTGTAGTAGAGGCTAAAGTCTGGGATTGTGATGCCTCCTGCTTTGGTCTTCTTCTTCAGAATTACTTTGGCTATTCAGGGCCTTTTGTGGTTCCATATGAATTTTAGAATTGCTTGTTCTAGCCTCGAGAAGAATGCTGGTGCAATTTTGATTGGGATTGCATTGAATGTGTAGATAGCTTTGGGTAGTATTGACATTTTGACAGTATTTATTCTTCCAGTCCATGAGCACGGAATGTTTTTCCATTTCTTTATATCTTCTTCAATTTCCTTCATAAGCTTTCTATAGTTTTCAGCATACAGATCTTTTACATCTTTGGTTAGATTTATCCCTAGGTGTTTTATGCTTCTTGGTGCAATTGTGAATGGGATCAGTTTCTTTGTCTTTCTGTTGCTTCATTATTAGTGTATAAGAATGCAACTGATTTCTGTACATTGATTTTGTATCCTGCAACTTTGCTGAATTCATGTATCAGTTCTAGCAGACTTTTGGTGGAGTCTGTCGGATTTTCCATGTATAATATCATGTCATCTGCAAAAAGTGAAAGCTTGATTTCATCTCTGCCAATTTTGATGCCTTTGATTTCCTTTTGTTGTCTGATTGCCGATGCTACAACTTCCAACACTATGTTAAACAACAGCAGTGAGAGTGGACATCCCTGTCATGTTCCTGATCTCAGGGAAAAAGCTCTCAGTTTTTCCCCATTGAGGATGATGTTAGCTGTGGGCTTTTCATAAGTGGCTTTGATGATGTTTAAGTATGTTCCTTCTATCCAGACTTTCTCGAGGGTTTTTATTAAGAAAGGTTGCTGAATTTTGTCAAATGCCTTTTCTGCATCGATTGACAGGATCATATGGTTCTTATATTTTCTTTAATTAATGTGACGTATCACGTTGATTGATTTGAGAATGTAGAACCAGCCCTGCAGCCCAGGAATGAATCCCACTTGATCATGGTGAATAATTCTTTTTATATGCTGTTGAATTCGATTTGCTAGTATCTTATTGAGAATGTTTGCATCCATATTCATCAGGGATATTGGCCTGTAGTTCTCTTTTTTGGCTGGGTCTCTGTCTGGTTTGGGAATCGAAGTAACACTGCCTTCATAGAATGAGTCTGGAAGTTTTCCTTCCCTTTCTATTTCTTGGAACAGCTTGAGAAGGATAGGTATTATCTCTGCTTTAAACGTCTGGTAGAACTCCCCTGGGAAGCCATCTGGTCCTGGACTCTTATTTGTTGGGAGATTTTTGATAACCGATTCAATTTCTTCGCTGGTTATGGGTCTGTTCAAGCTTTCTATTTCCTCCTGACTGAGTTTTGGAAGCGTGTGGGTGTTTAGGAATTTGTCCATTTCTTCCAGGTTGTCCAGTTTGTTGGCAAATAATTTTTCATAGTATTCACTGATAATTGTTTGTATCTCTGAGGGATTGGTTGTAATCATTCCATTTTCATTCATGATTTTATCTATTTGGGTCATCTCCCTTTTCTTTTTGAGAAACCTGGCTAGAGGTTTGTCAATTTTGTTTATTTTTTCAAAAAACCAACTCTTGGTTTCGTTGATCTGCTCTACAGTTTTTTTAGATTCTATATTGTTTATTTCTGCTCTGATCTTTATGATTTCTCT
This sequence comes from Panthera tigris, assembly GCF_018350195.1. Lineage (NCBI taxonomy): Eukaryota > Metazoa > Chordata > Mammalia > Carnivora > Felidae > Panthera > Panthera tigris. The sequence goes on along the minus strand of NC_056677.1, from coordinate 58,994,968 downwards.
TCTTCTGCTGGGTTTAGGCTGCCTTTGCTGTTCTGCTTCTATTTCCTTTAGGTGTGCTGTTAGATTTTGTATTTGGGATTTTTCTTGTTTCTTGAGATAGGCCTGGATTGCAATGTATTTTCCTCTCAGGACTGCCTTCGCTGCGTCCCAAAGTGTTTGGATTGTTGTATTTTCATTTTCGTTTGTTTCCATATATTTTTTAATTTCTTCTCTAATTGCCTGGTTGACCCGCTCATTCGTTAGTAGGGTGTTCTTTAACCTCCATGCTTTTGGAGGTTTTCCAGACTTTTTCCTGTGGTTGATTTCAAGCTTCATAGCATTGTGGTCTGAAAGTGTGCATGGTATGATCTCAATTCTTGTACACTTATGAAGGGCTGCTTGGTGACCCAGTATGTGATCTGTCTTGGAGAATGTTCCATGTGCACTCGAGAAGAAAGTATATTCTGTTGCTTTGGGATGCAGAGTTCTAAATATATCTGTCAAGTCCATCTGATCCAATGTATCATTCAGGGCCCTTGTTTCTTTATTGACTGTGTGTCTAGATGATCTATCCATTTCTGTAAGTGGGGTGTTAAAGTCCCCTGCAATGACCACATTCTTATCAATAAGGTTGCTTATGTTTATGAGTAATTGTTTTATATATCTGGGGGCTCGGGTATTTGGCGCATAGACATTTATAATAGTTAGCTCTTCCTGGTGGATAGACCCTGTGATTATTATATAATGCCCTTCTTCATCTCTTGTTACAGCCTTTAATTTAAAGTCTAGTTTGTCTGATATAAGTATGGCTACTCCAGCTTTCTTTTGGCTTCCAGGAGCATGATAAATAGTTCTCCATCCCCTCACTCTCAATCTAAAGGTGTCCTCAGATCTAAAATGAGTCTCTTGTAGACAGCAAATAGATGGGTCTTGTTTTTTTATCCATTCTGATACCCTATGTCTTTTGGTTGGCGCATTTAATCCATTTACATTCAGTGTTATTATAGAAAGATATGGGTTTAGAGTCATTGTGATGTCTGTATGTTTTATGCTTGTAGTGATGTCTCTGGTACTTTGTCTCACAGGATCCCCCTTAGGATCTCTTGTAGGGCTGGTTTAGTGGTGACAAATTCCTTCAGTTTTTGTTTGTTTGGGAAGACCTTTATCTCTCCTTCTATTCTAAATGACAGACTTGCTGGATAAAGGATTCTCGGCTGCATATTTTTTCTGTTTAGCACACTGAAGATATCGTGCCAAGCCTTTCTGGCCTGCCAAGTTTCAAAGGAGAGATCAGTCACGAGTCTTATAGGTCTCCCTTTATATGTGAGGGCACGTTTATCCCTTGCTGCTTTCAGAATTTTCTCTTTATCCTTGTATTTTGCCAGTTTCACTATGATATGTCGTGCAGAAGATCGATTCAAGTTACGTCTGAAGGGAGTTCTCTGTGCCTCTTGGATTTCAATGCCTTTTTCCTTCCCCAGTTCAGGGAAGTTCTCAGCTATAATTTCTTCAAGTACCCCTTCAGCACCTTTCCCTCTCTCTTCCTCCTCTGGGATACCAATTATGCGTATATTATTTCTTTTTAGTGTATCACTTAGTTCTCTAATTTTCCCCTCATATTCCTGGATGTTTTTATCTCTCTTTCTTTCAGCTTCCTCTTTCTCCATAACTTTATCTTCTAGTTCACCTATTCTCTCCTCTGCCTCTTCAATCCGAGCCGTCGTGGTTTCCATTTTGTTTTGCATTTCGTTTAAAGCGTTTTTCAGCTCCTCGTGACTGTTCCTTAGTCCCTTGATCTCTGTGGCAAGAGATTCTCTGCTGTCCTGTATACTGTTTTCAAGCCCAGCGATTATTTTTATGACTATTATTCTAAATTCACTTTCTGTTATATTATTGAAATCCTTTTTGATCAGTTCATTAGCTGTTGTTATTTCCTGGAGATTCTTCTGAGGGGAATTCTTCCGTTTGGTCATTTTGGATAGTCCCTGGAGTGGTGAGGACCTGCAGGGCACTTCCCCTGTGCTGTGGTGTATAACTGGAGTTGCTGGGCGGGGCCACAATCAGACCTGATGTCTGCCCCCAGCCCACCGCTGGGGCCACAGTCAGACTGGTGTGTGCCTTCTCTTCCCCTCTCCTAGGGGCGGGATTCACTGTGGGGTGGCTTGGCCCGTCTGGGCTACTTGCACACTGTCAGGCTTGTGGTGCTGGGGATCTGGCGTATTAGCTGGGGTGGGTAGGCAAGGTGCACGGGGGCAGGAGGGGCAGGCTTAGCTCGCTTCTCCTTAGGTGATCCACTTTAGGAGGGGCCCTGTGGCAGCGGGAGGGAGTCAGATCCGCTGCCGGAGGTTTGGCTCCGCAGAAGCACAGAGTTGGGTGTTTGCGCGGAGCGAGCAAGTTCCCTGGCAGGAACTGGTTCTCTTTGGGATTTTGGCTGGGGGATGGGCGGGGGAGATGGCGCTGGCGAGCGCCTTTGTTCCCCGCCAAGCTGAGCTCTGCCGTCCGGGGGCTCAGCAGCTCTCCCTCCCTTTGTCCTCCAGCCTTCCCGCTTTCTGAGCAGAGCTGTTAACTTATGACCTCCCAGACGCTAAGTCGTGCTTGCTGTCGGAACACAGTCCGTCCGGCCCCTCCGCTTTTGCCAGCCAGACTCGGGGGCTCCGCTTGGCCGGCGAGCCGCCCCTCCGCCCCGGCTCCCTCCCGCCAGTCCGTGGAGCGCGCACCGCCTCGCGACCCTTCCTACCCTCTTCCGTGGGCCTCTCGTCTGCGCTTGGCTCCAGAGACTCTGTTCTGCTAATCCTCTGGCGGTTTTCTGGGTTCTTTAGGCAGGTGTAGGTGGAATCTAAGTGATCAGCAGGACGCGCGGTGAGCCCAGCGTCCTCCTACGCCGCCATCTTCTGAAGGAATCTGCATGTATATTTTTGAGAGATTGGCTTGTAGTTCTCTTTTTTTGTGGTATTTTCATCTGGTTTTGGTATCATGGTGATAACTGGCCTTATAGAATGAATTTGGAAGCTTTCTTCCTCTTCTAAGTTCTGGAATAATTTGAGAAGAATAGGTGTTAATTCTGGTTAGAGGTTTATCAGTTTTGTTGATCTTTGCAAAGAACCACCTCTTGGTTTCATTGATCTGTACCATTGTTTTTTTTTAGTTTCTATACCATTTATTTCTGCTCTAATCTTTATTATTTATTTATTATTTCATTCCTTCTGCTGGTTTTGGGTTTTGTTTTTCCTTCTTTTTCTACCTTCTTTAAGTATAAAGTTAGGTTTTTATTTGAGATTTTTCTTGCTTCCTCAGATAGGCTTGTATTGCTGTAAATTTCCCTCTTAGAACCACTTTTGCAGCATCCCAAAAATTTTGGACCATTGTGTTTTCATTTCATTTGTTTTATGTACTTTTTTATTCTTTTATTTTCTGGTGAGCCCATTCATTGTTTATGTTGTTTAACCTCCAAGTATTTATGGTCTTTCCAGATTTTTTTCTTGTGGTTGATTTCTAGTTTCATAGCGTTGTGGTCAGAAAAGATGCAAGGTATGACTTTGACCTTTTTAAATTTGTTGAGACTTGTGGCCTAATTGTGATCTATAATGGAGAATGTTCCATGTGCACTTGAGAAGAATGTGTATTCTCCTGTTTGGGGATGAAATTTTCTGAAAATATCTGTTAAATCCATTTGGTACAGTGTGTCACTTACACTGTACACTGTACAGTGGGTTTCCTTGAAACCCAGTCTTCATTAACCACCCCCCAACACTTTAGGTATATGGTGTCATAGTCTACATCCTTTTATTTTATGAATCTGTTGACTGAGTTTTACAGAAATACTTATTTTTACTGCTTTTGTAAGTAAAATAATTATCTTACTACTTTTCATACTCTTACTTATGGTCTTTCCACTACTTTCTTGTAGAGCTGGTTTAGTGGTCATGAACTCCTTTAGTTTTTATCTGAGGAACTCTTTATCTCTCCTTCTATTATGATTTATAGCCTTGCTGATAGAGTATTCTTGGCTGAAGATTTTTCCCTTTTAGCATTTTGAATATATCATGCCACTCCCTTCTGGTCTGCAAAGATCTGCTGAAAAATCTACTGATAGCCTTATGGAGTTTCCCTTGCATATAATTGTCTTCTCTCTTGCTGCTTTTAAAATTATTCATCACTAATTTTGCCATTTTAATTACTATGCCACACTAATTACTCAGTGTGGACCTCCTAGGGTTGATTTTTTATGGGGATTTCTTTGCCTCCTGGATGTGGATATGTTTCCTTCTCCATATTAGGGAAATTTTCAGCTATTATTTCTTCAAATAAATTTTCTATCTCCTATTCTCTCTTTTCTTCTTCTGGGATCTCTATAATGTGAATGTTATTACCTTGATGGAGTCCCTGGGTTCCCTAAGGCTATTCTCAGTTTGCATAATATTTTTTTCCTCTCATTCTTTCAGCTTAATTATTTTCCATTACTCTGTCTTTCAGGTCAGTAATTTGTTTTTCTACTTCCTCTAGCATCCTATTTATTCCATCAAGTGTATTTTTTTTATTTTTTTTTAACGTTTATTTATTTTTGAGACAGAGAGAGACAGAGCATGAACGGGGTAGGGGCAGAGAGAGAGGGAGACACAGAATCGGAAGCAGGCTCCAGGCTCTGAGCCATCAGCCCAGAGCCCGACGTGGGGCTCAAACTCACAGACCGTGAGATCGTGACCTGAGCTGAAGTCAGACACTTAACTGACTGAGCCACCCAGGCGCCCCCCATCAAGTGTATTTTTAATTTCAGTTATTGTCTTCTTCATCTTTGATTGGTTCTTTTTTTATCTCTTTGTTAAAGGTCTCCCTGATGGCTTCCACTCTTTTCTCAAGTTCAACAAGTATCTTTAAAAGACCATTACTTCAAATTCTCTATCAGGAATTCTACTTACATTTATTTTACTTAAGTCTCTTGCTGTGATTTGGTCCTTTTATTTCTTTTGTAACATATTCCTCTGTCTCCTCATTTTGTCTAAGTCTCTGTGTCTTTTCTGTGTGAGGAAAGTCACTTACTTCTGTTGTTCCTAATGATAATAGCCTTATGAAGAAGAGGTCCCATAGTGTCTTGCTGTGTGGTGTCCCATTCCCTAGGACCTGGAACTTCAGGAAGGATTTCTTATGTGGGCTGTGTATGCCCTACTCTTGAGTTCTGGCCTCTTTTTCCTTTAGTCAAGTTGTCTGCAGGGGCTCTCTTTGCCTATTGTTGTCAGTGTTTGGTCCCTAGCTGGGTGGAGCATATTTTAACAAGGTATGTACCTGTCAGCGTGCAAAATGAGACCTGACACTGGCACTGGAACTTTAGTCCCACAGAACATGTGGATTGGGAGATAAGGTGTTGGTGGGGTTTCCACCTGTGTTCTGGGGGAGGGGACCTGCAACGCCATGACTCAGGCAAGCATGACTGGGAAGGGCAGATCCACCCAAATGTGGGAATGGCAGGATTTGGTGTAAACAAGTTAAGTAGCAAGTTTCAACACTGCTGGTTCCTGCCAGTGGCCATGTATTTATGCTGAGTGGTGAGGGACAGAAATGGTACCTTCCAGCTCCTTTATTCCTGGAAGGGTCTCACTGTGATCACTCAGGGACATGCTCTGAGATGAGTAAATAACTCTCCCTCTCATTTGTCCCCAGTGTGTTTCATGCTGCTGCTCCACACTATATCCTGCTGGTTGTTTGTCGTGGTCTCTTAAAGGGCAGGGATTCCACTTCCTAATGCCCTCTGGGTTCTCCCAGAGCTGAAACTGCTAATTTTTAAAATTCCAGGCTTTAAGTCCTGATGGTTGTAGGAATTCACAAAACTCATCCCCTCTTGCTTTCAAAGCCAAGTGTTATGGGGATTTTTCCTCCCCATTTGGGCTCCTCGGTGTAATAGTCTGTTTTTTGCTCTTCTCTGTGCCACCGGCTCCCTCCCCGCTACAGATGGCCACAGTCCATTTTGCTCCCAAACTGCATCTTTGCCCTTTCTACCTTCTTCATTGTGGCCTCTTCCCTACCTTAAGTTGTGGAGTTTGTTCTGCCAGTTTTCAAATTGTTTTCTGGGTTATTTACACTGATGTGAGTGTTATCTAGTTGTATCTGTGGGATGAGACAATCTTTAGGTCCCCCTAGTCTGTCATCTTCTCAGCCTCTTCCATTCTGCATTTTCTGATCCTATACCTGGTCTACTAAATTCTACTGGAAAGAAATCACACAAATCAGCAGATGGTAGCACTGTAATTCTGAAGTCTCCAACCCAGCTAGGCCCACAGTGCCTCCTGTTAGTCCTTGTTCTTACTGTTACTCAGCATTTTCATTCTTTTCAACCACTATTCTAAACCTTCTGTTTTCAAGCCCATCCCTTGTTTTCATCCTTTTTCTTGGCCTGCTACCAAGGTTAGATATCTTAATCTAGCTAGATAATGTTAATATTATGATCACTGTCTGTTTCCCAACCCTCCACCACAATCTTAACTTATATCTTCACTTATCCTTGTCCCCTTTTCTCCAGTCGCAAAAAAAGGTGTTTCTTCTCTTTAAGACCAACTCCTCCTTCTAATGCTTGATCCTATCCTCATCCCCAGCCTTCCTAGAAATCTGCTCTTTCCTCTAATCTTCAAACTCTTTTGGCTCTGTTTTTTAGTTCATTTACATACCTGTCACCCTTTAGTAATCCTGTCTTTCCTTTCTCATCCGAATTTCTGCTTCTTTATATTCCATGCATTCTGCAGTCCTTTCCAGTGTGGCTTATTACTCCTCTGAAAATGCTTTTGCTTAAGTTATTGAAAAACTTAGTAGATATTTTTCAATCCACACCATAGTAGATCTTTCTGTTTCATTTGTTGTTTATCTTTTCAGAAACTCTTAACTCACATGCCTTCTGTGATACCATCTCTTGGATCTTCTTCAACCTGGATTTTGCATTTTTCTGCCTCATTCTGGGCTTCCTCTTCTCTTTGACCCTTAATTGTTGGTATTCCTAGGACTTACATCCATAGACCTTCTTACTCAGAATATTTGTTCTGGTCTGTCAGGCTCCTATTCCAGACCTTCTCCCTTTCCCTACCTCCTCACTTCTTCCCTCTCAGAAGATGACTTCACTTCCTATATCATAGAGAAAATACAAGCCTTGAGACAAGAACTCCTCATTCCCACCCCAGGCTTTGTTATCTGCCCATTTCTTATATGTTGAACTTTCTCAAGGTTGTATTCTGGGTTCTCTTATCTTTTTCTCTAAGTATTCTCCTTGACCCATCTCATCTCTTTGTATGCTAATGACTCCTGAATCTTTATTGCTGTCCTTTAAGACAGCCCCACTTGGATGTCTCACATTCACTTCTAACTCAGCATGTCTACAGGTACATGTCTAGTGGCTCGGTCAGTTAAGAATCCAATTCTTTAAATTAGCTCAGGTCATGATCTCACAGTCATGAGGTCGAGCCCCGCATTGGGGCTGAGCATGGAGCCTGCTTGGAATTCTCTCTCTGCCCCTCCCCTGCTCATGCTCGCTCGCTCTCTCTCTTTCTCTCTCTCAAAATAAATAAATAAACTTAGAAAAACTCAACATGTCTTGGGGTGCCTGGGTGGCTCAGTCAGTTAAGCATCCAACTTCAGCTCAGGTCATGATCTCACAGCTCGTGAGTTCAAGCCCCACATCATGCCATGCCAGCTCAGAGCCTGGAGCCTTCTTCGGATTCTGTGTCTCCCTGTCTCTCTCTGCCCCTCCCCCACTCACACTCTGTGTGTGTCTCTCTCTCAAAAATAAATGAACATTAAAAAATTTTTTAAAAAAAGAAAAACCCGACATGTCTAAAATTATTCAGCTGCACCCTCCTACTACTATATCACCCATGCCTGCTTTTCTCCCTATATGCCTGTGTCATTAAAGGCACACACCATTCTCAGTTCCACATATAAATTCCTGGGGAATCATTCTCAATATCTCCCCCTCTCTCACCTCCTATATTCAATCACTTAAAAAATCCTGATTTCTTTACCTTCTAAATGACTCTGAAATCCATCTAGTCCTCTTCAGTGCCGATGCCATGATCCTAATCTAGGTAATCAACATCTCTCACTTGCATTACTGCAATGGATTTTTAAGTCTTCAGTCTAGGCCCACTACAGACTATCAGCTTATTCTTTAATCATCAACATTAATATGCTTTTTAAGGTACAGATATGGACATATTATTTTCCTGATTACAACTCTACAGTGGTTTCTGTTGCCAACCTCCTTCATATGGCTTATAAGGTCCTTTAGGATCTGGTGCCTGACCCTGTCTCCATTGTCATTTTTTACATGGCTCCTTCACACTTCATGCTCCTGCTGTAAAGAGCATTATATAATTCCCATATCTGCCTTGTTCTGTGCTGCCTTTGAGCCTTTGTTTCTGCTTTTTCTTCTGTCTGGAACAACTTCTCATATTTTTACCTTCACCTTTGCCAGATTAATTTCCATTCAGCCTTCTAGCAGAACTCAATGTCAATGTCATTTTCTCCAGGGATCGTGCCTATCTCTGTACACCTAGCATTTGGCAGTGCCTAGCACATTGGTGGCATTTTCTAAATGTTTTTATAAAATGTAAAGTAAAAAAAGAGCTCAACTGTTGGGGTTGAAACTATTCCTAGTGCCCCAGAGTGTTGCTCAGTTGCCTCTCTTTCAGTCCTCTCTACTCCTGCTACCAATTGCATTGCCCTCTGCAGGTCCCTGAAGCTTAGTAGAATGAAGTTTGGAAATCATTACCCAAGGATAAAATACAAAATCTTTAAAGTGTCACATATACCCTCCATAAAAATCTAACCTCTGTCTGCCTTTCCAGATTCTTTTTTTTTTTTTTACCATCATGCAAGGTATTTTATGCTACAGCAACATTGAAGTGTATGTAGTTTCCCCCTCCCCAATACATACACATTCTTTTTTCATTTCCATGTTTTATGACCATTGTGTACCTTCTACCTAAAATGGATTTCCCGGGGGCGCCTGGGTGGCTCAGTCAGTTAAGCGGCCGACTTCGGCCCAGGTCATGATCTCGCGGTCCGTGAGTTCGAGCCCCGCGTCGGGCTCTGTGCTGACAGCTCAGAGCCTGGAGCCTGTTTCGGATTCTGTGTCTCCCTCTCTCTGACCCTCCCCCGTTCATGCTTTGTCTCTCTCTGTCTCAAAAATAAATAAACACTAAAAAAAATTTTTTTTTAAATGGATTTCCCCATTCCTATTCCTTTCTTTCTCCTGGCTAACATTCATTCTTTCAAATTCAGCTTAGATATCAACTCTTCCAGAAAGCCTTTTCTGAAACCACTCCCTACAAGTCCCAGACATTACAGGTGTTGCATTTGGGTGGCTTATAATGTTTTGTGCATATCTTTATTTACATAGCAGCTTAGTTTATAATCAGTTTATGTGTAATTCCATTACACTGTAAGCTCCTTTAAGAGAGAGACTAATTTATCCATCTCTTTATCCCTAATGCCTAGCATAGTACCTCATCCACTTAGGTGCTTAATAAATGTTTGTTAATAAATGAATGGATAACCACATGTGTTTTCCTGGACTTTCCTTAGCTGCATTATCATTCTTCCTTTGTACATTTTCCCTGGAGAATCTGTCATTTTTGTGTTTTTAGTTCTAAGTAATCAAAATTGTGTTATGTCCAGGGGACCCTATGATCGGTGTATCCTGCATTTCCTGACCCAGACCACAGTAACACAATGCCATGAGGACCCCAAGATAGAAAGATACACACAAAAGATAATGGCAAAGATAAAGAAAGTGGCACTCTGTTAACTAGGTTTTTGCCCCTGATGCTCAACATAGAAAATGCTAGTCAACTTGAATGAACCAAATGGTACCTTCATTTTCCCATTATCCAATTCAACACATCTACCAGCACTGGAGGAACAAGAAGGTGCATGTTTGCCCCTGGTGCTTAGTGTCAAACTAGCTGAGGCCCCACTTGGATTATTAGCCCTCAACCAGGTATCTGTCCTCTAGAGGGAGAGTAAACAAAAGAGTCAGGGAACTGGCCTGGCCTCTTGCTTAGTGAGTATGATAACCACTTCACAGACATAAATATAAAAGGAAGAAAAGGGAAGGGCGCCTGGGTGGCTCAGTTGGTTGAGTGTCCGACTTCAGCTCAGGTCATGAACCCGCGGTTTGTGAGTTTGAGTCCCACATCAGGCTCTGTGCTGACAGCTCAGAGCCTGGAGCCTGCTTCGGATTCTGTGTCTCCCTCTCTCTCTGTCCTTCCCCTGATCATGCTGTGTCTCTCTATGTCTCTCAAAAATAAGTAAAGTGTTAAAAAAATTTTTGAAAAGGGAGCTGTCCAGGTTTGGCAGGCTCAGAATCTACAGAAGTGGTATCCCTGCCCCCCAACTCCCAAAAGAACCACACACAATTTTATCTATGGTACCCCAGTTCTATATTCCGAGTTTACCTTGTCTTCTACCATTCTCTAGCTATACAGTAATTCTTACTATTACCCTCAAAATCTGTCTGGTCTTAAGGGTATGGATAAGAAAGAGCCTTGGAGAAGCAACTATTACCAAAGCTATAACACACCTCACATTGGATTTTTTTTTCCTACTTACACATGGAATCTCAGACATAAAGAGAGTGTGGCAATCTCTAGGAGCACATAGGTACTTAGCCAAAAAAGCAGAACCTAATTCTCTAGTCAAGAGATCCTTTTAGCGTTTTCATTTAGGCAACAGTGTTATGTACCTAGCATGGTATGTGTTTCATAAAAGTTCCTCAATAACTATTGATTTCCTCCCATTTTCTTTCTCTTCCCTTCAGAAGAAATTATGTGGCTTGAGAGATTTTTAGGTTCCTATTAAAATAAAAGTTTCTATTGACCTCATCTTTCTTTCTTTCTTAGTTTCCATTCTAGCTGAGACAGAAGAAATCAAGGCCATTTTGAAGGACAAGGGAATTGATGTAGAGACCATTGCTGAGGTATACCCTATCAGAGTACAACCAGCCCGTATTCTCAGCCACATTTATTCCAGCCTAGGTAAGGAAACTGGCCTTAATAATCATTATAATAATCAAAGCATTATTCAATACAGGCTGATTTCTTTCCTTTTTATTTTTTCTTGGTTTTGTAACTGCTTTATTCAACTGGATCTGAAAAGGAATTTGAAGTCTCTGGAACCTAAGTTTCTGACCCAATATATCCTGAGCAGGCTTGATAATTTTAGATGTGTTTATGAAGTCTAGTACTTAGGGCATAACTGTTAGCAAACAATATTGTATCTTCATTCCAAGTGCATGCTTAACTAACATGTTCTCCCCTTTCTTGAGACCTATATTTCTGTTTTGAATACATGCTAATTTTAGGTAAAGTAATAGCCAAGGAACTTGTTTTTAGGTCTTTTTATACTTTGTCATGTAATGAATTGGTTGACAAAATTTTTAAATTTCATTTAATCTAAAACTTATTTTAATTAGTATGCAATTTTTATTTAATTTATGAAACTTTGTGATCGACACATTAAGCAAATTACTACAAATTACAGATTTATACAATTTGTTACAGATTTTACATTAAAGAAATTACTATGCTGTTAACTGAAAAAACAAAGAAAGGATCTGCAAAAGTTTCTAAACTACCCTTTTGGAAGACTGAATAATGGCCCCCAAAGGTATCTAAGTCCTAATTCCTGGAACCTGTGAATATTACCTTATATAGCAGAAGAGATTTTGCAGGTATGATTAGTTTAAGGAGCGTGAGATGAGAAGGATTATCCTGGATTTTCCAGGTGGACCCTAAATATAATCACAAGTGTCCTTATACAAGGAAAGCAGAAGGAGTTCATAGTATAGAAGGTAGGACATGTGAAAACAGAACAAGAGATTGGAGTGATGCAGCTATGAGCCAAAGATTTTTAAGGAATGCCCACAGCCTCTATTGGTTAGAATTGAAAAGGAACAGATTCTCTCCTGGAACTTTCAGAAGAAATCGGCCCTGTTAATACCTTGATTTTGTTTTTATTCTTGTAAGACTCATGTTGGGCTTCTGACCTCCAGAACTGTAAGAGAATGAATATGTGTTGTTTTAAGCCACTAAGTTTGTGGTAATTTATTAACAGCAGGAATGGGAAAGTAATACAGATTTTGGTACTGAGAAATGGGGTGATGCTGTAACAAATATATACAAATGCGGAAGTGGCTTTGGAATCAGGTAATGGATAGAGGCTGGAAGAATTTTGAGTCACATGGTAGAAAAGCCTATATTGCCTTAAACTGTTGGGATGCTAAAGGCATTGCTGGTAAGTGCTCAGAAAGAAATGAGGAACATGTTCTTGCAAACTGGAGGAAAAGGATCCTTGTCATATAGTCACAGCAGGAGATTGTTAGCTGAATTGTGTCCTATTATATGGAAAACACAACTACAAATTATGAACTTGGATATTTAGCTGAGGAGATTTTCTAGCAGAGTGTTGAAATCATGACCTGGCTTTTTCTGGCTGCTTATAGTAAAATGCAAGAGGAAAGAGGTAAATTGAAGGAAGAGCAGTTAAGCAAAAAGGAACTAGGACTTGATGAAATTCTCGGATTGGAAAAGATGATAAAATTAGGAGATTTACTGTTAGGAAAGCATGCTCTGGAAAAAAAGGTCAAGGGTATGGCTGGACAACCTTTTGCTAGTGCTTCAGAAAGATCAAAAGATCAGTGTATTCATTTACACAGTGGGCTCTTTAAAGAGAATAGGCTTGTGACTCGTGGATTCCCTCAACCATATCAGCAGAATCTAGGACTAGAGATATTATTATACAGGAAAGATCTTGGGAGAGGACCCTCTTGGCTAATGGCATGAACCGCCATGACATATATGTAATACAAAGTTTTTGAGAATGTTCTACATGCAGAAACAATGCCAAATTGGACTGAAAGGGACAGAGAGAGGACAAGATTAAAGGAGGATATTGGACTTCCCAAACTCTATAGCCAGAAAGCAGGCTGATAAAACTACTAAGCTTTAAACAAATGCTACTCTTCAAGAAAAAGGAAGTATGACTTCAAGGGAGGTGCCTTGGGCTCAGATGGCAGAGCCTAAAACCACAGAGGATTACTACCATGCCTTGAAACCTAATGGAGTTTGCCCAGTTAGATTTTAAAAGCCCCAAACAGGGCTGTTGACTCCTTCCTTCCATTTTCTCCATTTTGGAATGAGAATGTCTATAATTTGTATTCTATGCCTGTATTTTGAGAGAATATAACTTATTTTCTAGTTTCAAAGGTCCACAGGTAGGAATTTTGCTTCAGAATGTATCATACCCAGATCCTCACTCATACCTGATTTAGATGATGAGACGTGGGGCTTTATGAATAATGATATTTAGAAGGTATTTTGTACTTCAGTTGATGCTGTGATGTGTTGAGAGTTTGGGGAATGTTGGGGTGGAGTGAATGCACTTTGTAAATTGGAGGGATATGAATCTTTAGGGGCCAGAGTATGGACTGTGGAAGGCTGAAAAATGGTCCCCAAAGACATCCAGGCCCTAATCCCTGGCACCTGTGAATGTTACCGTATATAATAAAAGGGAGTTGACAATGTGATGAAACTAAAGAGATTGAAATAGGATTATTCTGGATTATCCATGTGAGCCCTAAATGTAATCATAGGTGTCCTATTTATAAGAGGGAGCCAAAGGGATATCTGCCTGTAGAAGCAGGACATGTGGGGACAGAAGCAAGAGATTGGAGTGATACGGCTGCTAGCCTTATCCTCTAGAAATTGGAAGAGGCAAGGAACAAATTCTCTAGAAGGAACCAGCCTGCTGACCTTTTAATTTTGATTTTACCTTATAATACCCATAAGGCTTATTTTGGACTTCTGACTTTAAGAGCTGTAAGAATTTAAATATGTGTTATTTTAAGCCACTATATTTGTGGTAATTTGTTATAGCACCAGTTAGAAATTAATACAATGTTAAATCAAGCCACAAAAGGGCAAATTTATAAATAAAGATTTATCCTAGATAATGGATTGCCACTTAGAGAACCAGAGCCTGGCTTTTGTATATATGTGTGTGTGTGTGTGTGTGCTTTGTGTATATATGTGTGTGTGTATACTTTTCTTCTTCACCAAGAATGGTCTGTTAGTAATTATAGCCAAGCAAAATCTCATACAGCTCAAAACCAGTTTCCTTACCTTTTTACTAACACCTATTTCAGAAACTCGATTTCTATGGCAGTTATGTAGATCTCAACTGAGATGGAATCAACCAAGGAGGAAAGGACCAACAGTCAGAGGTGACTTTTCTCTATCTCTCATAGGCACTCATAATTTATGCCAACAGGGCCTTAACTCTTAGAGCTTTTAATACTGAATATGACTCTTGGAATATACAGATTTCTCCCTTCTTCCATCCTAGCTATAAAGTACAAAGTCCCTTTTCTTTTTAATTCAAGTGCAAAGTTGAAATTTTGTAAAGAAACTTTACTTTAAAAGGGGGGAAACTAAAATGTAAACATAGAAATTAACAAGTTTATTGACTATAGATCTCAGATCCTAGTTAATTTCTGAGATGTAGCCACAGCATAGCTTGACTATTACAAAATACTGAGCCCTTTACTCAACCCTATCTGAGATAAATTCCAAGTCAAGTTTCTGAAACTTCTGAGATTAATTTGGGTTGATGCTTTACAAGCTGGGATGGATATCCCACTCCTTCCCAGAACCAGACTCCTGGTTTTTATCTTTTTGGCCATTCCCTCTAGCCTCAGACTATAATGTGCTCCTAGTTTCCAGGTCCCAGTCTACTAAATATTTTGACATAAGGAAGGTATTTCTCCATGTAGCCCAAATCTTATTCCAAGATCAAGTATTAGTTGATCTTGTAGTCACTTTCTTTGACCCTCTTAGAAAGTCCTTATGGTTTGGAGTTCATGCAAGTCCTGTTGTCGCCTTTGACCTGATTCTTTCTGGCTCTCACTCAGAAGATGATAGGTTACTTCTTCACATTTATTGCTCTAAATTCAGCATAATCTTACTAGGATATAGGTAACTTCCAAGCTCTGGGCCATCATTCTTGGAATCTACCTGCATCACATCACATCTCTCCAACAAACTGAAGCAAACTCCCTGCTGGTCACTTTTTCAAAGCCTATACTTTGTTTGGGGCCTCTTACTAAGCTATTATTTCCTAGTCACAGGAAATGCAGACTGATGGATCTTGAGTTTAATGAGTGATTAACCATTACAGGGACTCAAGTTAACAAGTTGCATTTATTTTCCAAATATGTTTTTGTGTTTGCTTCATTCATTCTTTCATAAGAATCTTGCTCACTTATGTACCAGGCACTGGGCTAGATGCTATAGGCAACACAGACACTTACCCAGTGAATTATAGTGCAGCCTTATAAATGTTATAGTAGTGGTGTTATGTACAAAGCACAGGAGAAAGAGGATAGATTTGTCTGGGAAAGTCAGGAAAGGCATGATACAATAACTTATCAAATGAGTGACTCTTCAAATTTTTAACATTGTAACAATTTCACAATTCCAAAATTGCTTGAAGCATACATCAAGTGAGAACTGTACTACCACCAAAAAAAAAAAAGAGAGATTTCTTTACCAGGCGTAATCATGTATATATGTTAACTAAATGGGAATGTCTGCCTCACCTCAAACACTGTACTTCATGTATTTCAGTTCTTTTTTTTTTTTTTTTTTTTTAATATATGAAATTTACTGTCAAATTGGTTTCCATACAACACCCAGTGCTCATCCCAAAAGGTGCCCTCCTCAATACCCATCACCCACCCTGCCCTCCCTCCCACCCCCCATCAACCCTCAGTTTGTTCTCAGTTTTTAACAGTCTCTAATGCTTTGGCTCTCTCCCACTCTAACCTCTTTTTTTTTTTTTTTTTTCCTTCCCCTCCCCCATGGGTTTCTGTTATGTTTCTCAGGATCCACATAAGAGTGAAACCATATGGTATCTGTCTTTCTCTGTATGGCTTATTTCACTTAGCATCACACTCTCCAGTTCCATCCATGTTGCTACAAAAGGCCATATTTCATTTTTTCTCATTGCCACGTAGTATTCCATTGTGTATATAAACCACAATTTCTTTATCCATTCATCAGTTGATGGACATTTAGGCTCTTTCCATAATTTGGCTATTGTTGAGAGTGCCGCTATAAACATTGGGGTACAGGTGCCCCTATGCATCAGTACTCCTGTATCCCTTGGATAAATTCCTAGCAGTGCTATTGCTGGGTCATAGGGTAGGTCTATTTTTAATTTTCTGAGGAACCTCCACACTGCTTTCCAGAGCGGCTGCACCAATTTGCATTCCCACCAACAGTGCAAGAGGGTTCCTGTTTCTCCACATCCTCTCCAGCATCTATAGTCTCCTGATTTCTTCATTTTGGCCACTCTGACTGGCGTGAGGTGGTATCTGAGTGTGGTTTTGATTTGTGTTTCCCTGATAAGGAGCGACGTTGAACATCTTTTCATGTGCCTGTTGGCCATCCGGATGTCTTCTTTAGAGAAGCGTCTATTCATGTTTTCTGCCCATTTCTTCACTGGGTTATTTGTTTTTCTGGTGTGGAGTTTGATGAGCTCTTTATAGATTTTGGATACTAGCCCTTTGTCCGATGTGTCATTTGCAAATATCTTTTCCCATTCCGTTGGTTGCCTTTTAGTTTTGTTGGTTGTTTCCTTTGCTGTGCAGAAGCTTTTTATCTTCATAAGGTCCCAGTAATTCACTTTTGCTTTTAATTCCCTTGCCTTTGGGGATGTGCCGAGTAAGAGATTGCTACGGCTGAGGTCAGAGAGGTCTTTTCCTGCTTTCTCCTCTAAGGTTTTGATGGTTTCCTGTCTCACATTCAGGTCCTTTATCCATTTTGAGTTTATTTTTGTGAATGGTGTGAGAAAGTGGTCTAGTTTCAACCTTCTGCATGTTGCTGTCCAGTTCTCCCAGCACCATTTGTTAAAGAGACTGTCTTTTTTCCATTGGATGTTCTTTCCTGCTTTGTCAAAGATGAGTTGGCCATACGTTTGTGGGTCTAGTTCTGGGGTTTCTATTCTAGTCCATTGGTCTATGTGTCTGTTTTTATGCCAATACCATGCTGTCTTGATGATGACAGCTTTGTAGTAGAGGCTAAAGTCTGGGATTGTGATGCCTCCTGCTTTGGTCTTCTTCTTCAAAATTACTTTGGCTATTCGGGGCCTTTTGTGGTTCCATATGAATTTTAGGATTGCTTGTTCTAGTTTCGAGAAGAATGCTGGTGCAATTTTGATTGGGATTGCATTGAATGTGTAGATAGCTTTGGGTAGTATTGACATTTTGACAATATTTATTCTTCCAATCCATGAGCAGGGAATGTCTTTCCATTTCTTTATATCTTCTTCAATTACCTGCATAAGCTTTCTATAGTTTTCAGCATACAGATCTTTTACATCTTTGGTTAGATTTATTCCTAGGTATTTTATGCTTCTTGGTGCAATTGTGAATGGGATCAGTTTCTTCATTTGTCTTTCTGTTGCTTCATTGTTAGTGTATAAGAATGCAACTGATTTCTGCACGTTGATTTTGTATCCTGCAACTTTGCTGAATTCATGTATCAGTTCTAGCAGACTTTTGGTGGAGTCTATCGGATTTTCCATGTATAATATCATGTCATCTGCAAAAAGCGAAAGCTTGACTTCATCTTTGCCAATTTTGATGCCTTTGATTTCCTTTTGTTGTCTGATTGCTGATGCTAGAACTTCCAGCACTATATTAAACAGCAGCGGTGACAGTGGGCATCCCTGTCGTGTTCCTGATCTCAGGGAAAAAGCTCTCAGTTTTTCCCCATTGAGGATGATGTTAGCTGTGGGCTTTTCATAAATGGCCTTTATGATCTTTAAGTATGTTCCTTCTATCCCGACTTTCTCAAGGGTTTTTATTAAGAAAGGGTGCTGGATTTTGTCAAAGGCCTTTTCTGCATCGATTGGCAGGATCATATGGTTCTTCTCTTTTTTTTTGTTAATGTGATGTATCACGTTGATCGATTTGTGAATGTTGAACCAGCCCTGCATCCCAGGAATGAATCCCACTTGATCATGGTGAATAATTCTTTTTATATGCTGTTGAATTCGATTTGCTAGTATCTTATTAAGAATTTTTGCATCCATATTCATCAGGGATATTGGCCTGTAGTTCTCTTTTTTTACTGGGTCTCTGTCTGGTTTAGGAATCAAAGTAATACTGGCTTCATAGAATGAGTCTGGAAGTTTTCCTTCCCTTTCTATTTCTTGGAATAGCTTGAGAAGGATAGGTGTTATCTCTGCTTTAAATGTCTGGTAGAACTCCCCTGGGAAGCCATCTGGTCCTGGACTCTTATTTGTTGGGAGATTTTTGATAACCGATTCAATTTCTTCGCTGGTTATGGGTCTGTTCAAGCTTTCTATTTCCTCCTGATTGAGTTTTGGAAGAGTGTGGGTGTTTAGAAATTTGTCCATTTCTTCCAGGTTGTCCAATTTGCTGGCATATAATTTCTCATAGTATTCCCTGATAATTGTTTGTATCTCTGAGGGATTGGTTGTAATCATTCCATTTTCATTCATGATTTTATCTATTTGGGTCATCTCCCTTTTCTTTTTGAGAAGCCTGGCTAGAGGTTTGTCAATTTTGTTTATTTTTTCAAAAAACCAACTCTTGGTTTCGTTGATCTGCTCTACAGTTTTTTTAGATTCTATATTGTTTATTTCTGCTCTGATCTTTATTATTTCTCTTCTTCTGCTGGGTTTAGGCTGCCTTTGCTGTTCTGCTTCTATTTCCTTTAGGTGTGCTGTTAGATTTTGTATTTGGGATTTTTCTTGTTTCTTGAGATAGGCCTGGATTGCAATGTATTTTCCTCTCAGGACTGCCTTCGCTGCATCCCAAAGCGTTTGGATTGTTGTATTTTCATTTTCGTTTGTTTCCATATATGTTTTAATTTCTTCTCTGATTGCCTGGTTGACCCACTCATTCGTTAGTAGGGTATTCTTTAACCTCCATGCTTTTGGAGGTTTTCCAGACTTTTTCCTGTGGTTGATTTCAAGCTTCATAGCATTGTGGTCTGAAAGTATGCATGGTATAATTTCAATTCTTGTAAACTTATGAAGGGCTGTTTTGTGACCCAGTATATGATCTATCTTGGAGAATGTTCCATGTGCACTCGAGAAGAAAGTATATTCTGTTGCTTTGGGATGCAGAGTTCTAAATATATCTGTCAAGTCCATCTGATCCAATGTATCATTCAGGGCCCTTGTTTCTTTATTGACTGTGTGTCTAGATGATCTATCCATTTCTGTAAGTGGGGTGTTAAAGTCCCCTGCAATGACCACATTCTTATCAATAAGGTTGCTTATGTTTATGAGTAATTGTTTTATATATCTGGGGGCTCGGGTATTTGGCTCATAGACATTTATAATAGTTAGCTCTTCCTGGTGGGTAGACCCTGTGATTATTATATAATGCCCTTCTTCATCTCTTGTTACAGCCTTTAATTTAAAGTCTAGTTTGTCTGATATAAGTATGGCTACTCCAGCTTTCTTTTGGCTTCCAGGAGCATGATAAATAGTTCTCCATCCCCTCACTCTCAATCTAAAGGTGTCCTCAGATCTAAAATGAGTCTCTTGTAGACAGCAAATAGATGGGTCTTGTTTTTTTATCCATTCTGATACCCTATGTCTTTTGGTTGGCGCATTTAATCCATTTACATTCAGTGTTATTATAGAAAGATATGGGTTTAGAGTCATTGTGATGTCTGTATGTTTTATGCTTGTAGTGATGTCTCTGGTACTTTGTCTCACAGGATCCCCCTTAGGATCTCTTGTAGGGCTGGTTTAGTGGTGACAAATTCCTTCAGTTTTTGTTTGTTTGGGAAGACCTTTATCTCTCCTTCTATTCTAAATGACAGACTTGCTGGATAAAGGATTCTCGGCTGCATATTTTTTCTGTTTAGCACACTGAAGATATCGTGCCAAGCCTTTCTGGCCTGCCAAGTTTCAAAGGAGAGATCAGTCACGAGTCTTATAGGTCTCCCTTTATATGTGAGGGCACGTTTATCCCTTGCTGCTTTCAGAATTTTCTCTTTATCCTTGTATTTTGCCAGTTTCACTATGATATGTCGTGCAGAAGATCGATTCAAGTTACGTCTGAAGGGAGTTCTCTGTGCCTCTTGGATTTCAATGCCTTTTTCCTTCCCCAGTTCAGGGAAGTTCTCAGCTATAATTTGTTCAAGTACCCCTTCAGCACCCTTCCCTCTCTCTTCCTCCTCTGGGATACCAATTATGCGTATATTATTTTTTTTTAGTGTATCACTTAGTTCTCTAATTTTCCCCTCATACTCCTGGATTTTTTTATCTCTCTTTCTTTCAGCTTCCTCTTTCTCCATAACTTTATCTTCTAGTTCACCTATTCTCTCCTCTGCCTCTTCAAGCCGAGCCATCGTGGATTCCATTTTGTTTTGCAATTCGTTTAAAGCGTTTTTCAACTCCTCGTGACTGTTCCTTAGTCCCTCGATCTTTGTGGCAAGAGATTCTCTGCTGTCCTGTATACTGTTTTCAAGCCCAGCGATTAATTTTATGACTATTATTCTAAATTCACTTTCTGTTATATTATTTAAATCCTTTTTGATCAGTTCATTAGCTGTTGTTATTTCCTGGAGATTCTTCTGAGGGGAATTCTTCCGTTTGGTCATTTTGGAGAGTCCCTGGTGTGGTGAGGACCTGCAGGGCACTTCCCCTGTGCTGTGGTGTATAACTGGAGTTAGTGGGCGGGGCCGCAGTCCGACCCGATGTCTGCCCCCAGCCCACTGCTGGGGCCACAGTCAGACTGGTGTGTGCCTTCTCTTCCCCTCTCCTAGGGGCGGGATTCACTGTGGGGTGGCGTGTCCCGTCTGGGCTACTTGCACACTGCCAGGCTTGTGTTGCTGGGGATCTGGCGTATTAGCTGGGGTGGGTAGGCAAGGTGCACGGGGGCTGGAGGGGCAGGCTTAGCTCGCTTCTCCTTAGGTGATCCACTTCAGGAGGGGCCCTGTGGCAGCGGGAGGGAGTCACATCCGCTGCCGGAGGTTTGGCTCCGCAGAAGCACAGAGTTGGGTGTTTGCGCGGAGCGAGCAAGTTCCCTGGCAGGAACTGGTTCCCTTTGGGATTTTGGCTGAGGGATGGGCGGGGGAGATGGCGCTGGCGCCTTTGTTCCCCGCCAAGCTGAGCTCTGCCGTCCGGGGGCTCAGCAGCTCTCCCTCCCTTTGTCCTCCAGCCTTCCCGCTTTCCGAGCAGAGCTGTTAACTTATGACCTCCCAGACGCTAAGTCGCGCTTGCTGTCGGAACACAGTCTGTCCGGCCCCTCCGCTTTTGCCAGCCCGACTCGGGGGCTCTGCTTGGCCGGCGAGCCGCCCCTCTGCCCCGGCTCCCTCCCGCCAGTCCGTGGAGCGCGCACCGCCTCGCCGCCCTTCCTACCCTCTTCCGTGGGCCTCTGGTCTGCGCTTGACTCCGGAGACTCCCTTCTGCTAATCCTCTGGCGGTTTTCTGGGTTCTTTAGGCAGGTGTAGGTGGAATCTAAGTGATCGGCAGGACGCGCTGTGAACCCCGCGTCCTCCTACGCCGCCATCTTCCGGATCTCCCATGTATTTCAGTTCTATAATATCTTTTTTTAAATTTTTTTAAAGTATGAGGTTAATCAACTTTAGGAACATAAGAACTTCATGAATATTAAACTTAATTCTTTATATAGTTCTAACTCTTTCCTAATCTGTTAGTGTGCATAGATACATTTATAGTTATATTTAATGTGTGCATATTAACTTTTTTTCACTTATTATTTCTTGTAAGTTTGTTTACATATTGAAAGAACTATGTATTACTCCATTAAATTAAAGTAATTATTGCCTTTTTATTAGGTACTTGAATTGTTTCCCAAGTTTTTATCCTTCTGTGAGTGCCTTTGTATAGGCTTTCATACATATACTCCTGCTTCTTTGGAGCATATTCTCAGAAAAAGGGATTCTGGATAAAAGAGTATGGACAACCTTGTGGCTCTTGTTTTGTGTTGCCAGAGTATTCTTTACAAAGACAAACCAATTTTTAGTGACATCAATAAATACAAAATATACCTTTTTATTTTTACTACCCCACTAACATTGAATTTTTATCATTTTTTGTTAGAGTAATAGTTTATCACACATGCTATTTTAATTGCCTTTCTTTAATTCCCAGTGAGGATATGCACTTTTTTCAATTTTGCTTTACTTTTTTTTTTTGAAATTGTGTCTCCTATTGCTTGTATATCTAGCAGGATCTGTACATTTTCATATCTATTTATCAGTTCTTTTAAGTATGCTTTATGGTAGGCTTTTATCAATGAAGTTTGTAATGTACATATATATTTTGTTTTGTAACTTTCTTTTAGATAATTATTTTCTTGCCTTTGTGCAAATTTTTGAACATCAAATGCATCCATTTTAGCATATATATATATGTTTCATTTCTTCAGGAATTGTAAATTTATCTCCTAGTTTGATTTGAATAGATGTACTATTCTCATTCTTCAATTTTCATAAGTAGTAAGCTATGATTACAAATTGATATGTACATACTGGATGCAGGGAACTGAAAAGTAGAGCAAAGCACAAAGGAAAAAGATAAAAGTCACCTATAATTCTATCACTCATAGGAAGCTATTGTTTTTGTTTTGGAGTATTTGCTTCCAATCATTTTTTATAAAATATATACATATATACACACTTGTTTTTAGAAAAATGGTGTCCAAAAGAATAGTCTTTGCAATTTGTACTTTGCAATTTGTACAATTTTTTTAATGTTTATTTATGTATTTTGAGAGAGGGAGAGAGAGTGAGCAGGGAAGGGGCAGAGAGAGAGAGGGAGAGAGAGAATCCCAAAGAGGCTCCACACTGTCAGCACAGAGCTCAATGAGGGACTTGATCTCACGAACCAACCTGACCCAAAATCAAGAGTCGGTTGCTTAACTGACTGAGCCATCTAGGTGCCCCACAATTTGTTCTTTGCAATATAATAATGTATAATGAACCCTATTATATATTCTTAAATAACCTCCTACAACACTATTTTAATATCTGTGTTAGCATAATTTCAGGTTTTTAGACATATAGGTAATAAATTGTTTTGATAAATTAAGTTGCCTTTTTTTCTATTTATTTTGTAAATTATTTATTGATATTCTTTTACCATTTTACTACTGGAAAATTGCCAGTTTCTTATTAGTTTAGACAATATTTTTTATATGAGAGATGCTAACACTTTGTCTTCCACATGTTATTGGAATGTTTTGCTATTTTATTATTTGCCTTTTAATTTTGTATTTGATTTTGACATACAAAATTTTTATATTTCTTCATAGTAAAATTGTTTCCTTTTTGGGTTCTTTGCTGTTATCCTTAGAAAGATAAACTCATTGCTAGGTCAGATACATTTTCACTGTATTTTATTTCTTTTTAGTCACAATTTTACATTTGACACTTAGTCTAGAATTTTAATTTTCATTTATCTTATGATGTAAGAATCATAACTTGTTTGCTAAATAGCTAGTCATTCCAGCACTATTGACTGAATAGTTCATATAAACACTGTTTTGAAATGTCACCTGGATCATTTACTGTACATACATAGATTAATTAACATGTGTGTGTGTGCACACACACATACATGTGCATGTGTGTATGTTTATGGCCTTACTTTTTGGCGCTGTTGGTCACAGTTTCTTCTTTCTTAGCACTACACTTTTTAAGTTATCAAGCTTCAGACTCTTTAATAATTGGGAAAATGTAAGATAAAACAGCAATGAAATAGAAACTTTTGCCCATCCATTTTACAAAAGTTAAGATTGATAATATCCAGTGCTGGTGAATATGTGGAGAAACGGATACTCTCAGCACTCCTGGTAGTAGTGTAAATCAGAGGCAATTTGGCATTACCCATAAAAAAACGTTAATGCACATATTTTTGACTAACAACCTTACTTATAGGAATCGATCCTATATAATACTCATACAAGTGCACAAAGATATATATATATATATATATATACAAAGCTGTTCATTACAACATAATTGGTAATGGCAAAACTACAGTTAGGAGCAACCTAATACGTATGAATAAGAATGGTTGAATTATGATATGTTGTGCCACAATTAAAAAGAATAAAGTAGACTTTGTGATTCCAGCTGTGAAATTGCTTATATTGGACTAATCTTCATACTAAGAACAACTGCAATGGCTATATTTTAAAAATAAAGGTGAGGAATGCCTGGGTGGCTCAGTTGGTTAAGTGTCCGACTCTTGGTTTCAGCTCAGGTCATGATTTCATGGTTCATGAGATCAAGCCCCATATTGGGCTCTGTGCTGACAGTGCAGAGCCTGCTTCAGATTCTCTCCTCCCTCTCTCCCTCACCTGATCATGCACACACTTTCTCTTTCAAAATAAATAAACATTTTAAAAGTAAATAAAAATAAAGGTGAATGAGGGCATTAGAAAATAATTAAGACAGCCATAACTTGAGCAGCCAAAAACCTGAAAAGAAGAGAACCTCAGAAAACTAAGCACTACTCTCTGTGCAGTTTCCCTTTGAGACATTTGCTGAGTTTTAAGTTGTGCTCGCATGGAATGAGAGGCCAAGAAACCAAGTATAAAGTCTCGCTGCTAGGAAAACAAAAAATTTATTTCAGGACCTTTCTTTGTGGAAGAGACTGTGATAAACACTTCAGGCTTTCAGTTACATCCCTGAAGGATAAGCTACACCCTAAAAGTAAAGGCAAATCACTAACAGACCTATTCTTGGAAAGCCTAAAACACAAAACCTAAAATACAATCTTCTCAATCCCCGATTGGACTCAGGTTGCCTGCTTGTAGTGTAACTGCCTTCCAAAATAAACTAAACCACTTCTGGAAGAAGATAATATCCAGAGCCACTACGATTCTTTGTACAATGTGTTCAGCACTGAAAATATGTAATATATGCTAGGAAACCAAGTAAACAGAAGGAAAAATAAAAAATACAATTAAAATAGATACACAGACTTCTTTTTAATGTAGTATTAAAACTTCTAGTCAGGGGTGCCTGAGTGGCTCAGTTGGTTAAGCATTCGACTCTTGACTTCAGCTCAGGTCATGATATTGTGGTTTGTGAGTTCGAGCCACACATTGTGCTCTGCATAGACAGCGCAGAGCCTGCTTGGGATTCTGTCTCCCTCTCTCTCTGCCCCTCCCCTATTTGCTCTCTATCTCTCTCAAAATAAAATAAACTTAAAAAAAGTATACTTCGAAAGTTCTAGCCAGAGCAAGTAGGCAAGAAAAAGAAATAAAAGGCATCCAACTCAGAAAGGAGTAAGTAAAAATGTTTGCAGGTTATATGGTTTACATGTAGAAAATCCTAAAGATTCTAGTTTTTAAAAAGTTAGAATTAATACAGCAAAATTGCATGATACAGAATCAACATGCAAAAACCAGTTGCATTTTTATACATTGACAATAAACAATACAAAAGGAAAATTAAGAGAAAAATTCCATTTACAATTGCATCAAAAAAATAAAATATTTTGGAATAAATGTAACCAGGGAGGTGAAAGATTTGTACACTGAGAATGATCAAATGTTGATGAAAGAAATTAAAGAAGACACAAATAAATGGAAAGATGGCCATGTTCATGGATTAGAACATGTCAATACTATCCAAAATGATTGACAGATTCAATGCAATTCCTATCCAAAACCTAATTATATTTTTAGCAAAACTAGAAAAATTCATCCTGAAATTTATATGGAATCTCAAGGAACCCTAATACATTCCTGAAAAAGAAAAACAAAGCTGGAAAACTTAATATTAACTGATTTTATAACTAACTACAAAGTGACTAATAAAATGAGTGCACTACTGGAATAAGGACAGATCTGTAGAAAAATGAACTAGAATAAAAATCCCAAAAAGAAAGCCTTGCAGATGCAGTCAAATGATTTTTGACAAAGATGCCAAGTCCATTCAATGGTGAAAGGGTAGTCCTCAAGAAACCATGCTGGGGAAACTGGATACCCATGTGCAAAAGAATGAAGTTGGACCCTTACTTTACACCACATACAAAGATTAACTCAAAAATGGATCAAAGACCTAAACCTAAAATTATACAACTCTTAGAATAAAGGAGAAAAGCCTCATAACATTGGATTTGGCAATCATTTCTTGGATATAACACAAAAAGCACAGACAACTAAAGAAAAATTAGATAAATTTGACTTCATTAAAATTAAAAAAAAATTATTTGTATCAAAGGCTGCCATCAACAGTGAAAGGCAACATGTAGAATGAGAGGAAATATTTTCAAATCTTATATCTGATAAAGGATTAATATCCAAACTACATTGAGAACTCCTACAACTCAATAACAATCAAACAATCCCCCACCAGTCGTCTATTGATTCATTGCAATCCCTATAAAAATTCCAATAGCAGGGCACCTGGGTGGCTCAGTCAGTTAAGCATCTGACTTCAGCTCAGGTCATGATCTCACAGTTAGTGGGTTTGGGCCCCGTGTCAGGCTCTGTGCTCGCACCTCAGAGCCTGGAGCCTGCTTGGGATTTATCTCCCTCTCTCTCTACCTCTCTCCTGCTCATGCTCTGTCTCTCTCTCTCAAAAATAAATAAATGTTAATATTTTTTTTTAATTCCAATAGCGTTTTTCACAGAAATAGAAAATATAATCCTAAAATTCACATGGAACCGAAAGACCCAAATAGCCAAAGCAATCCTGAGAAAGAACAAAGCTAGAAGAATCACACTTCCTGATTTCAAACGATATTACAAAGCTATAGTAATCTAAACAGTATAGCACTGCACAAAAATAAACACATAAGCAAATAGAACAGAATCAAGAGCCCAGGAATAAATCCATGCATATATGGTCAACTAATATGTGGCAAGGGAGTTAAGAATACTCAATAAGGAAAGGATAGCCTCTAAGAAATGTCACTGGGAAAACTGGATATCCACATGCAAAATATTGAAATTAGACCCCCATCTTACACCCTCACAAAAATTAACTCTTAATGGATTAAGAACTTAAATGTAAGACCTGAAACTGTAACTCTTGTAGAAGAAAACAAGGAAAAATCTACTTGACGTCAGTGTTGGACAAGATTTCTTGGATGTCACACAAAAAGCACAAGCAACAAGAGCAAAAAATCAACAAGTGAGACTACATCAAACTAAAAAGAACTAAAAAGCCTCTGCACAGAAAAAGAAACAATCAAAAAATGAGAAGGCAATATATGGAATGGGAGAAAATATTTCCAAAGCATATATGTGATATGGGATTAATATCCAAAATACATAAGGAAAAAAAACCCCAAAATGTATAAGGAGCTCTTACAGCTCAATAGCAAAAAAGCAAACAATCAGTTTAAAAGTGGGGAGAGGAATTGAATAGACATTTTTCCAAGGAAGACATCCAAATGGCCAGGGGGCACATGAAAAGATGTTCAGCATCATTATTCAACAGTGAAATGCAAATCAAAACCAGAATGAGATGTTACCTCACACCTGTTAGAATGGCTGTTATGAAAAAGAAAGAGAGAACAAATGCTGGCAAGGATGTGGAAGAAACAGAACCCTTGTACACTGTTGGTGGGAATGTAAATTGATATAGCCACTTTGGAAAACAGTATGGATGTTCCTCAAAAAAATAATGATAGAGTTACCATATGATCCAGCAGCCCTACACCTGGGTATATATACAAAGGAAATGAAATCACTGTCTCAAAGAGATATCTGCACTCACATGTTGATTGTAGCATTAGTCACAATGGTCAAGACATGGAAGCAATCTAAATGTCCATTAGCAGATGAATGGATAAAGAAAATGTCATATATATACCAAACTCCTAGAAACAGGGTAAAATGAGTACCAGGGGATGAAGAGTGGAGGAAATGGGGAAATGTTGGTCAGAAAGTACTAACTTTCAATTATAAAATAAGTAAGCTTTGGGATCTAATGTACCTTATGGTGACCATAGTTAACAATACCATACTGTATACTTGAAAGTTACTCTGAGAGTAGAGCTTAAGGTTCTCACAAAAACAATAACAGAATTGCAGTTATGTGAAGTGAAGGACTGTTCAGTAACCTTATTGTAGATGTTTAACAACACCTATGTGTATCAAACCATTACATTGTACACCTTAAACTTACACAGTGTTTTATGTCAATTATATCAATAAAGCTGGGGGAATTTTATTTAAAAACCCAAACCCAATTAAAAAGGGCAAGGGACTTGAATACTTATTGCTCCAAAGAAGATATACAAATGGTCAGTCAGCACATTAAAACAGCCTCAACGGAGCACCTGGGTGGCTCAGTCAGTTAAGCTTCCAACTTTGGCTCAGGTCATGATCTCGCAGCTTGTGAGTTTGAGTACCGCATTGGACTCTGTGCTGACAGCTCAGCCTGGAGCCTGCTTCGGATTCTCTGTCTCCCTTTCTCTCTGCCCCTCCCCCACTAGTGCTTTGTTTCTCTCAAAAATAAACACACACACACACACACACACACACACACACACACACACACACATACATACATAGAGCCTCAACAACACTAATCGTTAGGGCAATGCAAGTCAAAACCCCAATGAAATATCACTTCACACTCATTAGTATGGCTGTTATAAAATGAATGAATCCATCCATCCATCAAGAAAATAACAAGTGTTGGTGAGGGTGTGGAGAAATTTGAACCCTTATGCTCTGTTGGTGGGAATATAAAATAGTGTAGCTGTTATGGAAAACAGTATGACAGTTCCTTATAAAATTAAATATAGAGTTGATCCAGCAATTCCACTTGTGTATATATACCAAAAAGAAGGGAAAACAGGAACTGAAATAGATTATTCACCAGTATTCAAAATAGCATAAGTCACAATATCCAAGAAGTGAAAATAACCCACATGTCAATTTACTGAATGAATAGACAAAATTACATATATATGATATACATGCCACATATATATTATTATAATTTTACATATAATATATTAATATTTAATTTATAAATTTGTGTATATTTGTATGTATAAATGGAATATTATTCAGCTTTAAAAAGGATGGAAATTCTGAAATGCAAAAACAGGGATGAACCTTGAAGACATTATGCTAAGTGAAACAAGCCAGATGCAAAAGGATAAATATTGTATGATTACACGTGTATGAAGTCCTTAGAGCAGTCAAATTTATGGAAACAGAGTATACAATGGTGGTTGCCATTAAAGGATTAAAGGTTAGTTGCCAGAAGGAGAGGGTAATGGGGAGTTATTGTTTCATAGGTATGAAGTTTCTATTTGGGATAATGAAAAGTTCTGGAGCTGGGTGATAGTGATGGTTGCAGAATAGTGTGAATGTAATTAATGCCAGTGAACTGTGTATTTTAAATGGTACATTTTATGTTGTATATGTTATAGTACAATAAAAAAACAAAAATTTTAAATATTTTAAAAAAATACATAATTCACATTTCTGGAGTGGTCAGCCAAAACTTGTATAAACTATGATGTATGTTCAGAAATAGACTTAGAAGATGAATTTCACTATGAAAAAATTGAAGTTTAAAAAAGGATCAAATAGAATTCAAAAAATAAGAATACAATAATTGAAATTGGGAATGCAATAGATGGTATCAGCACCATATGAGAAATAGCAGAAGAGAGAATTGATGAACTGAAAAATAAATTAGTAGAAAATATTCAGATTAAAGCACAAAAGAGAGAGAAAACAATGGAAAATTGAAAGAGCATTAAGGGACAGATATAGTGGAATTTCTGGAGTCCAAGAACAAGAGGAAAGAATGGAACAGAAAGTGTATTTGAAAAAATAATGACAAAAAGTTTTTCAAAACTGACCAAAAGTATCAATTCACATATTCAAAAAGGCTAAAAATCTGTTAGCAAGATAAATACAAAGAAAAACAACTTACACATTTAATAATCAAACTTCTGGAAACCAAGACAAAGAGAAAATCTTAAAAATATCCAGAGTTAAGAAAAGATACATTGCTTTCAAATGAACAATGATCAAACTTCCAGCTTACTTCTCAACAAACTAATGAAATCCACAAGACAATGAATGACACCTGTAAATTACTGGGAGAAAATAACTGTCAGACTAGAAATTTATATCCAGTGAAAATATCCTTCAGAAATAAAAGTGATATAAAGGCATGTTCGGATAAGTAAAAACAGAATGTATCACTAGCGGACTCATACTAAAAGAAATACCAAAGGGAGTTCTTTAGGCAGGAAAAAAAAAATGACCCCAGGCAGAAGCATAGGGATGCAGGAAGGAATAAAGAGAAAAATAAAGTGTCAATAAAAACACTATTGACTGTTTAAGGAAACACTAATAACAATGCTTTGTGGATAAAATAACAAAAGTAGAAGTGAAATAAATGACCAAAATGCCTGCAAAAAAAGGCAGGCAGAATGTGAATGGAGTTAAAATGTTGTAAAATCTTGCATTATTCAGAAAGTAGTAAAAGTACAAATTTAAGGTACACTCTAACCAGTCAAATATTTTTTTAAAATATTTTTTAAAAATATTTAAAATTTTTGTTTTTTTATTGTACTATAACATATACAACATAAAATGTACCATTTAAAATACACAGTTCACTGGCATTAATTACATTCACACACCAGTTTTAATCTCTCAAGCAGGGTTCCATGACAGAATTAAACTACAGAAAATTTTTTTTTAAGTTCCCCCAAGGGTTGCACATACTAGTTCTATTTTAAATATAAAGAAAGTAAGTTAATATTTATAATGGATGTCTAAGAAATTAGGACATAATACTCTGGTGGGATCTAGTTGAGAAGAGCTGCTCTGGAGTAACCATTAAAGGAGTAATGAAAGAATGTTTAATAAGATGATGGAGGTGAAATGATATAATAAAATTATTGATTAATCCAAAAGAAGGTAAGTGAGGAAAAGAAAGGAATAAACACAGCAAATGCAAATCCTGTAGCAATTTGTAAGATTTAGGTTGGGTAGGAAGATGACAGCATTGGAGAACCCTAAGCTCACCTCGCCAAAGATACAATTAGATAACACTCATATCAGCATAAATAACCCAGAAAATTATCTGAAGACTGGCAGAACAGACTCCACATCTAAAGGTAGAGAAGAGGCCACATTGCAGAAGGTATGAAGGGGGAAGACACAGTTTGGGCAAAGATCACCATGGCCATCTAGAGTGGGGAGAGAGCTAGTGGCATGGAGAAGGGCAAAAAACAGACCTTCATACTGGGGAGCACACAGAAAGGACAAATCCCCATAACATTTGCCTTTGAAATGAGAGGGGCCAGAATTTCGTGAGTTTTTAAAACCAGTGGAACTTAAAGCCTAGAATTTTAAAAACTGGCAAATTTGGCTTAGTGACAGCCCAGAAGACATTAGGAAGCTGAGTCCCCACCCTTAAAGATATAGCACTACAAGCAGACTATGCTGATATAGCATAGAACCAGCAGTTTGAAAAACACCAGAGACAGACAGGATGGAGAATGATTTGCTCATCTCAGACTGTGGCCTGCAGAGACAGAGGTCATGGGGAGACCCCTCCAGGAGCACAGGAGCTGCCAGGTGCCATTTCCCTCCCCTACCCCCCAGCATAAACAATGGCCACTTGTGGGAACTAGCACAGCACCAACACTTATTGCCTCACCTGTTTGCACCAAGCCCCCCCCCCACCCCCAGTGCTTTGGTGAATCCACCTTCCAGTCATGCTGGCCTTGGTCCCCATAATTCAGGCCCTCTTGCTCAGAAGACCAACACAAACATTCCTAGAAGCACATAACATACCAAAAATGAAACAGGAAGGAATAGAAAATTTGAACAGACCAATTACCAACAATAAAATTGAATCCTCAATCAAAAAATAAAAGTCCAGGATCAGAGGGCTTCACAAACAAATTCTACCAAACATTTAAAGAAGAGTTAATACATGTTCTTCTCAAATTGTTCCCAAAATATGGAAAGGGAAGGAAAACTTCCAAATTCATTCCATGAGGCCAGTGTCATCCTGATACCAACACCAGATTAAGACACCACAAAAAAGAGAACTACAAGCCAATAACTCTCATAAATGTACATGCAAAAACCTCAACAAAGTATTAGCAGCTGAATCCAACAATACATTAAAAAATCATACAGAATGATCAAGTGGGATTTATTCCCAAAATGCAAGAGTGATTTAATATTCACAAAACAATCACATGATAGGTCACATCAATAAGAGAAAGGATAAAAATCATGACTATTTCAATAGATAGGGAAAATACATTTGACGAAGTACAACATCCATTCATGACACACACACAAAAAAAAAACCCTGCAAATTAGACTTAGAGGGAATATACCTTAACATAACAAAGGCCTTAAATGAAAAACTCACAGGCAATATCATATTCAATGGGGGAAAATTGAGAGCATTTCCCCTAGGGTTAGGAACAAGACAAGAAAATACACTCTTACCAGTTTATTCAACATAGTACTAGAAGTCCTAGCCATACCAATCAGACAACAAAAAGAAATAAAATGCATCCCAGTAGGTAAGGAAGAAGTAAAACTCTCAATATTTGCAGATGTCATGATACTGTGTATAGAAAACCCTAAAGACTCCACCAAAACCCTACTAGAACTCATAAATGAATTCTTTAAAGATGGAGGATACAAAAATCAATGTACAGGAATCTGTTCATTTCTATACACTAATAATGAAGCAGAAGAAAGTAAAAGAAGCAATCCCATTTGAAATTGCACCAAAACCAATAAAATATCTGTCTAAACTTAACCAAAGAGGTGAAAGACCTATACTCTGAAAACTATAATATGATGAAATAAATTCAAGACAACACAAATAAATGGAAATATATTCCATGTTCATGGGTTGTTAAAATGTTCATACTACCCAAAGAAATCTATAAATTTAATGCAGTCTTTATCAAAATACCAACAGAATTTTTCACAGAACTGGAACAAGCAATGGTAAAATTTGTGTGGAACCACAAAAGACCTCGAATACCAAAACAATCCTGAAAAAGAAAAACAAAACTGGAGGTATCACAATTCCAGACTTAAAGATATATTACAAAGTGGTAGTAATTAAAACAGTATGGTACTGGCATAAAAAAAATAGACTCATGGATCAATAGAAAAGAATAGAAAACTCAGAAATAAACCCACAATTATATGGTCAATTAATATTTGACAAAGAGATGAATGTACAATGGGGAAAAGTCTGTTCAACAAATGGTGTTGGGAAAACTGGACAACTACATGCAAAAGAATGAAACTGGACCATGTACTTACA
The DNA here is from genome assembly GCF_018350195.1 of Panthera tigris. Classification (NCBI taxonomy): domain Eukaryota; kingdom Metazoa; phylum Chordata; class Mammalia; order Carnivora; family Felidae; genus Panthera; species Panthera tigris. The sequence continues at coordinate 58,961,630 of NC_056677.1, read as the reverse complement.
CCATACACGAAAATAAACTTAAAATGGATTAGAGACATAAATCTGAGACCTCAAACCACAAAACTCCTAGAAGAGAGTACAGGCAGTAATTTCTTTAACATCAACCATAGCAATATTTTTCTAGATATGTCTTCAGCTATAAAAAAGATGAAATCTTCCCATTTGTGACATGGATGGAGCTAGAGTATAATGCTAAACAAAACCAGTCAGAGAAAGACAAATATGACTTCACTCATTTGGAATTTAAGAAACAAAACAAATTAACAAGAAGAAAACAAGAGAGAGACAAACCAAGAAACAGACTCTACTATAGAGAACACACGGATGGTTACTATAGTGGAGGTCGGTGGGATGATGGGTGAAATAGGGAACGAGGATTATAGTGTACACTTATGAAAAAAAAGACAAAAAAGCAGTCTCCTGAGAAAAGGAAAATAAAAGCAAACATAAACTCTTGGGACTACATCAAAATAACAAGCTTCTACACAGCAAAGTAAACAATCAACAAAACTAAAAAAGCAACCAATGGAATGGGAGAAGATATTTGCAAATGACATAACTGATAAAGGGTTAGTATCCAAAATATATAAAGATAAAATTCAACATCCCAACAACAAATATTTGAATTAAAAATGGCAGAAAACATGAGTAGACATTTTTCCAAAGAAGACTTATGCATAGCCAATAGGCACATGGAAAGATGTTCATCATCACTTCCCATCAGGGAAATGCAAATCAAAACTACAGTGAGACATCACCTCACACCTGTCAGAATGGCTAAAATCAACAACAGAAGAAACAAGTGTTGGTGAGGATATGGAGAAAAGGGATTCCTCATGCACTGTTGGTGGGAATGTAAACAGTGCAACCACCAGTGGAAGGTACTATGGAAGTTCCTCAAAAAGTTAAAAATAGAACTACACTATGATCCAGTAATCACACTACTAAGTATATACCCAAAAACTAGGAAAACACTAATTCAAAGCAGTGCATGCACCCTTATGTTTATAGCAGCAGTATTTACAATAGCCAAATTATGGAAGCAGCCACATGTCCATTGATAGATGAATAGATAGAAAAGAAGATGGCAGTTGAGTAGGAAGACTCCAGGCTCGCCTTGTCCCACTAATACAACTAGATCACTATCAAATCATCCTACATACCCCCAAAAATCAACCTGAAGACTGACAGAACAAACTCCACAACTAAAAGAAGAGAAGAGGCCACACTGAAGAAGGTAGGAAGTGAGGAGACATGGTTTAGGAGAAAAACAGATCCTGCCTGCTTTGGAGGGGAGGGAGTCACAGTCATGGATAAGGGCAAGGAAGAGAGCACACAGGAGAATGCAAAAGGAGAATGTTTCCCTGTAGCCATTGTCTTGGAAAGCAAAGGGATTGAATTATGTGAGTCCTTAGAACCAGCAGGGCTTAAAGCCCAAAGTTTTAAAGGTCTGCAGTCTTGGCTGGGATAGACACCACAGAGCACTACACTGCTCCTGGAGAAAAGACAGGCAAACAACCCAGGGGCATAAGCATAGAAACAGAGATCTGGAGATCGCCTGGGGCACACAGTGAGGAGATTCTTTTCTTTTCTCATGTGTCCCTGAAAGGCAGCATTTGTGGAGACATCTCTCCAGGAACAAAGGATCTGGCTGGTTCCATTTCCCTCCTCTGCTCCTCAGCATAAACACAGAGCCACCTGCTGGAAGCAGTCCAGTGCAGACACCAGATGCCTTACTTGCTTACACTAAGCCCTGCCCCCTTGCACTACAGTGGAATTGCCTTCTCAGCCATGCTTGCCTCTGTCCTAGCAGTCTTGGCCCCAACCCCAGAATACCAGCACAAAACCCTGCCCATACCACATGTCCTGACCAGAGAGTTTTGCAGGGCCTCAGTTTTCATGGAAGTGGTATCAGGTCTCATTTCACAAGCAGACAAGAGTATATCTAGTTAAAACTCACCACATTCAGTCCAGGGAGCAAACACTGTCCACAGCAGGCAAGGAGAGCCTCTGCAGATGACAGGCCTGAATGATAGAGTAGCCAAAACAGCAACAGAGCACACCCAACACATTAGAGGAACTCCCTGAAGTGCCAGTCCCTGGGCACTACAGGACCTCTTCTTCATAAGACCATTACTTCCATGAGCAGGAGACATAACTCACTCTTCTAACATAGAGACTTAGCCAAAATGCAAAAATGGAGGAATTTATCCCAAATGAAAGAAATACATGAGGCCGCAGTCAGAGATCTAAGCAAAAACAGACAAAAGTATCATACCTGTTAGAGAATTTAATGCAACAATATTAAGGATACTCATGGGGCTTGAGAAAAGAATGGAAGACACCAGTGAGACCCTTAACACAGAGATAAAAGAGTTAAAAAAAGAGCCAGAGGTGAATAATGTAATAAACAAAAATTGGAAATAGGCCTGATGCAGTGAACAGCAGGCTAGAAGAAACAGAGGAACAAATTAGTAACACAGAACACAAAATAATGGGAAATAATGAAGCTGAACACAAGAGAGAATTAGGGAACATAAGAATAGGCTTAGGAAACTCAGTGACTCCACCAATGTAATAACATTCATATTAAAGGAGTCCCAGAAGAGAAGAGAGAGAAATGAGGGCAGAGAATTTACTTGAGATAATGACTGAAAACTTCCCTAATCTGGGGAAGGAAATAGACATTGAAATTCTAGGAGGGACAGAGAACTCCCAACAGAATCCACAAAAGCAGCCCAGCCTCAATACATATTTTAATTAAATTTGCAAAATATAGTGATAAAAAAATCTTAAAAGTAGCAAGGTAAAAGAAATCATTAACTTACAAGGGAAGACCCATAAAGCCAGCTGCAGATTTCTTAACAGAAACTTGGCAAGCCAAGTGGCATGGTGGATTCAAAGTTCTGCATGGGAATATAAAAAGAATTATTCACCATGATCAAGTGGGATTCATTCCTGGACTGCAGGGCTGGCTCAACATTCACAAATCAATCAATGTGATACATCACATTAATAAAAGAAAAGATAAGAACCATATGAATCTGTCAATCAATGCAGAACGAGCATTTGACAAAATTCAGCATCCTTTCTTAATAAAAACCCTCAAGAAAGTCAGGATTGAAGGAACATACTTAAACTTCATCAAAGCCATTTATGAAAAGCCCACAGCTAATATCATCCTCAATGAGGAAACACTGAGAGCTTTCCCCCTAAGATCAGGAACACAACAGGAATGTCCACTCTCACCGCTGTTGTTTAACATAGTGTTGGAAGTTCTAGCATGAGCAGTCACACAACAAAAGGAAATCAAAGGCATCCAAATTGGCAAAGATGAAGTCAAGCTTTCACTTTTTGCAGATGACATGATACTATACATGGAAAACCCGACAGACTCCACCAGAACTCTGCTAGAACTGATACATGAATTCAGCAAAGTTGCAGGATACAAAATCAATGTACAGAAATCAGTTGCATTCTTATACACTAATAATGAAGCAACAGAAAGACAAATAAAGAAACTGATCCCATTCACAATTGCACCAAGAAGCATAAAATACCTAGGAATAAACCTAACCAAAGATGTAAAAGATCTGTATGCTGAAACTATAGAAAGCTTATGAAGGAAATTGAAGAAGATACAAAGAAATGGGAAAACATTCCATGCTCATGGATTGGAAGAATAAATATTGTTAAAATGTCAATACTACCCAAAGCAATCTACACATTCAATGCAATCCGAATCAAAATTGCACCAACATTCTTCTCGAAGGTAGAACAAGCAATCCTAAAATTTGTATGGAACCACAAAAGACCCCGAATAGCCAAATACTGAAGAAGAACACCAAAGTGGGAAGCATCACAATCCCAGACTTTAGCCTCTACTACAAAGCTGTAATCAAGACAGCATGGTATTGGCACAAAACAGACACATAAACCAGTGGAATAGAATAGAGACTCCAGAATTGGACCCACAAAAGTATGGCCAACTAATCTTTGACAAAGCAGGAAAGAATATCCAATGGAAAAAAGACAGTCTCTTTAACAAATGGTGCTGGGAGAACTACACAGCAAGATGCAGAAGAATGAAACTAGACCACTTTCTCACACCATTCACAAAAATAAACTCAAAATGGATGAAGGACCTGAATGTGAGACAGGAAACCATCAAAACCCTAGAGGAGAAAGCAGGCAAAAACCTCTCTGACCTCAGCTGCAGCAATTTCTTACTTGACACATCCCCAAAGGCAAGGGAATTAAAAGCAAAAATGAACTATTGGGACCTCATAAAGATAAAAAGCTTCTGCGCAGCAAAGGAAACAATCAACAAAACTAAAAGGCAACCAACGGAATGGGAAAAGATATTTGCAAATGGCATCTCAGACAAAGGGCTAGTATCCAAAATCTATAAAGAACTCACCAAACTTCACACCTGAAAAACAAATAATCCAGTGAAGAAATGGGCAGAAGACATGAATAGACACTTCTCTAAAGAAGACATGCAGATGTCCAACAGGCACATGAAAAGATGCTCAACGTCACTCCTCATCAGGGAAATACAAATCAATACCACAATGAGATAGCACCTCACACCTGTCAGAATAGCTAACATAAAGAACTCAAGCAACAACAGATGGTGGCAAGAATGCGGAGAAGGAGGATCTCTTTTGCATTGTTGTTGGGAATGCAAGCTGGTGCAACCACTCTGGAAAACAGTATGGAGGCTCCTCAAAAAACTAAAAATAGAACTACCCTACAAGCCAGCAACTGCACTACTAGGCATTTATCCACGGGATACAAGTGTGCTGTTTCGAAGGGATACATGCACCCCCATGTTTATAGCAGCACTATCAACAATAGCCAAAGTATGGAAAGAGCCCAAATGTCCCTCAATGGATGAATGGATAAAGAAGATGTGGTATATATATACAATGGAGTATTACTATTACTTGGCAATCAAAAAGAATGAAATGTTGCCATTTGCAACTACATGGATGGGACTGGAGGGTATTAAGTGAAATTAGTCAGAGAAAGACAAAAATCATATGACTTCACTCATATGAGGACTTTATAACACAGAACAGATGAACATGAGGGAAGAGAAGCAAAAATAATATAAGAACATGGAAGGGGACAAAACATAAGAGACTCTTAAATATGGAGAACAAACAGAGGGTTGCTGGAGTGGTTGTGGGAGGGGGACTGGGCTAAATGGGTAGAGGGCATTAAGGAATCTACTCCTGAAATCATTATTGCACTATATGCTAACTAACTTGGATGTAAATTAAAAAATAAATAAATAAATTTTTAAAAATGACTATTTCTGTAAAACATAAGTTAAGGAATTCATTTTAAAAAGGATATATAATAACTTACACCTAAAACATGGAGAGGAGAGGAGAAAGAATGGGTTCACACTTAATGAACATCAACTTACTATAGAATGCTATTGTAGAAGAGGTTATATACAAACCTACTTGTAACTATGTATCAAAAATCACCAATAAATGCAAAGAATACAGAGAAATAAATCTAATATATTACTAAAGAAAATCAGCAACATAAGAAACACAAAGTATCACAGAAAATCTCCAGATACAACCACAAAACAAGTAATAAAATGGCAATAAATACATATCACTAATTACTGTGAATGTAGATGGACTAAATAATTAAATGATATAAGGTGTCAGAATGGATAAACCCATCTATATGCTGCCTATAAGAGACACATTTTAGACCTACAGACACCTGAAGATTGAACGTGAAGGGATGGGGAAACATTTATCATGTAAATGGGTGTCAAAAGAAAGCCAGAGTAGCAATACTTATATCAGAAAAACTAGACTTTAATACAAACATTAACAAGAGACAAAGAAGAGCACTATATAATCATAACGAGGCAATCCAACAATAAGATATAAATTGTAAATATTTATGTATCCAATGTGGGATCACCAAAACATATAAAACATTTAATAAACATAAAAGAACTCATTGGTAAAAATACAATAATAGTTGGGGACTTTTACACTCCACTTACATCAATGGACAGATCATCTAAACAGAAAATCTGCATGGAAAAATGGCTCTGAATGACACACTGCACCAGATGGACTTAATGTATATGTTCAGAGCATTACATCCTAGAACATCTAAATAAACACTGTTTCCAAGTACACATGAAACATTATCCAGAATAGATCACATATTAGGCCACAAACAGGCCTTAACAAATACAAAAAGATTGAAGTCATACTATGCACCTTTTGTGACCACATGCTATGAAACTAGAAGCCAAGCACAGGAAAAAATCTGGAAAGACCACAAATACATGCAGGTTAAATAACATTACTAAACAATGAAATAAAAATTTTCATCGTTAACCATGAAATGAAAGGAGAAATTTAAAAATTCATGGAAATAAATACAAATGAAGACACAGTGGTCCAAAACCTTTGAGATGCAACAAAATTGTTTCTAGGAGGGAAGTTTATAACAACACAGACCTATTTTAAGAAGAAAAATCTCAAATAACAACCTAACTTTACACCTAAAGGAACTAGAAAAAGAACAACAAATGAAGCCTAAAGCTAGAAGGAGGGAGGAAATAATGAAGATTAGAACAGAAATAAATGATATAGAAACTTAAAAAATAGATTAATGAAACCAGGAGCTGGTTATTTGAAAAAAATATAATAAAACTGATAAACCTGCATCCAGACTTATCTAAAAGAAAAGAGAAAGGACCCAAATAAAATCACAAGTGAGAAAGTAGAAATAACAACCAACATCACAGAAATATAATCATAAGAGAATATTATGAAAAATTAATATGCAAACAAATTGGAAAACCTAAAAGAAATGGATAAATTCCTAGAAACATATAAATTACCAAAACTGATGAAACCATAAGAAATAGAAAAGTTGAATAGACTAATAACCAGAAAAGAAATTGAATCTGTAATCAAAAAACTCCCAACAAACAACAGTCCAGGATTGGATGGCTTTACAGGCTAATTCTACCAAACACTTAAGGAAGAGTTAATTCATATACTTCTCAAAGTATTCGAAAAAATACAATAGGAGAGAAAACTTCCAAATTCATTCTGTGAGGCCAGCATTACCCTGATAGCATAACCAGTGTGTAAAGACACCACAAAGAGAGAGAGAGAACTACAGGCCAGTATCGTTGATGAACATAGATGCAAAATCCTCAGCAAAATACAAATGCAACACTACGTTAAGAAAATCATTCACCATAGTCAAGTGGGATTTATTCCTGGGTTGAAAGCCTGGTTCAACATTTGCAAATAGATCAACGTGATCATCACATTAAAAAAGAAGGGATAAGAACCATATGATCATTTCAGTAGATGCAGAAATATCATTTGACCAAGTACAACATCATTTCATGATTAAAAAAAACACTCAACAAAGTAGGTGTAGAGGGAACATACCTCAACATAATAAAAGCCATATATGAAAAACTATAACTAATATCCTAAATGGGGGAAAAATGAGAGCTTTTCCTCTATGGTCAGGAACAAAACAAGGATGTCCACTCTTAACCACTTTTCTTTAACACAGTACTGGAAGTCCTAGCCACACCAATCAGATATCAAAAAGAAATAAAAGGCATCCAAATCAGCAAGTAAGTAGTCAAATTTTCACTATTTGCAGATTACATGATACTATATATAGAAAACTTGAAAGATTGCACCAAAAATACTGCTAGAACTAATAAACTAATTCAATCAAGTCCCAGGATACAAAATCAATGTACAGAATTCTGTTGCATTTTTATACACCAGTTATGAAGAAGCAGAAATAGAAATTAAGGAATCCCATTTACAATTGCACCAAAAACAATAAGATACCTAGGAATAAACCTAACCGAAGAGGTGAAAGACCTGTGAAATACCAATGAAAGAAATTGAAAATGTCACAAAGAAATGGAAAGACACTCCATGCTCATGGATTGGAAGAACAAATATTGTTAAAATGTCTATACTGCCCAAAGCAATCTATGCATTTCATACAATCCCTATCAAACATCAACAAAATTTTTCACAGAGCTAGAACAAGCAACCCTAAAATTGGTATGGAACCACAAAGACTCCAAATAACCAAAGCAATCTTGAAAAAGAAAACAAAGTGGGAAACATTATAATTCCAGAGTTTAAGTTATATTACAAAGCTGTAGTGATCAAAACAGTATTGTGCTGACATAAAAATAGGTACACAGATCAATAGAACAGAACAGAAAACCGAGAAATATAGTCACAAATATATGGTCAGTTATTCTTCAACAAAGCAGGAAAGAATATGCAATGGGAAAAGTACAGTCTCTTCAACAAATGGTGTTGGGAAAACTGGACAGCAACATGCAGAAGAATGAAAATGGACCACTTTCTTAAACCATACACAAAAATAAACTAAAAATGGATTGAAGACCTAAATGGGAGACCTGAAACCATAAAAACCCTAGAAGAGAACATAGGCAGTAACTTCTTTTCATCAGATGTAGCAACTTCTTTCTAGATTTTTCTCCTGAAGCAAGGGAAACAAATGCAAAAATAAAATATTAGGACTAAAAATAAAAAGCTTCTTCACAGTGAAGGAAACAATCGACAAAACTAAAAGGCAACCTACAGAATGGGAGAAGTTATTTGCCAATGACATATCTGATAAAGAGTTAGTACCCAAAATATGTAAAAAAAAAAAAAAACCTATATAGCTTAACACCCCAAAAATGAATAATCCAATTAAAAATGTGCAGAGGGCATGGATAGACATTTTTCCAAAGAAGACATCCAGATGGCCAACAGACACATAAAAAGATGCTGAAATAACTCATCATCAAGGAAATACAAACCAACACTACATTGAGCTACCACCTCACACCAGATGCTAAAATCAACAACATAAGAAACAATAGGTGTTGGTCAGGATGTGTACAAAGGTGAACTCTCTTGCAAACTGGTACAGCCACTCTGGAAAACAGTATGGAGTTTCCTCAAAACGTTAAACAGAGAACTACCCTACAATCCAGCAATCTCACTACTAGGTATTTACCCAAAAAATACAAAAATACTAATTGAAAGGGATACATGCACCTGATGTTTATAGCAGCATTATCTACAAGAGCCAAATTATGGAAATATCCCCAATGTCCATTGACCAATGAATGGATAAAGAATGTGTGGTATATATATCCAATGGACTGTTATTCAGCTATAAATAAAAATGAAATCTTGCCAGTTGCAAGGACATGGGTGGAGCTAGAGACTATGATGCTAAACTAAATAAGTGAGAGAAAGACAAACACCATACGATTTCACCCAAATGTGGAATTTTAGAAACAAATAAACATGGGCGAGGGGAAAAGAGGAAAACCAAGAAACAGTCTCTTAATTATAGAGAACAAACTGATGATTACCATAAGGGAGGTGGGTGGAGAAATGTGTTAAATAGGTGATGGGGATTAAGGAATGCACTTGTGATGATCACTGGGTGATGTATGGAAGTGTTCAATCACTGTATTGTACACCTGAAACTATTATTTTAACTAACTGGAATTTAAATTAAAACTTTAAATAGATGTGAGATATGTGTGTGTGTAATATGTATATATATATATATATATATATATATAATGGAATATATATATATAATGGAATATATATATATAATGGAATATATATATATATATATATATAATGGAATATTAGCCATGAAAAAGAATGGAATCTTGCCATTCGTGACAACATGGATGGAGCTAAAGAGTATAATGGTAAGCAAAATAATTCAGTCAGAAAAGAAAGACAAATACCATATATTTGCACTCATATGTGGAATTTAAGAAACAAAACAAATGAGTAAAGGCAAAAAAAGAGAGAGACAAAGAACAGATTTTTAAGTACAGAGAACAAACTGATGGTTATCAGAGGAGAGGTGGATGAGAAAATGGGTTCAATAGGTGAGGGGATTAAGGAGTGCGATTGTCATGATGAGCACAAGCTGATGTATGGAATTGTTAAGTCACTATATTGTACACCTGAAACTTATATAACTTAGCTAACTGGAATTAAAAACTTTTCAAAAATGCAAATAAATCTGTAAGACACAGTAAAGAATTTAGGAAGGTCTTGCTTATCACTTGAACTTATACCATGGCTGACTGACCCTGCAGCATCCGAGCTTTGCTGCTGCCTAAGAAAAGCTACTAACTTTTTTGGCATCCTAATTTGGCATTCACAGATCCTAAATGCCTAGACCTGACTCTCAACTGAATCTTCATATGGTCTACCATATAGACTGTTCCCACCTCAGCACCAGATGTGCCAAACTGAAAGCAGGCACAGGCTAAACAAATTTCAAATTAACAAAATGAACTTTAAATGAACTCAGATAATTGCAGATTTGGGTCACCCTCCTGTGGAGCTCTAAATTTATGAAACTATCCTGGGTTCTGGCTGGACCATTTGGGACAGTTGCTGATGTCCACAGGGAAAGGCTTGTTCTCTGATCAGACCATCTGAAATTGATCTGCTGATTGGTTCTATATGTCTGGTACAGAAAGTGATTGTATTCTTCTGATTTCTGCAAAAGCTACAAATTGGGGGAGAGCACATCAGAGGAAATGTGACCCCTCCCCCACTCCTGACAAATTGGAATCTTGAACCCTCCTTGGGACTTGGTGGTTCTGTTTGGCTTTCCAGATTAGTGCCAGTTTACAAAAATGTATTGATAACTCCACTGCCCTTTCTCCTGATGCACAAGCCTTAGTAAGGCAATTTGCTTATTAAATGCAGCTGTCCCCAGAAAGAGAGTAATCTTTTCTAAGCTTCTCATTGGATAAATTATTGTGACAAAAGTGGTAAGAAGTACAAAAACCCATTTTTTAATTATTTGAAAATTCAGAATTTTGTCTTGACCAATTCCTGGACATGATATGTCTTTCTGGTTAAACTGTATAATAATGTTTGCCTATGAAAATACTCTTAAACTTCTTGTATACAACTCTTCCAGATAAAAGATTGGGATGGAAGGAAGAGAATATTATAAAATTCTGGTTGCTAATTCAGACACACAGGTTTTGTGACAGTGGAGAAAAAACAAAATCCTGACACCTGGGGAGGCATGGGTAAAGGAGAAGGGCATTAATCATCTTTGATTTTTAGGACTATACCTGGAAATATTCCTCTCCTTCCTAATAAAACCACATGTTTTCTTACCTGCTGCCAAGAGTGCTTTGAATTCAAACTGACTGCTGAGTCTAAGGTCACATCTGACTGAACTGACTAGGAGATAGCAGGATGTGGCCACAGCTCCCACACCTTCTATGCAGAACACCTCCCAATGTCATCCACACTCACAAAGCAGATTAGCTGATGTCATGAAGAAACAAAACTGTTTGGATCCAGTTTCCTTCAGGAGACACTCCCATTGAAATCAAAGAATGAACTGAACTTTTTGTACTGGACTGGAAACACTAGGATAGGAGGCCTGCACTGGGAGACCCCACTGGAGATCATGTTAACCTATACTGCCTGATTAATGTATGTGATGCCCTAACATTTGTAAACTCTTTTTGTCCAAGAGTACTGCGTATGCCCTCTGGAATTATACTTGTGTGTGACCCTGACTATCCTGGCACTGCCTCAGCCTTGGAAGGCATTTAGGTCAGCATCAATATACAGGCCAGGCTGGTGCTGTGCTTGGACTGATCCCTCAAGCCAGATAAAAAAAGGTTAATACAGAAACTTGAGGAAGTTACCTGGCTGTTGAAGAGACATAATTATAGTAATGTTAGGTTCTATCTGGCTAAATCTAAGACCCCTGAGGGCATAATTGAGGATTACACTACAGGTTGGGCTTACTTTACTGCATGGGAACCTACTGACAAAGACACCTTGGCCAAAAGCCAATGGGGTGGACTGTGCAGTAAAAGAGTTCGCGTGACAGGCCTGAGAATGCAATTCTTAGAAAAAACTGCTTGTGGGGTACCTGGGTGGCTCAGTCAGTTAAGTGTCTGACTTCAGCTCAGGTCATGATCTCACTGTTCGTGAGTTTGAGCCCTGCATCGGGCTTTGTGCTAACAGCTCAGAGCCTGGAGCCTGCTTCAGATTCTATGTCTCCCTCTCTCTGTGTTCCTCCCCCACTCTCAGTCTGTCTCTCTCTCAAAAATAAATAAAGATTACCCAAAAAAGTCTTAAAAAACAAAGAAAGAACTGCTTGTAAGTTTGGCCCTTGGATGGCATTTGAAGACCTGGATTTTAAGAGGGTCCACCATCCTCTTAAGGGTAACAGTGGTTTACTGCGTGTCTAAACTGTACAAACAGTATGGCTTATGCTGAATATCTGTTTTCCTTTTGAGAGACTGGAGTTTGGGTATGTACTGTGCAGAGAGTGCCTGTGTGACCAACCACTAATAAAAACATGAACATCCTTGGTAGACAACATTTCACATGTGTTGTCATATTTTGATGCTGGAGGAATTATGCATTTGCTATGTGACTGCTCTGGGAGAGGAATCTTAGAAGCTTGTTTCCTCTGGACTTTGCACCATGTGCCTTTTTTCTTTGCTGTTTTGCTTTGTGTCATTTTGATTTAATAAACCTTAGCCATTAATACAGCTATACAGTGAGTTCTAGGAATCCTAGTGAATCACCAAACCTGGAGATAATCTATGGGACCTCCAACACAACAAGAATATTCATAGGAGCTTTATTTATAATAACAAAAATCTGGATGGGGTGCGGGAAATCTCAAATGTCCATCAACAAGTGAATGGATAAACGATACATCCATACACTGGGCTATTATATAGCAATGAAAACAAATGAACTAATTCTACATACATCGTATGGATGAATCTCATAGACATATTGTTGAGTGAAAAAACAAGATGCCAAAAAATACATATTGTATGATTTTACTAATATAAAGCTAAAAAGTGGACTACTTATTTATGGTGATTGAAGTTTGAATGGTGGTTAATTTTGGGAGCTGGGGGATGTTAATAACCGGGAAGAGGCACAAGGGAGGCTTCTGCAGTGCTGATAATGTTCCATATCTTGATTTCGGTTGTGTGTTTACTATGTAAAACTGTATCAATTTTTACATTTAAGATTAGCATACTTACTTCATGTATATTATGTATATTATACTATAAGAAATTACCAATGAAAATAATGTCCATTGATGGATGAAAAGATAAACTAATGTGATGTGTATATACAATGGGAAATTTTTCAGCCTTGAAAAAGAATAAAATTCTGACACAGTACAAAATGGATGAACCTTGAAGACATTATTCCAAGTGGAATAAACCAGTCACAAAGCAACAAATATTGTATGATTCCACATATATGAGGTACCAAGAGTAAGCAAATTTATGGAGACAGAAATAGTGATGATTTCCAGGGACTGGCAAGAGGAGAACATGGGGAGTTATTGTTTAATGGGCACAGTTTCAGTTTGGGAAGATGGAAAAGTTGTGGAGATGGGCGGTGGTGATAGTTGCACAACATTGTGAATGTGCTTAATACCGCTGAACAATTAAAAATGGTTAAAATGGTAAATTTTAGGTTATGTATATTTTTTACTACAATAAAAAAGAAAAAAATGGAAGAAACAGTGGATAAACCTGGTTGTGATATCAATGTCAGTTAAATGTGTACTTTCCAGAATGAATCCTGGAATATGACCCAACGCATTGACAGCTCTCTAGTTCTGTCCCTAAAAGTGAAGCAACTCTAAAAAGGTGGCATATTTGATAAGTTTCATACTTAGGATAAAGCAGGAGCAAAAATAAAATCCCCAAGAAAAATGAGTTCCAATAAAAAAAAGGTAGTACTAGTTCTGTCAGTACTGACATGAAATGATATTTAATATAAATTTTGGAGAAAGAGAGGTTGAGAACAAGCTTTTTGTGTATAGTGCTATTGTTATAAAAGGGAAAAAAGTGTGTGAATAAATGAACTATTTCCTCATTGTAGGAGGTATTAATGTAATAATTGTCTTTTCAGAAACAAAAAAATTCAACTACATGTAACATAGATATAAATGATCAGATTCTAATTTCAAAATGCTAAACTATAAAAAAGAAGACATATCAGGGAAATAAAGCGGATGTGTGTATACATACATACACACACATATACATAATATTTATAGAGAGATGTGCAGATTCTATATAAATTTTCACTAAAACTACACCTTGGGGTGCCTGGGTGGCTCAGTCAGTTGAGCATCTAACTTCAGCTCAGGTCATGATCTCACAGTTCGTGAGTTTGAGCCCCACATCGGGCTCCGTGCTGTCAGCAATGGAGCCTGATTGAGATTCATTCTCTCTGTGTGTCTCTCTCTCTTTCTCTCTCTCAAAAATAAATAAACATTTTAAAAGTTAAAAAAATAAATAAAATTACACCTTTTGTAGCTTTCTGATAGTTCAAGTCTTCCCCTTTCTTAAGTTTTCAAAAATATTCCTCTGCCAAATGAATTTTACTCTATGTATAAATTTCCACAAAATTTCCTATCAGACACAATAATATTTTGACTTATTTGGATAAGTTGTGTTGTTCCATTGAATTTAAAATGTGTCAATTAAATTGAAGGAGTCCAAGTAAATTCATTTCAGTTTTTCAGTTTAGTATGCCATCTTTAAGCTGATGAGGGTTTGTTCAGCTTTATTGAGGCATAGTCTACATTGATAAGTTTGGTAGTCAATATAGTTTTTGCAGTTTTCATGGGATTTAAGGAAATTCAGCATATGAATATCGGTAATAGAATTCTATCATTCGTAGAACTATTAATTTTCATGTGCATTCTTTTCTCTCATGTAGATTATGTGACTTTTTTATAAGAGCATAAAGTTCTTTAAGAACAGAGATAAATGGGGGCGCCTGGGTGGCTCAGTTGATTAAGCGCCCGACTTTAGTTCGGGTCATAATCTCACAACTTGTGGGTTTGAGCCCTGTGTCAGGCTCTGTGCTGACAGCTCAGAACCTGGAGCCTGCCTCGGATGCTGTGTCTCCCTCTCTCTCTTCCCCTCCCCTGCTCATGCTCTGTCTCTCTGTCTCTCAAAAATAAATAAACATTTAAAAACATTTTTAAAAAACAGAGATAAATGCATACTCTCTTGGAGAGCCCTAAAGTACTTAGTATGAACTTGTACATGATACAGATAGTAACTTTGAGGTACAGAACTCAGTTTGTTGTATCAGGAAGTGTAAATCTAATACAAAAAAAATGTTTACTCATTGGATTTGTGCCCTAGAAAGATCTTGAGCATTTTTTAACTCTATCTTAGGATGCAACAGTAGAATGAAACTTAGTGGACGACCCTATAGGCACATGGGAGTCCTTGGAACTTCAAAACTCTATGACATTCGGAAAACTATCTTTACCTTCACTCCACAGGTAAGTGGAATAAGATTTAGATGCACTGAGATGAATGGAAGTAAGACGAACAGTACAGAAATAAAGCATTTACTAGAGTTAGGGCAGGTGTCAGAGTTCATGGGGCCTTGCACATATTAAGTTGCTCAATAAATATTTGTTGAGTTGGATTGAACTGAGCTTGCAGCACAGAGCTATGCCAAGTGATTGTGGCTACCAAGAGTAGTCCTATGTGTTGCAGAAACAGTGACTAGGGATTTTATAAATGTTGAAGTACTTTTAAAAAGTACTCCTTTTAAATGTTAAAAATAAGATTCTATTTATTCTTTATGAACAAAATATAACCTCTTTTACTTAGTTACTAAATTGTGTTCTCTTTGTTTTGGGCAGAGGCCATTTTTACATTGATATTCTCTTCTAAACAAAAATGTCAGTACTGTTTCAGCCATGATTATACATATTGTTAGCCTGTTATTGGCCACATTATAATAGTAAGCCCAATTATATGTGTGTATAGGAGGAGAAACTATTTTCCAGAAAGAAAGCTTAAGCTCCCCATTTGTTGTATTACATCTGAAATTGTGCATCTGAGGTAGAGACAAAAGAGTAATGTACCATAGATCCTATTTCTGACCTTGCCATTTGCTAGCCATATGACTTTGCTAATCCACTTAGTGTCTCTGCCTTATTTTTATCTATTAAAAGAAAAGCCATCACTCATTTGTTATATAATTAAATAAAATTATGTACTTGAAAACACTTTGTAAACTAGAGTACACTGTAAAAATGTCAAAAATTATATGTACCAATTGACTATCAGATTCTTTGGAAAGAATTAGGCATTATAGTTGCCTCTGTGATGTGTTATATACCTTTGTGAATATGTGAGTACTTTAAAATATTATTTGACAGTTATAAGAGTAAGTTATTCTAAGCTGTTATTTTTCTCCTTCTTTTTCTCAGTTTATAGACCAGCAACAGTTCTACCTGGCTCTGGACAACAAGATGATAGTAGAAATGCTTAGAACAGACCTCTCCTACCTCTGTAGCCGCTGGAGGATGACAGGCCAGCCCACCATCACCTTCCCCATTTCACACACCATGCTTGGTAAGGTTGTATAAGGCAAGGAACAAATGTATTTGGGGACTAAGTCATGTGGTTAGCCCTTCAAAGTCTTAGAGTCACTGGAAAGCTGCTCATTATCATTTATTCTTTCAGCAGTTATTTCTTAGCTCCTATTTTTGTGCCAGGCATTTATCTAAGCACTTGGGCTACATGGAGCAAATAAGGCAGATTAGTAGATAGAATTCTACTCTCATGGAGCTTATGTTTTAGAATAAATATGTAACAAATGAACCAATGTTCAAGAATATTTCAAATGGTTTGAGGGTTATAATTCTGAAAATGTAATAGAATAACTTGCAGGCTACTTGGGGACTAATTGGTTTTTAGGTCAATTGCAGAAACTTTATAATGTAATTCATTTTAAAGACAGTAATAATACATTCTGCATCTGTCTTACCCCAGTGGAGCACCAAGATTTTATAGATAAGTTCCCACACTTATCCTTCCAAGTCTTGCCTAACTGAAGCAGTAAAATCTAACAAGGAGAAGTGAAAAGGCTTTCAGTTTAGCTTTCCTTTACTGGCTGGGCTTCTTAACATTTCTTATTTGAAACTGGGTGAAAGGATTTATTATTCTCTCAGTTCCTGGAGGACTAGAGCCAATACTGAAGCACTGTTTCCTTTCTGTGTCTCTGCTATTGCTTCCAAAAGCCTGGTTATACTGCCAAAGGAAGTAGAATTCCTTTTCATTAGAGAAGAATCCTTTGTCATAAATCATTCAGTGTCCAGAAAGGCTGTTAGGAATTTTGATCACATCTCTAAAGTGCTTCAAAAGCAGAGGAGTTGAGGAAGTAGGGTAGTCTTTCTTCTTTTTTCCTTTCTTCTTTATTTAAGACAACAAGTTCCTGATTAATAAACATTATGTTCCCAGACTTGTCTTCAGAAACTATAAAGTCTAATTGGAGAGGCAAAGCTGGTACACAAAAATAATAGAAACAATCAAAGACAGTATATAAAGAAGAAACAAAGCATTGGATTAGTATTTTAAAGTGAAGGTAATCAAGTTGTTAAAGAAAATCTCTTGACTGAGATGGGAATTATCAAGACTTTTTGGGATGGGTAGAATTCATATAGGAGGATAGAAGAAGGAAAGGCAGTTTAGGTAAGGGGAAAATACCATGAATGAGACCTGGAGACAGGGATGAGCTTGACTTGTTGTTGTTTTTTTTTTTAATATGAAATTTATTGTCAGATTGGTTTCCATACAACACCCAGTGTTCATCCCAACAGGTGACCTCCTCAATGCCCATCACCCGCTTTCCCCTCCCCCGACCCCCCATCAACCCTCAGTTTATTCTCAGTTTTTAAGAGTCTCTTGTGGTTTGCCTCCTTCCCTCTCTGTAACTATTTTTCCCCCTTCTCCTCCCCCCTGGTCTTCTGTTAAGTATCTCAGGATCCACATTAGAGTGAAAACATATGGTATCTGTCTTTCTCTGTATGACTTATTTCACTTAGCATCACACTCTCCAGTTCCATCCATGTTGTGACAAAAGGCCATATTTCATTCTTTCTCATTGCCAAGTAGTATTCCATTGTATATATAAACCACAATTTCTTTATCCATTCATCAGTTGATGGACATTTAGGCTCTTTCCATAATTTGGCTATTGTTGAAAGTGCTGCTATAAACATAGGGGTACAAGTGTCCCTATGCATCAGCACTCCTGTATCCCTTGGCTAAATTCCTAGCAGTGCTATTGCTGGGTCATAGGGTAGTTCTATTTTTAATTTTTTGAGGAACCTCCATACTGTTTTCCAGAGTGGTTGCACCAGCTTGCATTCCCAACAACAATGCAAAAGAGATCCTCCTTCCCCGCATTCTTGCCACCATCTGTTGTTGCTTGAGTTCTTTATGTTAGCTATTCTGACAGGTGTGAGGTGCTATCTCATTGTGGTATTGATTTGTATTTCCCTGATGAGGAGCGACATTGAGCATCTTTTCATGTGCCTGTTAGACATCTGCATGTCTTCTTTAGAGAAGTGTCTATTCATGTCTTCTGCCCATTTCTTCACTAGATTATTTGTTTTTCGGGTGTGGAGTTTGGTGAGTTCTTTATAGATTTTGGATACTAGCCCTTTGTCTGAGATGTCATTTGCAAATATCTTTTCCCATTCCGTTGGTTGCCTTTTAGTTTTGTTGATTGTTTCCTTTGCTGTGCAGAAGCTTTTTATATTGATGAGGTCCCAATAGTTCATTTTTGCTTTTAATTCCCTTGCCTTTGGGGATGTGTCAAGTAAGAAATTGCTGCGGCTGAGGTCAGAGAGGTTTTTGCCTGCTTTCTCCTCTAGGGTTTTGATGGTTTCCCGTCTCACATTCAGGTCCTTCATCCATTTTGAGTTTATTTTTGTGAATGGTGTGAGAAAGTGGTCTAGTTTCATTCTTCTGCATCGTGCTGTGTAGTTCTCCCAGCACCATTTGTTAAAGAGACTGTCTTTTTTCCATTGGATATTCTTTCCTGCTTTGTCAAAGATTAGTTGGCCATACTTTTGTGGGTCCAATTCTGGAGTCTCTATTCTATTCCATTGGTCTATGTGTCTGTTTTTGTGCCAATACCATAACTGTCTTGATGATTATAGCTTTGTAGTAGAGGCTAAAGTCTGGGATTGTGATACCTCCTGCTTTGGTTTTCTACTTCAATAGTACTTTGGCTATTTAGGGCCTTTTGTGGTTCCATACAAATTTTAGGATTGCTTGTTCTACCTTCGAGAAGAATGCTGGTGCAATTTTGATTCGGATTGCATTGAATGTGTAGATTGCTTTGGGTAGTATTGACATTTTAACAATATTTATTCTTCCAATCCATGAGCATGGAATGTTTTCCCATTTCTTTGTATCTTCTTCAATTACCTTCATAAGCTCTCTATAGTTTTCAGCATACAGATCTTTTACATCTTCACTTAAGTTTATTCCTAGGTATTTTATGCTTCTTGGTGCAGTTGTAAATGGGATCAGTTTCCTTATTTGTCTTTCTGTTGCTTCATTATTAGTGTATAAGAAGGCAACTGATTTCTGTACATTGATTTTGTATGCTGCAACTTTGCTGAATTCATGTATCACTTCTAGCAGACTTTTGGTGCAGTCTATCCGGTTTTCCATGTATAATATCATGTCATCTGCAAAAAAAACGAAAGCTTGACTTCATCTTTGCCAATTTTGATGCCTTTGATTTCCTTTTGTTGTCTGATTGCTGATGCTAGAACTTCCAACACTATGTTAAGCAACAGCGGTGAGAGTGGACATCCCTGTCATGTTCCTGATATCAGGGGAAAGCTCTCAGTTTTTCCACATTGAGGATGATATTAGCTGTGGGCTTTCCATAAATGGCTTTTATGATGTTTAAGTATGTTCCTTCAGTCCCAACTTTATTGAGGGTTTTTATTAAGAGAGGATGCTAAATTTTATCAAATGCTTTTTCTGCATCAATTAGCAGGATCATATGGTTCTTTTCTTTTATTAATGTGATGTATCACATTGATTGATTTGCAAATGTTGAACCAGCCCTGCAGCCCAGGAATGAATCCCACTTGATCATGGTGAATAATTCTTTTTATATGCTGTTGAATTTGATATGCCAGTATCTTGTTGAGAATTTTTGCATCCATATTAATCAGAGATATTGGCCTGTAGTTCTTTTTTTTTTGTTTGGTTGGTTTTTTTTTGCTGGCTCTCTGGTTTGGGAACCAGAGGAATGCTGGCTTCATAGAATGAGTCTGGAAGTTTTCCTTCCCTTTCTATTTTTTGGAACAGCTTGAGAAGGATAGGTATTATCTCTGCTTTCAATGTCTGGTAGAATTTCCCAGGGAAGCAATCTGGTCCTGGACTCTTATCTGTTGGGAGATTTTTGATAACTGATTCAATTTCTTCGCTGCTTATGGGTCTGTTCCAGTTTTCTATTTCTTCCTGTTTGAGTTTTGGAAGTGTGTGGGTGTTTAGGAATTTGTCCATTTCTTCCAGGTTGTCCAGTTTGTTGGCATATAATTTTTCATAGTATTCACTGATAATTGCTTGTATCTCTGAGGGATTGGTTGTAATAAATCCATTTGCATTCATGATTTTATCTATTTGGGTCATCTCCCTTTTCTTTTTGAGAAGCCTGGCTAGAGGTTTATCAGTTTTGTTTATTTTTTCAAAAAACCAACTCTTGGTTTCATTGATCTGCTCTACCATTTTTTTAGATTCTATATTGTTTATTTCTTCTCTGATCTTTATTATTTCTCTTCTTCTGCTGGGTTTGGGGTGTCTTTGCTGTTATGCTTCTAGTTCCTTTAGGTGTGCTGTTAGATTTTGTATTTGGGATTTTTCTTGTTTCTTGAGATAGGCCTGGATTGCAATTTATTTTCCTCTCAGGACTGCCTTTGCTGCCTCCCAAAGTGTTTGCAATGTTCTTTTCATTTTCAATTATTTCCATATATTTTTTAATTTCTTCTCTAATTGCCTGGTTGACCCATTCATTCTTTAGTAGGGTGTTCTTTAACCTCCATGCTTTTGGAGGTTTTCCCGACTTTTTCCTGTGGTTGATTTCAAGCTTCATAGCATTGTGGTCTGAAAGTTTGCATGGTATGATCTCAATTCTTTTATATGAAAGGGCTATTTTGTGACCCCGTGTGTGATCTATCTTGGAGAATGTTCCATGTGCACTCAAGAAGAAAGTATATTCTGTTGCTTTGGGATGCAGAGTTCTAAATATATATGTCATGTCCATCTGATCTAATGTATCATTCAGGGCCCTTGTTTCCTTATTGATTCTCTGTCTAGATGATCTATCCATTGTTGTAAGAGGAGTATTAAAGTCCCCTGAAATTACCACATTCTTATCAATATGGCTGCTTATGTTTGTGATTAATTGTTTTATATATTTGGAGGCTCCCGTATTTGGCGCATAGACATTTATAATTCTTAGCTCTTCCTGATGGATAGACCTATAATTATTACATAATGCCCTTCTTCATCTCTTTTTATAGTCTTTAATTTAAAGTCTAGTTTGTCTGGTATAAGTATGGCTACTGCAGCTTTCTTTTGACTTCCAGTAGCATGATAGATAGTTCTCCATCCCCTCACTTTCAATCTGAAGATGTCCTCAAGTCTAAATGAGTCTCTTGTAGACAGAAAATAGATGGGTCTTGTTTTTTTATCCATTCTGATGCCCTATGTCTTTTGGTTGGAGCATTTAGTCCATTTACATTCAGTGTTATTATTGGAAGATATGGGTTTAGGATTATTGTGATGTCTGTAGGTTTCATGCTTGTAGTGGTGTCTCTGGTTCTTTGTGGTCCTTGCAACATTTCACTCACAGAATCCCCCTTAGGATCTCTTGTACGGATGGTTGAGTGGTGATAAATTCCTTCAGTATTTGTTTCCTTGGGAAAACCTTTATCTCTCTTTCTATTCTGAATGACAGACTTGCCTGATAAAGGATTCTTGGCTGCATATTTTTTTTTCTGTTCATCACATTGAAGATTTCCTGCCATTCCTTTCTGGACTGCCAAGTTTCAGTAGATAGGTCTGCCACTACCCTTATGGGTCTCCCTTTGTAAGCTAGAGCCTGTTTATCCCTAGCTGCTCTCAGAATTTTCTCTTTATACTTTTATTTTGCCAGTTTCACTATGATGTATCATGCAGAAGATCAATTCAAGTTACTTCTGAAGGGAGATCTCTGTGCCTTTTGGATTTCAATGCCTTTTTCCTTCCCCAGATCAGGGAAGTTCTCAGCTATGATTTGTTCAAGTACACCTTCAGCCCCTTTCTCTCTTATTTTTTTTAATTTTATTTTTTATTTGTTAAAATTTCCATCCAAATTAGTTAGCATATAGTGAAACAGTGATTTCAGTAGTTTCCTTAATGACCCTTACCCATTTAGCTGATCCCCCCACCCACAACCCCTCCAGCAATCCTCAGTTTGTTCTCCATATATGAGTCTCTTCTGTTTTGTCCCCCTCCCTGTTTTTATATTATTTTTGTTTCCCTTCCCTTATGTTCATCTGTTCTGTGTCTTAAAGTTCTCATATGAGTAAAGTCATTTGATTTTTGTCTTTCTCTATCTGACTAATTTCACTTAGCACAATACCCTCCAGTCCCATCCACAGAGTTGCAAATGGCAAGGTTTCATTGTTTTTGATTGCCGAGTAATACTCCATTGTATATATATACCACATCTTCTTTATCCATTCGTCTATCGATGGACATCTGGGCTCTTTCCATACTTTGGCTATTGTTGATAGTGCTACTGTAAACATGGGGATGCATGTGTCCCTTCAAAACAGCACACCTGTATCCCATGGATAAATGCCTAGTAGTGCAATTGCTGGGTCATAGGGTAGTTCTATTTTTAGTTTTTGAGAAACCTCCATACTGTTTTCCAGAGTGGCTGCACTAGCTTGCCTTCCCACCAACAATGCAAAAGAGATCCTCTTTCTCCGCATCCCCGCCACCATCTGTTGTTGCCTGAGGAGTTAAAGTTAGCCATTCTGACAGGTGTAAGGTGGTATCTCATTTTGGTTTTGATTTGTATTTCCCTGATGATGAGTGATGGTGAGCATTTTTTCATGTGTCAATTGGCCATCTTGATGTCTTCTTTGGAGAAGTGTCTATTCATGTCTTTTGCCTATTTCTTCACTGGATTATTTGTTTTTTGGGTGTTAAGTTTGATAAGTTCTTCATAGATTTTGGATACTAACCCTTTATCTGATATGTCATTTGCAAATATGTTCTCCCATTCTGTCGGTTGCCTTTTAGTTTTGCTGAGTGTGTCCTTCACTGTGCAGAAGCTTTTTATTTTGATGAGGTCCCAGTAGTTCATTTTTGTTTTTGTTTCCCTTGCCTCCAGAGACGTGTTGAGTAAGAAGTTGCTGCGGGCAAGATCAAAGAGGTTTTTGCCTGCTTTCTCCTTGAGGATTTTGATGACTTCCTATCTTACATTGAGGTCTTTCATCCATTTTGAGTTTGTTTTTGTGTATGGTGTAAGAAAGTGGTCAAATTCTTTCTTCTGCATGTCTCTGTCCAGCTTTCCCAGCACCACTTGCTGAAGGGACTGTCTTTATTCCAATGATATTCTTTTCTGCTTTGTCAGAGATTAGTTGGCCATACATTTGTGGGTTCTCTATTCTGTTCCATTGATCTGAGTGTCTGTTCTTGTGCCAGTGCCATACTGTCTTGATGATTACAGCTTTGTAGTATAGCTTGAAGTCTTGGATATGATGTGTCCTGCTTTGGTTTTCTTTTTCAAGATTGTTTTGGCTATTCGGGGTCTTTTCTCATTCCATACAAATTTTAGGATTATTTGTTCTAGCTCTGTGAAGAATGCTGGTGTTACTTTGATAGGGATTGCATTGAATATGTAGATTGCTTTGGGTAGCATCAACATTTTAACAATATTTGTTCTTCCTATCCAGGAGCATGGAATCTTTTTCCATTTTTTTGTGTGTGTCTTCTTCAATTATGTTCATAAGCTTTCTATCGTTTTCAGTGTATAGATTTTTCACCTCTTTGGTTAGATTTATTCCTAGGTATTTTATGGTTTTTTTTGCAACTGTAAATGGGATCAATTACTTGATTTTTCTTTCTGTCACTTCATTGTTGGTATATAGGAATACGACCGATTTCTGTGCATTGATTTTATATCCTGCAGCTTTGCTGAATTCATGAATCAATTCTAGCAGTTTTTTGGTGGAATCTTTTGGGTTTTCCATATAGAGTATCATGTCGTCTGCGAAGAGTGAAAGTTTGACCTCCTTCTGGCTGATTTGGATGTCTTTTATTTCTTTGTGTTGTCTGATTGCAGAGGCTAAGACTTCCAATACTATGTTGAATAACAGTGGTGAGAGTGGACATCCCTGTCTTATTCCTGACCTTAGGGGGAAAGCTCTCAGTTTTTCCCCATGGAGGATGATATTAGCGTTGGGTCATTCACATATGGCTTTTATTATCTCGAGGTATGCTCCTTCTATCCCTACTTTCTTGACGGTTTTTATCAAGAAAGGATGCTGGATTTTTTCAAATGCTTTCTCTGCATCTATTGAGAGGATCATACGGTTCTTGTCCTTTCTTTTATTGATGTGATGAATCACGTTAATTGTTTTTGCAGATATTGAACCAGCCCTGCATCCCAGGTATATATCCCGCTTAGTCATGGTGAATAATTTTTTTAATGTATTTTTGGATTCAGTTGGCCAATATCTTGTTGAGGATTTTTGCATCCATGTTCATCAGGGAAATTGGTCTATAGTTCTCCTTTTTAATGGGGTCTCTGTCTGGTTTTGGAATCAAGGTAATGCTGGCTTCATAGAAAGAGTTTGGAAGTTTTCCTTCCATTTCTATTTTTTGGAACAGTTTGAAGAGAATAGGTGTTAACTCTTCCTTGAATGTTTGGTAGAATTCCCCCTGGAAATCCATCTGGCACTGGACTCTTGTTTTTTGGGAGATTTTTGATTATTAATTTGATTTCCTTACTGATTATGGGTCTGATCAAATTTTCTATTTCTTCCTGTTTCAGTTTTGGTAGCATATATGTTTCTAGGAATTTGTCCATTTCTTCCAGATTACCCATTTTATTGGCATATAATTGCTCATAATATTCTCTTATTATTGTTGTTATTTCTGTTGTGTTGGTTGTGATCTCTCCTCTTTCATTCTTGATTTTATTTATTTGGGTCCTTTCCTTTTTCTTTTTGATCAAACTGGCTAGTGGTTTATTAATTTTGTTAATTCTTTCAAAGAACCAGCATCTGGTTTCATTGATCTTTTCTACTGTTTTTTTGGTTTTGATAGCATTAATTTCTGCTCTAATATTTATTATTTCCTGTCTTCTGCTGGTTTTGGGTTTTATTTGCTGTTCTTTTTACAGCTCCTTAAGGTGTAAGTTTAGGTTGTGTATCTGAGATCTTTCTTCCTTCTTTAGAAAGGCCTGGATTGCTATACAGTTTCCTCTTATGACTGCCTTTGCTGTGTCCCAGAATTTGGGTTGTGGTGTTATCATTTTGATTAGCTTCCATATACTTCTTAATTTCCTCTTTAACTGCTTGGTTAGCCCTTTCATTCTTTACTAGGATGTTCTTCAGTCTCCAGGTATTTGTTACCTTTCCACATTTTTTCTTGTGGTTGATTTAGAGTTTCGTAGTGTTGTGGTCTGAAAATATGCACGGTATGATCTCAATCTTTTTGTACTTAGGGCTGATTTGTGTCCCAGTATATGGTTTATTCTAGAGAATGTTCCATGTGCACTGGAGAAGAATGTATATTCTGCTGCTGTAGGATGAAATGTTCCGAATGTATCTGTTAAGTCCATCTGGTCCTGTGTATCATTCAAAGCCATTGTTTCCTTGTTGATTTTTTTATTAGATGGTCTGTCCATTGCTGTGAGTGGGGTGTTGAAGTCTCCTACTATTATGGTATTACTACCGATGAGTTTCTTGATGTTTGTGATTAATTGATGTGCATATTTGGGTGCTCCACATTTGGCGCATAAATGTTTACAATTGTTAGGTCTTCTTGGTGGATAGACCCCTTGATCATGGTATAATGCCCTTCTGCATGTCTTGATAGAGTCTTTATTTTAAAGTCTAGATTTTCTGATATATGTATGGCTACTCCGACTTTCTTTGGTTGACCATTAGCATGATAGATGGTTCTCCATCCCCTTATTTTCAATCCGAAGGTGTCTTTAGGTCTAAAGTGGGTCCCTTGTAAACAGCGTATAGATGGATCTTGTTTTCTTATCCATTCTGTTACCCTATGTCTTCTGATTGGAGCACTGAGTCCATTTACATTTAGAGTGTGTAGTGAAAGATATCAATTTATTGCCATTATGATGTTTGTAGAGTTGGAGTTTCTGGTGGTGTTCTCTGGTCCTTTGTAATATTTGTTGCTTTTGGTATTTATTTTTTTTCATCTTTTCTCCCCTTAGAAAGTCCCCCTTAAAATTTTTTGCAGGGCTGGTTTAGTGGTCACAAACTCCTTTAATTTTTCTTTCTCTGGGAAACTTTTTATCTCTCCTTCTATTTTGAATGACAGTCTTGCTGGATAAAGAATTCTTGGCTGCATATTTTTCTGATTCAGCACACTGAATATATCCTGCCACTCCTTTCTGGCCTGTCAGGTTTCTGTGGATAGGTCTGCTGAAAACCTGATCTGTCTTCCCTTGTATGTTAGGGACTTTTTTTCCCTTTTTTCTTTCATGATTCTCTCCTTGCCTGAGTATTTTGTGAATTTGACTATGATATGCCTTGTTGATGGTCGATTTTTGTTGAATCTAGTGGGGGTCTTCTTTGCTCCCTGGATTTTGATGTCTGTGTCTTTCCCCATGTTAGGAAAGTTTTCTGCCATGATTTGCTCACATAACCCTTCTAACCCTATTTCTCTCTCTTCCTGTTCTGGGACCCCTATGATTCTGATTTTGCTCCTTTTTAATGAGTCACTGATTTCTCTAATTCTTAAATCGTGCTGTTTTGCCATAATCTCCCTCTTTTTTCTGCTTTGTTATTCTCTATAAGTTTGTCCTCTGTACCACTGATTCTCTGTTCTCCCTCGTCCATCCTTGCCACTGCTGCACCCATCCATGCCGCCACTGCATCCATCCATGATTAAAGCTCAGTTATAGCATTTTTAATTTCATTCTGGTTGTTTTTTACCTCTTTTATCTCTGCATAAGGGATTCTAATCTATTTTTGACTCCAGCTAGTATTCTTATTATCATGATTCTAAATTCTGGTTCAGACATCTTGCTTGTATCTGTGTTGGTTAAATCCCTGGCTGTCGTTTCTTCGTGCTCTTTCTTTTGGGGTGAAGTCCTTCGTTTTGTCGTTTTGAAGGGAGGAAAGGAATTAATGAGATATAAAATTTGAAATTAAAAAAATTAAAATTAAAAAAATATTAAAATTAAAAATTAAGAACACACACACACAAATCGAATAGATAATGCTATATCCTAGGTGTGTTTTGGTCTGGGTGTTGAAAGTAGTTTGACAGATTAGAGAAAAAAAGGGGGGGAGAAAAAAAAGGAAATCATTTGAGAATTTGAAAAAATGAATACACTGAAGTAGACTGAAATGAGATGTTGGGGGTAAAATAGAATTTGAAAAAATATACACAAAAAGAATATAGTAGAAAGAATATAGTATAGTATACTATACTATACTTTACAGTATAGTATAAAGAATATAGTAGAAAAAAATTAAAGAAAAATATTTTTAATAAAAATTAAAAATAAATATGAATTTTTTCATTTTCTGTATTTAAGAAAAAAGAAACGAAAAAGAGAAAAAAGAGAAAAAAAGGAAAAAAAGAAATAATTTGAAAATTTGAAAAAGTGAATACACTGTAGTAGACTAAAATAAAATGATGGAAGTAAAATAAAATTTGAAAAAATTACATAGAAGCAAAAATGTAGTAATAAAAATTAAATAAAAATATTTTTGATAGAAATTGAAAGTACAAATGAAGTTTTTCTCTTTCTGCATTTAAGAAAAAGAAACAAAAAAGAGAAAAAAAGGAAATTATTTGAAAATTTGAAAAGGTGAATACACTGAAGTAGACTAAAATAAAATGATGGAAGTAAAGTAGAATTTGAAAAAAATTTACACAAAAGTAAAGAATATAGTAATAAAAATTAAAAAAGGTATTTTTAATAAAAATTGAGAGTAAAAATGAATTTTTTCTCTTTCTGTATTCAAGAAAAAGAAAAGAATTGTAAAAGAGAAAAAGGAAAAAAAGAAAGAAAATTGAATAGGTGAACCTGCTAACAGATTGAAGTAGGACTAAAATTGCTTCATTTTCCCCTACAAGTCAATCTATGTAGCTCTTTATTGTCCATAAACTAAGCCGGCGGTGAGACTTGTGTTCTTGAAGAGCGAAGTTGGCCCAGTTGGGCGGGGCTCAGTGTAACAGCTCCGCTCTCTACTAGATGGCGCTGCTAGCCTACTGGGGTGGATTGTTGTGGCGCTTGTAGGTGCCTATGTGCATGCACAGGAGCAGTGATAATGGCGCCACCAGCTACCCAGTCTGTTCTCCTGGATCAGCAATTGTGCATCCGTCCTCTGTCTTCAGCTCTTGTCCACTCCCTGCTTTTTCACTCTCCATGACCAGGCCCCAGGCAGTACCTCTCTCCCAAGTTTTGTCTCAGATGTGGCTGTTTTCCCTGGCCACTTACTTCTGAAGAACTGCAACTTTGACCCGTTATGCCCCTCTGGGTGAGGGTCTCACCGAGCAATGGCTGAATATCGGCTGTACCCAGGAATGCCCGCTGAACCCTGTTGTTGGCGGTGCCCCGAGACTGCAGCCAGGTGCCAGCCCACCCTAGAAAAAGTTCGCGAGACAATGTAGCAGCAGCGTTTCAGGGTTTATGGAAAATCACAACGCACGTCTGACACCAGGCTTCACCCTTAACGACCTTACCCCAGCACCAGTGAATGTGGCCGCCTTTTGGGGTCTGCTGGGACCAGGTGACTTCAACAGTCTCTACCAAATGTCCTTCCAGCAGTGGAACCGTTTTTCCCCGTGTGGCCCAAGAACCTCCCAGACCCCACTCTGTTCCTGGGGATTCGCCCTTCCCACCAGAGCACCGCCAGGTATCGAGCTGTGGACTTGCAGCCTTTGAGCTCCCCTTGTTTACAGTCTTAATGGAATTTAAACCGTCTTCTTTCTCCTTTCTCCCTTTTTAGTTTAGTCCCTGTGGCTGTTTCCAATTTTCCACTTTCTCTCCAGCTGCTTTTGGGGAGGGGTGCGTTTCCTGTATTCCCCCCCCCCCCCGAGTCTCCATCCTCTTTCTGCCCATAAAAGCAGTTTCCTACCTTTCACAGCTTCTTGCTCCCCAAATTTACCTCCCTGCACCGCATACCTGTTGAATTCTGTGGTTCAGGTTGTGCAGATTGTTGTGTTAATCCTCCAATCAGTTTTCTATGTGTGTAGGATGGTTTAGTGTTGGTCTGGCTGTATTTCATGGACACAAGACACACAAAAAGCTTCCATGCTGTTCTGCCATCTTGGCTCCTCTCTACTCTCTCTTCTTCTTCTGGAATTCCTATGATACGGATATTGTTCCGTTTGATTGCATCCCTTAGTTCTCTAATTCTCCCCTCATACTCCTAGATTGTTTTATCTCTCTTTTTTTCAGCTTCCTCTTTTTCCATAATTTTATCTTCTAATTCACCTATTCTCTCCTCTGCCTCTTCAATCCGTGCTATGGCCACCCCCATTTTATTTTGCATCTCACTTACAGCGTTTTTAAATTCCTCATGACTATTTTTTAGTCCTTTGTTCTCTATAACAATAGATTCTCTGCTGTCCTCTATACTTTTTTCAAGCCCTGCGATTAATTTTACGACAATTATTCTAAATTCTTCTTCCATTATATTGCTTAAATTGGTTTTGACCAATTCATTAGCTGTCACTACTTCCTGGAGTTTCTTTTGAGAAGAATTCTTCGTTTCATCATTTTGGTTAGTCTCTGCAGTAGCTACAAACTGCAGGGCACTTCCCCTGTGCTGTCCAGAGTAACTTGTGTTGGTGGGCAGGGTCGCAGTCAGACCTGATGTCTGACCCCAGCCCACCGCTGGGGCCACAGTCAGACTGGTGTGTACTTTATCTTCCCCTCTCCCAGGGGCAGGACTCACTGTGGAGTGGTGTGGCCCCTCTCTGGGCTGCTTGCATACTGCCAGGCTTGCAGTGCTGCTTCAATGGGATCTGGCCAATGGCTTATTAGCCAGGGCGGATCCGCAAGGTGCACAGGGATGGAAGGGGAAGGCTTAGCTCGCTTTGCCCTTGGTGGTCCCCTGCAGGAGGGGCCCTGCAGCACCGGGAGGGAGGCAGGCCCAACGGAGGGATGGGTCCACAGAAGTACAGTGTTGGGCATTTGCGTGGTGCAAGGAAGATCGGTGATGGGAACTGGTTCCATTTGGAATTTTGGCTGGGGTTGGGAGAGGGAAATGTCTCTTGCCAGTGCCTTTGTTCCCCTGCCAAGCTCTGTCCATCTGTGGCTCAACAACTCTCCCTCCTGGTGTCCTCTAGTCCTCCCTGCTCTTCGAGAGCAGAGCTGTTGACTTTTAACATTCCAGATGTTAAGTCCCGCTGGCTGTCAGAACTCACGCAGTCTGGCCCCTCCACTTTTGCAAGCCAGACTTCAGGGGCTCCTCCGCGCCTGGTGGGCTGCCCCTCCACTGCCCTGGCTCCCTCCCACTAGTCCGTGTAGCATGCACTGCCTCTCCACCCTTCGTACCCACTTCCGTGGGCCTCTTGTCTATGCTTGGCCCCGGAGAGTCTGTTCTACTAGTCTTCCGGCAGTTTTCTGGGTTATTTAGGCCAATGTGGGTGGAATCTAAGCAGTCAGCAGGACAAGGTGAACCCAGCGTCCTCCTACACCACCATTTTCTCTGAGCTTGACTTGTGAGTGGGTGATAGAGAGGCCAACATGCATAGAGTGGCTTTGTGTGTTAGAGTACAATTATCAACAAAACTGGATAAGTAATGTGGGGCCAGATTATGAAGACAATGAAAATAAGCAGAGATACTTAACTAGAGTTTCTCAGAAGTCTGAAATTATCAACAGTTTTTGAGCAAGAAGTGACACGATGAAAGTGATGTTTACAGAATATGGATTTGATGACAGTATATATTATAGCGAGGAGAATTTGATATCAAAGAAACTAATCAAGGTATGAGATGATGAGACGATACATTGGATTGGTGGTAATTACAATAGAGTGGGAGAGAATACAAGAGTCATTTTAAACAACACCTGTAAGTCAGATGTTGGCTAACTAGATATGAGATATGAATCAAGATGATGCCAAGATTTAGAGGCTAGGTAAATAATGCTACCATCGACAGAAGCAGAGGAATTCCATAGGAAGATGCCAGTTGTAAAGGGACATGTTGAATTTGTGGTGATAAAAGATTTCAAAAATGAAATATCCAATAGTTGGGGTGAGATACACAGCCATAGCTTGGGAAGAAGAATAACATTAAAGATCTGCATTTGAATCACAAAGTTTTGGTAGGTGGTACTTGGTCACAGAACAAAAACAGCAGTAACAATAGGAGTAATAACTGCAATGTTTATTGAACATTTTCTCTATGCTAGGCACAGAACTAAGTGCTTTCAATGCATTATTTTGAAATCTCTATAAGAATCCTATTCAGGTAGGTAATATTAATAGCCCCATTTTATAGATGAGGAAGGTGACTCATTTTCCATAGTCACAGTGCTTATGAGAGAGTCCAGCAGGTCTGTTAGTCCACAAAGCCTACATTACCAACAGCTGTGTGTTTTTGTCAGTGAAAATTCTGTGCTGGTGAAATGATAATGAATGTACTGGTGATCACATTAAAATGTGAATTAATTAAATTATAATGTTAAAGATAAAGATTTCCAGATTACATAAAAGAGCAAAATCCAGCTAGATGCTACTCACAAAAGATATCCCTAATATCAGATTATATAGAAAAATGGAAAATGAAGGAGTATATAAAGATAAATCATGTAAAGCTAACAAAAAGAAATCCATGGTGGCAACATTAATATCAAAAATAGTAAATATACTTCAAGGTACAAGTTAGTAAAAGGGACAGGAAGGATATTTATATTGATAAGAGTTACACAGACAAAAAGCAAAATCAGAAAATCACAAACACCCTCTCTATAATACAGAGAACAAACTAATGGTTGCCAGAGGGGAGGGGCTTGGGAGATTGGACAAAATAGGTAAAGGGGAGAGGGAGATGCAGGCTTCCAGTTATGGGGTGACTAAAAGGCATAGCATAAGGAATACAGTCAGTGACATTGTAATAGGGACATAATGGGACAGATGGTAGCTACACTTGTGGTGAACATAGCATAATGTATAAACTTGCCAAATCACTAAGTTGTACACATGACACTAATGTAACATTGTGTCAACTATACTCAAAAAGAGAGTTACAGTATAACAAGATCAGTATAACAAGATGATATAGCAGTTATAAACTTTTATCTACTGAATAGTATCAGTGAAATGTATAAAGCAGATATTTAGGAAAACTAAGGACAATATGATAAAACCATTGTATAATCATGGTGGGGCACTATAACATACCTCTATCAGAATGTCACAGATCGATTATAAAACAATAATTAAAGATATAGGAAGATTAACAAACCTGATTTTTGTATTTATGGGTACATATAAAACTATACCCAAAGAGAATACACAAAGAATGTTTATTTTTTAAAAAGTAGAAGTCATACAGATGATATTGTCAGAATATGACATAAAACTAATAATACAAGTGTAAAAAAAATTGACCATGAAAGAGTTAAATTTTACAAATAATTCTTAGATTAAACAGGACACCAACTCTGAAATTAGATTGTGCTCTAAAGTAAAAAGTGATACTACTACTTATCAAAACATAAGAGATTTGGCCAGAGTCCTATTTGGAAATTTTCATATCCTTAAATACTTTTATTTTGGAAAGAAAAAAAAGTTCTAGTTTCCAGACAAAATGGAGTAGATACACATCTCCCTATTCCTCCTGCTAAGTACAGTAAAAATGCCTGGACACTATCTATAAAACAAGCTTAAGAAAATTCTGAAAGTCAGAAAAAAGAAGGGAGACAGGCTATGGACTTTGCACCTGAGAAATGACACAGCAGTGAATATACTGGGTTTTCCTTCTGTCTTGTATATTCTCAACTGGATGCTGGAGAAGTTTTTATCCCAGAAACACAAATGGGTGCAGATTTTTAAAGCCCAAGAAAACCCTTTTCCTTCTATCCAGAGTAACAGGAGAGGGGCAGCCTAGCCAGACAGAACACTTCCAGACAGTAACTGTTCTACTCTAGCCAAACACCGCAGAAAAAACTGCAGCCCCATTCCCACTCCTATAAGCAAAAGCTGAGTGGGGACCCTAGACTTCTACCTTCACATAGCTGTAAAGAAGCACCTTTTTTCTTCCTTAGGGGTAGTATCTGAGAAGCACTAGTGGGGAGCTCAGACTTTCATCCCTGCCCAACAGTAGAGGAACTTCCTTCCATACCCACTAGCAGTAACAAGGCAGTGTTCCCTTCCCTGCCACACTGTCAGAAAAGGCCTGCTGAATCAGAAGATTCAGTAAGATCCAAAGCCTCCTAAGATGATACCCCATATTTCCAGAATACAATAGAAATCACTTATACCAATATCCAGGAAAACCTGAACTTCAATAAGAAAAATTGATCAGCAGGCACCAATCCCAAGATAACAAAGATGTTGGAATTGTGACAAAGATTTTAATTCAGTCATCATAAAAGTATTTTAACAAGAAATTATGACCACACTTGAAATTTGAAGGTGTGAAGACTCAGCAAAGAAATCAAAATATTCAGCAAGGAAATTGAAGATATAGGGGCACCTGGGTGGCTCAGTCAGGTAAGTGTCCAACTCTTGATTTTGGCTCAGGTCATGATCTCACAGTTTGTGGGATCGAGCCCCATGTCAGGCTCCATACTGACAGCATGGAGGCTGTTGGAGATTCTCTCTCTCTCCCTCTCTCTCTCTCTCTCTTCCACTCCCCACTTGCTCTCTCTCTCTCTTTCTCTCAAAATAAATAAACTTTTTCAGGGCACCTGGTGGCTCAGTCAGTTGAGCGTCCAACGTCAGCTCAGGTCATGATCTCACAGCCCACCATCTGTGGGTTCAAGCCCCGCATCAGGCTCCATGCTGACAGCTCGGAGCCTGGAGCCTGCTTTGGATTCTGTGACTCCCTCTCTCTGCCTCTCCCCTGCTCATGCTCTGTCTCTTTCCCTCTCTCAAAAATAAACATTAAAAAAATCCTCTAAATAAACTTCTCTCTCTCTCTCAAAATAAACTTTAAAAAAGAAAAGAAATTGAAGATATAAAGAACCAAATGAAAGGTTTAGAACTGAAAACTACAATAACTGAAGTCAAAAACTCACTAGATAGGCTCAATAGCAGAATAGAGATGATAGAGTGAACTTGGAGATAGAAGTATAGAAATGACCCATTGTGAACAAGAGTAAAAAATAGACTGAAAAGCTATGAGCAGAGCCTATGGGACCCGTGGGACTAATACCAAAAGATCTACCATTCACATAATAAGAGTCCTAGAAGTAGAGGAAAAAGTATGGGACTGAAAAAAAGAATATTCCAACTAATAATGGCTGAAAATTTTGCAAAAGGTATAAACCTATAGATTCAAACAGATGAGAAAGTCCCAAACAGGATAAACCCAAAGAAACCCATGCCAAAACACAGAGTAGTAATCAACTCCTGAAAATTAAAGAAAAAAAAAATCTAGAAAGCAATGAGAGAAATGATACCTTGCCTATGGGAAAAACAATTAGAATGACATCAAATTTCTCATTAAAAACTCTGGACAGAGGGAACTGGTGCAACATTTTTCAAGTGCTCAAAATTATAAACAGAATTCTGTATCCAGCAAAATTGTACTTCAATAATAAAGCAGGTAAAAGATATTCTCAGATGAAGGAAAGCTAAATGAAATTTGTCTGCTGGAGATCGGCCCTGAAAGAATGGCTTAAAGGAAGTTCTTGAAATGAAAAGGGAATACAAGATGGAATGTTGGAACATCAAAAAAGAAAAAACAGTGGAAAGATTAAGAATATGGGTAAATACAATAGATGTTAGAAAACTTTAGTTTTCTAAAGTTTGATGTGGTTCTCAAAGTGTGTAGAGGAAATCTTAAAATCTTATCTTACATGATAAATGGGGGAAAGGTAAATGGCTGAAAGAGAGGTAAGGTTTCTACTCATCACTCTAACTAGTAAAATGTTGACATTAATATCAGTGATATATGTATAATCCATTTTGTATGTGTAATGTAATAACTAGAGTAACCACTAAGAAATCTATACAAGGAGATACAGTCAAAAACAGTATATATAAATCAAAATGAAATTCTTGTTATATATTTTAGAAGCCAAGAAGAAGAGGGGCGCCTCTTCTTGGTTAAGCGTCTAACTTCAGTTCAGGTCATGATCTCACGGTTCATAGGTTTGAGCCCCGCATCGTGTTCTGTGATCACAGCTCAGAGTCTGGAGCCTGCTTCAGATTCTGTCTCTGTCTCTCTGCCCCTCCCCTGATCTCTCTCTTTCTCTTTCTCTCTCTCTCTCAAATATAAAATAAAAAAAAATTTTAAAGAAGCCAGGAAGAAGAAAATAAGGAAATGAAGAACAGAGGAACAAACAGAAAACAATAATGAAAATAGTAGGTTTAACCATATCATTAATTACATTAACTGTAAATAGCCTAAGTACACTAATTAAAAGACTGAGGTTGACAGAGTAGATTTTTTAAATAACCCACATGTATGCTGTCTTCATGAAATTCACTCATATAAAAATATAGGTAGATTGAAATGAAAATTTAAAACGGGAAAAGATACACTATGTAAAATTAATCTTAAAAAATCAGAAGTGGCTACATTAATATCTGGTAAAATAGACTTCAGAGTAAAGAGAGAAAACAGATAATAAGAACAACATTAGGAATGAGAAAGGGGATATAGCAAGAAAAATGGAGAAGACCTTTAAAATTATAAAAGAGACCTGTGTCATCTGACATCTTGTGCAAAGCAAGGTGGCTTCCACATTTCCTGAGTATCTTCTCTGCTTCCCCCTCAACTGCCCCTTGATCACAGACATTTCTTGTGATCAATTCCAGAACTATAGCAGTACCAGTTGCAGCTTCCACTGTTGTAGAGGAAGTGGTGGCCACGGTGGCCTCCACAACTTCCACTCTCCGCTGCATTGCCTGGGCCTCAGTCAGAACTGTAGATCTTTGGAGCCCAGCCTGGACCAGGGTGGCACCAAGCCCCCAATCCCACCATAGCAGTAGCAGCAGCCACCACTGAGGCCACTATCACTGCAGCAACTTCTGCTGCCACCAGAGGACTTGTCCAAGCCCACTGTGCCTCAGGGACCTGGCCCAGCTCTCAGA
This sequence comes from Panthera tigris, assembly GCF_018350195.1. Taxonomy (NCBI): domain Eukaryota; kingdom Metazoa; phylum Chordata; class Mammalia; order Carnivora; family Felidae; genus Panthera; species Panthera tigris. Next base: position 58,925,174 of record NC_056677.1, on the reverse strand, counting down.
GTAGGCAATGCTCCACCAGCCTCCAGCTTAGCACTACTCACCACTTTCCCAACCTCTTGGGCCCCCACAGGGTTGGGCCCCACCCACACCCTCCTGCCACCTGTCACTTCAGTGCTCCCTTGGGTGCCCCCAACCATGTTGTCAAGCAGCAGGGTCATCACTATTCCCTCAGGCTGGGCATCCACCGCCTCCACCCACAAGCTGCCTCAAAGGTGGCGAAGTGCAGACAGGCCTAAGCCCTGTGGTAACATGGGCCTATGTACGGCCCACTGAGGTGGCAGAGAGCCCTGGAGAGGCTAGCAGCACTACTCATCCTACCAACAGCAGCACCACCAGGATCCCCCATCCAGTAGGCCTGGTGGCTGCAGCAAGGAGATATCCCACTTGGAGGAGTTTAAAGCCAACTTATCTCTCTTGAGGAGGCATGGAGAGAAAACTTACCCTCAGCATTGTTGGTTGTTTGCTGGGAATCTATCTACAGATATCATGGAGGATGAATTCAAAAGACTAAATAGGGAGAACCAGGAGAAAGAAAGGATTTAGACTTATTAAACTTGAATCTAGAGCATTGGCTAAAATTGCCAAAGCTGAATTTTATGATAAACCCATGAGAGTTTTCAACCCAGCTTTGAGTTCACTTTGCCATATGTGCTGCTTTTTCCATTCAGAATTTTAATCTTATGTTTCCAATGAACTGTTGGAAGAAGTCTTTTGCCAGTTTGGTCCTATTGAAAGGGCTGTTGTAATTGTGGATGATCACAGAAAACCTGCAGGGAAAGGCATTGTTGAATTTGCTTCTAAACCAGCAGCAAGAATAGCATATGAAAGATGCAGTGAGAGTGTTTTTCTTACTGACAACTCCTTGTCCAGTCATTGTGGAACCACCCAAACAATTAGATGATGAAGATGGTCTTCCTGAAGAACTCACACAGAAGAATTCAGTGTATTAAAATGAGAAAGAAACCCCTACTCATTTTGCCTAGTATGGCACATTTGAGTATGAATATTTTCAGCAATGGAAGCCCTTGAATAAAATGGAAAAACATCAAAGGAAACAAATCAATAAAAACATGAAAGATATGCAAGACAAATTGAAAAGTGAAATGGAAGAGCCTATCGTGAGTATCAAGCAAATATTTTGCATGAAAATCTGATGGGACACTAGGAGGAATTAAGACACATGGAAGAACTTCACAATCAAGAAATGAAGAAACAAAGAAATGCAAGTAAGGCAACAGAGAATGATGTAGAAGGGAAAAGAGATGAAGACTGGTCAATGTGAGATGGAAGAATAAATGAGACATCAAAGAGAGTAAAGTTATAGCAGATGGGTAGAGGGATCCAAGAGAAAGAGACATAAGAATGGATGGTAGAAGGGCAAAGAACATGGCAGAGCCCTATGGTTTTAGGAGGCCAGAAATTTCTACCTCTAGGTGGTGGTGGTGGCATAGGTTATGAAGCTAATTCTGGAGTTCCACCAGCAACCGTGAGTCATTCCATGGTGGGAAGTAACATATGTACTAAGCATTTTGGGCAGAGAGGTATGAGACCTGTGGGTGTGCAGGGTCCTCAAGGAATGAGGCCTGGAACTCCAGAAGAATGTGGTAGAGGGAGAGAAGTGTACGAAGGCCCAAACAAAAAGCCCTGATTTTAGATATGATATCTAGGTTTTCATTCCAGTTCATTTTTGTCTTTTCTTGTTTAGATACCAATCTTTCAAATTCTTGCATTTTAGTAATAAAGCTGCCTTTTAATGGATGTTAGCAGTTTATTGACCTAATATTTATAAATGGTCCATTTGGGCAGGTACAATTACATAATGCAGTGTTTGAAATGGGATTTTTTCCCCCTTATTTCCTTTGTTTTAGCCATGTAATGTCTCTCAAGCTATGGTAGTGTATCTTGTGCCACTGAATTTCCAAAGTGTACCAATAATTTTTAACCATGCTTCACATAAATAGAAAAATAGTTATAAAAATAATAAAATTATAAAAGAATACCAAGTTTAATTTTGTAAATCTAGATAAAATTAACAAATTTTCTAGAAAAGTAAATCATATAAGAATAAGCTGAATAAGAAACATGCATAGAATCATATGAGAAAATTATAAAACTAATGAAGAGCATAAAAAGATACTTTAATTACTAGAGAGATACCCTGTTGCTAGATAAAAATAGTTAATATTGAGAGTTAGTTGAGCCTCTGACTCTTGATTTCAGCTCAGGTCATGATCTCATGATTCCTAAGATCGAGCCCAGGCTCTGCACTGACAGCACAGAGTCTGCTAGGGATTTTCTTTCTCTCCCTCTCTCTCTGACCTTCCCCCAGTTGCTCACTCTCTCTCAAGATAAAAAACTAAAAAAAATAAATAAATTTCATATGGAATAGAAAATATACAATAATAACCAGGTTTTTTAAAAACTAAAAACAATAAGAGAAGACAGATCCATCATAATTAAAATAATGATAAAGATTACAATCCAAATAGAGGCAAAAGAACGTTATCAACAATAGCCAAATTATGAAAAGAGCCCAAATGTCCATCAGCTGCTGAATGGATAAGGAAGTGGTGTGTGTGTATATACATGCATGCAATGGACTATTACTCATCCATAAAAAAAAGAATGAAATCTTGCCATTTGCAATGACATGGTTGGGGCTAGAGAGTATTATGCTAAGAAAAATTAGAGAAAGACAAATACCATATGATCTCATGCATATGTGGAATTTTAGAAACAAATGAACATGGAAGGGTTGCAGGGAGAAAGGAAAACCAAGAAACACACTCTTAACTATACAAAATGAACCTATGGTTACCAGAAGGGAGGTGGGCAGGAGGATGGGTTAAACAGGTGATGGGGACTAAGGAAGGCACTTGTAGTGATGAGCACTAGGTGTTATATGTAAGTGATGAATCACTAAATTCTACACCTGAAACTAATATTACACTGTATGTTAACTAACTGGAATTAAAATAAAAACGTGAGAAAAAAGAATATAAATACATCTAGGAAAATCATTCATTTAGGCCTGCTACTTTCCACTTTATGCAAAACTGAATTCTAAATAGATTAAAAATCTAAGCAAAAATAAATAAACCTATAAAATATTAAAAGGAAACATGGGAGAATGTTTTTGTGATCTTGAGCTGAAGAAAACTGTCCTTTGCAAGACACAGAAAAGGAAAAATTGGCAAATTCAAAAACATGAAAATTTAAACAAATCTTTTATATAAAAATGAACTGTGTTTGAGGTTGAAAGACAAATAACAAAGTACGTAACGTATTTTTCATACATATGATAAAGGGTAATACTCATGAAACATAAAGAACCCTTGAAAGTCAATTAACAAAAAGATAAACTACTTAATAGAAACATGGAAAAAGGACATGAACAGGCAAATCATAAAAGAAATACAAATAGCCAGTATATACATGAAAACATGCCCAATATTACTAGTAATAAAACTGTTTCTTTAAAGTAGCAGATAAGCAAAGATTAAAAAGATGATTATTAAAGATGTGGGGAAACAGTCGCTTTCTATACTGATGGTGTAAATATAACTGGTACAACCTTTTTAGTGGGCAATTTGACAGTCTGTTAGCAAGTATTCCCTTTGTCCTAACAGTTTTACTTATTAGAATTAATCCTAAGGAAATCACAGAATAAGAGCATAAAGATGTAGGTACAAAGATCATCACAGTGTTGCTTATAATTAAACAGTTTAAATGTCTGCTATGGAATCTTATATAGCTTTTACAAGGGATATGTTAGAAAAAAGTAGATCACAAAAGAGTATGTGTAGTATGATCGATCCCCTTCACATAAAGTCGGATAATTATTAGCCTTCTTTATTTTCTATGCCTACACACACACACACACACACACAAGCTAAGGCTCCTTACATGAGATAACATATAAAATATTTTAGCACAGTGCATGGCACATAGCATTAAACAAATGGTTGCTGTTTTTATTGTCAGTTTTCAGTATCCATTAAGTAGTCTGCCATCAGGCACTGTGCTAAGTGCTTATGATAAATAAGGTACAGTCTTTGAGAAACTCTGTCTATTGGTAATCATCTACAGTGTTGTTCGCTGTCAGATCAATTGTTGAAATACAGGGTAGACAGTGAGGAATGTCTCATTTGTACCATTACCACCAGAATGTTGGTTTGAAATAATTGAAAGAGACCCCTTATTTCAAAGTTAACACTTTGATTGTTTTAAAATTCTAAGATTTTTTTAAAACTAAGATTGTTTTAAAATTCTCTTCATTTCAAGATGAAGATGGAACCAGCTTGAATTCAAGTATCCTAGCAGCACTCCGAAAAATGCAGGATGGCTATTTTGGTGGAGCAAGGTAAGTGACCTCTGCACACTCTTTAGTGAAATGAAATGAAATTTGGAAGCTGGCTATAGTTATGGTAGACTTGTGATGCATTTCTCTGTGTGTTTAACAATATAGTCCCATCCTATTTAGAGGAACTTATTTTTGATAGATCAAATCAAAGAGTCTAATGTTATAGAGAAGCGTTGGAAATTTGCCCAAACCTCATTAATTCAGTGGACCAGAAAACTTATTCTTTGAAAAGCAAAAAAGTTACTGAACTGTTTAATTATGGATGCTTTTCTTTTTTTCTTTTCCCTAAGTTTTTAGTTTGAAAACTTTCATGCTTATAGAAATGTATAAGAATACTATTGAACACCATATACCCTTCCTCAGGATTCCCTGTTGTTAACATATGTCTCATTCATACACACTCTCTCCCTCCTCTTCCTTCCCCTCCTCTAGCTCCTCCCTCCCTTCTTCTCTTCTTCCATATCCTCCTCCCTCTCTCACACATACATATATGTGTGCATACACACACACACACACACACACACACACACACACACACACATACTTGCTGAAGTATTAGAGTTAGCCAAAGACATCACAACTCTTCAACCCTAACTACTTCATTTTGTCTTATAAGAACAAGAGTATTCTCACACATAGCTGAGATATAATCATCACACTTACAAAATTTAATATTGATACAGTACTATTATCTAATATAGAGTCCATATTCAAAATTACCCAATTATCCTAATAATGTTTTTTCCCATAGCTTTTTTCCCACTCTAGGACCCAATCAAAGATCACATATTAGCATTTAGTTATTATATCTCCTTGATGTCTTTTAGTCTAGAATAATTCCCCAGCCTTTTGTGGATCTTTAGTGACAGTTTCAACACAGTTTTGAAGAAGGAAGGTCAGTTATATTGCAGAATGTCTTTCAATTTGGTTAAAGCAGTATCTGCTAAGTTTCTCCCTATCCTTTCTATGACAGTCTTTAACCCGTCTTATCTTCCACTGCTGAATTAGTCATTACTGGGGTTTTAAAGTGATAATTCTGTGTTTCTATCATTCTGTGCATATTAATTAGAATCCTTCTGTTTAAAAAAAATAGCTTTCTGGGGTGCCTGGATGATTCAGTAGGTTAAGCAGCCAACTCTTGATTTTGGCTCAGGTCATAATCCCAGAGTCATGGGATCGAGCCCCGTGTCAGGCTCCATGCTCAGTTCTCTCACTATCCCTCTGCCCCTCTTTTGCTCATGCATGTATGCACACACTCTCTCACTCTCTCAAAAAAATTTTAATGAAATTTTAAAAAGAGCTTCCCTTTATCCCCTTTTATTTTGTAGTATTAGTGTCAGCATAGATTCATTGATTTTTATTTTATTCAATATGCCATGCTCTATTCCTGTCATTGCTCATTTCAGTGTTCAAATTATCCAAGGTCTGGCCATTGGGAGCCCCTTCAAGCTGGCTTCTTTTTTTTTTTTTTTTAATCTATTTTGAGTAATGGCCTTTATTGAGCACTGTCCACCAATTCTGCTTTGAGTGGGTTTTTGGCTTGAGCAACAATATGTGACTCACTTCACTGAAGGCAGAAGGCCAGCCCCTCCAGTCTGTGAAGGGAAGTGGTAAGTGCATCACTGCTCCTCAGGGAGAGGAGGACAACATCCTTTCTCTGAGAAAACAACCAGACCCAGTACTCACACTAGCTTCCTCAGTTGATTTTGTCCTAGAATATGTACAGGTTGTTGGTGGCGGCCCCAGCAGGTGCCAAGTTGTGTTTTTTAAAAGATCAGTACTACTGACTTTCCCTTTGGGTTTTACAATTGGTTTTGTAGACAGGGGAGGATATGACCTACAATTCTCTATAATTCATAAAATTTTCAAATACCATCTCTGGTTTTTGATCTTTAGGAGTACCTGGGTGGCTCAGTCAGTTGAGCGTCCAACTCTTGGTTTCAGTTCAGGTCACATTCTCATGGTTCATGAGTTCTAGCCCTGCATTGGGCTCTGTACTGACAGTGCGGAGCCTGCTTGGGATTTATATCTCCCTCGCTCTCTGCCCCTTCCCAGCTTGCTCTCTCTCTCTCTCTTTCTCTCTCTCAAATAAATAAATAAACATTAAATTTTTTTAAAAATGATCTTTGATCTCTCTAGAGTGTATTATGATAAGCAAAATAAGTCAGTCAGAGAAAGACAGCTATCCTATGATTTCACTCATGTGGAATTTGGAAAACACGGCAGATGATCATAGGGGAAGGGAAAGAAAAATAAGATAAAAACGAAGAGGGAGGCAAACCATAAGAGAGACTTAAATATAGAGAACAAACTGAGAGTTGCTGGAGGGGAGGTGGGGAGGTGGGCTAAATGGGTGATGGGCGTTAAGGAGGGCACTTTTCGGGATGAGCACTGGGTGTCATATGTAAGAGATGAATCACTGGGTTCTACTCCTGAAGCCAAGACTACACAGTATATTAACTAACTTGAATTTAAATTAAAAAAAAACATGCTAAGGAAAAGAAAAAATTAAAATTAAATTTTAAAAAATGATCTTTGAGAATTTTTTTAAACAATGCAATAGATTTATGATGATTTATTTTCATTCTGACCCAGCTTCTCTGCAGCCAGTAGAAATTTTGGCCAGATATTTGACATCATTAGCCACATAGTATATGACAGTGAAAGAGAACAAACTGATCTGCTGATAGATTGTGAGCCCGTAACTGTAGTCTTTATTAACACAGTACCCTAACCTACACTACACCATGCCTAGGAGTGCTATGAAATTTCATATTTACAAAATGTACACTGTTATATAAACATTATGAGTCCCACAACCAACCAGTCTAGGTATCCTTTTTTTCACTGAAATGTGTTGTTTTTAAAGGATTTCCTCTGGTTTTCTGTTTTCTATTTGCCCTGTAATTGTCAGGATTCAAACAGGTAAATTGTCAGAGTTTTTGACAACATCTTGCTGCACACATTTGAGCTTCATGGATCCTGGACCTGAGGGTAAGCTGTACAGTGAAGATTACGATGATAACTATAATGAGCTGGAACCAGGTGACTGGATGAATGGCCACAGTTCAACCAGTAATGGTAAGGAAGCTTCATAAAGGCAGTGGCCTTGATGGGTAAGAATACAAAGTATTGTTGAGCATCCTCCTTAATATTTCTCACCACCAGCAGCCTCACTCCTATTTAATACACCTAGATTTCTACTTCTGTTTGGCTTCACTTTTTATCCTTCTACTTACCTTTGGTTCCTGGTCTAATATCCCTGTGGTGATTGTGAAGTGTGGAGTTTGACTGTCTCCTACTAAGGTTAGGGAAGACTTCTTTCCTGGGTATAGAAAATGGCTAGTTACTTCAAAATGAGAGGAAACAATGGTGAGTAAGAGGTATTTAATCAAGCATGTAGTAGGAGAACTATACATATACAGTACTGCTTTTTGACACTTAAAAGCATAAAACTAAGAATCTCAGAGTACTTTTTATGTATAATGTTATTGGGGCACAGAATCTCTGGGGAGGTCTGCATAGTTTGAAAAAGCCTATTCAGTGTACCTATTGCTTTCATACTACAAACTAGTCAAATAAAGCACAAGAAATCTGACTGGCTGCTAGGAATACAAAGATGATATAGTGAGAAAGCATCATGGGGGCATATATTAAAAACGGCTGAGAAACACCCTAATGTGTTAAAATACTAACCTAGGCAGGGCAAGAATTACATTGTGTGAATCCCAAAAAGAGAAGGGCCAATAAGAGTGAATTATTCTTCTAGCTATCTAAAATATGGTTTGCCTGCTTTCATTGTGTCTTTGACTGTTAGCCTGTTTCTTAAGGCAGCCAGTTTCTTTATCCTAAGAGTGGTGTGTTAGAGAAAAGAAAATAATTGGCTTTCCTTAGTGAAGTAGCAAGCATATGCAATAGACCAACACATCAGCATTCAGGATGATTTTCTTCTTTGGGCTCAGCATTTACTCACCTAAGTACCATTGAATTTATTCTGCATTTGTTTTTGTTAGATCTAAAATAGTGTGAATTTCTTTGTTGGAAAAATACATTAAATACAAGGTTATTTCCTGTTATTAATAATTACCGAAGTCATGATATCTATCTTGGCATAAACAAATACTTTGAAAACAAGACAAGAATAATCATATATTGAGGTTGTTTGCTATTCTATGGGTAGTTGGGATTTTCATCTGTAGCACTCATTCTTTTGGATTACTTTCTAAAACACAACTTTTTAATGATATATATGTGTATACACATATATACACATATATTACTAAATTTGATATTGTGCCTAAGTCACTTTCTCCTCTCTGGGTTTACTCATAGGTGGTCTCACAATGGCTGTTTATCGCTTGCCAGCTCTTCCATGCCAAGAACACTTCCCTCCATATTCTTCATAATCCTCCACTCAAGTATCTATATCATATTCAAGGTTATAATATTTGTCATTAGGATGTCACTGAGAATGATTTCCATTTTTACAGCTTTGCTAGTTTGCAGCTTTGCTAGCTTCCACTGATCACATCAGAACACAGAAAAACATCTGGAGAGATCACTGAAAATGATCAAAGACCAGATGATGTATAACTAACCTAGCAGACTTTAGTATGCATCCAAACACTGTGATTTTCCTACTATAAATGTTGTAAATGTTCATGTAAAGTCTGAAACGTTAGGATCCATGAGGTCTGTGTGTGTATTTTGTTTTCATTATCCATAGTCAGGGATAATGTTATAGGAGGTGAGTGGGAGAAGGAGAGCCCAAGAGGATATGGACCGTATCTGTCTCCTTCACCACTGAAACCTCAGCAGCTAGTACACCACCTAGTACTTAGTAGGCAAGAAATATTTGGTGAATAAATGAATGTGGTGACTTGAAAAGACCAATGTGTGGCCAGTAGTCATTTTGACACCAGTGCCACATGGAGATTGTTTTTCCCATAGCAATTGTAGCTGCCATTTATGGAATTTGTCTGTTTTCAGCTAAGCTTGGGTTTAGTGGAAGATTTTTGTCTTTTCTCACAAAAGTCTCCTTATACCAGTAAGACTCCAAGGGCCCCATTCTGCTCCTCCCCTACCACCGCTGCCACACCACTACCATCACATTCACAGATTATAAAATCCTTGCTCCACCTGTCCTTAAAAACACCTCATACTACTTTCAGGAGCCCTAATATTGTCTTAGCAAAGTTGAAGAACAGGTAGGTCCTGGTAAATGGCCATAGTTTCTAAATGGTAAAGCCAAGATGTTGTAAAATGATTACAAGCTCCCCCCCCCTCCACCTCCATGATCAAAAATAACCTACTTCTGGTGCTGTGTTATGGGCACAGGAGCTAATCATTCTGGTTGGTTGGGTAGATTGTAAACTAACTAAAATGTTCATTTTTTCTCTCCCCCCTACCCCCACTAACCTTGCAGCTCGCTGTGGTGATGAAGTTGCTCGCTATTTAGATCACCTTTTGGCGCACACTGCTCCCCATCCTAAACTAGCCCTCACCTCACAGAAGGGAGGGCTAGATCGGTTCCGAGCTGCTGTGCAAACAACCTGCGATTTAATGTCCTTGGTGACCAAGGCCAAGGAGCTGCATGTACAGAGTGAGTAATGCCATGACTCACTGGAGTCAGGCACAGGATTGATGTGAAGTCCAGGATGGGGGCAGGGCGTTTATTAGCAGTGCAAGCAGGAACTCTGTTTTGTTCACTGCTTTATCCCCAGCATCTCAGACAGATGGAACACATTAGACACTCAAATATTTGTAAATTTAATAAATTGCATATAGTTTTGCCGTCGATGGTGCTATATGGTCTCATAGGGAAAAGAAGCAGAACAGGAGACATGGAGAATTTTAACATCAGTATTAAAGTGACAGAAAGAGTTTTTTCTTTTGGAAAAGTTACTCCTTTGGAAGCACTTTTATTTAAAGAGAAAGCCCTGCAAGCAATTACAAGATAATCTGACAATGAAGAGGGAGATACTCGCCCTTAAGGAAGCTGCATCTGGTTACCTTATGTCAGCTGTGACATTTACAGTCAGTTGTTCTAGCAGCACAAGAGCTGTGTTTATTTCTCAACTGCAGTACTCCCTATACAACAGCATTGTCATTGTCCTCCCCATGACCACTACCCCCCTTCGGCAGTATGTGCACTGGAGGGTGTCACCTACTACCCATTGCTAGGAGGAGTCATCGTTCCTAAGAGTACTCAGTGCCACTGTGGTAGCTGCATCTGAAGGGACAGAAGGGCTCCTTGGCCACACCTAGGGGGCCTAAATGGTAACATTTTATAGATGATGAGAATGATTGGGATGCATGTTCTTGCTGTCTAAAACTTTATTGACCATTACTAACCAAAGATAATTAAACGTGAATCATTTAACATTTCAAAGAGGGAAAAGCTTAGCATACCCTTTGAATATGCTCCCTTGACCAAGGGCTCATGTGAAGAGATCGCCTTTCTTAAGTTCTACTTCTAGATTGCAAACCAGGAAACTTAAGCTTAATTCCCAGCTCAGCTACTTACTTGCTTGAACAGTTATTTGAGCTCTGTATCTCTCTTTCTATATCTGTAAAATGGTGAAAGTGACAAGACAGTCTCTCTGTTGAGGTTATGGTAAGTATTTGGACTATAAATGGACTATAAGTAAAAATATTAGGAATATCTCAAAGTAGGTCAGCCACTACATTTTTTTTTTATTCCCTACATAGGGATACACATCTGTTTATCTATTCTCAAGGAAATCCAACTGCTGACAGCCAGATATTTTCCCAGGGTAGTCCAGAAAATAGAAAACAGAACTGGGTTCTTTCTGTTACATATGGTATTCGATCAAAGTATCAGTGATGGCACCATTTTGGTATTGATTACATTCATAGAGTTTAATATCTTAAATGTCCATTTAATGCTACAATTCTAGGCATTCCGTGGAAAATATGGTTGATTTAACAGTCTTTAAATTATCTGATATTCATATTTTTTCTTTGATATTAGCAAGAAAGGATAAATTTCTCACTCTTGTTCTACATAATATAAAGAGCAACTCCTATACAACTTGATTTTGAGGGCAACTGTGAATTATTTGTTTTTTAGTCTCCTAAGTTATCTAACCTTTCCCATAAATGTCAACCTCTTGCAGATGTTCACATGTATCTTCCTACAAAGATATTTCAGGCTTCCCGGCCTTCATTGAACTTACTTGATTCTCCTCATTGCCCACGAGAGGACCAGGTAAACTTGCACATGACGTATTTGTAAGCTCTTTGCAAAACCACCATCTGTATGGCAAATAACAGAACTAGCCCTTATGGTTTCTGCTAATAACTGGTGGTAGGCAAAATGCTACCCTGGTGAAGATATACTCCTTTTTAGGTCACTTTTAAAATGAGCAAGTTTTGGGGTGCCTGGGTGGCTCAGTAGGTTAAGTGTCTGACTTTGGCTCAGGTCGTGATCTCGGGGTTCATGACTTCAAGCCTCACGTCTGGCTCTGTGCTGACAGCACAGAGCCTGGAGCCTGCTTCAGATTCTATGTCTCCCTCTCTCTCTGCCCCTCCCCCACTCACTCACACTCTCTCTCTGTGTCTCTCTCTCTCTCTCTCTCTCTCTCTCAAAAATAAATAAACATCAAAAAATAAAATAAAATGAATAAGATTTTCCTAGCCAGGCTCTAAGAAAATGAAATTGTTATGTCATTCATGTTGAAGATTTCATTGTTTTTGTTTTACTTTCCATCAAAATGTAGGGAATTCTTACAGAAAAGGTTTAGAGGTGAAAAGATCGACACTCTAGGGCACTATTTAAGTTGAGCATTTGTGGACTTAAGTTTTTCTGTCCTTTCTCAAACTAAAGGTTCCATCTGTTCGTGTAGAAATACATCTTCCTAGAGACCAATCTGGGGAGGTGGACTTCAAAGCACTCATTTTGCAGTTGAAGGAGACCTCCAGCTTACAGGAGCAAGCTGACATCCTTTACATGCTGTATACTATGAAGTAAGTGATAGATATTATCACTTTAATGTTCATGTAGAGGGGAAGTATAACATAGTAAATAAAACACAGTTTTGGAGTCTCATTGACCTGGATTTGAATTTTGCCCCTACCCACTGTGTAACTTCAAAGCCTCACGTGTCCTCATTTATAAAATTTGGATTACGCCTACCACATAAAACTGTTGTAAAGATTAAACAAGATACAATATCTGCAAAGTCTCTAATACAATGTCTGCTGCAGAGTAGGTGACCAATAACTGGTGACTATTATTATTATGGATATTTTAAGCCTCTGTAATTTGTTAAAAATCCACAGTTAAATAAATTCTAAACTCAAAAGAAGTAAGAAGATGGAGGCTTACAAAAAAAATAAACTAGCATTTCTGAGTGTTTGCTATGTGTCCAGAACCCTGCTAGGTACATTATATGTAGGAACTTCACACTCATCATGCCCAAGTGGAACTATCTCCTGTCCCTTACTTCCTCCCCACAAAACATAACCTGAACTTCCTCATTTATTCATGTAGTCATCAACCTGAAGAGGCAGATCCCCTCCCCTAAATTTGGTTTGGATGCTGAGACTGATGATGCCACACATGTACCAAAAGTCTGTAAAATGTTTATTACTCACATAATGAGACTTCTGGGGAGAGTGGAACAGATTCCAAAGTTGGTCAAACAAAAAAAAAAAGCTTAAGTGAGTAGGGAAAGGAGGCTGGATTGGGGTTTTATTACAATCAGGAGGTGAAGCTGGGGTAAATTTTGTCACCAGCACCAAGAGAGGAAATACTTGGATTTTTCTGGCACCTTGCCCAGATGTAGGCTGGAAGGGAAAGAGGACTTGAAAGTGGTCAGCCAGTCAAACATTAAAAATGGAGTTATATTCTGAAATTCTACATCCTTGTTGTTGGACCCAACACCTACCTACTCAGCACGCTTCTCCCCATATCCAGTTAATCACCAAGTTTACTCAGTTTTACCTCTAAATATTTACCTTCTGCATCTCTTGTACTGGGGCCTTCACTCAGGTCTTTGTCTCTCACCAGGACTATTGCTATAGCTTTGTAACAAGTCTTCCTATTTTCATCTTGTTCTCCTGAAGCCCAGCCTCCACAGAGGAGAGAGAGTAACTTTTCTGTTTTACTTTGTTTTTTACTCAATTTTTAAGAGAAGATTCTAGTTATTTTTTTATGTTTTTATTTATTTTTGAGAGAGAGAGAGAGAGTACATGCACACACAGTGGGGAGGGGCACCGAGAGATAAAGACAGAGGATCCAAAGTTGGCTCTGTGCTGACAGCAGAGCCTGATGTGGGGCTCGAACTTATGAACCATGAGATCATGACCTGGGCCGAAGTCAGACACCTAACCTACTGAGCCACCCAGGCACCCCCTGTTTTACTTTCAATGATAGAAATGTCCAAATTTATTTAAAAGTAGAGAGAATGGCATAATGAACACTTTGAGACCCATCATCCAGCCTGAACAATTATCAAGACATGGTTAACCTTGTCACATCTGTATTATCTCCCTCTCTTCTCCCAGATTGGTTTGACAAAGAAACCAGACATCTTATCATTTTATCCCTAAATATTACAGTATTATTTCTAAAAGTCAATGAATCTCGTAAAACAAGACCACAGTGGGACTTCTGGTTCCAGACAAGATAGACTACATGCATTCCTCTCTGTTCCTCCTGCTAAGTACAGGATGACATCATTTGTAAAACAAACATAACAAGGTGTTAAAAGCAGGACAGAAGAAGGTAGACTGGCTAAGGACCTCAGGATCTGAGGAATGACAAGGTGGTGACGTCCCTTGGGTTCCTTTGTTCCATGTTGCCTTTGGGTCCCGCATCAGATGACAGAGAAGCCAGCACCCCGAAAATGCCAATGGGCACAGACACCAAAAGCCCAATGAAAAACTTGTTCTTTCTAGACAAAGGACTAGGAAAGGGCAGACTAGCAAGACCAACAACATTGAGACAATGACCACTCTACTGGAGCCAAGCACCATAGAAGAATCTGTGGCCCCACCCCTGTCCAGAAGGGCTTAGCTTGAAGCCCAGACTTCCACTCCCACCCCAGTGTAACAAAGCAGGCACTACCTCACCTTCTGCACTGCCAGGGTAGTGTCAAAGAAGACCAAGTAGGTATCTAGGACTTTCATCCCCTCTAGGTGCTAATGAAGTCCCCTTGGTCTGTGTGACTCCCAAGCTCATGCTGCTTCCATTTGATTGTGGTGTTTAGTGAGTAAATGAAAATGACAGCTGAAAATCCCACCAACACCAAACGCATATTTTTACACATCCAACTGTTACCAAAGTAGCCCCAACATACTTTTAGCTATGTAGGGCCTGCCTGCCTTGTATACTCCTTGAAACCTACTCCATATCTGCTAACAAGAGGTAAGCCCAGGGCAATGAATAATACCCCAAACCACTGCTGATATTTAATGCTCTCTAACCTAGAGAATCCCCACAGTGCTACTGAAGCACATCACTTAGACATGTAACTTCCTCTTCCTCCTGTCCTCTGGGAGTTTTCTTGCCCTCCACACCTCCTGGATGGTAGAGCTGGTGCCTTAAATAAACCTCCAGGCAGTCTCATGCTGTGAGGGACTTCCCTTATCCTACAACCCTAAGAGCCACCCCATAAATCTTGTTATGTGCTACTGACAAAAAAAAGACATGGGGTCTTATTATTTTGATACCTTTGTTTCTTTCATTTTTCCTTTAGGGTAAGGCACTTTATTCAACAAATACCTGTTGAGTACTTATTATGTGCCAGGCACAATGCTAAATACAGCATAACGAAAAGATAGAGAAGGTAAAATGAAATAAGGGGTAAGCTTGAATGAAACCTGACGAGCCAGCTAGGTAGTTGATATGGGAAAACAAAGAGAGTTATACCTGAAAAGTTCATACTTTCCCACCAATTCAGATGATCAATGATTGGCTGCCAACTCTTTGGCTCCTAACACGAGTTTTCTTCATCTAATCCTGTATATTAACTTCACCATAACATCTGATCGAACCTACAGTCTCCCTAAAACTAGTATTCCAGGTGATGTCAAACCACTTGACTAGAGTGTGTATGATGTGCTGCATGGGTTTTAATACACTTGGAATTCTGCCCAATATCCCTTGTGGATTTAAGAGTAAAAGTTGAGGGGCACCTGGGTGACTCCGTCAGCTAAGTGTCTGACTCTTGATTTTGGCTTAGGTCATGATATCACGGTTCGTGAGTTTGAGACCTGCATCAGGCCTGTGCTGAGAGCTCTTTGCTGACAGCACAGAGCCTGCTTGAGATTCTCTCTCTTCCTCACTCTCTGCCCCTACCCTGCTCCCTCTCCCTCTCTCCCTCTGTCTGTCTCTCTCAAATAAATAAATAAACTTTAAAAAAAGTAAAAGTTGGGAGGTCAGGTTTCCTATGTGTGTTGACTAGCATTCCTTCTATGAATTGTTTATAACCTTTGTTTGTTCTCTGTTGGGTTTTTTTATATATTTCTCATTGATATTAGATGTCACTATTTTGTTAGTTACAGTTGTTGCAGATATTTTATCCAAATAATTTGCTAATTATATTCTTTTCTCTATGCAGAAGTTTAATTTTTATATCATAAAATCTGTCAGTCTTTCCTTTTTGGCTTTTGGGTTTCTTGTTATGCATCCCCTCCCAGAATTTTAAAAATATTTTAAATACCTTTAATAATTTTTTTAGATTGTATGTCTTTAATCTACTTAGAATATATATATGTCTTCTTACTCAGCATATCTAATACCCAGTTCACTGTCTTTATCGGAAAGCCACTGCTCCTGGCCATGTTCATGGTATCATCCTTCTTTTAGTCACCCAGGCTTGAAATTGTGTCATCATCTTCAGCTCCTCCTCATACCCTGCCTCTCCCTGCAACATCATCACTACCATTGGGAATCATGAGCCAAATATACATCCTCTATGATCTTTCAACCTTTGTCTACCATTGCTCCCCACTCATATTGTGAATTATTTCACCAAAACAGCCTGCTACTTACCATATCCAAAACACAGCCTATACATGACTACTTTCATACCTTGGCTCATGTTTTGCCCTCTGCCTGGACTACACTCGTTTACCACACCCCATCTCTCCTCATTGGAATTCTAGCTATCCATCAAGGCCTAGTTCACCTGTCATCTCCATAAAGCTTTCTCTGACCTATGGGAATAAAAAGGATCATCCCTGATTCTGAGCTCTCAAAGCATGTATTTTAATACTATTCATTTATATATTTTGATTTTGACCATTTCAAACTTAGAGAAAAGTTGTAAGAATAGCACAAAAAAATTTCTGGATATCCTTCACCTAAATTCCTCAGGTTTACCTTGAGCTTTGATCTCAGTCTCAATCTCTCTCTTTCTTTCTCTTTGTCTCTCTCTTACTCATTCTCTGTCATCATCACCATCATCATACATACATACACACATACATACATATATCTTTATGAATCATGTGAGAGTAAGTGGCAGACATGATCCACATGATCCCTTTCTATCCTAAGTGTTTGAGTATGCATTGTGTATTTCCTAAAGACTAGGAATTCTCTTACATAAGCACAGTACAATTGCCAAAATCAGAAAATTAATGTTAAAACAATAGTATTATTGAATCTACATACCAGACTTGTCAGTTGTCCTAATAATGTCTTTATAGCAAAAGAAAATCTAAATTACACATTTCGGGGCACCTTGGTGGCTCAGTCAGTTGAGTGCCTGACTCAATTTTGATTCAGTTCATGATCCCAGGGACAAGGGATAGAGCTCTGCATTGGGCTCTGTGCTGAGCGTGAAGCCTGCTTAAGATCCTCTCTCTCTCTGTCTCTGTCTCTCTGTCTCTCTGTCTCTCTCTCCCCATATATATATATATATATATATATATATATATATGTAGTATATTTAGAGTAGTATCTTCCACATTCTGCCACTATAAAGCTTTTATGTTGCACTTTATAAATAAAAAGTATCTTGTAGAGATATATTTTAAAACTGTAAATATCCTGTTACTCTTTAGACTTTCATTCACTGGTTTTTTTAATCCATTGTTGACTCTTCCTATGGTACTTTTTATTTCATAGTTTTAAAAATATATTTAATGGGGGCTTTTGGGATGAGCACTGGGTGTTGTATGGAAACTAATTTGACAATAAATTTCATATAATTAAAATAAAATAAAATAAAATAAAATAAAATAAAATAAAATAAAATAATAATGGGGGCACCTGAGTGGTTCAGTCAGTTAAGCATCCAACTCTTGGTTTCAGCTCAGGCCATAATCTTACAGTCTGTGAGATCAAGCCCCACATCAGGCTCCACGCTGACAGCATGAAGCCTACTTGAAATTCTCTCTCTCCTACTCTCTTTGCCCCTCCCTTGTTTGCTCGCTCTCTCTCAAAATAAATAAGCAAAACATGTGTATTTAATGTATTTATTATTTTTAATATATTTAGTATATTAAATACATCATGTTAGTATATACTTACTAAAATTTAATATACTGAATAATCCATTATCATATTTGAACTTTTTAAAGTACAAAAGGATACAGTGAAAAGATGAAAAGTCTTTTGCCCACCTCTGGTCTCTAGATACCTGGTTTATTTGTGTATCCATCTGGGGACAGTTTGTGCATATGTAGGTAAATGTTGGTAAATAAAGACATATATGTATGTAATTTTACACCTGTTTACCCAAATGGAAGCATGGCATATACACTGTTCTGTACCTTGCTTTTTTTCACTAAAACTATTTATCTTGAAAATCATTACATATATATTCCATTTATCTATGAGTGCTTAACAAATAACCCCAAAATTCGGTGGCTTAAAATAGTAAAAATAAAACATGTTTAGATTATCCGTCACAATTCTGGAGCTTGTCTAACTCAGCTAGACAGTTCTCACTTGGGATCTCATTCAGTTGTGGTCTGACAGTGTCTGGGTCTGAAGTCACCAAGAGGCTTGTCCATTTGAATATCTAGGAGTTGACACTGGTTGTTGGCTGGAACCTCGCCGGGAGCTGTCACCTGGAATGCCTACAGATGACCTCCCCCATGTCTCTCCACTTCTTCACAGCCTGATGTCTAGGTCCCAAGATTATGTGCCCCAGAAAAGGACCAAGTAGAAGCTGCGTGAATGTTTATGACCTAGCCTCAGAAATCATACAGCATCATTTCAAATTAGTCACAAGCATGCCTGGGTTGAAGGGGAGAGAACACAGACCCAACCTCTTCATGGGAGGACTGTACAAGTCACACTGTAAGAAAAGCGTGTTAGATGGAACATTATTGGAATCACTTTGAAACATACAGCCTGCCATGATCTAGATCTACATCATACTTTCTCAGTAGTTGTGTAGCATTCCCTTGTTTGAATATACCATAATTTGTTTAACAGTCTCCTGTTGATGGACATTTGGGTTGTCTCCCATCATTCACTGTCACAAACAACGCTATAGCAAATAACCTACCTCATAGTATATATCATTTCTCATGTGTGGAGTTTATCCTACAGATATACCAGAAATGTTAAGTCAAGGAATATAGAGATTTTGAAAATTAATATGTATTTCCAAATAGCTCTCCAGAGAAATTGTCCCAATTTTACTCCCACTAGCAATATATCAGGATCACCTATTTTCCCAAAGCCTCACCAATGCAGTGTTATCAAATTTGGGGATTTGGGACAACATGATAGATTAAAAAATGTTATCTTGGTGTAGTGTTAATTTTTCTTATTATGAGTGAGATCAGACACTTTATCCCATACCTAATATACATCAGTATTTGTATTTTCTTTTGTGTCTTTTTTTATTATCTATTTGTTAGAGTTCTTTATATATTAGGGAAATTGGCCTATGAACTGCATATATTTTTCTGTTTGTAATTTGTCGCATCACTTTACTTATGGTGGGTTTTGCAATAAGAATTTCGTTGTTTCTATGTATATAACAGTATTTCTTTTATGGCTTCTTGTGTATGGGTTATAGTTAAAAAGTCCTCTTGCCCCCAAAGTTATAAACCAGTTCTCCCATATTTTTTCTAGTACCTTTACATTGAAATCTGATATATTTAGAAATCTGATTTACAGTGTAAGGCATGAATACAACTTCTTTTTCATATGGTTACTTCATTGTCTTAATATTGTTTAATAAATAATCTACCTTTATTGTATATCAAATTCCCAGTTTCATAGAACATTATATAGATTTTATGGTACTTCACAGTTGACTCGTGTTATAGTAATCTTTACAACAATAATGTATATGTATCCTTTCAAAATAAGCACACATCTTTTTTATCTCTTCATTAGCTCCCTAAGTGTAGCATACTTTCTGAACTTTCAATAGTTAAATTAAACCTTTGACTTCATTTTCAGCTATGTTGAAGCCTGTGAAGAGGGTAAAAGAATGCATTTTGTCAAAGCACAGCTAGAAACTAAGACTTATTATTGTCTAGGTATTTGTGTTTCAGGGCTGATCACTAATCATAGGTTTACAAGGATTCTTGGTAAATAATATTTAGTAGTTCCTAATGAGACAGAACTTACAAAAACAGACACATCTGTTGTAACACTGAAACAAATGATTGTTGCCAGCAGCTTTACTTATAATTAATGTAGGTCTCTAACATTCCAGAGGACCTGACTGGGACACTGGATTATATGATGAAGGGAGTGCGACAGTCCGAGAGCTGCTTACTGAACTGTATGGCAAAGTTGGAGAAATTCGTCACTGGGGCCTGATCCGATACATCTCTGGAATCCTAAGAAAGAAGGTGGAAGCACTCGATGAGGTACTATAAATTATTGAATTTATACCAAATCTAAATGGAGGTGCTTTGTTTTAAGCATTTCAAAAAAAGTAAATTTATTCTTTAATTTATTTATTTAAATTCAAGTTAGTTAACATATAGTGTAGTATTGGTTTCAGAAGTAGAACCCAGTGATTCATCACTTACATATGACACCAGTGCTCACCCCAAAAAGTGCCCTCCTCAGTTCCCATCACACATTTAGTCCATCCCCTCACCCACCTCCCCTCAAGCAACCCTCAGTTTGTTCTCTGTATTTAAGAGTCTCTTATGGTCTGGCTCCCCCTTATTATCCTATTTTGCCTTCCCTTCCCCTGTGTTCATCTTTTTGTTTCTTAAATTCCACATATAAGTGAAATCATATGATATTTGTCTTTCTGACTGACTTATTTCACTTAGCATAATACATCCTACTTCCATCCATATTGTTGCCAACGTCAAGATTTCATTCTTTTTGATCACCAAGTAGTATTCCATTATGTATATATACCACATGCTCTTAATCCATTCATCAGTAGATGAACATTTGGGCTCTTTCCATAATTTGGCTATTGTTGACAGCACAGCTATAAACATTGGGTGTATGTGCCCCTTCAAATCAGCATTTTTGCATCCTTTGGATAAATGCTAGTAGTGCAATTGCTCTGTCATAGGGTAGTTCTATGTATAATTTTTTGAGGAACCTCCATACTGTTCTTCAGGGTGGCTGTACCAGTTTGCATTCCCACCAGGAATGCAAAGCATTCCCGTTGCCTTGCATCCTCGCCAACATCTGTTGTGTCCTGAGTTATTAATTTCACCCACCCTGACAGGTGTGAGGTGGTATCTCATTGTGGTTTTGATTTGTATTTCCCCGAAGGTGAGTGATATTGAGCATCTTTCCATGTGTCTGTTAGCCATCTGGATGTCTTGTTTTGAGAAGTGTCCATTCATGTCTTCTGCCCATTTCTTTATGGGATTATTTGTTTTTTCGGTATTGAGTTTGATAAGTTTTTTATAGATTTTAGATACTAACCCTTTATCAGATATGTCATTTTCAAATATCTTCTCCCATTCTGATGGTGCCTTTTGGTTTTGTTGATTGTTTCCTTCACTGTGCAGACGCTTTTTATCATGGTGAGGTCCCAATAGTTCATGTTTGCTTTTGTTTCCCTTGCCTCCAGAGACATGTCTAATAAAAAGTTGCTGCAGCCAAGGTCAAAGAGGTTGCTACCTGTTTTCTTCTGTAGGATTTTCATGGTTTCCTGTCTCATATTTAGGTCTTTAATCTATTTTGATTTTTTTTAATTTTTTTTAATTTTATTTTTTATTTGTTAAAATTTACATCCAAATTATTTAGCATATAGTGAAACAATGATTTCAGGAGTAGATTCCTTAATGACCCTTACCCTTTTAGCCCATCCCCCCTCCCACAATCCCTCCAGCAACCCTCAGTTTGTTCTCCATATTTATGAGTCTCTTCTGTTTTGTCCCCCTCCCTGTTTTTATATTATTTTTGTTTCCCTTCCCTTATGTTCATCTGTTTTGTCTCTTAAAGTCCTCATATGAGTAAAGTCATATGATTTTTGTCTTTCTCTATCTGACTAATTTCACTTAGCACAGTACCCTCCA
Organism: Panthera tigris; assembly: GCF_018350195.1. Lineage (NCBI taxonomy): Eukaryota > Metazoa > Chordata > Mammalia > Carnivora > Felidae > Panthera > Panthera tigris. Next base: position 58,903,366 of record NC_056677.1, on the reverse strand, counting down.
GTTCCATCCACATAGTTGCAAATGGCAAGATTTCATTCTTTTTGATTGCAGAGTAATAATCCATTGTATATATACACCACATTTTCTTTATCCATTCATCTATCGATGGACATTTGGGCTCTTTCCATACTTTGGCTATTGTTGATAGTGCTGCTATAAACATGGGGGTGCATGTGTCCCTTTGAAATAGCACACCTGTATCCCATGGATAAATGCCTAGTAGTACAATTGCTGGGTCATAGGGTAGTTCTATTTTTAGTTTTTTGAGGGACCTCCATACTGTTTTCCAGAGTGGCTGCACCAACTTGCATTCCCACCAACAATGCAAAAGAGATCCTCTTTCTCCGCATTCTCACCACCATCTGTTGTTGCTTGAGTTGTTAATGTTAGCCATTCTGACAGGTGTAAGGTGGTATCTCATTTTGGTTTTGATTTGTATTTCCCTGATGATGAGTGATGGTGAGCATTTTTTCATGTGTCAATTGGCCATCTTGATGTCTTCTTTGGAGAAGTGTCTATTCATGTCTTTTGCCCATTTCTTCACTGGATTATTTGTGTTTTGGGTGTTGAGTTTGATAAGTTCTTTATAGATTTTGGATACTAACCCTTTATCTGATATGTCATTTGCAAATATGTTCTCCCATTCTGTCGGTTGCCTTTTAGTTTTGCTGATTGTTTCCTTCGCTGTGCAGAAGCTTTTTATTTTGATGAGGTCCCAGTAGTTCATTTTTGCTTTTGTTTCCCTTGCCTCCGGAGACCTGTTGAGTAAGAAGTTGCTGCGGGCAAGATCAAAGAGGTTTTTGCCTGCTTTCTCCTCGAGGATTTTGATGGCTTCCTATCTTACATTGAGATCTTTCATCCATTTTGAGTTTATTTTTGTGTATGGTTGTAAGAAAGTGGTCCAGGTTAATTCTTCTACATGTCACGATCCAGTTCTCCTGGAAATGTTTGCTGAAGAGACTTTTTTCCATTGGATACTCTTTCTTGCTTCATTGAATATTAATTGGCCATATATTTTTAGGTCCATTACCAGGTTCTCTATTCTGTTCCATTGATCTATGTGTCTGTTTTTGTGCCAGTACCACACTGTCTTGATGATTACAGCTTTGTAATACAGCTTGAAGTCCAGAATTGTGATGCATCCAGATTTGGTTTTCTTTTTCAACATTTCTTTGGCTATTCAGGGTCTTTAATGGTCCCATACAAATTTTAGGATTGATTGTTCTAGCTCTGTGAAGAATGCTGGTGTTATTTTGATAGGGATTGCATTGAATGTGTAGATTGCTTTGGGTAGTATCGACATTTTAACAATATTTGTTCTTCCAATCCATAAGCATGGAATGTTTTTCCATTTCTTTGTGTCTTCTAATATTCTTTTCAGAAGCTTTCTATAGCTTTCAGTGCACAGATCTTTTACCTCTTTAGTTAGGTTTATTGCTAGGTATCTTATGGTAGGTGCAGTTGTAAGTGGGATCGATTCCTTGATTTCTCTTTCTGCTGCTTCATTATTGGTATATAGAAATGCAACCAATTTCTGTACATTGATTTTATATCTTGTTACTTTGTTAAATGGAGGTCCTTTTTTTTAATTGGTTTCCATAATGGATTTTTAAGGCAACCGCAGCATCTTAATCATTTGAGATGTTGTCTTCCTCACATAAAGTTCCTGATACTCAATTAGCTTTTCGCTTGTGAATGTCAAATATAAGATGTTATAAACTATAAGAATTCTACATCTTAAGAATGAATTTACAGTAGACTAAAAATTCCTACCTCTTAGGAGATAAAAATCCTTCATTGTTTCTTCCTAAAAAAATCTCTCTTTTGCTATTTTCATGGGATTTCCTGAGAAAGAGGGTTTGGCGTATCAATAAATTAAGAGGGAACAAAGGTTTGTAGGCTGAAAAAAGTAATTGTCTTGGAAATCTGGCATGTTATGGGAGGGATAATGCTGTTATGCCATCTCTTCTTAGGCCTGCACAGACCTTCTCTCCCACCAGAAACATTTGACAGTGGGACTCCCTCCAGAACCTCGAGAGAAGACCATCTCTGCGTGAGTATGGTTTTTGGTTGGGTTTGCTCAAGCTTCTCTGAGCCTTTAAGGAGCTGTGTGGACTGACTACAATTCTCTTGCCCTAATCTATCAGTTGATAATAATGTCCTACATGTGTGGGCTTCTTTCAGAGACACTTGGCATGAGAATGTTGATAATGACAGAACATGAGTAAATGAAAGAGAAAATTCACAGGAAGTAGTACTCAAATGTAATTTGCTTTTTAGGGTTTTTTGTTGGTAGTGGTGGTGGTGGTGATGGTTTTTGTTTTTGTGCTTGTTTTTTACTTATTGTCTTTCCCAAACCTCACATTGGAAAACAGTCTGAAATAGGACAGGCAACTACAATGAGCACCCACAAAAAATCAGCTGTACTCTAGACTTTCTTCCAGGCCTCTCTCTTTGGCATGTAGATAGCTATTTTCTCCCTATATCTCTTCACATTTCTTCCCTCTATGTATATTTTTGTGTCCAAATTTCCCAAATTTTCATATAAGGATACTAGTGATACTGGATGAAGGCCCACCCAATGACCTCACTCTAACTTAATTACCTCTGGAAAGACCTCATCTCCAAATAAGGTCACACTCTGAGGTACTAGGGGTTAGGATTTCAACATATGAACTTTGACAGGACACAATTCAACCCATAATACCTTACTCTCAGCAAACAGAGGGTTTTTTTAATCATAAATCTGATCAATTTTTGACTACTGTGACAATCCAAAAGAAGATGGCATGGTCCATATCCCATTCCCCCAGAGTACTTAAATATCAACAGAAGAGTCAGAATTGTGGGAAGAGGTATGCATACGTGTGTGTGTGTGTGTGTGTGTGTGTGTGTGTGTGTGTAAACTGATGAAACTAGAAAATAAGTATAACTAAGGTGTGATCATAAAGTAATGAAATGGTTTCCAAAAGGTACAGCTTAAATTTAGTTCATTACTTTCTAGCCATAATAGTTACTTGTCATATGTTAAGAATTAACCCTGAAATACTGATCTGGAAGGACCTCATCGGGTAAATTTTACATAAAATTTTGAAGGAGAAGGGCAATCCAGGTTTAAAGAGGAGAGAGGAGAGCTTTCCTGAGTTGATATAGGCCAAAGTGGTTTGGGGTGGCAATGAACTTTGAACACTAAATGAACCAGATGCTACCAGTAATGAGACATTAAAGAGGTGACTTGGACTTGGGAGGAGCTTTTTTATTTTCTCCATGTATTTAAGCTTAAATAGTCACAGAGTTTTCTCTTTCTTCACTGTCTTCTCCCTCAGACCTCTGCCCTATGAAGTGCTCACTCAGCTGATAGATGAAGCCAGTGAAGGGGACATGAGCATTTCCATTCTTACACAGGTGAGCAGAATTATGAAGTTTAGTATGGTGATTGATATTTTTGTTTTCAATTGATTTGGCAGTTTCTGAAGACTACAAAATAGGCCTTGTGAGACCTGGGCCATAATTTTTGTCTATATTCATTCCATGCATAGGAAATAATGGTGTATCTAGCCATGTATATGCGAACTCAGCCTGGCCTCTTTGCCGAAATGTTTCGACTTCGAATTGGTCTAATCATACAAGTTATGGCAACAGAACTGGCCCATTCCCTTCGATGCTCAGGTATTTGTTTTAGTAACTATTTTTGACAGAATTCACTTTTTTCGGTTTATTTTGAGAGAGAGAGAGAGACAGAGAGAGAGAGGCAGAGGCAGAATTCACTCTTGATGTAGGTCTACTGGGGCACCTGGGTGGCTCAGTTGGTTGGGCGACTGACTTCGGCTCAGGTCATGATCTTGCAGTTTGTGAGTTCAAGCCCCACATCGGGCTCTGTGCTGACAGCTCAGAGCCTGGAGCCTGCTTCGGATTCTGTGTCTCCCCCTCTCTCTGCCCCTCCCCTGCTCATGCTCTGTGTGTGTGTCTCTCTCTCAATAATAAATAAACATTTAAAAAAATTTTTTAATGTCAGTCTATTGAGTTTTGGATCAAGAGGGAAAGAAAGCTAAAACATTTTATCGGTAGCTCAGAAGCTGCATATAGCAATCTTGTTCCCATGTTAGTCAATCTGTATTTATATAAATCAAGAGACTGATAATTATGACAAACTTATGTATTAGTTCTGCAATTTCAAAATTCCACCTCTTGGGGGCTCTGCACTCCAAATTACATTCCTTCTAACTCCTAGAGTGAGCCTAAGTGTGCTTCGAATTTGAGCATGACAGACTGGTTTTGATTCTGACTCAGGCAGTGCAACTTCTCGAACCAGACTGAGTCACCACATCAGTTTGATCATAATGTTAGTATTCTGTCTAGTCAACAACAGGATTGAATAAAGGAAAGCTGTATTTCTATGAAAATTTTCTGACAGGAGTCTCTTTGAAATTAACTATAGCTGTATTTGGCAAAATAACAGTTTTAGTTAGAAGAAAACCTGGGGCCTGTAGAAGCTGTAGCACAGAATTGTATACAGTGTGAGAGAGGGAAAGGGACCCACATGGCATGACTATTTTTCCATTGATATTTGTTTGATTTCTAAGAATGATAAAATAATAGAGATAGGGACTGCATACAAAAATGAAAATAGAGTTGTAAAACTCAATGTTAGCCATTGTTTCTGTTACATTTCCCCAAAAGGCTTTTAATTGAGCTATTAATAAATAGCTAAATTTTTTTGCATGAGCCTAACCTAAATTACATAAGATAATTATATTAAAATAACCCTTTAAAGGAAAATAATGATTATTTTATACCTACCATATGCCAGACTGTGTGCTTTTTGCTTTATATTTATATACATTATCTCATTTGATCCTTACAACAACCCTCTGCAAAAGGTATTTCTGTTCCACTTTTACCAATAAGTCATCTGAATTTCAGAGAGGTTAAATAACTTGCCTAAAGTTACACATCTAGTAAATAGTACAGTTTGAGTCCAAGTCTTTCTGATTCCATATGATTTCCAATTTAGCACACTGTTATGGATTATATGTATTACATTATACACATACATATATCCTCTAGCCATGTATCAAGGGATATTTTATTAAGGTCTAATTATTTAATAATAAACCTCAAGAAGGGAAAAATCCTCAAACATTCTTCATTTTTCTTTGCCTCTTACGTATTTTTTTTCCTATGGCTTCATCAAAACCATGGCTCTTTATTTCTTACAAGGATAAAGTCAAGATCCCTGGGTGTGATATTCAAGACCCCCAACAGTCTGACCCCTACCTCCTACTTCAACAGTATTTCCCAATAATTTTATCAGTCACCATCCTTGGAGATTGATGTCTTGTCTGATTTCCAAAGCATTTATTGTCTGTACCTCTCATTTGGCACTTAATATAGTCATGTTTATTGTTGTTTATTTTGTTTACGTATGTGATCTCTCCCAAATAGTTGCTTAGCTTCTCAAGGTCAAGTGCCATGTCCTACCTGTTTGTTACTAACATTGTGTAAAGTCATGACCGACATGTAGTAAGGTCTCACTAACTGTCTGATTTTTTATCTTTTTCAAGTTTTTCTTTAAATTCCAGTTAGTTAACATGTAATGTCATATTAGTTTCAGGTGTACAAGCTAGTGATTCAACACTTCTATACAACACCAGGTGCTCTTCACTACAAGTGCCCTCCTTAATGGCCATCATCCATTTAACCCATTCCCCCCACCCATCTCCCCTCCAGCAACCTCAGTTTGTTCTCTATAGTTAAGAGTCTGTTTTCTGGTTTTCCTCTCTTGCTTCCCCTGTGTTCATCTGTTTTTTTTCTTAAGTTCCACATATGAGTGAAATCATATTGTATTTGTCTTTCTCTGACTGACTTATTTCACCTAGCATAATACACTCCAGCTCCATCCATGTCATTGCAAATGGCAAGATTCAAAGATTTCATTCTTTTCTTTGTCTGAGTAATATTCCATTGTATATATACGTCACATCTTTATCCATTCATCAGTCGGTGGACATTTGGGCTTTTTCCATAATTTGACTATTGTTGATAATGCTGCTGAAAACAATGGGGTGCATGTGCCCCTTCCAATCAGCATTTTTGTAGCCTTTAATTTTTTTTATATTTATTTATTTTTGAGACAGAAACAGAGCACGAGTTGGGGTAGGAGCAGAGCGAGAGGGAGACACAGAATCTGAAGCAGGTTCCAGGCTCCACGCTGTCAGCACAGAGCCTGATGTGGGGCTCAAACCCACAAACCGTGAGATCATGACCTGAGCCAAAGTCAGATGCTTAACCGACTGAGCCACCCAGGCACCCCTGTATCCTTTAGATAAATACCTAATAGCACAATTTCTGAATCGTAGGGAATTCTTTTTTTTTTTTTTAATGTTTATTTAGTTTTGGGAGACAGAGAGACAGAATGGGGGAGGGGCAGAGAGAGAGAGGGAGACACAGAATCTGAAGCAGGATCCAGGCTCTGAGCTGTCAGCACAGAGCCCGATGTGGGGCTTGAACCCACAAAGCGTGGGATCATGACCTGGGTTGAAGTTGGACGCTCAACCGACTGAGCCACCCAGATCCTGCAGGGAATTCTACTTTTAACTTTTTGAGGGACCTCCATACTGTTTTCCACAGTGGCTGCACCAGTTTGCATTCCCACCAAAAGTGTTAGAGGGTTCCCCTTTATCTGCATCCTCACCAACACCTGTTGTTTCCTGTGTTGTTAATTTTAACTATTCTGACTGATGTGAGGCAATATCTCATTGTAGTTTTGATTTGTATTTGTCTGATGAGGAGTGATATTGAGCCTCTTTTCATGTGTCTGTTAGCCATCTATCTGTATGTCTTCTTTGGAAAAATCTCCATTCATGTTTTCTGCCCATTTCTTAACTGGATTATTTGTTTTTTGGGTGATGAGTTTACAACTTCTTATATTTTGGATACTAACCCTTTATCAGATATGTTATTTGCAAATATCTTCTCCCATTCCATCGGTTGCCTTTTAGGTTTGTTGATTGTTTCTTTGCTGTGCAGAACATTTTCATTTGGATATAATCTCAATAGTTCATTTTTGCTTTTGTTTCCCTTGCCTCAGGAGACACAGCTAGAAGGAAGTTGCTACAGCCAGTTTCAAAGAGACTACTGCCTATACTATCTTGTAGGATTTTTATGGTTTCAGGTCTCACACTTAGGTCTTTCATCCATTTTGAATTTATTTTTGTGTCTGGTATAAGAAAGTGGTTCAGCTTCATTCTTCTGCATGTCGCTGTCCAATATTCCTAACACCATCTGTTGAAGACACTTATCTTATTCCCATTGAATATTCTTTCCTGCTTTGTCGAAGATTAGTTGACCATATAGTTGAAGGTTCATTTCTGGGTTTTCTATTCCATTCCATTGATCTATGTGCCTGTTTTTATGCCAGTATCATACTGTCTTGATTACTTCAGCTTTGTGATATACCTTGGCCCCTAGAATTGTAATGCTTTCCTTTTCTTTTTCACGATTGCTTTGGCTGTTTGGAGTCCTTGTGGCTCCATACAAATTTTAGGATTGTTTGTTCTAGATCTGTGAAAAATGCTGGTGGTATTTTGATAAGGATTGCATTGAATGTGTAGATTGCCTTGGGTAGTATAGACATTTTGACAATATTTGTTCTTCCAATCCATGAGTATGGAATGTCTTTCCATTTCTTTGTGTGCTCTTCAATTTATTTCATAAGTGTCTTATAGTTTTCAAAGTGCAATTCTTTTACCAAAATGTGGAACGCTTCACAAATTTGCATGTCATCCTTGCACGGGAGCCATACTAATCTTCTCTGTATTGTTCCAATTTTAGTATATGTGCTGTCAAAGTGAGCACTAACTGATATTGATAAAGTCCAGTCTTCTCATTATTCTTCATGATTTCATGGATTCATATCTATTCTCTTTTTAGTCTCTAGATTTCCAGACTGAGAAGTGTTTATTGTTTTAGTCCCTCTGTATGTATACATCCATTGCTTTTCTCTGACTAGCTTTCAGTTCCATATTTCTCTTTACATTCTTCCCACCTTCAAATAAAGATTCTACTAAGTTCCCTAATGGTGTGGAAGGAGGATGAAGAAGAAATCAAGAATCTGATTAGCCCATAAACTGGATAATCAGTCTTTAAATTATTAAGAATCTATTGCAGGGGCGCCTGTGTGGCTCAGTCAGTTAAGCTTCTGACTTCAGTTCAAGTCATGATCTCGCATCTGTGAGTTCAAACCCCATGTTGGTCTGTATGCTAACAGCTTGGAGCCTGGAGCCTGCTTCAGATTCTCTCTCTCTCTCTCTCTCTCTCTCTCTCTCTCTCTCCCTCTCCCTGCCCCACCCCACCTTCATGCTTGCGCTCGCTCGCGCTCTCTCTCTCTCTCAAAATAAATAAATAAATTTAAAAAAAAAAAGAATCTATTGCAGTATGCAGGGTGCCTGGGTGGCTCAATCAGTCAAGCATCTGACTCCTGATTTCACCTCAGGTCAGGATCTCATGGTCCTGAGATCAAGCCCCTCATTGAGCTCCACACTGAGCTTGGAGCCTACTTAAAATTAAGATTCTCTTTCTCTCTCCCCCTACTCTAAAAAAGAAATCTATTGCACTATGAATACCCGGACAGTGTGGTGCTAAGAATTTATTTGTAATTCTATTTTTCCAATCAATCAAATAACTCAGAAATTCTAAGAAAGAAAGGAAATAGAGAACAAAATAGGGTGGGTATGTCAGGCAAATTGTGGTCCTCTGTACTAACATTTCTGATAACTAGCTGAGGAAGCCACAGACGGCCTGATGAATCTCAGTCCTTCAGCCATGAAGAATCTCCTGCATCACATTCTCAGTGGCAAGGAGTTCGGAGTGGAACGAAGTGGTAAGATTGAATAACCGCATTTCCATTTTAGAGTGTTAGTTTGGTCTCGTTTGACTTTAAAATGTTTTTCTTTTATCAGAGGAAACTTTCCCCCAACTAAATAGAACCCCAGTATATGAAACAGTTAAAAGCAAAGCTGTCTTCTGGAACAAGATTTGGAAACTACTGTATATGTCTCTTTTTTTCTCCTTAAATGATAAATCAACTAAGTGGATTGCCATCATCTTTTGTTTTTGCACTGTTCTATCGATTCCTTTACATTATCCTGAATTTCTACTTTAGGAAAACTGACAACCCGTATCATTTGAAACTTTCTTGTATTCCATTTGGCAATAATTTAATAGCATTTGCAGTGGTGTGTCTGGGTGTATCAGATATATCAGATATATCCTTTCACCTGTGAATTCACATACATCTTAAGGTCTATTGCAAATTAATCCTCCACTTGGCACTTGGTGGTTTGGCAGTGGTGTTTGGTGCCAAGTACCTAAAACAGAGCAAATGAAAAAGGTTATCTTTCCTGCTCCACTTTTAGGCTTAGGATAAATAAACATGTAATTTCAGTTGGATGGGTCCTAGGCCTTTGAATGGTAAAAGAAAGTCATAAAGCACTGCTTCTCAAGCCTTACTGTGCATAAGGATCATGTGGGGAACTTGCAAAAGTACAGACTGATTCAGTAGGCTTGAAGTTGTACCCAAGATTCTACTAACAAGCTCCTAGGTGACGCTGATGCTGCTGGTGTATGGACCACACTTTGAATAGCAAGGTTATATAGTGGGTTATTTTCATTATTATTATTAACATAAAAGGAGGACATATATCTAAGTCTTCTAAGCATGGTGGACAAAATTATTTGAACCTGATTATCCTCTCTCTTTCTGTTTAATCTGTCATGCTATGTAGTTCGTCCCACTGATTCAAATGTCAGCCCTGCTATTTCCATCCATGAGATTGGTGCTGTCGGGGCAACCAAAACAGAACGAACTGGGATAATGCAGTTAAAAAGTGAGATAAAGCAGGTAAGACATCTTGGGATATCTCAGGAGATTAGCTGGGATATTGTCATGTTAAAGAACATTCTTTTGGAATTGATCTTTGTTGGGATTGTGTATTTTGTTTCATATCCTGTGTTTAATTGGAGCCATTTATTTTTCAGGCGGAATTTCGTAGACTATCTATCTCAACTGAGAGTCAGGTGAAACAACTAGGGATCCTTTAACATAATTTAACCTGCCTTTAGTTCTATATAACATGCATGAGCTCATGGCCTTTTTACAAGTAAGATAACAAACCACAGAGTAGCTTGATTCTCCTTTGTAGCATTCATTTTATAGATAGCTTTCCTTTTCTGGACCAAACTGTTTTGCTAATTTTAGGAGGAAAGTAATTTGTTTCTGTTAGCAAGAAATTGAAACCCTGAGTTCCTCTTATTAGAATTAACATGTAATTTTGGAATTAATTTTCTCTATGCAACTAGACTCCATTTCCTTACGTTTAAGAACAGGTACTAGAGAGAACACCAGATTGGATGAGGGCCTTTTTAAAAATCTAGTTTCTTGGGGCTCCTGGGTGGCTCAGTCACTTGAGCGTCCAACTCTTGGTTTCTGCTCAGGTCAAGGGATCAAGCCCCATGTCAGGCTCCATGCTCAGCATGGAGCCTGCTTAAGATTCTCTCTCTCCCCCTCTGCCCCTCTCTCCTGCTCACTCTCTTTCTCTCCCTCTCTCCCTAAAATTTAAAAAAAAAAATCTAGTTTCAGGTATTTCCCCCAAATTAGATTTTTATCATTGTCATGAGAGAGGTATACAAAAGGTGTTGTGGATACATAGAGGTAAAACATTGAAATCATTCGGGGAGCTGATGGGAATTATCAGACATCATACTGTAGCCTCTTACTCATTTTCCTTGCAGCTGAGAATAGATGAATTATTATGCTCTACAAAGAAATACTTAACACAAACTTCCATAGCTTTATTCAAAACTCTGGGAAATCATGTGATTTTCAGAGTCTCCAAATTGAGAAGGTACTGATTTGGTCTCCCCTAGTAGCACTTTTTATGAAAATCTTAAAACTACTCCTCCTGACTTATGGTAGCTTGCAGTACTAAAGCACATCCAGAAGAGGAGAGACAAAATGGAAATTTTTTGTTGGAGGTTTTATGGGAGTCAGAACCATTTAGGACAAGAATGAGCCAATGCTTGAAGTTTAATTTGAAGGAAACTTTTCAGATTCATATTATGCAAGGGTAAGAACTGAATGGACTAATAGGAAACTGTTAACTACTACAGGTTTTTTCACAGATAATTTGGATAACCTGAACATTTTCCTATCTGAAAGGTGAAAGAACTATGTTTCATACTGAGGAGTTAAACTGATGTTGTTGGTAAACAGTCCTTGTTTTGGCTGAGAGTGATTGGCTAAATATTTTTTTATAGTTGTTTATAGGCACACAGTATTACTTACAAGTTCATTATATATTTAGAACTTGAAGCCCGTGTTCCCAGCTAGATTAGTATGATATTAAGGACTTGACCTATCCAGCTATATCATTTAATTCCTTTTTACACATCCACTACCTATAGGAATTCAAGAAAGGCAAAATCATTAGGACTATAATGTCAAGGATTGAGAGACCTAAATTTTCATTACTTTCTAATTTCTAATTATTGATTTCCATCCTTACTTGCCTGTCTGGTATTTTGTATTGTTCTAAACCCTTTTCTCTACCACTCACCAATGCCCTTTTTTCTGATCATGGGAAAAAATATTTTTAAAGGCAGTTTTTCTTTACCTTTTACCATAGCTTCTGGAGTAAGGCTATTTCATCAGCTTTTTAAATAATAACATGCTGGCTAGTTACTTGAATAGTCTGTAATTTTACTCTACTAATATGTTTTTAAACACAAATAATGTTTGCCTTGCCTCATCTCTTCTAAAATCTTATCTTCTAATTTTTTTTATAGTCCAATGGTGGTCATCCCTTGGGTATAGATTTGACATCACCATCTTTTCTGGTAACTGCTGTTATATACCATTCACAAGTACTTTGAATATGCTGTTATATAAGTCATGACATATACTGACTGAAAAGAAAACCAAAATGAATCAAGAACTAAAATAACTATAAATCAACTTCATGTATGGGGGTAAAATCTTTCCATTCGTTTTCCTACAAGGGGTATCAAAGGGGGTTCAGCTCTAGCCTCTTTTCCATTTCAGAGAAAACAAAATTCAATTTAATAAGTACTTAAGTGTCTGTTTATGCATTTATTCTTTCAACTAATATAATTAATTGCATGTATACTAGGTGCCAGGCACTGTACTAGATGGTATCAGCATCCCCTGGGAGCTTCTTAGAAATGTAAAATCTTGGTCCCCACCCTAGGCCTACTGAATCAGAGAGGCTTGGGTAAGGCCCAGCAATCTGTGTTTTAATAAGCTTTCCAGGTGATTCTGATGTACTTTTAAGTTTGAAAGCCACTGGATTGGCTGTTATTCTGATTAGTAATGTACTTAGTAAATATTTATTGAGTGCCAATTTTGTACCAGGCACTGGAAATACAATAAACAACAGAACGGATATGGTCCTTGCCATCATGAAGTTTACATTTTAGGAAGACTGATTTCCGATTAGATTTCCTTGGTTTAAACCAATGTAATGGCCTCTGACTTCAGATTTCTTAAACTGAAGACATTAAGGCAACTCCAACTTTTTTGTTGTTTGTTTGTTGTTTGTTGTTTTTTGTTTTTTTGTTTTTTAAGGTTGTATTAGCTATCATGGGTCCCTTTAATTTCCATGTGAGTGTTAGGATAAACTTGTCAATTTCTGCAAAGAACCTAGTTAGGATTATGATGAAGACTATAGATAAATTTCAATCTGTAGATAAATTTAAAGGGTATTGCCACCTTAACAATGTTAAGTCTTCTGATCGATGAACATGGGATTTCTTTCCATTTATTTAGGTTTTTAATTTCTTTCAAAATGTATGGTAGTTTTCAGAGTATATGTTTTATACTTCTTTTGTTAAATTTATTCCTAAGTATTTTATTCTTTCAGATGCTATTTTAAATGAAAGTTTTTTCTTAATTTCATTTGCAGATTGTTGATTGCTAGTGTTTAGAAATTACAAGTGATTTTTATATTGATCTTATATTGTACAATTTTTATATTGATCTTATATTGTACAAATTTTATATTGATCTTATATTGTACAAATTTACAATTCCTTATATATAAGATTATGTCATTTGCAGATGTAGTTTTACTTTTTCCTTTCACTCTGGATGTCTTTTATTTCTTTTCTTGCTTAATAGCACTGACTAGAACCTCTAGTGCAATGCTGATTAGAAGTAGCAAGAGTAAAAACATCTTTGTGTTATTCTAAACTATCCTCTAAACTTAAGAGGAAAAACATTCAGTCTTTGACCATTTGTTATGATGCCAGCTGTGGGGTTTTGTAGATGTACTTTATTAGATTGATGAAGTTCCCATCTGTCTCTAGTTTGTTGAGTGTCTTTATCATGAAGGAGTGTTAGATTTTATTGAATGCTTTTTCTGCATCTATTAGGATGATGTGGTGTTTATCCTTTATTCTCCTGATGTGGTGTATTACATTAATTGATGTCTAGATGTGAAACCTTGAATTTCTGTAGTAAATTCTATTTCATCATGGTGCATAATTCTTTTCTATGTTGCTGAATTTGGTTTGCTAGTATTTTGTTGATTTTTGTATCTATATTCAGAAGGGATATTGATCTGTAGTTTTCCTGTGATGTCTTTGATTTTGGAATAAGGGTAATACTGGCCTCAAAATGAGTTGGAAAGTTCCTTCTCTTTTTTGGGGAGAGTTTGTTAGGAACTGATAATTAATCTTTAAATGTTTGATAGAATTAACCAGTGAAGCCATCTGTGCCTGAGTTTTTCTTTGTGGGAAGTTTTATAATTACTAATTTGATCTCTATTATAGATCTATTCAGACTTTCTGTTTCTTCTTGAGTCAGGTTGGATAGTTTATGTCTTTCTAGGAATTTGTCCATTTCATCTAAGTTATGTAATTTGTTGACATATGGCTGCTGATGGTACATCCTTAGAGTCCTTTTTGTTTCTTTAAAGTCAGAGGTGATGTTCCCTCTTTCTGTCCTGATTTTAATACATTCAGTCTTAACTTTTTGAGGGGGAGCTAAAGATTTGTCAATTTAGTTTATATTTACTGTCAAAGAAACAAATTTTAGTTTCATTGCTTTTCTCTGTTGCTTTTCTATTCTCTATTTTATTTCTTTCTCCTGCACTGTTTATTATTTTCTTCCTTCTTGCTTTTGGCTTAGCTTGCTCTTGTTTTTTTCATTGTCTGAAGGTTTTTTTCATTGTTTGGCTATCAATTTGAGATATTTCTTCTTTTTTAATATGAGCATCTATGACATAAATTTCTCTTTAAAGCACTTTCAGCTGCGTCCCATAAGTTTTGGCATGTTGTATTTTCATTTTCCTTTATCTCAGAGTGTTTTCTAATTTTCCTTGTGATCTCTTTCTTAAACCACCAGTTATTTAGAGGCATATTGTTTAATTTCCACATATTTGTAAATTTCCTAAATTTCCTTCTGTTTTTTATTTCTAATTTAATTTCATTGTAGTCAGAGAACATGCTTTATCTGATTTCAATTCTTTTAATTTGATTGAGGCTTGTATTATAGGCCATGAAAGCAACAAACTAAGCCATAGACCAGCTGGAATTTTAACAGAGATAACCAAGGAAAGAGACAGCTAAGAAACTCCCAGGTCATCAGTATTTGTATGGCACTATTTAAGTATCACTAGAGTGCTTTCTAAAAGGATCTAGATTTACAAAGGTTTACATTGTTGCTAGCTACTCATAAGTCTACTAGCTTCACTGTAACCTCTTTATCTTGGGTGTTACACTTAATATGTGGTTTCTAATTCTACTGACAGTGTTTATTATTCACTATGCTATAATACTTTATCAGAAGAACAGAGATAACTTTTGATTTATGTTCTTTCCTCTCCTCTTCTCCCAAGTCACCTGGAACATCTGTGACTCCAAGTAGTGGGTCCTTTCCTAGAGGTCAACAGACATCTAAAGATAATCGTCAAGGTCAGTGGCAACGCCGAAGAAGGCTAGATGGAGCACTGAACAGAGTGCCAATTGGATTTTATCAAAAAGTATGGAAAGTTTTACAGAAGGTAAGCATAACACATTGTAGATGTATCTTTATTTTCCCACTTGATATCCTCAGTCTCCTTGGCTGAGATATGACTTGACTGTGACATCACTACAACTATATAAATGTCATATGCTCATATGGACAAAACCTAGAAGACCTAATCAAAGAAGTTGATTTATTATTTTGGTATTATTTATGATTTAGTCTCTTTCTATTATTGACACTAAGGTATTTTTTATAAATTAGATTTCAAAAATCATCACTTCTCTACTTTTGCTCATACTTGAACATTGTTGGACTTTGTGATACATTTGCTGCTTATAAAATCTGGTGATAAAGAGCCTGCTTTCTTTGTAGCTATTGTAGAGTGGAAATGTTATTTGTAGTAATGTGCTGACAATAGAGTAAAACTGCTGCGGTGTCTGAGGAGTTAGTGTAAGAAGCTGTTCTATTTTTTCTTGGATGAAAACTACTAAATAGATGCAAGATTATAATGATTTTAATGACCCAAAGCCTTTGTTGGTGTGACCAATTTTTGTTTTTCTTTCAAAGGCCTAGCTTGCCAAAGACATTTAAGAGGACATCACACCAGTATGATTGTGACAGATTTAGAGGGCCAGGAAGACCATGGTACTCATTCATAGGTCTCATTTATAGTCTCTTAGGTGGTACTTTCTGCTTCATTGCTCTTAGCAAGGACCTGAAGAAGATTTCATTCAGGGCTTCAAAACCTTAGTTATGTTTCTCCCCTTAGCACAATGATGTTCTTCCAGGGACCAAAACAGGTGATCTTTTGGAAAGGTAAAAGTTGTTTCCTCAGACTAGTAGCTCTGGCAATCTTCTTTTCAGAGAATATTATTAAAACTCTCCATCTAACTTCTCTAGCACCCTGGTCACAGACAGATATTTTATCTCTACAGCTATGCCTGGGTTATGGAAATTTGATTTCACAGACATGTAGTGGGTGCTGTTCTACCCCAGATACCATGGAATGTATCTGTTTTTATCATCAAGAAGTTTAATCCATAGTTATCTTCTTAAATTGCAGCTATAATGTAAAGCTGAAATGTATTATGATAAAGGTATAGAACCACAAGGTCTTGCAAATACAAGAACAGGAACATTTAAATATGACCAGGAAGATTGAGTATTTTATGGCAGAATCAAAACATGGACTTGGAATCCTAATATAAGAGGACAAACAAATGCCCTCTTTTTTAATTCCATTCCTTTTAGAATGAATGTAACATACTCATCACATTGGCACATATGTTTGCAGGCTGGTAATTCTCCGTACTAAGACTGTTATTTGGCATAGGAAACATGGGATGGAAGTGTCAGGTACCAGAGCCAGTAAACCTGCTGGATTGGAATCTTTGTCTGTGGCTTAATATATGTTGTTTTAATTTGTTTAACATCTAAAATGGCAAGTCCTTAATGCCCATTGCTTTTTAATAATTGAGTTGATTGTAAGAGAGAAGATAAAATATCATTCATTTATATTTTCTGAGCATCTGCTGTACGCTAGGCAGTGTCCTAAGTGCTCATGGTGATACAGCAAAGAACAAAATAGACAACAGTCTATCCTTATGGGAGCTTAGATTCTGCTATTCAATAAATAATAAACATAATAAGTAAATTATATAGAATTAAAAGAAGACAAGTATTGTAGTAAAAGTACAGCAGAGTGAGGGCATCAAGAGCACTGATGTTCAGGGGCGGGGGATGCTTAACTAGAAAATGTAGTAACTGCTGGGTGCCTGGGTGGCTCAGTCAGTTAAGCGTCCAACTGCAGCTGAGGTCATGATCTCACGGTTCGTTCGTGAGTTTGAGCCCCACGTCGGGCTCTGTGCTGACAGCCCAGAGCCTGGAGCTTGCTTCTGATTCTGTGTCTCCCTCTCTCTGCTCCTCCCCTGCTTATGCCCTGTCTCTCTCTGTCTCTCAAAAATAAATAAACATTAAAAAAAATTTAAAATGTAGTAACTATACAAGTCTGAAAAGTATGTATTTTGAGGGTTTTTATTCTTCAGCCTAAAAGTCTTTCTGAAAGCCTATTTGTGATGGGTCTGGGACCTAGCATGATATCTTTTCTGATAGTCTCTGAATCTTTGGGACTAGTCTATCCCAGAAGGTAGACCTTCTCTATCACTTCCACTCCTTTAAATTGAGGGTAAATCTTGCATCTACTGTAGCCCAGCCCTGCTTCTTGCCACATAATAATCATAAGCCCTTGGCAAGGACACTTGGGTTGCAGGGCCTTTCACTGGCCTGTGATTGTTCAGCATCTACCCCATGAAGCGCACTTAGAAATACTAAGTGTCGGGGTGCCTGGGTGGCTCAGTCGGTTAAGCGGCCGACTTCAGCTCGGGTCATGATCTCGCGGTCCGTGAGTTCGAGCCCCGTGTCGGGCTCTGTGCTGACAGCTCAGAGCCTGGAGCCTGTTTCGGATTCTGTGTCTCCCTCTCTCTGACCCTCCCCCGTTCATGCTCTGTCTCTCTCTGTCTCAAAAATAAATAAACGTTAAAAAATAAAAATAAAAAAAAAAAGAAATACTAAGTGTCTCCTTACAGGCTCCCATTTATCAGCATATCCTTGGTGACAACATGTTTTTGCTCTTTTGCAGTGTCATGGACTCTCTGTAGAAGGTTTTGTTCTTCCTTCTTCAACCACTAGAGAGGTGAGATTCTGTGTCTTTCACATTTATGTGATTGATGGTTTATGTCACTAAAGTATTTCAGTGATCATTTTTCAACATAACAGTTCTATGACTCTAGATCAACTAAACATGAAGTGCAGTTGAGGAAAGGAGAGAATATTTTTTAAAAACAGAATAGGAAAAGAAATAGAATGGGAACATTAGAGAGTAATTATGTATTACATTAATTATATAAGGACAGCCCCCTTTTGATGGTTAAGTTAGGCTGGTTTATGTGAGTATTGCCAGTTAGAGAGGGCAGACAAGATAGAAATCTAGAAATGGATGACCTCTCATGTCCCCATCCTTTTCATCCCCACCTTTCTCTTGTAGGATGCTTGTAGACTATTATATTATGAACTAGTGGTCCTCAGCTCTAACCATATGTCATAGCAACCTGAGCTCCCATCTCCAATTTAGTGAATTAAAATCTCCAGGGATGGAACCTGAGCATCTGTACTCTAAAAAAAAATCCTTGGGGCACCTGAGTGGCTCAGTCAGTTGAGCGTCCAACTCTTGATTTTGGTTCAGGTCATCATCAGGTTGTGGGATTGAGCCCTGCATCTGACTCCAACATGGAGAGATTCTCTCTCCTTCTCTGCCCTTCTCTCTCTCTCTCTCTCTCTCTCTCTCTCTCTCTCAAATAAACAAACAAGCAAACAATCCTTAGAATGAGTCTGATATATAACCATGGTTGGAAAATAATGCCATGAACCACAGACATGTATTATTGGGTGCTTTTATATTTCCCTTTTTGCCCAATCACATAGGTATTCTAAAGAAATAACTTTTATACAAAGCCAACAAAGGAACTAGAATTAGCAAATTAGGAATAGTAAGATTGGATGGTAGAGCATTCTCAAAAACACTGGAGTTGTTGTAGGCAATGGCTGGAGGGGCGAGTGCAGAAAGCTAATGCTATGCCTCAGAGCTTCACTCTTGCCTCTAGGCCTCTTCTCTAATAAAGAACACTGTGCCCTCTCTGTCCTTTCTCTGCTTTTAAGCAAGATTGAAATGTTAATATAATTAATAATAATACATGGTACCTTTAAGAATCTTCAGAGTACCTTTACACATTCTTTAATTTGATCTTTAAAACAGGTATGTGAGGAGCACCTGGGTGGCTCAGTCGGTTGAGCGTCTGACTTCAGCTCGGGTCATGATCTCGCAGTGGACGAGTTCAAGCCCATGTTGGGCTCTGTGCTGACAGCTCAGAGCCTGGAGCCTGCTTCTGATTCTGTGTCTCCCTCTCTCTCTGCCTCTCCCCCGCTCATGCTCTGTCTCTCTCTGTCTCAAAAATAAAGATAAACATTTTTTAAAAATTTTTAAAAAACAGGTATGTGAGACAGCTAAGGAAGGGATTGTAGTTTCCGATTGACAAATAAGGAAACAAATTTAGGGAAATGAATTGTTCAGGGTCCTAGAACTAGTAACTAACAAAGACAGGACTTGAACCCTGGTCTTTAGGGTCCAAATATATATATTTGGGTCCATTATATACAAGGTCCATTATATACTCAATACAATTTTGCCAAAAATTATTCCTCACTGCTCTTCACCCTAAAATAACTTTGTATTTCTTCATGCCCATTTTAATCTAACAGTATATAAATGTTTTACATAATTCTAGTCATCCTGTACATACAGTTTTAAGTTCTACTTAGATTTTTCCTGTATATACAGTCATCATATTTATTCTTTTAAATGACTCTATAAAAACCCATGAAGTTGCTGTACCATAATATGCCATTTATTTACATGACCATTCCCATGTTTAGATTACTTTTAGTTTTACATTTGTGACTAATGCTGTAAACACTCTTGCACATAGGGCTTTTTCCCTCACTTGAATTATTAACTTCGGATAAACTCTCAAAAATAGGATTGTGAGTTAGGGGGCATTGACACTTTTATCACTCTTGTTATGCAATGCTAGACTGCATTCCAAAAAGATCGGACCAATTTACTCACTCAGGTACTTTGAAGGAGACTGAGCTGCACTTTGGCTATAGTGCTTTTCCTGCCTTTCAGAATAGGTGATTGATAACTCCTGGATGACGGGCTCTTAGGAATTGATTTTCTTTTTCTCTATTACAGATGACTCCAGGCGAGATTAAATTCTCTGTTCATGTGGAATCTGTCCTGAACCGTGTACCTCAGCCAGAGTACCGCCAGCTTCTGGTTGAAGCTATCCTTGTCCTCACCATGATGGCAGATATTGAAATTCATAGTATTGGAAGCATCATTGCTGTGGAAAAGATAGTGCATATTGCTAATGACTTGTTCCTTCAAGAACAGGTAGGCAAGTGGCAAGCCTGTTGTTTTCTCAAAGGGGAATGTCTGACACTAACCTAACTGCATTCAGAGCTCTTAGTGAAGCCAAGGTCACTTTCTTGTGCCCTCTTCCTCATAGCTCTTTTCTGGGCCCCTCTGTAATGGCTCTGAGCTCTGTTTGCAGAAGTAGGCTGCGGGACGGCCTCTGTCTTTCACCAAGTGTTTTTGTGATTGTGTGAGATAGTAAAGTTGCCTGGAATTCAGGAGGCTTTTATGCTTTTCATCATATTTCAGTCTTCTTATCACATGGCTTTTTATAGCAATAAGGACTTAAGAAGAGACAACTGGATAGCATATCCTTTTTGGACTATTAAGGAAAAGAGAAGATTCAATTTTGGCTTGGTTTTGTTTTGTTTTTGCGTTAGCTACTTACCTATAGGAAAATATTAAAGTGAAACTTTTAATTCTACATTTAAAAACTTTTTCTTAATGTATCTTCTTCCAGGACATTAACCATGTTTACAAAATGCAGACTATTGAAAGCTTTCCAAATGTTTCCTAGATTAAGAGTAGAAACACTAAGGTGAAGTACATGCCCTGTCATCAATAGGAAAATCTCCAAAATATGTAATAGGTGTTTCATTCTATTACTAGGCACTGTGGAAAAATGCAAAAAAAAATCAGAAGTACCCAGGACAGTCCTAATTTTAAATATTCTGGATTGCTGTTAGTCTGTGTATCAGACAATATGATCCCTTTTAGGCGTAGACTCTAGCTTGGAAAGTGTACAGTCTATTTGAACTAAGTCTACTTAGAAAGAAATAATCATCAAAAGCAAGATAAAATAATATGTGCTGAAATCAGTAGTACTGGAAAGATTAGGACCCAAGTCCCTCTGGGGTGATTTGTAAGTATTAACATTTGACTCTTAACAGGTACAACTTGTTTAATTAACTGTTATATTTAACTTTCAAAATTCTGAACAATTAATATTTTAAAAGTAATGTCATCATGAGGGCACCTGGGTGGCTCAGTCGGTTCAGCTCAGGTCATGATCTCATGGTTTGTGGGTTTGAGTCTCGCACCGGGCTGTGCTGTCAGCTCAGAGCCTGGGGCCTGCTTTGGATCCTCTGCCCCCACTCTCTCTCTGCCTCTCTCTCTCCCTCTCTTTCTCTGTCTCTCTCTCTCTCAAAAATAAACATTAAAAATGTTTTAATTAAAAAAATAATGTCGTAGGATGTGGGTATCTAGGGAAAAATGTACATATAGAAACTCACATTCAACATTTTGTGCATAACCGATCCCTTCCTACCAAAACAGCCTAAGATTCAACTAGCTGGTGATGGGGAGGAGGCTCTGAGTAATCCCAATAAGGACTTTAACTAGTAGGATTAGTAATTTTTCCTTTCCCCTGTGTTCTCCTACCCTTAAAAACCAAACAGAAAACCCTCGGGGCAGATGATACCATGTTGGCCAAGGATCCTGCGTCTGGCATCTGTACTCTTCTGTATGACAGTGCGCCCAGTGGCAGGTTTGGCACCATGACCTACCTCTCCAAGGCAGCTGCCACCTACGTACAGGAGTTCCTGCCTCACAGCATCTGTGCCATGCAGTGAGGCCTCTGGGCCCTGGCTGCAGGGAGCCTTTTGACAGCTGGTTCCTGCCTCGGTTGATCATGCATGGGACTGAAATGTGTTGGCCTGATCACTCCTACCCTGCCCCTTTCCATCCCATCCCACCCAAGAAGAATGAACTTTTCTGATCCACTAACTGCTTTCGAAGTGAACCTCTGCCTGGAGGAATATGCCCGCCCAGGCACTCTGTAGTAGGCCTTAATTCTTTCATGGTTCATGGAAGTTTGCATGTGTTTTTATCCTCCAGATCTGTTACAAATTTAGTTTCCTAACTACTGTTTGCAGAGTACGTATTAATAATAACTTATGACTGAAGTTTGGAAATTTTTCTTATGTGTAGTTTCATTGTGTGAATGAGTGGTGGGTGCTTTGGGACATTGTTTCAAGTGGGGAAACCCTAAAGTGTTGGATTTTATACTGCCACAAATTGGAAATATCTATTCTAAGTGCCTTTTCTTGGGAAAGGAGAGTACCAGATCATGGTTTTCTTCATTACTCACATGTTGCCTCACACTGAGTGACAAACACCTTTCTGTATAGAATTACTGTCCCTGTTCTTGCCTTCTCTGTATCTGCATACATAATTTCTACTCTCCCTTTGGTGAAATATCAAAAAATGCAAGTGCAGTGTCTGTATTTAAGAATTTTGATATTAGCAATTGAAATCACCTTTTCTGAAGATTGCTGGTGCTCAGAGATGTATCTGTAGCAGAAAATGCAGAAAAACCCAGGAGCCAGGATCCCAGTTCCAAAAAGGAAGGGAAAAGAGATGCCTGCAATAGTGTCTTACACCTAGGGAACAGAGAGGGAATCAGAGGTAAGTTAGTACCCTGAAGAGAGCCTTGTGCACCAACTTTTGCCTCAGAAGAGTGGGCCAACACACAACATGCAGAATAATTGAAGTCTCTGTCTTTGGCAAACAGGAATCCAGCAGTCAAGTCTATAGCTGCCTTCACAAGCAGTCCTTCCTTGGTGATCCTTACCTGTCTGTCTCACTCGCCTACTGACTTTTTACAGCATCCAACCCCCCATCCACCACCAACTCCCTGTCCTCCCATCGGTTCTTAAACTCTTTCACTTACATCTTCACTCCCTGATTCTAGTGTTCATATCTATGTGTATTTTGATATCTGTTGGCATATATCTGTTTCTTATAAATAACTGCATTCGTGTGTGTGTCTAAACATACACGGGAATTTTTCTGAATGTAAGTAGTTTCAATGTGTCTGTATATCTAGCTGTATCTACATTTGGCAGCCTATGTAAATATGTGTTATATGGATGGTGGTGACCGTAGCCCCCAGGCTGACACACCAAGAGTAATGGAGGAATCCTTAAGTCCTTTTCCCTAGTCCCATGTTTAGGTAACCTCATTTGAAGAATGTTTCTCCTAACTTTCTTAATTGAGACTGCTGTAACAAAATACTGTAGACTGGGCGGCTTAAATAACAAACATTTATTTCTCACATTTCTGGAAGCTTAGAGGCCCAAGATTGGGGTTCCTGCAGACTCAGTGTCCAGGGAGGACCCTCTTCCTGGTTTGCAGATGGCCACCTTCTTGCTGTGTCTTCAGATGGCAGAGAAAAGGGGGACGGAGGGTACTCTAGACTCTTCATAAGGATACTAATTTTGTTATGGGAATTCTTCCGTTATGACTTCATCTAATCCTGATTACTTTCCAAAGGCCCCCACCTCCAAATCCCATCACCTTGGGGATTCAGGCTGAATCCCCAATGTGAATTTCAGAGGGGTACAAATATTCAGTCCATAGCACTTTCCTTCTCCTTGTTTATGTGTAAAGAGTCTGCTAATTTACCTGTTTGCACTCAGGTAACTTCCTACTTCTGTCCTTTCCTTTCTCTCAGATTTTTCAGATTTTTCTCCAAGAATGGGGCTGGGGCTAGGGATCTCTCTAAACGGTTCTTACAGAACCCATGACAGTCTTTTGAGTGCATGAGTAAGTGAGCACAGTAAGTAGGGTGATAGAAAACAGAGAGTGGAAATGAGAGAGGATAGCCAACCTTTTTAGAATAGAATGTCTCTCAGAGCAAATGGAAACACACAGTAAGTAGCTTTCTGATTACATGATTTTCTGGTCACTTTATAAAGATAATTTATGACCTGTTCTGACACTGTCTTTTCACTGGCCGTGCATACCCCAGCCACAGGAAGTACATCTGGAGTGGCACAGGTGAAAACCTCTGCTCTCTGCCATGTTAATTTGCTTGAACTGACACTGACTGCTGCGTTTCTCTGGGTTTACTAAATTGCCTATCACTATGCTCTCCATCCAGTGGTATTTCACATTTAAAGCAACTTTTTAGAAAACTTGATCTGCATTTTATTCTTTGTAAGCATGTGATACTAAAAGAAACTTTGGACTTTTTTTTAAGCACTTCTGTTTTGAAATTAGAATTAAAAATTGGAATGTCCAATTAAATCATGTCTGATGCCAGTGTTCAAAACTTTATGTGTGTTTTTGTGACTGGGGTTTATTTTGTGGCTCTATTTTACATACTCTGTTTAATTATACAGTACAGTCAAACCTCATTAATTGGGTCAAAGTAGAATTATCTTAATATAGAAATCATATATATTCTATAATATGTTAGATAATATAAGTAAAGAAACACAGTTTTATCTTTCAAATACATACCCACTCAAACTAGGCTCATTAAATTAAAATGGGCTTATTGACATCTTTAGGGGACCTGTACTGATGAATGAATAAGATTTTTACTCAGTGTTACAATTGTGTGCAAATGGGGCTTCTGTACTACCGGAAGGTACTTAACAACAATTTGTTCTCCTAAGTATTATAAATATTTGGCAGAATCCTGTTTATACTACTCATTAACCATCGTGTAACAAGAGAGGATTTATTCAGTAAGGATGAACCAGTCTCCAATCCCATCCTCACTAATTAGGTTTCACTACACTGTAGGAATTTTACACAATTGGTGGGGCAAACGTTGTCGTTCTTACCCATGGCTCACAAAACCTCTACTGCCCCCCTTTGCACTTACTCAATACCTAATACCTACACTAATGCAGCGGAGATAAATACAGTGTTTTCCACATTTAGTCTTTGTTTCCTATTAAACTTGAGTGACCTTAGGTCTTGGTTTGCCCAGGACAGTCTCCATGCATGCCTGTTGTCGTGGCATAATTATTAATAGCACTCTTTGTCACTCTTAAAAGTGTCCCAGTTTGGACGATATGGTTGCCCTATATTTAGCAGAAGTCTGATTTCTTTTAAGGCTAGACCTAAAAGCCAAGGACTTGTTCTCAAAAGTACTCTTGAAGTAGTGGTGTGGGGGTAAGGAAACAGTGGGGGGGAGACTTAAATAATATCTCTTAAATCCTAAGCAATATTTGAGTGCTTACCAGATGCCAGACTGTTATACAGGCAGTTAGCATGAACCATCTTATTCTATCTTCATAGTTACCATGTGAGCTAGATACTGTTGTCATTCCCATCTTACAGATGAGGGAACTGAGGTGCTGAGCATTTAAGCAAATTGTTCAAGATCAAACAGCTGGTAAGTGGTAGAGCTGGGATTTGAGCCCAAGCAGTCTGGCTCTATAGAGTTCCCATTCTCAACAATGACACTCTTCAAGGAAAAGACATTAAAACAAGGGTCAGTCTGTTGAGTACAGTTGAGGCATCTGTGGGCAGATTGTATGGCACAGTGGGCAACATGCAGAAATGCACAAAGAAGGCAGCCACAGGAGTAGTGCCTTTTCAGTGTGTTTGCTTTCCCTGCTGCCTGCTTCTGCCAGCAAGCAAAGACAGGCAAGATCGCCAAAAGAAGTGGCATAGCCTAACCTGACCTTGCTGGTTTAAAAACTACCTTTAGCAATACTGGTTGAGGAAAGTGAGTCAAGGACCCTTATCCAGGGTCACCACACCAGTACACTTTGGAGCCAAAGTTCAACCTACTTCCTCTGAACTTAGGCCTTCCATCTGCAATTCTAGTGCTTTGGGAAGGGTTTTCTTCCCAAGTTAAGGACTGTATGGATATTAAGCATGTGGAAAATTGAGTTAGGGACCTGTGGCATGGTTTGTGCTCTGTGTGAATCATGAACAAGGGTCCAGCCACCCTGTGAGATTTGCTGCAGGAATAGGCTGCCAATTTCAGAGCCTCATTGCAACAATTTATCTTTCTCCATACTTGAGTCATCTTGCCACATTGTGTGTCAAATAAGGATACTGTTTCCACTTTAGAAGTGTGTTGAAGTGTTCGGCTACCTGCTGCTAGATCTGAAAGAACACAGAGAACAATCCACTTTCACATCATCTTATTACAGTCCAGATTTTAGGGTGCCAGCTGGCCAGCCTGTATCCTGTCCTCTTCCTTTCACTGCCTATCCTTGAAGGTCCAGGACAAATCCCATTTCCTCTTTATATTGCCAATCTGTCATGATCTCACCTTTCAGTCAACTCCTACAGGCCCACAGATTCCTTCACCTCTGTCTGTAAATGTGTGTCTTTCTCTCTGATCCTAAAAGCAATTATTCATGAGCTCTAACATCCCTTGATATACTAATTCCTTCCTTTCGCAATCAAATTTCTTCAAAGAAGAAGCTCCACCTGACAGTGTTGGTTAACCCCTTGCAATTGGGCTTCCTCCCTGCCTTGTGTTTTTTTTCTCCTCATAGAGCACCAGTGAGCTCCTATTGGCAATGACATTGTCACTACCTCTCCCTTCTTGTGACCCTCTCATCCCTAGATTTCTGTGAAACTGTACTACATCTGTTCTCACCCAACTATTTCTTCTTTTGTCTCCTTTCTGGCATCTTTTTCTCCTCCTAGCCTCCACAAAAAGTCATTTCCAAAAGTTACACTCTTCTTCCTAGCCCAAAAGATTCTCACCATAGTGTGCGGTAGGCTTTAAAAAGTGACATGGTCTGATTTACTTTTTTTTATTTTTTTTAATTTAATTTAATTTTTTTTTTTTTGGCCCCGAGCTCATTCTGGTGGCTGCAAAAAGACTAAATTGTAGTTCTGCAAAAGTAGAGGTAAAAACCCGTGTGATAGTGCAGAAAGTTCAGGTGAGAGATGACAATGTCAGGACTGGAGTAATGGCATCTCTGTTCCCATTGCCCGTACCCTAGTTTAAATCATCATTACTTTTTATGTGGACCACTGCGGCACTCTCACTACCTCTAGTCTTTCAATAGCTAATCTTTACACCACTCTTGTAGAAATCTTTTTTTTTCTAAGATTTCTGTTTAAATGTCTACTCATTTGCCACAGCTTGAAGTCTGTTCCCTTTAGCCTGGCATTCACAACCCTTCATGATCCAGCCCCTTCAGCTAAACTAGACTAGAAATGTTCTCCTTTATGTTTTTGCTTATGGTATTGATTCTAGTCAGTGTGTCCTCCCCTGGCTCCCATCCTCACCAAGTAAAATCCTGTCCATCCAGTAAAACCATCTCAAATGCCACTGAATAGGAATTCTAGTTGCCATTTATTAAGTACTTAATTCTCAGTTATTAAGCAATCTAAGCCTTCTACATTCATTATCTGACTCTGATGCATTGCATACTGTTTCTTGTGTATTTATGCCATCTCTACAAGAATGCAAATGCCCTGAGAGCAGAAATGAGATTGTAGTTCATGTTGAGAATTGCATCCCTCGCTGTTCTATACATTTAGTTGCCGTCAGATAAATGTTTGGTGAATGACTGAATGATTGCAGAACTTTGAACCAGTTGCTATACGAAGATCTAAAAGAAGCATAAGGGCTTATATTCTAGTTAAAGAAGACATCACAGGTCTGGGGTGGGGGGTTGGATTTTCCAGAATACTAAGCATTCAGGGAATACTAAATGGAGGATTGAACAAAGTTAGATTTAACAAAGTAATGCTACAGGAATGAAGTTTACATAGTAAAGGGAATGTTCAATGGCTTCAGTGTCAGGCAGACCTGGTTTTGAATTCCTGCTTTTCTGCTTAATAGGTATGTGACATTGAACAGCCATTTGCTCTCTCTCTCTAAACTGCATCTGTAAAATGGGCATAGTACAATATCCTTCATAGGACTTTTGCAAAGATTAAATGAGATAATATAGCCAAATGCATATCAGAGTGCTCAAGAAATGTTTAAAAAGTAAAAAATGCTGAGCTAGTTTTTAAAGGAGGTAAGGATGTTGGATTGTCTGAGGGGTGTTAGCAGGTCACTTCAGGTTGAGATGAGAGGTAGGGGGACTTGGGAATTGGCCAGCTTACATCATATCATAGGGGCTGCCAGGAGCTTGGAAATAACTGATGATAATTCTAAAAGTGCTTCAGGATATTATGTAATGTGAAGTCTCACACTACATAAATTATTTCAGTAACCCTTGTATAGCTCCAGAAGCAAAAGGAGGGAGGGAAGGGGAACTGCAGTTTGCAAACATCACTGAAAGTATGTGCTCACCCCCTCCCACACGAATTTTTAAAGAGTAATTTGACATCAGTGCTTGATTGGAATCTACAAAGCAATTTCAAGATTACCAGCCAGCCTCTTGAAAAATGCTTTTGGCTCTGCCAGAGTGAATTATTGAGGTTTTTAACTCTTACATGGATATGGATTGCTAATGATGAAAAGGAATAAAATTGCGTGCAAAATTTACTGTGTAAACTTTTCAAATCTTTTGCACCCATTTATTAATCCCTCACCAAAAAAGCCTGTCTAACGTAGGTGGGTGGTGCTGGGCTCTTGGTGGCCACATCGTGTCTATCTTTAAATATTTATATGGGTGTATCTGCAGATTGAAACAATTCACGAAGAGCTGGGCGGCTTTTTTGTTGTTGTTGTTTGCTTGCTTTTTTGTTTTTTTGTTTTGTTTTGTTTTTTTAGCGCTAAAACTCACATTCGCGGCTATTTTAGCAATTAGCCCCGGCTCTTCCGCTACTCGAACCCCTCAAAACTACATCTCCCAGCATGCTCTAAAGCTGGTCTGACCTCATTTCAAATGGCCCCGTAGGGCAACAAGGATGGTTAGTTTTGACCGTGCTTATTTGTCCCATAAATTATCGATCCTAATTGGCAGTTATTTGGGCTTTTATATTTGCCGACCTCTCGTTTTTGTACCGTGGTCACTAAATGAAGGGCTTCTGGCCTGGGAGGGCCCATGTATTCTTTCAATTGGTTGGGGAGCTGGGACAGTGTCTCTGGCAATAACGAGAATAGGAGGGAATGTTGACCAGGGAGCACCGCTGCGGCCGTTCAGAGGAGCAGGAACAGGAGCCCGGGCTGAGTCTGAAAAAAGCCGGATCCAGAAGGTGGCTCCGGAACGGCTGGAATTGGAAGATGGAGGAGCCGGAGGAACCGGCGGACAGTGGGCAGTCGCTGCCTCCAGTGTACATCTACAGTCCCGAGTATGTCAGCATGTGCGACTCCCTGGCCAAAGTCCCCAAACGGGTAAGAGAGGTGGGGATAAAAGACCGTGGGCTTTTGGGGTGGGGGTGGGGGCTGTTGGACCGGACGGCATTAGGAAGCTGAGAGGATTCCGGGCTGGGGGAAATCTTCAGCAGAAATTTGGGCAGGTGTGCTAGGGTATGGAGGAAGTGTTCCCTTACAGTTTCTGAGAGCGCCGCATTTATCCGCGGGGCGTCCAACGCACCGGAGGGGGTAGGGGTGCGGGGGAGGGGATGGTACTAGGGGATGGTGGCTCCACTACAAGGGATCCCTGAAGTGGAGAAGACGCTGCAAGAGAAACGTTCCAGCACCTCCGTGAGGCCCGGTGGCTTTCTCCTTAGCTATTTATATACTTTGTATCTATTTTGTCTAAAGTGCATTGCAACTGGTAAGTAAAAAGAAGCGAGGGGAGTTAAAAGTTACTTTCTTTGTTCAGGATGATGAAGTCGATGGTATTTCTCTGAATTAAACATTTAAGAGACGTTTTTCTGCCTTTTTTTTTTTCTTTTTTGTTGATGCTTCTAGGCCAGTATGGTACATTCTTTGATTGAAGCATATGCACTGCATAAGCAAATGAGGTAAGTTGTCTTTCTTGAACCGAGCCCTGAAGCTAAGTGCTCCTTAGTATCCTACTTCACAATGGAGCTAATTAGGAAGAGAATAGTCCTTTCTTTCAAAGTTTTTTGCAATTCAGTGTTTGTAATCTGCCTGTAACCTAGTGAATGCTCTTGAAGCATTAAGAAAACTTGAAAAAAGTACGTAAAGCAGTTAAGACCCATTAGAAATAAGATTCTATTACTGGAAGGGAAAGTAATCTAGGGATAGGTGCCCTGTGGAGATTTCAAGGTGAGTACATTAGGGTACTAAAACCCATCTGATGGAAAAGAAATTTTATTCACCTGTGACATGTTCTGAGATTTCTATGTGTTTATTTCTAAGCCAAATCTGAGGGTGTGTGTTCAACTTAAGATTTTTAGACACCCCATCACCATCACCTAACTTTTACAATTAAGCCTGGAGACAAGTCAAGACCAAAGCGAAACTACAACCAGACCAGAACTGAGCACACACTTAAGTGTTGCTTTAAAAAAAGAATGAACTTGCTGTTTATCATTATAAGAATGGATATTTTAGCCCTGTCACTGGTAGGATTATTTATGACATTGTATGGCCAAATAGGTGAATGTCTATTCTGACTTGTGTGGTATACTTCATTTATTCCCCCAGAAGGTAGTGTAATAGGCTTTCAAATTTTATCCTTATTATTAACAAAATCATTTATTGAGTACCTTTTTTTTTTTTTTTTTTTTTTTTTTTTTTTTGCCCATATGTTTGGTAGACGTGAGAACTATATGCCTTCCATCGCAGTTACTTAACTTTTCCAAAAATTACTTTATGGGCACGTGGGTGGTTTAAGCATCCAACTCTTGATTTCCACTCAGGTCATGATCTCACTGTTCGTGAGTTCGAGTGCCACATCAGGCTCCATGCTGACAGTATGGAGCATGCTTGGGATTCTCTCTCTTTCTCTCTCTTTCTGCCCCTTCCATGTGTGTGCTCGCTCTCTCTCTCTCTCTCTCTCAAATTAAATAAAATAAACATAAAGAATATTTTAAGACAAACAAGAAATCGATGCAAAGGAGAACTGTCCCATTCCCTTGCTATTAAGCAGAGAGGCTTTCTGTAAGTGTTTGTTAGATAAGAGGAAGGGCACTAGAAACCTTAGGGCAGGAAAACATCGCCCAAAAAACTGTAACATTTTTATTTTAATGCACAGATTTGTCATTTTCTTGAAGGAGAAGCAAGAGTCCTTGTATCTTGGCTATGTATATGGAAATTTTTTTGATATTTATTTATTTTTGAGAGACAGCATGTGGGGGAGGGACAGAGAGAGACAGAGGATCCAAAGTGGGCTCCGTGCTGACATCTGTGAGCCTGATGCAGAGCTTGAACCATGAGATCATGACCTGAGCCGAAGTTGCACCCTTAATCAACTGAGCCACCCAGGCGCTACTATATATATTTAATTGTTGAGACTGAGCTACAGGATTCTTCTGGCCTGCTTGGTGACAGTACTAGCCTATACAGTCATATTAATTCATGAAAAACCCATGGCTGAGTTCCCATTCAGCAAAAAAAAAAAAAAAAAAAAAAAAAAAAAAAAAAACCACTACTGCCTCCCTGTGGCGTAGGTCATCGCTTTTCCAACTTGAATGTACATATGAATCACCTTGTTAAATTCCGATTCAGTAGATCTGAGGTGGGGCTGAAGGCTGAAGTTCTGCCTGTCTGACAGGCTCCCAGGTGCTGCTGCTGCCGCTGCCGCTGCCGCTGCCGCCGCCGCCGCCGCCGCCGCCGCCGCCGCCGCCGCTGCCGCCACTGGTCCATAGACTACACTTTAAGGGGCAGTGGCAGAGTCAGGAAAAGAAATGGGGAATAGGCAGAGAAGTTAAAGGTGGTAAGTCCGGTTGTTAGCTTAACACCACCCTGTATTCTGAGTCACTTCTATTTGTCACTTCCTGTGAGAGCTTCTGAGCAAAGTCCCTTCTCTTCTTCCTCTCAGAGGTGGATATGAGGGACCAAATATAGGAACTTTTATGTTTTGAGTTGCCTATTTGTTATCTGTTAGTATTAACAATAATGATAGTCATCCACAAAGCATTTTCATATGTTATCATTTCATTTTCACATTAAGTCCCATAATATCTCCCCACTTTACAGGTGAGGAAACTGAACTACAGAAGTCAATTTGCCTGAGGTTATGGAGCTGATAAGTACAGAGTTAAGAAGAGGTGCTCAGTTCTCAACTCCAAATTCAAAATTCATGATAATAAAGTTGCCTATTAAAGTAAAATTAGGGGCAACTGGGTGGCTCAGTCAGTTAAGTGTCTGACTCTTGGTTTTGGCTAAGGTCATGATCTCACAGTTCGTGGAATTGAGCCCCAAATCAGGCTCTGTGCTGACAGTGCAGAGTCTGCTTGGGATTCTCTCTCTCCGTCTCTCTCTGCTCCTCTCCTGCTCTCTTGCTCGCTCTCTCAAAATAAATAAATAAACTTAAAAATTTTTTAAAGTAAAACTGTAGCTGAAAGGATTATATGTCCCAATTAGGAACTAATTCAAGTGCAAAGATCTCTGCCTACTAGTTTGTCATGGAAGTTGTAACTCACAGAGTGAAGTTTGTCCAATATCTGATTATTTCACTTAAATATAATCACTCGCTTTTTTTTTTTTACTACCTGTGAACTCAAGGAGATCTGTCCTCTCATCCCTTATTAGTGGAATCATTACATAGATGTGAGGAAGTGAAGACTACATCAGTAAAGGAAGAGAACATGTTTATTATTTCAGCCCACTGGAACTGGGAGCTGGGAGTTGTATTTTCTGCTCAGACTGCTGGCTCCTGCTTCCAGTTTCTGGCATACTCTGGTTCTGACTCACTCACCTCTCTTTGTTCTCTGTTATTATTAGGATAGTTAAGCCCAAAGTAGCCTCCATGGAGGAGATGGCCACCTTCCACACTGATGCCTATCTGCAGCATCTCCAGAAGGTCAGCCAAGAAGGAGATGACGATCATCCAGACTCCGTAGAATACGGGCTAGGTAAAGTCATTACTGGGCAATGATGGGAGGTAGACAACCTCCACCTATAAATTGTAACTACTTATTTTACAACTTGCATGAAAGTCTTTATTTTTTAATTAAGAACTAATGTGTTAACCACAATATTAATCTCTTAGCTTAAACACCTATCTCACTTAACAAGCAAACCATATGAGTTGAGCAAAACCAAATGATGGATTAGACGGAGGAAAATCTTTTAGTTGCTTAGGCCCAATAGCAGTGCCCATATTGGGTCTGGCTGTTAAAACTTGAGTACATGTTTATGTTCTGGATAAGTTTTCAACCCTATTTCACATTAAACAGCTGTATTTTTTTAAACTGTAGGTGGCCAATGGGATAGTCTAGAGAAATAGCATGGTTTAGTAGAACTCTGGTCTGGGAGATAGTGAGTCAAGGGACCTGGGTCCCAGACCTGGCTCTGTATGACCAAGATAAGATATATCACCTCTCAGGACTCTGTTTCTCCATCTGTAGGGTGTGACTAGCTAATCTTGAAGGTTTAGCCTTTCTAGGTCCAATGCTTTAAAAAAATTATTTCCCCAACATTGGAGATGTTTGCTTCTCATTTGGAAGCTGATGTTACCATAGGAGCTTTTTGGTAAGATATGTTGTTGTCACATCTCAAGCTATTCCTCCTAATAGAGTTCCAGACCCACTTCGAATGTGTGGAGGTGGGACCTTCCTCCTACACCCCCAATCAATGCTCAGGACACTAGTTGGGTGTCCTACAATTCAACTGTGACACTATCTGCCCGGAGATAGCATCAGATCCCACAAGTTAAGGACTCAGTACCACAACACTGCTCTACTCTTCAGATACCAATCACAAGCCCAGGTTGTTACCTGTGCTTCTGACTGGCCATAAATCAGACGTCCCCACAATCCCCTCTTTGGGTTTAATTTTCTAGAGCAGTGCACAGAACTCAGGGAACCCATTTAATCACTAGATTACTAGTTGCTTATAAAAGGATATGTATAACTCAGAATGGCCAGATAGAAGAGATGCATAGGGCAAGGTATGATGAGAGGATGTGGAGCTTCCATGCACTCTCCAGGCATACCAGTCTCCCCACATCTCCACGTGTTCACCAAACCAGAAGCTCTCCCAGCCCTCCTTTTGGGTTTTAGGAGGCTCCGTTACATAGGCATGACTGATTAGATCATTGACCAATTGGTGATTGAACTCAATCTCCAGCCCCTTCCTCTCTCAGGAGGTCAGGGGATAGGACTGGTAGTTCCAACCTTCAATCACCTGATTTGCTCCACTGGCTACCAACCTCCATCCTTAGGTGTGATCCACAGGTCACCTCATTAGTATCACAAAGACACCTTTATTGCTCTCATTGTTCAGGAAATTCCAACGGTTTTAGGAGCTCTGTGTCAGAAATGGAAATGAAGATCATGTATAAATATTTCTTATTATATAAACCACAGTATCACACCTCCTCTTTCTCCAATTCATCTTTTAACAAACTCTTCTGATGTTTGCCCAAAGGTTATGACTGTCCAGCCACTGAAGGGATATTTGACTACGCAGCAGCTGTAGGAGGGGCTACAATCACAGCTGCCCAATGCCTGATTGATGGAATGTGCAAAGTAGCAATTAACTGGTCCGGAGGGTGGCATCATGCAAAGAAGTAAGAAAATGACCTTTCTGCTTTCTGCCTCTTTCCTTGAGTCAGTTTCTCAGTTATGTAAACTCTTATGCTTATTGTATTGGCATTTATTGGGAGACTTGTGTATGCATATAGCACTTTACCAGGCATCCTGAAGAGATACAAGTGAAATAGAAGAAGATGGGACAATATAATGGAAAGCACACCATTGAAAGGCAGGATACCTGGCCTCTATGCCTAGTTTTTCTACAAACTTGGCTAACTGACCTGGAAAGATTAACCTCTCTAAGCCTCAGTTTTTCCATCAGGAAAATGGGCAGGGCAAAGGATATAACTAGACAATGTCTACATTTCTTTCCAGCTTTTGGGAAATTCCCCTCACTTCAAGGGACTTATGCTCTAGAAACACTAACAAAATTAGAATAATTAGGGAGCAATATCAATTTTTTACCCACTGAATATATGTATGAGCTGAAGAGATTTAGCAGTATGGAGAAATTAATCATGGAAGTCTTGGAAGAGGTGAATTTTAGAACTAGTTCTGAAAGAAGTGGCAAACAGATTTTCAAACAGGTGGAAAATTAATGAGAATAGATTTAAAACAAAATGCTGAAGAATCAAGAAGGAAGCTCATGCTACCATCTCTAGGGATAGTGGCAACCAACTGAGAGAGTTCAGTGTCACTCTAAGGACAAAGGGCTTCTGAAACAGCTGTTCTCAGGTGCATACTGTTGGCCATGACTTTGATACCCCTTGGTGCTCTGGAGTCCAGAGAAAATGGCACTTTGTTTTTCAGAATAAAACTTTGAGTACAACCTCAGCAGATGAAGGTTAAGATACTAATATGGAATTCATTTCATCAAATCGGCAGATTTTCTGTGTGACCAAGGAAGTCCTTGAGAAAATTTACTACTAGAATCTACTACTGAGGTGATGGCGCTAAGAGAACCAGTGTTTAATAAAGAGTTTTACATGGCCTTAAAAACAAAGAGAAACAGCTTACCTTCTGTTAGCTTTTGCTCTATTAAA
Source organism: Panthera tigris (assembly GCF_018350195.1). NCBI lineage: Eukaryota > Metazoa > Chordata > Mammalia > Carnivora > Felidae > Panthera > Panthera tigris. The sequence continues at coordinate 58,868,028 of NC_056677.1, read as the reverse complement.
AAATTTTCAAAATAAAGACAGTGATTCCTAGGACAAAAAAAAAATGACCCTCCTTTAAACCACATATGAAAGGCAGAGTGGGGAGGGGGGAACCCAGCCTCTCTGAACCAATGACCTCTATTCGAATCCTCTTGTGCTTAGCAAGTTGGGAAGAAAAGTAATGTGGTTTCGTGGAAAATGCCTGATCCTGTGAATTAGATCTAGTTTCTGCATGTGGCACTGGAGGATATTATACATTTAGTTTTTTATAATTTTTTGAATTTTTTTAATATTTATTTTTGAGAGTCAGAGACAGAGCATGAGCAGAGTACAGGCAGAGACAGAAGGAGACCCAGAATCTGAAATAGGCTCCAAGCTCTGAGCTGTCAGCACACAGCCTGGCACAGGGCTTGAACCCACAAACTGTGAGATCATGACCTGAGCCAAAGTCGGACGCTTAACCGACTGAGCCACCCAGGAACCCCAGATCTTATATATTTAAATTCAGGGCCTGGATCAGTTTCTAGTGGAAGACCCAGATACCTGCCACTTGTCACTGTTTTCCTTTGAAATGAAGCATACTCAATCTAGAGCCAATCATGGCTGCTTCTGGGCTACATGCAGGTGGGTATTATCTTAACTGTTTCAGACAGCTTTCAGATGATCCTACCTGGAAACAGACACTGTGGTGAATAGAAATTACAGAGAGTCTCTAGGGATTGCCCCAATTCTGGTCCAAATTCTAGGGGGTTCTTGGCACCTCTGGAACATCTCTGCAAATGGACTACAGGCATGTAGCCCACCAACTTACATCTAGCAAGCATTATCTATTATAACCACAATATTTGTTTAAACTTTTCCATCCCCAAATACTTGTATGGATTCAGACATGCCATTTATTCATTCAGCATGCACTGATTAAGCACCTACTATATGCCAAGCATATGTTTATCATCACTAATAAGCAGAGATATAAAAATGGAAGCATGGTATATTTTCCCCGACCAATTTTGAAAACAAATCTTCAAAATATCCTTGTTCTGGCATGGTTACAGTGAAACTGGTGCACTCTTTTTGAAAGCTTTGGAAATAAGTGTTTAAAAGAGTGGGGAAAATGTTCATACCTGTTGACCCAGTAATATTATTCTTAGCAGTCTATTGTAAGGAAATAAAACCAATCCTGCCCTCAAGAAATTGATACCTTAAGAGGTAAGGCAGCAAATAATTGCATTCAGAAACTAAAAAACAGTGATTTTCAAAGACAATTCTTCAAAAGAAGAATGATGAGGGACTAATGCTATTAGATATTAAACATACAAAACTAGAATAATGAAAACACTGGTACCACTGTTATAAGATTAGACAGATGATATTATGGTATGCTCTCCAAAGAGATTTTACATATAAGAATTCAGTCTATTATAAAAGATGCTTTGCAAGTGAATAGGAGTGGAAAGGATTGTTCAGTAAATGATGTTGTGACAGCTGGTAGCATTTATACCCTCATCTCCTGTAATAAACTAAAAGAAGTGGCAGCTAGATTGAAGAGTTAAATATAAAAAATCAAATTAAAAAAAAACTAGAATGAATGGATATTTATCAAGCTTCTGAAGGGGAATAGATTTTCTAAGCTTAGGAAGTAATATAAAAAATTCCCAAAAGAAAAGATCAACAAATTTAGATATATAAAATTTTAAAACCAAAATAATTTTTAAAAGTTTTGTGGCCATTTAAAAAGTAAGATTTAAACACAGACTAAAAAGGCATATTTGACAAAAATATGACAGAATGTGACAGGTTTATATTTTCTAAGTAAGGCACTTATACAGTATGATGTATAAGAAGTATGGGCAAAGAGCACAAATAGACAATTTACAAAGGTGTTTAAGAACAACTGGAAAACATGGGGCAATGTTCATCACTACTGATCAAAGAAATGCAAATTTAAACAACTAAGTAGCCTCTCTTTAAGCCAGAATTGAAAAAGATGGTACTTATTTGGCTGGTAATAGTGTTTCAGCCCCTTAAAGTAATTTGGTAGCTAATGTGTATTAATGCCCTTTATCTACCTTTGGGATAAGGACTGATGTCCTTTAATCCTACTACTGAGAATATTTCCAGAAAAAATAATGCAAAATATACAAAAAAACTATTTGCATGGAAGCCTTTATCAGTGTTACTTATGAAACAAAAAAAAATTGGAAATAATATGAATATGTAGTAATAAGGAAATGGTGAATCTACTCCATAGAATATTATGCTATTTTTTAAATGATGATTATGAAGACTATAGAGCATTTCAGAAAAATACTTATGTGTTAATAAAAAATCAGGTTTTAAAATTGTATGCACACTGCAATTACTACTTTATAGAACATACACATATTAAAAAAAACAGTGGGAATAATAATAGTGGCTATATTAGGGTGGCAGAATTATTGATGATTTTTAAAAATGTGTTTCTTTAGTTTGCAAAATTTCTGGAAAGAGATTTTATTACTTTTGCAGCTAAAATATTACCAAAATAAAAAGATGCAAAAAAAAGTTACAGCAAATATTACAGATGTTTAAATTCTTTATTCTAATTGATTTTTTTTTTTTTTTTTTTTTAGTTATTTGCTTTTGAGATAGAAAGGGAGAGTGAGAGAAAGAACTAGTCAGGAAGGGGCAGAAAGAAAGGAAAGAGAATTCCAAGCAGGCTCCACGCTGTCAGTGCAGAGCCCTACATAGGGCTCAATCTCACCAACCATGAGGTCATGGCTTAGCCGAAACCAAGTGTCAGACGCTTAACCGACTGAGCCACACAGGCGCCCTTCTAATTGATTTTTTAAAACACTAAAATTTAGATAAATGGACAAAAGACATGAACAACTAATTCACAAAAGAGGAAACAAATAGTAAATAAACATGAATAAATATTTAGCATCACTGATAATTATGGGAAGAGAGATTGAAACATAGTATATACATGTATACATTTTTCTCCTCCCAGATTTGAGCTAAAGGAAGAAAGATTTTTTTACCTCATATATCTATAACTCTTGGTAATCTAACCTAAGGAAATAAGCCAATCCAAAATATGGAAAAGCTGTGTGTATGAAGATGGTCATTTCTCTCTTATAGCCAAAAAAGAGGAGGGAGACCTGAATATCCAACAACAGCAGAATGGTTAAGTTTTATACTGTAACATATCCACTTGATGGGCTATTATGTAACCATTAACAAATGGTGGTTAGGATGACTGTATAACAAAAAAAGTACATATTGGGGTGCCTGGGTGGCTCAGTCAGTTGAGCATCTGACTTCGGCTTAGGTCATGATCTCACGGTTGGTGAGTTCAAGCCTCAAGTCGGGCTCTACACTGACGTGTGGAGCCTGCTTGGGATTCTCTCTCTCTCCCTCTCTGTCTGCTCCTGCCCCACTCTCACACTCCTCTCTCTCTTTCCCTCCCTCCCTCTCAAATAAAATACAACTTTAAAAAACAGTGAATATTGTATAATGTTGGCTTTGTTTTTAAAGGGCAGGTAGCTATAACATTGTACATTCACTGTGATTAGTCATGTAAAAAAATAGATGCTTATGAAAAAAGAATTTTTTTCTTCTTAGAAGGAAATACAACAAAATGATACTGGTGACTTTGTGGGGATGATGATATTGTGAAAGATATAGATATATATAGATACACACATACACATACATACATACACACGTATACATGTATCTTTTTTCTGTTTCCTATATCTTCTCTAATGTGTATTTTATCAGCAGAACTTTTTATAGTAAAAACTGCTTGGAACAAGGTGGGAAGCAGTTACAGTACAGACACAATATGACCAGTGTATGCTCCAGTTATGTGCAGGGTGGTGGAGTGTACAGAAGAAGGAGAAGGAGTTTGCCTTCCTATCGTCAGCAAGGATGGAGATTTCCAAGCAGAGGGAACAATAAAAACAGGGCAGTGGAAAGTATGGGGCATTTGGAGAATTGAAAGTAGTTAAATGTGGCCAGAATGTGAGGGCAAATAGAGCAAGACCAGACTGTAAAGGTTTTGTAAGCTATGCTGAGGAGTTGGACTTTTTTCTCGGGCCAGTGGGGATTTACTGAAGAATTTTAGAGAGGGTGGCAATGTGCTGATTGGATCTGAGGGAACTGAGACTAGAGAGGAGAAGGCCATTGCAATTATTCATTTAACAAACTTTTATTAAGCTCCTGCTGTATTCCAGATGATGAGGAAATAAAGAGTTATACAGGAGGTTCTTACTACTCGAGGGTACTTGGTACCAGACAGAAGGCCACTTAGTGAACCCATTTAAAAGAGGGACTAAACCATCAACCTGACAAATGGATAAAGAAGATGTGGTTTACATATACAATGGAATACTACTTGGCAATGAGAAAGAATGAAATCTGTCCATTTGCAGCAACATGGATAGAACTGGAGGGTATTATGCTAAGTGAAATAAACCAGGCAGAGAAAGACAGATACCATATGCTTTCACTCATATGTGGATCTTGAGAAACTTAACAGAAGACCATGGGGGAGGGGAAGGGGGGAAACAAAAAGTTACAGAGAAGGAGGGAGGCAAACCATAAAAGACTCTTAAGGACTGAGAACAAACTAAGGGTAGATGGGGGTTGGGGGAGAGGGGAAAGTGGGTGATGGGCAGGGATGAGGGCACTTGTCGGGATGAGCACTGGCTGTTGTATGGAAACCAATTTGCAATAAATTATATTTTAAAAATAAAAGGAGGACTAAAATTTTAGAGTAAATAATGGAGCAGGCAGGGCTTGATTAGTATACTAACTTGAATAATTAAAAACTGTTAAAATACGTTTGTGTCTTAATAGAATTGAATGCTATGTAATTCTTACAACAAACAAAGAATGCATTGAGGATTGATTGCTTTTGTTTGGGGCTAATTTTTCAAGCAAAAGTGTGCAACATTTCAAGATGGTACATTTGACTTTCTGTGAGATTTTTGCAGCACAATCGTTAAGAGGGTTGATTTTGCCAAAAATGTTCAAGGGCTTTTCCAGTTTTTCTGAGGGCTTCTCCTTAATCATTTGGTATTCAAATCACTCTCTTTTAAACAACTTTTAAAATCATTATCCTTAGTTATTTTTCTCCTCTTCATCTGTAAACTGGTCTACAGATCCTGGTTGTCAGTTTTGTGTGTTAACTTCATGATATCTTGCATATTTTTACAAGATTTGTAATTTTACTTTGTGATAAATTTGTAGTGAATTGCTCACTGATATATATGACAATCCATAAAAAACATAGTGATTGAACAGATGGATAGAGATAGGTACTAGTGTTTAAACGAGTAGGTTGTTTGAATGGAGACTGACAAAAGTGGTCAGTTCATTAGCAAATGCCTTCATACTATGACAGCTTTTGTATCCCTAGGAAACCTCAAAACCTTGATACTTCTGGGGCTAAGGCAATAAATTCTCAGTAATAAGAACTTTCTGTATCAGCAAAAGTCTAGTGCAGTGTTTTTTAAAGTGAGAGTTGCAGCTCACTAACAGAACATTGTATCAATTTAGTGGGCTGCAGCCAGCATGTTTTGATCCCAAGGTGGATTTCATGAAACTTGTTCTAGTGTATGTGTATGTATTTGTGTGTACTAGGCCACAATGTAAAATGTCAAGTCACTGTGGAGTGAAATGACTGTGAACTTTGAAATAAGACTTAGGTACAAATCCAGGCCACACCATGTACTGGCTATGTATATAACTTTGGGGTTATTCCAGAAACAGCATGTGCAGGGACAGAGATGCATGAAGGCTGAGGGAACTTCCGAGTCTGTAATTAAAGCTGGAACTCCTGTAGGTAAGTGACTGTAAGTAAGGTAGGAAAGGTATAAAGGGTCCTTATATGCCAAGCTACATAGTTTGAACTTAATCCTTCAGATCAGTGGTTCTTGACCTGTTTTGGTCATGGACCCTCTGAAAATCTGATGAAAACTATGTATACTGTCTACTGTGTAGAAAAGTGCACATACACAAATTTTTCCTTGTAATTTCAGAAAGTATAAGACTCTCTTAAAGCCCTTGTCTGGATGGATGGATCCCTGGTTAAGAACCCTGGCTTTGGACAATGAAAAATCACTGAAGAAAGCTTTATCCAGGAGTAGGTAACATGATCAGATTTGCATTTTAGGGATCTGATTCTAGCAAGTCAGCAGGTAAACTGGTGGAGAGTTGGGGGAGGATGTTGATAGAGAAATTGATTAGGACTTTACTGTAATAATCTACCCAAAAGGAAGTGAAAGCAGTGGTGATGAGCATAGAAGAGCAAATAAATTCAGGAGCCATTTAGTAGCTAGAAGAGATAGGAATGGTAAGCAATTTAATATAAATGATAAGGAAGGAGTGATCTAGATTTCTTGTGTAGATGACTGAGTAAATTTTATTACCGTTAACCAAGAAGAGTAAGAGATGAGAGCTGATGTGATTATGGAACATGTAATCAGAGATGTCTCCTAGAGAGCTGCTAACAGGGTCCAGCCCAGGAATTTTGAGCCTCTATTGTACATATGAAATACTTGGGGGTCTTGATAAAATGCAGATCTGGTTCAGGAGGTCTGGGATGAAACTTGGGAATCTGCATTTCTAACAAACTCTCAGATGATACTAAATGCTGCCAATCTGTGGCCCATACTTGGAATAGCAAGATGCTAGAGCTCAGGATAACTATCTTCACTGAAAATACAGATTTGGGCATCAACAGCGTGATAGGTGGTGATTAAAACTAAGAAAATAGATAAAAATCACCTGAGAGGCATCTTTAATACAGAAAAACAAAACAAAACAAATACTGAGCCTTGTGGAATGCCAGTGTTTACAGGACAAGTAAAAGAAGATAGGCTTACAAAGGAATCTGGAGAAGAAATGTTCAAAAAGATAGGAAGAGAATCAGAAAAGACTTACCAGAGAAATCAAAAGTGAAAATTGAGAAGACCAGGTTGGAGAGTAGTGTCTGCCACCAAAGCAAAAATTGATTCTTGTGAGTGGGGGAAAACAAAAAACTTAGATGTTACATGGTTTATGATGTGCAGTATATCTGTGATATTAAAATTTTATAGAGTGGTCAATTAAGACAACGTATCTAAAAAGGCTCCTTGGATTAGGAAATGACAATGAGCAAATGATTGAGAAATAGTTCTGTAAAGAAGTAAAATAAGATTGGTCAGTAGGGAGGTTATGGCAAAGAAGACTTCAAAGGATGCAAAGGAGTGTGCCAGGGAGACAAGAAGGTGAACAGCATTCAGAAAGCCACAACCACCTTTGTAAAAGCAGAGTGATGTAAAATAGCTTGCTGAATTTGGGAAACTACACACTGCCCTGTAGTGCTGGAGGTGTTAAAGTACCAAGTGGATAATGGCAGAAGGTGAGGTAGAAAAGTAGGAAATGGGTTATGAAAGGCTTCATGAATATCTGAATCCCCCAAATTAAAAATGTAGATATCTAGTTCTCTCTCAGAGATCTTGATTGGGTAGGTTTAGAGTAGTGTGTCAGAACCTACAACTTCCAAACTTTAGGAGTGATTCTGATGTGCATACTTTGAGAAACTCTGTAGTAGGAAATGGGGGGGGGGCACTGCAAAATTATGTGAGGAAGTAACATGAGATCTGTATTTTAGGAAACTAACTCTGTAGTCATAGAGGATGGAAGGATTGAAGGAAGTGTTGACTGGAGGTAGGGAGACTGAATAGGGCACCAGCAAGTCCTCCAAATGACAAGTGATGAAGACCTGATCTAAGGCAGAGTAGTGAGATTGTGGGATGGAGAATGGTGAAGGCTGACTTGAGACAGCTTTAAGAGATAAAATCAAGTATTAATGATTAGTGGATATGAGTGGAGAGGAAAGAGGAGGAAGATAACTCAAGTTTCTGGCTTCCTTGAGCGGAGTCCCAAAGAAAGCAGGATATTGATAACAATAGCCAACGTGTTGAGCTATATGCTAGATGCTACCTTACCTGAATTTTGTCTCATATATTCTCATAGCTCTCATATATTCTCATATTAAGAAGCAGATGTTGTTATTTTCTCTCTTTTACCCATTTGGAGTACAAAGAGGTTAAACAACTTGCTCAAGCTTGGTAAGTGATCACATTGTTATTCAAACCCAGGCAGCCTGATTTTTCCAACCTATGTACTTAACCCTTGTAAACCTCAATAAACAAGAATAGGTGTTGGTGTGCAGCAAAGGTAATAGCCAGGGAAAGTGGATACTCCAATTTGGAGATGGAGGTGGAAGCTAAAAATAGAAACAGAAGTGTTGCCAGTATATAAAGTGGTGGTGCAAACTATGAAAATGGACAGGATTACCTAGGGAAAAGGCAGAGAGTTAGGAGAAAAAGAAAGTAGAGCCTAGAGCCCTAGGAAACACCAACTTGTAATGGGCAAGTATAAGAAGAGGCCCCAGTGAATTCAGCCAAAAAGTGACAATCAGGGCCAGCTAGATAATCAAAATAGAAAGGGACCATGGAATCCCATGGGAGCAGAGGAGTTTAAAGAAGCAAAAAGCTCTCAGCAGTGCCATGTGCTATGGAGGGGTCAATCCAGAGAAGTACTAAAATGTCAGTCATATTTGGCAAGTAACATAGTCACTAATGATTTTGGTAAGATAACATCCTGGAGAGGGATGGGAATACAAAATGTTGAAGGGTGAGCAGGAACTAAGGCAATGGACAGGAAAGGAACATAAACTGTCCAAAGGTTTCAATGGGAAAGAAAGGAAAGAGGAGGGCAATGGTCAAGGGAAAGTGAGGCTTGAGGGGTGCTTGTTGGGTTTGCTCTAAAAGATTTAATAATATGTATGGGCTGAAAGGGAAATATTGGAAATATGAGAAGGATAAGAAATGGAGCAAAGTCTCAGAGAAGGCAGGAGAGGATGGGGTGAGTGGCTTTGGGAGAAGGAGAACCACCACTTGTGAAGCCAGAGCAAAAGAAGGGAAGGAGGGTGTTACAGACACCCTGAGTGTACAGACACACTGAGTGTGTTGCCTACTAGTGAACTGAAGAGTGCCTGCACAATGACCAATACTCTCTGTAAAACAACTCTTGCTCTCTTCTATCACTTCCTCACAGACTGCTTTGAATCCTTTGTTTCTGCTTTTTGTAGTCAGACTCTTAGGAAGTCATCTTGTCGCATCTAGATTCCCTTAAATGGGACTCACCCTGTCCATGTAAACATGTGCTAGGAGATATTAAAACCCAACACAGAACAGTGACTCCTAACCTCCAGAATTGTCTGGAGATATCTTATTTGTCCACTTTGACTGGCTATTCCTCATTCTTGCCTTCTGGTGTCTCTTAACCTATTTGACTCTGCATCTCAGCTCCCAATATTTTCCTTTATCCTGTTCTGATAATCCATTTAAGACCTACATCTCTAGCTCAATGATGCATTTCATCCTCCCACATTCCTGTTTATGTCCTCTTGTCCGATAACATTTCTGCCTACCACATGGCAACACCGGATCTTTGCCAGCTGGGCCCACTCTGTCCTGCTTCCCTGTGAGAAGAGACAGAGATATATCCTAGAATGCTGTTGGTTTCTGGTACTTCCACCTGGGGGGCAGCAAATGGTAGAGCCATGAAACTGCCTTGTGTCTTGGCAAGCTGTACAAGAATGTAGAACTAGACCTCTAGCTCTTAGGTACTACCCACCTGGAAATTATGATCAAAGGCACTAGAGCTGTATCATCAAGGCCTCCAGTTCCTTATGCATGGAGTGAATGACAGTGGATTGCATTACAGTTTCCCCAAAGGGCTGTATGCAGAGTATAACTTGTTAACTGAGTGGCCAGCCCCGCTCCTGTATTTGCACTTCTTGCCCTCCAACCTTTACAAACAGATAACTACATGAAAATGGAGGCCTGGATTCTCTTTATACCCATTCAGTGCTGGCACCTGGAGAACAGACACATCACCAGACAGAAGAGACATGCCTTTACTGTAGTAGCCCGGATCATTCTTTCAATATGTGCCCAACCTGTAAGGCACCAGCCCTTCCATCAGAAGACTGCCCAGCCAGGCAGCAAAGTAGGAACCAGCTAAGACATGCTTTGTTCCTATGGCATCACCACCCCTAGCCTCTAGAGGATGAGATGTGTTCTTATACTTCCTTTAGAACTGGGGAGGACCATACATCACAGTAGTTCAGTGTTGTCCAGGGAATCCCAGCTCCCTCAATTACTAGCTGTAAAACTTCTGTGCCTCAGTGTCCTCATTTGTAAATTGGATATAATAATTTATCTACCTTATAGGGTTATAAGGATTAAATCTAATAATAATTACATTAAAAAGCTTAGCAAAGAACCTGGCACATAGCATTTGATAAAAGTCACTTATTATATCTGGACTGGGTTATACTCAGGGGGTCCTAGGTAGCCTCTCAGAAAAGTCCCTGGTCCAGCAGGTCCCACTACCTATCCAGCTGAAGTCAGCCCTGGTACTGTTTGTCCCCCACTGCACTTACACTTCCCCTTTGCCTATAAGCTGCTCTTGACAGAGTAGACTATTCACTCTTGCCTTCAAGACTCATGTCTTTTGTTTTGTCAGACTTTTACTGCCAGGATTCCCTATACCCCTACCCCTCCCAAACATCACATAGAATTCCCTGTTCAACTAAACCTTCACACTGCTAGGTCCAACCCATACCCAAAAGACAAATGAAGATATTCTCTACTGAGAGACAGAGAGACTGCGCCCGATTGGGAAATTGACTGTACACTAGTGCCAATACCCAGGACTTTTCCTTTAATACCAAAGGAGCAGATGTTCTCCCAGTCTAAAATCAAGGCCTTGTATAATATAAAAACTTTGGACAGCAACTGACTGCAGGTTTCATCAGATCCTCCAGTTCTTCTTCATTGGCCTTGAGACACTTTCTGAAAATAAAAAGCAGAGAATATTTTCTGTCAAGATTATTTCAGCCTCAGTGTATTCACTATTCAAAATCCTTTCTGTTAACCTGGAACCTCCCAATTTAATTCCATAAGTCTCTATTATCCACAGAGCTGTCTGTACCTTAGGGGCACCAAGAACCTCATCTAGATTAAGAAAAGTAATGTATGGAACTTCCTGTGTGGTGCTCCTGCCTTCTTCAAGCAAATGAGATCACACACCACCTCTTAGAATAGTTATTTACCTGAGCAATAGTTTGATAAATTTATTTAATGTGATGTCACAGAATCTCTAAGCTACATGGTAATGGGATGTTAGTAGTACTGTCTCCAGGCCAAGCCCTGAAGTGTGAATGTTGTGTTTCTGGATAAGATGTAAGCCTTTCTGAAATGAAGGGAATTTGGTCCCAGACACAAAAATGACCTTCCTGTAGCTGAAGGCCTTCTACCCCAGCCTTGGCCTGTACCATTGACTAATGCCTTCAGCATCCATGTACAAGGATGTGGATGGAGTGGGAGGGTGATGGGTTGGGGTTGTTGTCCTGTTACAGGAGGACCTGAGTACTTTCATCTCTGCCCCTGCGCCCACATCTCCAGGAAGTTGGCCCGAACCAAGGTTAATTACCCCAAGTGGGAATAAGAGCTCTTAGCGATCAAGGCCACTTTCAAGATAAGGAGACACTTCCTTTTAGAAGGACAGGCAGTTTGTGATCATGAGCTCAAACCATTATAGCCTAGAGCAGCCAAGGCAGGCTCGTAAACTCAACCCATACCAGGTAAAGCAGACCCTTCCCAAAGCACCCATCCTATTTCAGAATTCAGAATATCAACAGGCAGTAGAAATGGGTTTCAGCCCGAGAAAGTCATAGCCATTTACCCCAGCCACAGCATAGGGAGCAGGCATATGAATGTGTAGAACATAAAGATTCGGGCCCATTCCAGGGCAGCCCAGAGGTTTATGTTGTTCCGAGATGCCCCATGCTATTATGATCAGGGTTTGCCTGTGCTCATGGGTACCACTCCAACAGGCCAACACAGCCCATTCAAACTTTGCACATAATCTCATGGATTTTGTTTCATACTGTGTTCTGTAGACCACTTGCATCTTAATCCTAAAATGAAGATTCGTGAATCACACCCTCTAAGGGTGCAGCCCAAGAATATTCACTTTTTGCCACTGCCTCCCTGGGTGATTCTGATGCCCAGCACAGTTTGAGAACTCCTGGTCTAAAGGTTTTTCTAGTTGCCCCATTCTGACCTAACCACTAATAATCACTGTAGTTGAGGTAAAAACAGACCAAGGTAACCTTCAGGCTCTTGGGACATTGTCCCAGTGAACTTCAGTACAGATTTTCCAACCTCCCACATCTGTAACACCTTCTTACTAGTGCTGGGTCCCTCTTTGCCTGTTACCTCAATTCACACCAGCCATTGCTGCCCATACATCTAAAAGGTCTTCCACTTTCACAGGTTCCATGGCCATCTGCTCCCCAACCACAGCCTCCAGTTCATACAGTAGTTTTGGATAATGCCATGCAAAATCATCCTCGGCCACATTTGCCTCTCCACCATACCACTACCAGCAGACAACCTGCCAGGCCATATGGATTAACCATGTTCTGGTGGGGGTGGGGGAGGGCAGCACTACTTCTGTACTTCCAATACATAATACAATTGGCCCTCTGGGCCAACCTCCTCAGAATTCTCTTCTAATGCACTACAACTCCTCTATCCAACTCCTCTATCCAGACCTCTTCTCTTCCTGGCATTTAGCCTACTCTTGCCTTGGAACCATTGACATCGCTGAGCCTGGTCAGTACCTTGCCGACCAAGTACGGACTACCCAAGGACACATTCAATTAGCCTTCACCATAAAACATGGCATAGAGGTTAAGAGCAGGGATTCTGAAGTCACACTGCCTGGATTTGAATCTCAGCACTACCACTTTTTCTATGTGACCTTGAACAGCTTGCTTAAACTTTATGTCCCTTGATTTCCTTACCTATGAAATGGAGATAATAATAGTACCTACCTCACAAAGCAGTTGTATTACATGAAGTGATATCAGTTGTATTACATGAAGTGATATGTGTAAAGCACACAGAATAATGCCTGTCACATAGAAAAACTATTTGCTGCGGGCTCTGGGCTGACGGCTCAGAGCCTGGAGCCTGCTTCGGATTCTGTGTCTCCCTCTCTTTCTGCCCCTCCCCCACTCATGTTCTGTCTCTCTCTGCCTCTCAAAAATAAAGAAATGTAATAATAAAAAAATTTTAGAAAAAGTGTTTGCTGTTGAGTAGTGTATGAATTACACTAACTGGATCATTCAGGTGTGAGACACCAGTTAGATTTTCTTTTGGCACAGCCCTGTCTGCCCATGCCAAAAATTGAAGGACTCTTACCTAGCAACCTCTGAGGTGAAATTTAGTCGTCTTCCCATAGACCTTCTATATCAGCAAGCAGTTTTTAGAATATTGTGCCCTTGCTACTTCATGATCACTCATCCAAGTATTTTGCTACTGCCTGATGCACTTGTCTATGCTGTACCCTGCAGTTAGCCTCAGCAATCTAGGGCTTGGAGACCAGTTTCATCTTGCAAGAGGCAATAGCTTTCCAGCAACATCATGATTGTCCAACTGCCTGATTCACTACAAGGTTGTTGATCAGGAAATAGTTGGGAGGACCACCCATCAGCATGTTGATCTTATAACCCTATTATAGGCATGCTTTCCTAGCTGAACCTTACCATTCTCTCTTCAGTGTAACTCTGGTGTTTGTTTTCAGGTCCAGGTACCAGGACTGCAAGTAAATTGCACTCTTATGCCCTGCCCTTTGCCTCCACCTCTACCTCCTGACCCCAGATCAGTTCACCCTTCTACGCAGTCTCATTAATAAAGAAAAAGAACAGACTGTTACGCTCAGAGACCAGGGAAGAGATCTTAAAAGTGTGAATAAAGGTAGTGACAGTGGTTGTAAAAAGGAAGGAAAGCACTTGAGAGTGATTTTAGAGGCATAACAGACAGAATTTGGTGATCCATTGGCTATTGGGGATAAGGAGAAGGGACAAAACATTGCATTGGTTCCTCGTTTCAATCAGAGTAAAAGCTGGAGTCCTTACTCTACCCTACAAAGCCCTGCACCTTCCTTCCTTCTCCCCTCTTCCTCCTGTAAAACTGTTTTCTTCCTTTCCTTGCTGTTCTCTGGCCACTGGACTTCTCATGTCTCTTGAACCTACCAGGCATATTCCCACCTCTTGGTCTTTCCCCTTGCTGTTCCTACTGCCTGAAATACTCTTCTCCCAGCTAGTGACCCTTCATCTCCTTCAAGTCTTTGCTGAATAATCACTGTCTCAATAAGACTCCCTGGCCATGTTTTAAGATTTGCATTGCAAAAAAACTTCCCATTGCCCTTACACTGTGTGATTGTTGTCCATACTATTAATCATCAAAAAATTATTTAATTTACTTATTTATGTCTGTCTTTTCCCACTAGAATATAACTTTATTTTTATTATTTATTTTATATTTATATGAAAAAAACTTTGTAGGAGATAGGGATTTTTATCTCTTTTGTTCATTACTATAGCTCACTGCCTAGAACTCTACTTGGCACATAGTAAACCCTCAATAAAATTTTGTTGGTGAATAATCAAGTGTGAAAGTTGGAATGGATGGGCAGGAGATGACTGAGAAACATTAATTCCCAGCTGTTTGGAGGTGTGTCCTTCATACTACCAGTTCACTTATTGAGTGTCAAAATGCTTGGAAAATTAAAAATTATTAAGTTGGAAAGATGAGTTAATTCCTTCTCAACGTAGGCTCTCAATAAATACTTGTTGAATGAATCAATGATAATATCTTAACAGATTTTATGAAATTATCAGAACCAGGACAATGATAGAGTTAGAGAGAAAGGGAGGGAGGGAGGGAGGGAGGGAGGGAGGGAGGGAGGATATTCTACACCGCAGTCAGAAGTTTAAGTGCTCATAAAGTCAAATAAGCAGTCAGTACGTCAGAGTTCCAGCATATTCAACATGACCAAAAACTGTGGGCTGTTATAGAAGCTTTGCATTTTAGCCAAGGGACCACTAGAGGGCATGCAAGGCTAAATCAAGGATGTTTTCTGCTTGATGAGATTCTCTTTAACGTCATCCATGTTTCTATTTATTGATCTGATGTTCATCTAAACTGTTTCATCAGTTCCAAGTGTTCTCCTGAGCTAATTTTTTCATCATCTCAGCATCTGTCTCATAATCGTTCTTCAATAAATATTTATAATTTGAATGAAAGAATGAATATTTAGAGTCAAGAGATTTTCACCTTGAAATTTGTGTTTGACTAATTAACTGTGGTCAGTATTTCCATTAGGAAACTATCCTTCAGAGTTCATAACCTGGCTGATAAATATAGCATCCGTGATTCTTGGTGCTTAAAGAATCCTTAGACAAGAGAAGGGCAAGAGTCCGACTTGGCATTTATGTGCTTTATTTGTGTAAACAATAGTGTTAGGTAACAGTGCACATTGTAGTGCCTGAGCTAAGAGCCAGTAATGACCCTGGCTGCCTCTACTCTGATACCAGCTCCTCCCTCTTTCAAGAGAGGCTGGCAGCTGATGAAGGATGCTGGTTGCCTGGGCTGGCTTGCCCACCCCTGACCCTCCAGAATTGTTAGCTGGAATTCTGCAAATGGAGATTTCACTGCTTTTGAAACGTGCTGTCCACAGTGTGTTTGAGAGCTATAGGGTTGTCTGGGATGAAGAAAGTTAAACAGGTTTTGCTAACTGTCTTGATTTCCCATTGTTCCCATTGAAATTCTCTGAAAGGGTTTTGGGTGCCTGGATTTGCAGCTTTCTGAGCTGGATTACTATGGAGGTGTGGAGATCTTGTCCTGCTGTCAGCTCATAGCTGATGGCCCTGAGTGCCATTGATTCAGGCCCATGAGCTGCGCCCTCAGTATTAAGTATTTTTCATTGGTGGAGTCATTTCAAATAGCCTAAGAAATATAATGCATGTTTAATAAATTTAATTTTTAGAATAGTTTTAGATTTACAGAAAAATTGAGCAATGGTATATAGTGTTGCCATGTACCCCACACCCAATTTCCCCTATTATTAACATCTTACATGAATATGATATATTTGTTATAATTAATTAATCCATATTGATGCATTATTAACTGCAGTTCATAGTTTACTCAGATTTCCTATTTTTTTTTTTTTGTCTAATGTCCTTCTGTCCTAGAATCCCATATAGTATACCATTACATTTAAGCTGTCTCCTTATGTTCCTCCAGGCTGTGACATTTTCTCAGATTTTCCTTATTTTGATAACCTTGATGTTTTGAGAAGAAGGTATTTTATGTATTTTAATGTGTTTTCCAGTCTATTTAATGGACTCATCTCAAGTGAGCCTAAGAAATACAATCCATCTTTATTCTCAGCACCTATTTTTGTAATCTGAACGGTTCCTGAAGCTGGTCCTTGCTAGGAGGACAAGTTGTCTGTAGCACTGATGAATTTTTCCTAATACAGTGTGCACTTAGAGCAAACCTTTTTATTTATTGTCCATAGTCCTAAATCCATTCCGGCATCATCTTTTCTCAGGAAACTTAAATGGAAATTGAAGGCACAAATTCACAGTATGTATCTAGGACTAATTGCTCTTACTTTTTTTTTAATGTTTGTACTATAGTGAGAGATTTCATTTTTAGTTTTACTGCTTAAATATACGAACCAAGAGTTCTGTGGAGGAAAGAGGAAGGAATGTTGGATAGGGTCACATATTGTTCTATAGCTTTACTTTAATTTAATCTTCTACCCCAACCTGTCTTTAATATAAACTGTATTATCACCAAAATAAAACTCAGCTTTCCTTTTTTTAAGCATATTTTCAAATATTTAATCCAACTACCCACACAGATTCTTACACAATGATACCACTTAATTTAGTTGGAATGCTAGTAAGCTACATACACTTCCTAGCTGGTCTTTGCTAGAATTTGGTGGATTTTTCTTCTGAGAATCTTTATTTTCCATGCATTTTATGAACTGTCTTTGGAATTCAGTAAAACTGGCTCTTTAAACTCTTCTGGAGACTGGGGGCAAATCAAGGTAAGATTTAAATTGAGAGGGGTGAAAATCACTGATCTTGCCTGATGTACTTTAATATAACTGTAATAATAAATCATACAAGGTAGATTGAGTCAAGTGGTAATTATGGGCTTTATGCCAGACAACTAATAAAACCTCTCAAGAGATGATTACAGTTTCCCTTAGGAAGTATCTTGAAGGTTGTTAAGCTCTTATTAATGTCTTGACCAGGAATCCCTATCTGTGAACTTCCTTTAAGAAAGATATACATCCATAAAAAAGGTACCTTAATTAACTTTAGAGACTTCTGCTTGCCCTTTAAAACCTATTTCATATAAACAACATCGATATTTGCTAAAAATTTCTCAGAAATGTATGATAATTATAAGAAATGTAGTGTAGGGTCGCCTGAGTGGCTCAGTCGGTTGAACGTCCGATGCTTGATTTTGGCTCAGGTCATAATCTCATTCCTGGGTTCAAGCCCCACATCAGGCTCTGTGATGACAGTGTGGAGACTGCTTGGGATTCTGTCTCTCCCCTCTCTCTGTCCCTTCCCCGCTCACTTGCATTCTTTCTCTCTCAAAATAAATAATTAAACATTTAAAAAGAAAAAGAAAAAAGAAATGTAGTGTAAATAGTTGGAATGCAAGCCACTCACATGAAATAGAATTGATCGTTGAAGGTAATGGTATTATAAATTATGGAATTTCTAAAACTGTTCAGGTAAATAAAGGGTTTTCCATCTTATCAGATGGCAACTTTGGAATAGGCTCAATGTTGGATGCAGGTCATGGAGACAAACAATTTATCTGTATTAGTACTCGAGTGCATTTTTGTTTCTGATGAAAGTTGGTTTCTTTGCAGGCAGTATCAGTAGCTAGTTAGCTCAGGCAGTTAGAATACAATGTTAATAAGGACAAGACCTTGATTTTTGTCAGTTGCTTTTTGCTGATTCCAGTGCAATTGGCTGCACCGTTTACCTTGGCCAGCCATCTCTTCAAAAGCATATCCTCAGTCACAAGGGAGGCCAAGCTGGGGGGGTCCAGACTGATAAGTGTAAATCTTTCGCACCTTGAAAAAAAAACAATCCCAGACTGCTTTCTCTCAGCGAAGGGCCAATTGCATCATTTCCACTGGTTTGCCTGTGTTGTTATGAGTACCCTAAAATGTAAAACTATATCCATTGCCTTCTTTGTTTTATATTCTATTAGCACAGGGATGTTCTTCATTCCATTGAGCACCAGACTGGGTTATATTTTTGGAAGCAAGTGTAGGTGTACCAGAGCCAAAAAAGGTTGGGAACAACTGTAGACAAACTGATCTCACTGTTCTTAGAACTGCCGACACTAGGCATAGAGCCCTTAAAGTGGACTATAAATGTAGAGTAGGTAGTTAAAAGAAAGTCCATTATGTGGAACTAATTTCTGATTTCCCACAGTCAGGTACATGTATTTTGTGTGCATGTTTTATGTGGAGAGAGGCAGGTGTGCAAAAGCTGATTTATTTAGCTATGTTAAATTAGAATTGGAGTCTTAATGTGAGAAAAGTTATGAATTGGATAATGGGGATAGTGAGTACTTTGAATTTTTTTATAAATGCTTTTATTTGAACTCTTTATGATAATATTCCTTTGAAGGAGATGTGTAAGGTAGGAACTTTTTGATAAGTCAAAAACTAAGGCAGAGAGAACCTAGTCTCCTGATTCTTATCCCACTTTCTATCATTGGAACATGTAAGCCTCTAAGAGGACTTACTGGACATACCTATGAAATCAAATTACAGAAGGATTTTTGGTTTTTCATTCTCCCTCTTTGATAAAGAAAACAATGGCATTATAAATAAACACAGAAACTCTTGATCTGTAAAAGTTATTGAGTCCATTCTCACAAAAGACAGCAACATGAACTGGCTGGAGGAGTAGTAAACAGGGTGTCAGGAAAGGGAGCCCACAGAAGACATCATGACAAGGTTTGGACATTAGGCATGGAAACATCTGATTATATAATATGTTAACCAGTCACAAGCTATAATGGCACAAGTTAGGACCTGTTAGCTCATTTTTCCTTCCCTAGATCATCATGTCCAGTAGAGAGGGAAAGAAAGGTAATGTGTTCTAATAGTGATTTCAGCACTGTCTTAAAGATTAAATATAGGTATGCTCCAGTTTAAGAAAACCAGGAAATTTTTAAGAATGCACATTACCAAATGAATAGATACAGGGGTTGAACAGAGAATTCATTTTATAGAAGGAGCCTTCATTACGACAGGATTCATCTACTGAGTTCCTTAAATAAATTTCTTTAGTGAATTCAAGATTTGATTTGCAAAAAGTGTGTTATCATATAACTTTTTAGGGATGTGTCTGCTATAAGGTTTGTCTTAGTATTACTATTTGAAATATATATAATATATATATATATATAACATATATATTTATAATACATAGTCTACATACCAACATAAAGATAAATTTCAAAGAATTTTACTTTCCTTATTTTTTGTAGCACCATACAACCTGTGTAGATTTGCATGTAGGTCAAAGCATAAAAACAGTTTATGAGTGTTGTCTAGAAAGAATAAGAGACATTAGAATTAGATGGATAAGAGATATAAAAAGGAAAGAACACTGAAAATTTTGACCGTTACCAATTTCTGGGAAAGCCATCTTGCTTTCCATCTCTGGTATACCTCTCATTTCTAACCACTTAGTTGCAATTTTCTCTCCTGCTGATCTCCTGTAACCATTCTAGCTCTTAAACATAGAAATTATCCACAAGTGGGGGGTGCCGGGGTGGCTCAGTCATTTGAACATCTGACTCTTGCTTTTTGTCTCATATCATCATCTCACAGTTTGTGAGTTCGAACCTCACGTCAGGCTCCATGCTGACAGCAAGTGCAGAGCCTGCTTGGGATTCTCTCTCCTTCTTTCTCTGTCCCTACCCCACTCCCATGTGCTCACATGCTCACTTCCCCTCTCTCTCTCTCTCTCTCTCTCTCTCTCTCTCCCTCTCTCTCTCTCTCTCTCTCAAAGAAATAAACTTTTTTAAAAAAAGAAATTATCTATAAGGGTACAAATAGAATCATTTAATGAAGCTACAACAATAGAAGCACCAATAACACATTCTCCAGAGGGTTAAGAGGTTTTATCAGTTAGTACTGAAAATAAGGGGAAAAGTGCCTTCTTTGAAAGTAAGAGTGTAATTTTGTAGGCACAACCCTGGACCATAAAGGCTGTAGGCTTGGATGGGGGTGCTCTTCAATGCCAAAGTTACAGCTGGAAAAACTGCCCTTGTCCTAAACTACTAACAACTATGAAAATTTACAGAAGTTTCAACAATTGCAGCTCTATAAAAAATGATACACAGAATTATAAAACTTTCAGACCTTCTAGCTATATATATATACCTATATAACATTTCAGACCTTCTAGCTAATTATAGTTAAAAACCCAAAATATATGAACTAAATAAATGTCTAAAGGGCATCTTCCCACATCAAGAAAAGTATCAGCTATTTTCTTTATCCTTTCATGTAACAATAACCATATATCAAGTTCTGAGGCTACCATCTGCTCTACTAGGCAGGTCCCTTGAAAATATGCATTTCAAGACTTGTAACTTCTTTCCATTTCTTTAGATCTTCGACTTCTCTCAACAGTGTTTTGTAGTTTTCAGTATGCAAATCTCATGCTGCTTTTGTTCATTTCATTCCTAGGTATTTAGTTTTGTTGATGCTATAATGTATATGCAGAATTTTTTAAATTTCATTTTTGGATTATTCATTGCTATGGTATAGAAATATAATTGATTTTTATATTTTGATCTTATATCCTACAATCTTGTTAAATTCTTATTGCCTCTAACAGTTTTTTAGTAAAATCCTTGGGATTTTCTATATACAAGACAATGTCATACTGCCCTCATAAGATGAGTTGAGAAGTGTTCCTTCTGTTTCTGTTTTCCAGAAGACATTATAGATAATTGGTATCACTTATTCCTTATATGTTTGGTAGAATTCACCAGTGACATTATCCGGGCCTGGGCTTTTTCTGCAGAAATTAACTTTATTATCCTAAAATACATATGGGATTACAAGGGACCCAACATAACTTAAACAGTCCTGGAAAAGAACAAAGAGCACTTGCACATCCCAATTTTGAAACTTACTACAAAGCTGCAGTAATCAAAACAGTCTGTTACTGGCATAAGGAAAGGCATACAGATCAATTGAATAGAATTGAGAGTTCAGAAATAAACCCATACATCCATAGTCAATTGATATTTGACAAGGATACTAAGACAATTTAATGGAGAAAGAATAGTCTTTTCAATGAGTGGTTCTGGGAGAACTGGATATCCACATGCAAAAGATTGGAGTTGGACCTTTACCTCATACCATATATAAAAATTAACTCAAAATAGATCAAAGACCTAAATGTAAGAGATAAACCTCTTAGAAGAAAACTTAGGAGTAAATGTTTGTGACCTTTGATTAGGCAGTAATTTTGTTTTGTTTTGTTTTGTTTTGTTTTGTTTTTGAGGGGGGCAGGGGCAGAAAGAGAGGAGAGGGAGAGAGAGAATCTTAAGCAGGCTCCAAGCCCAGCATGGAGTCTGATGCAGGGCTCAGTCTCACCACCATGAGATCATGACCTTAGCCCAAACCAAGACTCAGACACTTAACCAACTGAGCCACCCAGGTGCCTCTAGGCAGTAGTTTCTTAAGATGCAACGCCAAAAGCACAAGTGACAAAAGAAAAACTGAATTGGACTTCATCAAAATTAAAAACCATTATGCTGCAAGTAATATCTTCAAATAAGTAGGACAGCCCATTGAATGTGAGAAAATCTTTTCAAATCATATATCTGATAAGGATCTTATATCCAGAATATATGTAAAAAAAAAAACTTTTACAACTTAGCAAAAAAAGAACAATAACCCAATTGAAATATATACAAAGGATTTGAGTATACATTTCTTGAAAGAAGATATACAAATGGCCAATAAAGACATTAAAAGATATTCAACATCATTAGTCATTAGGGAAATATAAATCAAATCTACAGTTAGATACCACTTCATACCCACTAGGATGGCTGTCATAAAAAAAAAAAAAGATGGACAATAGCAAATACTCAAGAAGATATGGAGAAATTGGAACACTTGTACATTGCTGGTGGGAATATAAAATGGCAGTCACTTTGGAAAAACAGTTTGACAGTTCTACATAGTTAAATTTTTTTAATGTTTACTTATTTTTGAGAGAGAGAGAGAAAATGAATGAATGGGGGAGGGGCATAGAGAGAAGGAGACACAGAATCCGAAGCAGGCTCCACGTTCTGAGCTGTCAGCACAGAGCCGGATGTGGGGCTCAAACTGGTGAACCACGAGATCATGACCTGAGCCAAAGTCGGACACTTAACCAACTGAGCCACCCAGACGCCCTGACAGTTCTACATAGTTAAATATAGAGTTTAAAAATATGACCTAGAACTTCTAGGTATATACCTGAGACAATTGAAAATATTTGTCCACACAAAAATTTGTATGCTAATGCTCATTGCATCATTATTCACCATAGCCAAAGGATAGGGGAAAAAAAAACAAATGTCCATTAACTGATGAATACAAAGTGTGGTATATCCATACAATGGGATATTGTTTGACAATAAAAAGGAAGAAAAATACTAAGGTTGGCTATAACATGGATGAACCTTGAAAACATGCTAAGAAGCTAGTCACAAAGACCACATAGTATACATTCCATTTGTATGAAATGTCCAGAGTAGGTACATCTGTAGAGACAGAACGTAGATTAGTGGTTGCCAGGGCCCAGGAGCTCTCAGGAAAAGTGAGGTATGTAGTGACTGCTAATGAGCACAGGACTTCTTTTAGAGGTGAATAAAAATGTTCTACAATTGATTGTGGTGATGGATACACACAACTCTGTGAACATTACTAAAAGCCATTGAATTGTACTCCTTAAATAGGTGAATTGTATGGCATGTGATTTATTCATTAAAACTGTTTTTAAAAGAAGGAGGAAGAGAAATAATAATAATAATAACAACAACAACAATTTTGAGTGAAATAAATCAGACTGAGGAAGATAAATACCATATTTCACTCATGTGAAATCTAAAAAACAAACAAAAAGTAGAATCAGATCTATAAATACAGAGAACAAACTGATGGTTGCCAGAGGAGAGGGGTAGGGGGATGGACAAAATGGGTGAAGTGCAGAGGGAGGCACATTTTTCCAGTTATGGAATGAATAAGTCACAGGAATAAAAGGCAGAGCATAGGGAATACAGTCAGTGATAATTGTAACAGTGTTGTATGGCAGTTACACTTGTGGTGAACATAGCATAATATATAGAGGTGTTAAATCACTATGTTGTGAATCACCTGAAATTAATGTAACATTGTATAGATAGCTATACTAAAATAAAAAAATTAATAAAAATTAAAAAGCTAAAACAATTAAAAGAAATTCTGGGTCTTATAGTAGACTAGTAGTGTATTTTAGTCACCAGAAAAGAATTTTTCCCTGAATAATCAGCATTTTGTTTTTCTACTTGGTAGAAGGGAAGGATAGGGAAGTAGGAATTAGCTCAGGGACCCCTCCAAACTTACACTTTTCAGAAAGATTCTGATTATTGTTTTACTTATTTAAATAATATAGATTTTTTTATATAGTAATTTCACAGTTAAAACATCCTCTTTGTAGTGCAAATTTTCTATTGGGGGATGCTTTTCACATGAAGTAGAAATCAGATCCATTGGTTATCCTTCACATATAAAATACAAACCCAGACACTCCCTAGAATGACTTTAAAGGCTGGCTTTAGCATATCTTTCTAGTGTCATCACCTGTCATTCCCTGCTCTAGCCAATTCTTCATTTCACAACTTTTCTGTGACTTCCCATGTGCTCCCTCTGTCTAGAATGCCCTATACACCTCTTCTCTGCCTGGAAAACTACTTTCCTTTCAAGGCACAGCTTAATTTTCACCTTTCTAGAGTTCTTCCTGACTCTCATAGAATTAATTGCTCTTGCCTTTGTTTTAATAGTATTTGTTTTTGCCTCTAGCATATTGTGTTATAATGTTAGTTTAACAGTCTTTGTCATCCAAGGCTTCAATAACAAAAACTAGGTGTTTACTTCTGTATCCACTGAATGTAGCAAGTATATGCCTGGCCCATTGTAAGATAACAATCAATGTTGGATGGATGGATGGATGGATGGATGGATGGATGGATGGATGGATAGATATCTGATATCTAATTGAGTCAGTTTACTGGTTGTGGTCTGGAAAAGGAAGCATAAAGTAACACTTCTCCCCCTACCCAGCTTCTTGATTGTCAGCAGTATTTCCTGAGTCCCTGTGGAATGTCTAGTATAATGGAAAATCCAAAAATATATGTAAACTATGGTCCCTGCCCTTAAGCTCTTCTGTAATTGAACAGGTAACACTCAGATGGGTTTTTTTGTTTTTTTTGTTTTGTTTTGTTTTTAAATTTTTTTTTAACGTCTATTTATTTTTGAGACAGAGAGAGACAGAGCATGAACGGGGGAGGGGCAGAGAGAGAGGGAGACACAGAATCGGAAGCAGGCTCCAGGCTCTGAGCCATCAGCCCAGAGCCCGACGCGGGGCTCGAACTCACGGACCGTGAGATCGTGACCTGAGCTGAAATCGGAGGCTTAACCGACTGAGCCACCCAGGCGCCCCAACACTCAGATGTTTGATGCAACTAGAAGATAACATAAAATAACATATAGTTGATAGCTAATAATTTAAAGAAGATTATGATTGCTATCAGAGTTCAGTGAAAAACTTGTTCCTACTTTCAGGTGTTAGGGCTACATGGCATACATAGCATTTCAGGCAGTGTGAGGGCCCTAGAAGTGACCCCCAAGTAGATTTCCATAGTGGCTCAGGAGGCTACCAGCTGCTAGCACCATGATGGGCAAGTAGTAAACTGCACAAATAATCCCCAAGCCAGCCTAGTCAAGGGAAAAGTGATTCGTGGCTCCTTGGAGCATTTTTAAAGCTATTTAGGCTCTCTTCCACCCCAAGGGAATCCTTATATGTTTACCTCTTTTATATAACTTTTTTTAAAGTCCAATTATTCACAAATATTTATTAAGTGCTATATTAGTTTCCTATTGCTGCTATAACATGACCACAAATTTAGTAGGTTAAAATTTAAGAATTTATTCTCTTATAGTTCTGTAGGCCAGAAGTCTGAAATGAATCTTCTGGGGGCTAAAATCAAGGTGTCAACAAGGGCTATACTTTTTCTAGAGACTCTAAGGGAAAATCTGTTTCCTTGCCTTTTCCAGTGTAAACTGGAGCTATATTCTTTGCTCATGGCCCCTTCCTCCAACCTCAAAGCCAGCAGCATAGCTTTTCTCTGTGACTCTGCTTCCATTATGTGACCTTCTCTTCTGTGTCAAATCCCCCTATGCTTCCCTCTTCTAAGGACACTTATAATCACAATAAGGGTGGGGACACCCAGGTAATTCAAGATCTTTAATCACATCTGCAAAGTCTCTTTTGCTATAAAATGTAGCATTGACAGGTTCAGAGGATTAAGACATGGACATCTTTGGGGGCCACTATTAAGCCTTCCATGACTATCTATTATATAGCATGCCATGTGCTAGGCACTTTATATCTCTACTGCACTTACTGTATTCATAGCTTCTCTCTCCTACTGCACTATAACCTCTTGGAAGAGAAAGTCCATGTTGCTTTCTCTTTCACAATGCTTAGCATGTGGCCTTGCTTGTATATAATAGTACCCAGTAAATAATTAATGAATAATATAAGCCACACCCTGTCACATAGTAGAATTTAAATTGACTTCATTCAAAAAATATGTATTCAGTCAGAGGGGAAAGGTCTTTGATATCTGAATAGTCAGATACAATCCAGGAAACAGTTGTTGAACTCCTACTATGTGCCAGATACATTGCTAGTTATTAAAGATAAGGACAGAAGTAAGGTAGTCTGACCCCTAAGGAGATAATAATGAGCAGCTGTGTGCCTGGGTTGGCTAAGAAAGGTCTGGTTGGTGAAGAAGCCATGTCCCAATCTGTGGGCACCTCTTAGGGGTGCAGGTTAATGGATGATCCATCTAGAAGGAACCCCAAGTGTCATCTAGCATGACAACCACCATCACCTCCAACCATCACCCCACCCACACCTTCTTATCTGCTGTTGATATTCCCTCTCCAGTATCACAGCCTAGCATTCTCCAATGTCTAATGGTACACCTCTTGTCACAGGGAGCTCACTTTCCCTAGCGGCATCCCATGTGATCTTCAATCCATTCTAAAAGTTAACAAAATTATTTCTTCTGTTGAGCTGAGATAATGCCATTTTTCTTCTAGCCATTCTGCCTCCTGCAGCTACACAGAACAGTCTATTTCCTCAGTCTAGAAGATCCATTCAGATATTTCTAGAGGCTCCCCTAAGTCCTGTCTTCTTATTCATTTATTTATTCAACAAATGGTCTCTGAGCATCCCTTATATGCCTGCCACTGTGCTAGGAACTGGAGATCCAGAAATGAGTGGGGCAAAATTCTTTTCTCGAGGAACTCCCACTCTAGCAAGGAAGCAGTCATATGAATCATGCAATGTGACAAGTATTCCAGGAGAAGGAGCTGAGAGTGGAGACAAATCAGCTATACCTAGGGCTGTTAAGGGGTCAGGAAGGTGGCATTTCAGCATGGTCTCATTCAGTCAGTTAGTGTTAATTGAGTACCTACTGCATGTCAGACATTTTGCTCGGTGCTAGGGATATAATAGTGACCCAGGAATTTACCAGGCAGAATATGCCAGGCAAAGGAATCAGCATTTGTAAAGTCAAGAAGGCATTCATTTATTTAAACATTTGTTTGGTTGTTGGGTTTTTATTGTGTTTTAAGCAAACATGGTAGGCACTGTAGATACAGAGATAAATCACACTGACACTTCCCTAACTTCAAGAAACTTGTGGTCAACTGGGATATATTGACAAGTAAACTAGCATTCTGGAATAATGTGATTAATGGCTGTTATAGGCACAGAGTACTAGGGAAGCACACAAACAAAGACAGTAAGCTCAGTAGGGATGTGGGGAGGTACTATGTTCATAACAGGATTTATTTTAAGTACTGAGACTGTTGTGATGCTTGAACTGAGTCTTCAGGAGCAAAAAATTATAAGCCTAGGCAGATACAGAGGAAAAGGATAAGGAAAAGAGAGCTGAACATGTGAAGGTAGGAAAGCATGAGAGAATAAGATTTGTGAACAAGAGTTCAGTATGGTTGAGGCAGAAAGTTTGTATGAGCCAGTAGCAGGGGATGAGGCTGGAAACTTAGATGAGGCCAGATCCTTAAGGACCTTGTGTACTGTACTAAAGTGTTTGGACTTTATCCTGAAGGCAATAGGGAGCCAGAAAAGATCATTAAGCAGGGAAGTGACACAATCAGATTTTTCATTGACAAAAATAACTCTGGCCACAGCGTGGAGGATTACATCCAAGGGGTGAGACTAGAGGCAGGAAGACTGGCTAGAAGGCTAGTACAGCCAGCCAGGGTGGTGATAATGAGGGCAGTGGCAGAGGCAACAGGAAGGAGGGGCCAAAAGGGAGGATTTATGAAGTAAAATTATCAAGGAGAAGAAGACAGAATAATCAAAACTGACACTATGGTTGTTATTTGAAAAAAATGATGATAGGAATACAGGAGGAAGAGTAGGTTTCAGGGGTGATGATGAGTTCATTGTCACTCATGGGGTTTTGGGGGTACCTGAGAGGTAGAAAGATGTCTGGTAAGCAGTTAATTATAAAAGCCTGGAATGCAGCAGAGTGTCTGGGTATAAACTAGAATGGCACGTGAAAGTAACGGTCCTTAATTCAACAGATATTTATTGAGTGCCTATATGTGTTATACTAGAGGAGATTCCTGGAGTTACAAAGATGAATAAGACAGTCTCTACCCTCCAAGAGTCCCACCTCATCAGGAAAACAGATAAGGCAATGTGGAAGCACAGCAATAGAGGTTTGCACAGGATATTGTTATAGGAACATCGACAAGAAGCACTTAACCTCAGGTAGAAGAGGGGAGGCTTTCTAAATTAAGTGCTATCTCAGCTAAATCATGAAGAAATAGGCGTTAATGTTAAAAACAAAAAAGAGGGAAGAACATTTCAGGCAAAGGGGACAACAAAAGCAAAGGCAGGGAGGCAGGGAAAAAAACATGGTATATGCATGTCAGTATTGGCAGAGTACAGAACACAAAGATGAAATTAGAGTGTCTAAGGGTCATGGAAGGTTTTATATGCCATATTCAGATAATTTGGACTATAAACACTGAAGAGCCACTGAAGGTTTTAGGGAAAATGACATGGTCAGAGCAGCATACAAGTGGGTCATGCTGATGGTTGTGTTTTTCTGTCCTAGAATACAAACTCCATGGGGACGAGGATTTTGTCTCAGTGCCTAGAACAAAAAGAACCTAGTAGACACTCATAGATATTTGTTGAATGAGGGAATTAACATAAGGGATCAATGTGAGGGACCAAAACTAAATGCAGTGAGATTGTGGCAATAATCTGGAGAGTAAATAATGAAGGCCTGACCTAAGATTGGCAGTGGGAGGTGCAGAGAAGGCGCTGGAGTCAAGAACTACGTACCAAGCGTTGGTCTGGCTAGATGGTGATACCTGCATGATTTTATCCTCCTTTCAGTTTAACATACTGTCATTCTGCTATGTCCTGGATACTACTAGATGTCAGGGACACAAAGAAAATTAATATCTATGCCATGCTTTTAGGAAGCTCTCAGTTTTGTGGGATAGACAGACCAATCTATGAAAGATAGATATGGTATAATGTATATATTATGTATCAGTTCTACAATAGAGTTCTGAGCTGATGGGGGCACCACATAGAAATGACTAATCCACATGGGGAAAAGCTTCATGGTAGTGACTTTTGAGCTGGTTGTTCAACATGGAAAAAGGAGTTGCCAGGCAGAGCAGGAGAGTGCCATCCTGGAGTAAAGAATCATGTGTAGGCACATGGAATTGTGAAAGGGCTTGGTCAGATTCCAGGACCACTGAGAAGCTAGGTGTGGCTCTCCTTACAGGGATGGCAGATAGGTTTTATGTCATGTGCCAATTCCATTTGATTGATAGTGGCCACCAGTCAGAGATACCGCCATCTACCCAGACAAATGCTAGAAACACTGGCCTCCATCATCTCCATATCCTACTGATTCTACCTCCTAGTTTTTTACTCCAACCCCTTCTTTGTACCTGCTACTGCCAATCCCATGTCAGGCCTTCATAAAGGGCTGTGTTAAGAAAGATTCTGAAGCCCTTTCTGGGCTTAATGGGAAAGAGTAATGTGATCAATTAGCAATATCTGCCATGGGTATAAAAGTAAGGAATGGCAGTATGCAGTCATATCCCTGGGCATAGAGTATGAGGTCAGGAATGGCAGGAACTGATGCATTAGAGTCCAGTTTTGAGAATGTTGGCATTGAAGTACTTAATGGGCTGGAGGTATCTAGCTGATAGATAGAGAGCTCAGAAAATAGGTCAGTGATGAAGATGTAGATTTTTGGAATTATCTGTGTATAGATCAGAAGTAGATAAACTTTTTCTGTAATGATCCAGATAGTAAATATTTTAGACTTTGTGGGCCATAATGTCTCTATTGTACCTATTTAACTTTGCTCTTGTTGCTTCAGAGCTGCCATAGACAGTATTTAAGTGGATCTGGGTATGATTGTGTTCTAATAAAACCTTATTAACAAAAACACATCAGGCTGGTTTTGGCCTATGGGCCATAGGTTGAAAACCTCTAATGTAGACAGTACATAGCATACAGTCATGGAATGTAATAAAGTATGGTTAGCATCAGGCAAGACTTGAGTTCAGTCTCAGCTCTGTATTTACTAACTTTGTGACTTTGGACAAGCCAGTTAAACTTTTCCTGACTCTGTTTCCTCCTCTGTAAAATGGAGCTTCATGCTAGTGCCTACCTTACATACTTCCTGTGAGGAAGTAACTAAGCTATTCCATGGAAGCACTAATTACAGTTATTCCATGGAATAACTAAGCTATTCCATGTAAGCACTAATTACAGTGCCTAGCACTCAGTAAATGTTTGCAATTATTAATAGCATTATTACTATCGGGATTGTTCACATTGTTAGAGATTTTAATTACAGTTGTAAGAGTGGATGACATCACAGGGGAAAACTAGGTAGAGTAGAAGAGAATAGGGCATCAACATTTAAGGGGCAAACAGAGCGGGAGAAACCTGAGAAAGAACTAGCAACATTGTAGGAGAAGACTCAGAAAGAAGTATAGTTGACCCTTAAACAACATGGAGATTAGGGGCACTCTCCCCCTGCGTGGTCAAATATCTGCAGATAGCTTTTTTTTTTTTTGTATATTGGACACACAATGTTACATTAGTTTCAGGTGTCGCATGTAACTTTTGGCTCCACCAAAACTTAACTACTCACACATATTTGCATTATATTCTGTATTCTTACAATAAAGTAAGCTAGAGAAAAGAAAATGTAACTAAGAAAATCATAAGGAAGGGAAATATATTTACAATACGGTACTGTATTTATTCAAAAAAATATG
Organism: Panthera tigris; assembly: GCF_018350195.1. Lineage (NCBI taxonomy): Eukaryota > Metazoa > Chordata > Mammalia > Carnivora > Felidae > Panthera > Panthera tigris. The sequence continues at coordinate 58,837,392 of NC_056677.1, read as the reverse complement.
TGTATAAGTGGACCTACACAGTTTAAACGCATGCTGTTCAAGGGCCAACTAGTGTACAGAAATCTAAGGAAGGAAAATGTCTTAAGTAAAGGGCAAGAAGCAGAAAGTCTTCCATGTTAGAAAAATGGGGAAAGGACACGAAAAGGCAGTTATCAAAAGACATACAAATGGGCAATAAATATTTATTTTAAAAAGATGTTCATTTTCACTGATTATCAAAGACATGAACATAAAACCATGTATCTTTGTTTCTTGTCTGTGAGATTGGCAAAGATTAACACAGTGTTACCAAGGCTGTGGGGAAACAGGCACTCTCCTGTACTTACTGATGGGAACGTTAAGTTTTTTTGGACTTTACAGAAGATAGTTAAGCAATATGTATCAAAATGAAAAATAAGCATATTCTATGAGGCAGCAGTCTTCTCGGAATTTACCTCAAAGGAGATCGAAAATTTTACAAATGCATTTTAAAAATACATGCAACAATGTTGGTCTCAGCATTATGAGAGCAAAAACAACCTAAAATACTCAACAATAAAATAGTTATGACAGATGCACACAATGTAATACTATACAGCTATTTAAATATGACAGAGTTCCATGCTTATTGACATAGAATGATGTCCATGGCATATTGTGGAAGGTTATAAAGCAGCAGTGTAATATGTTCTCCATTAAAAAAACTTTGCTTCCTAGCAAACAGTGTTTTTGGTTTTTTTCTCAGTAGTGAGATTTCAGGTCATTGCACTTTTTGTTCAAGTTTGAATAGTTGAATATATTTTACTGAACATGTGTCATTTTATAGAAACAGTAACAGTACCAAGTAGTATGCTGGTAACCCAGGTCTCTGAAAAAAAAAAGCCTTAAATTTATAGCATTTGCTAGTTTTGATGATATAAATACTCTCAAGGGCTTGTAAAATTCCTGAATAATTTAATAATCAGCACTTACTAGCTGGCTTTGACACACCAATGGCAATAACTGTTTAAAACAAAAGAAAAAATTGAAGTATGTTTACCATTATCAAATGCTGGTCAAGTAAGATGAAGATTAAAAATCACTTGTCTCTGAACCTGGTAAAAGGAGTTTCAGTGGAACAGACAGTTGCAGAGTAAATGGGAAAGAAAGAAATGGAGAGAGCAAGCAATTTTGTGGAAAATGGAAGGAAAGAAATAATAGCTTGAGGAAGATATGGTCAAGGGAAGTTTAATTTAGGGAGGTTGGGAAGAAATACCAGAGATAACATTATCAACTTTTTAGTTTATGTTTGTTTGTTTGTTTGTTTGTTTGTTTTGTGTTTATTTTATTTATGTTTATTTCTTATGAATAATCTCTAAAGCTCACAATATACTGGCACATGGATGTTCTTGAAACAACCCTTAGGTTTGGTATCATTATCATTCTCATTGTATATATGGGGAACCTAAGGCTCAGAAAGATGAAGTGGTTTGCCCCAGATGTCACAGAGAGTGAGTCACATTGGTGTGTACCAACTGGGCTTCACCCTCTGGTTAATCCCTGAAAATACCAAGATAGATAAAATGTGGCTGCTAACCCATATACTCAGACCCTTCTCCAACCTAGGTCTTCTTCTCCCATGTGTTTAGGTTCTTTTTCAGCTTGTCCTAGGCTGGCCCTGGTAAGTAAGCCATGAATCTTGTTTGTCCTTGCTTGCAATAAGAGAAGGAAGCCTAGCATGAGAGGGTAAGTAGTTATTAGTAACAATGAAGTATGTTGAGGACTGAGAAGTGTCTGTTTCATTTGGCAATGTAATGATTACTGGTATATTTTCAGTGGTGTAAGAAGAGCAAACTGAGGAGCAAAGGAATGATGAGAAAATAAAAGCAGGAGGCAGGGGGAGAGAGAAAGGAAGTTATAGATGAAACCTAGTAAAATATGGATAATTTTAAAAGCACTTCTTTTTAATGCTCAAATTATCCCAAATTTGGCCAGTGAGATCTCCTTCAATCCAGAACCTGTGTATTTTTTTTACATGACCCCATCAGTTCTTTAGTGCATCTTTGCTCTCTGGTGAACAAAATTTCCCCAGTTCACATTGAACTTTCCCCACTCCAGCCGTGGAACCAGTCATTTCTCTCAAAAGCCCTGGTTCCTATTAGTAGGAAACAGTATGTCATTACCACATACTAGGCACAAGGTATGCTCATTGCTACTGATGCACATTGCTTTTAGGCTTTTTCTGTAGACTGAGCTAGGAAATATGTATTTTTTAGAAATTGTGAAAATATTAATGGAAATGGGTTATAAAAGTAAAACAACAACAATAATAATAATAATCCATTAGTCCATAGTGATATTCAGTAGAGAAAGAAGGAAATAAGGAGAGAAAGATCTTTTTTCTAGGAAAATACTAGCTAATAAATATAGGAGGAAGATAGAGTAGAAAATCACTTTATGCAGCTCCCAGTATAATAATTGATTTTGACAAAGATTATCAACTGAATGCTAAAACCATTGAGTAAAAAGTTCTTGGGGAACAGGATATTCACACAGTCTCAAATTATCACCCCACAAGTTCCTTGCTAATTACTAATGGGGAAAGGTCCATTTACAATGGGAAAATCTGGCAGTCACTAGGTTAAACAAGTGATTAAACCCAGCATTGTCAAAACCATGACAACCTGACCTTGTACCTCCTGATGTGATGTAATAAGAAGTACAGAGCATCATTTTTGAAATATTCTTGCCAAACATGTTTGACCTGAATCTAAATATGAAAGTAACAATTAGATATAGAGTGTGCGACTTCCAACAAGTCAACTGGCCTGGATTGTTCAAAAAGCCATTTTCATGAAAATAAGGTAGAGGAATTGTTCTAGATTGAAAAAATAGCATGAGCTCTAACAATAAAATGCAATGTGCCAACCTTGAATGGATTCTGAATTGGAGAGGGAAATCATAAACAGCTATGAAATACATTTTTGGAATAACTTAGTAAATTTGAATCTAGACTATGATATTATTAAATTAATATTGACTTCTCAGGGGTAATAATGCGGAAACCTTTTTCTTAGGAGATGCATGCTGAAGTATTTAGGAGTGAAGTGTCCTCATATTTGTAACTTACTTTCAACTGGCTCAGGAAAAATGTGTGTGCATGTGTGTCTGGAGAGAACAAATATGAGAAATTAGTAACAGTTTGTGGATCTAAGTATGAGATATGTGACTACTTGTTGTACCATTCTTCTAACTCTTCTGTAGGGTTGAAAGTTTTCAAAATCAAAGTTAGAAAAACACTTCTTTTTAAAGCCTTGGAAATATATGGTGAGGTTCAACAAGCAGTGCTGAGACAATTGGATACAAACATGCAGAAAGGTAAAATTAGACCCTTACCTCATACCATACACAAACATTATCTAAAAACGGGTGAGAGGCCTAAATGTAAGGGCCAAAGCTATAAAACTTATAAAAGAAAATGTAGGATAAAATCTTTAAGACCTTGGTAAAGCAATTATTTCTTGGGTACAACAACAAAAGCATGATCCGTAAAACAAAACAAAACAAAATTTCGACAAACTGGACTTTATCAAAATTAAAAACCTTAGTACTTCAAAAAACATCATTATGAAAATAAGACAACTCGTAAACTGGGAGAAAATATTTGCAAAATACATATCTGATAAAGAACTTATATCTAAAATATACAAGTCTTACAATTCAGTAATAATAACAGACACCCCAATTTAAAAATGGGAAGGAATTTGAATAGACACTTCACCAAAGACAATATATGAATAGTTAAAAAGCACATGCGAAGATGCTCAATATCGTTAATCATACAGAAACCCAAATTAGAACCACAGTGAGATATCACTACACACCTACTAGAATGGCTGTAATAAAAGATAGATGGTAAATGTGGGCAAGGATGTCAAGAAACAGGAACCCTTATACATTTCTGGTGGGAATGTAGACTGGTACAGACACTTTGGAGAACAGTTTAACAGTTTCTTAAGATGTGAAACTTATCATACATCCCACCAATTCCACTCCCAATAGAAATAAAAACATACGTCTACACAAAGACTTGCACAAAAATGTTCCTGGAACATCTATTTTGTTTTATTCTATTTGGTTGTTCATAATAACCAGAAAGTGAGAACAACCCAAATTTCCATCAGCTGGTGCATGGGCAAACAAAATGTGGTATATCCATATACTGGAATACTATTCAAGGATTTAAAAAGGAATGAAGTATTGATGCGGGCTGCAAAATGATTGAGCCTCAAAAGTATTATGCTCAGCAATCATGTTCATAGGTATTTACCCAATTGTGTTGAAAACGTATGTCCAAACAAAAACATGCACACAAATGTTTATAGCAACTTTTTTCATAATTGCCAAAATTTAGAAGCAACCAAGATATCCATCAATGGTAAATGGATAAGGAAACTGTGTTATATCTATGCAATGGAATATTATTCAGCAATAAACAAATGAGCTATCTTGTATAACTAAAATAAGCTAAGAGGATAGAACTTAAATATTCTCATCAAAAAAAGATAAATATGTGAGGTGTTAGGTGTGTTAATTGATTAGATGGGGGTACACCTTTCACAATGTCTGTGTATCAAATCAACACAATGTACACTTTAAATATCTTACAACTTTATATGTCAGTTATACCTCAATAAAGCTGAAATTTTTTTAATATTTTTAATGTTTTTTTTTGAGACAGAGAGAGAGAGACAGAGACAGAGTGTGAGTGGGGGAGGGGCAGAGACAGAGGGAGACACAGATCCGAAGCAGGCTCCAGGCTCTGCGCTGTCAGCACAGAGCCCAACGCAGGGCTCGAACTCACGAACCATGAGATCATGACCTGAGCCGGTCGGACACTCAACTGACTGAGCCACCCAGGCGCCCCTGGCTGAAATTTTTTGAATTGAGCTATCAGCCCATGAAAAGAAATGTAGAAATTTTAAATGCATATTGCTAGGTGAAGGAAGCCAACCTGAAAAGACTACATACTATATGATTTCAACTATATGACATTCTGGCAAAGGCAAAACTATGGAGACAGTTAAAAAGATTAGTGATTGCCAGGGGCTTGGAGAGGAGGGGAGGAATAATTAGGCAGAGTACGGGGGATTTTTGGGGTGGTGAAACTATTCTATATGATTCTGTAGGTGTGACTACATGACACTTTACATTTGTCAAAACTCATGTAACTGTAAAACACTAAGAGTGAACCCTAGTGTAAGCTATTGATTTTAATAATAATATGTCAGCATTGTAACAAGTGTAATGCTAATGCAAGATGTTAATAGGGAAAACTGTATGTGGGGGAGAGGGTATATGGGAACTCTCTGTTCTATCTGTTCAATGTTTCTATAAATCTAAAACTGTCCTGAAAAAAACTCTATTAAGAAACTATGCTAAGTAAAAGAAGCCAGATAGAAAAGACCACATATTGTATAATTCCATTTATATGAAATGTTCAGAAAGGTAAATCTATACAGAGAGTAGATTAGTAGTTTCCTGGATCTGGGGGTAAGATCAGGGATTAACTGTAACGGATATGAGGAATCTTATAGGAGGGATAAAAATGTACTAAAACTAGATTATGGTGATGGATGCCTAACTTAATAAATTTATTAAAAATAATTGAATTGTACACTTAATATGGGTAAATCTTATGGTATCTAAATTATACTTTAATAAAGCTGCAAAAAAATTCACTTGATCTCACATTTAAAAATTGTGTTATATATTAGTTCCTTATAACTGTGAATCATATAAATAATGTGTAGTAGGATCCCATGTTCATTGATGAGAAAACTTAATATTGTTAAGATGACAATACTCCCAAGTTGATCTACAGATTCAGCACAATTCCTACCAAAATCCTAGGTGGCTTTTTGTGGAAATTGACAAGGTGATCCTAAAATTCATATGGAAATGCAGGAGACCTACAGAAAGCCAAAACAATCTTGAGAAAGAACAAAGTTGGAGGACTCACACTGTAATCAAGACAGTGTGGTGCTGGCATAAGGATAGACATATAGATCAATGGAATAATGGAATTGAGAGTCCAAAAACAAATCCTCACATTTATGGTCAATTGATTTTTGATGAAGGTGCTAAGACCATTTATAGGGAAAGAATAGTGTTTTCAACAAATGGTGCTGGGACAGCTGGATCCACATGCAAAAGAATGAATTTGGACCTCTACTTTGTACCATACATAACAGTTAGTTTACAATAGACCACAGACCTAAATGTAAGAGCTAAAACTATACAACTCTTAGAAGAAAGCATAGGAGTAAATCATCATAACCTTGGCCTAGACAAAACCTTCTTAGATATATCACCAAAAGCACAAGCAAGAAAAGAAAAAAATAAATAAATTGGACTTCCCCAAAGTTAAATTCCTCAGGGCTTCAAAGAACACCATCAAGAAAGTAAAAAGACAAGCAATAGAATGAGAGAAAACATTTACAAATCATGTACAGGCATATCTTAGAGGTATTGCAGCTTCAGTTCCAGACCACTGCAAGAATGCAAATATCACAATAAAGTGAGTCAAATGAATTTTTTGGTTTCCCAGTGCATATAAAATGTATGTTTATACTGTAGTCTACCAGGTTTGTAATAACATGTCTAAAAAAACAATGTGTATATTTAATTTTAAAATAACTTTATTGCTAAAATAATTCTAACTATCATCTGAGTTTTCAGTGAGTCATAATCTTTTTTGCTGGTGGAGGGTTTTGCCTCAATGTTGATGGCCACTGATTGATCAGGGTGGTCATTGCTGAAGGTTGGGGTGGCTGTGGCAATTTCTCAAAATAAGACAGTGATGAAATTTGCCACATATATGGACTCTTCCTTTCAACAATTTCTCTAGCATGTGAGGCTTTTTGATAGCATTTTAACCACAGTGGAACTTGTTTCAAAATTAGAGTCAATCCTCTCAAAACCTGCCACTGCTTTATCAACTAAGTTTCTGTAATATTCTAAATCCTTTGTTGTCATTTCAACAATCTTCACAGCATCTTCACCAGGAGTAGATTCCATCTCAAGAAACCACTTTCTTTGCTCATCCATTAAAGTTTTATCAAGAGATCACAGCCATTCAGTCACATCTTCAGGCTCCACTTCTAATTCTAGTTCTCCGCTATTTCCACAAGCCTTCAATTTGGGAAAAAAAAAAAAAAAAAAACAAACATTATCTGTGGAGCACAATAAAGTAAAGCGTAATAAAACGAGTGTGCCTGTATCTGATCAGAGGCCTGTGTCCAGAATACATAAAGAACTCTTCCAACTCAACAATAAAGAGACAAATAGCCCATTTAAAATATGGGCAAAGGATTTGAATAGATGTTTATCCAAAGAAGATGCACAAATGGCCAATGAGCACATGGAAAGATGTTCAACATCATTGGTCATTAAGGAAGTACAAACCAAAACTACAATAAGATACCACTTCACACCCACTAGGATGGCTACAATCAGATGACAAATGCACGTGAGGACAGGCGAAATTAGAACCCTCATACATTGCTGGTGGGAATGCAGCATGGTACAGCCACTTTGGAAAACAATTTGGCAGTTTCTCAAAAGCAAACCATATTACTGCAGATGCACACCATTATCCATTTGATGTTCTTAGGAACAGCAAGAAGGCCAATGCCACTGGAGCAAAGTCAGTAATGGGGACAGTGGCAGGAGAGGACAGAGAAATTGGTAAAGGCCACATCATGCAACGCCTTGTGGACCATGGTAGGATGTTGGATTTTATTTTGAATGTGATGGAATTTTGATCAGGAGGTCTTGGGTCTTAGTGAGTTTGTAGTATCCATTGTAAGGCCTTAGAAAGAGACAAGTAGAAGTAAATGACTACTGAGCAGGCTTGAAGGCCCATCTGTGATTGGGAACCATAAATGTGTAATGGTGTACATCTGCAGTTACATGGTTTGTTCCACTAGCACTTGGCCATCCTACCCAGAAAAAACAGGTGGTCACAGAAAAAACAGGTGGTCAGACTAGTTTAAGGTTGGGATTTGAGGTTCAGATGCTAGGAGGAAACTGGCTAAGGTAGTTTACCATAGTAAACTAACTCATAAGTAAGTACTAAGGTAGGTTTTTACAGAGAAAAATCACATTTTCAGGAGTCTTTTAAAAAGGAAGTACTGTATTTCTGCCTTTTGCCATCTTTCACTGCTTTGCTGTAAGCAATTTAGAAGCAATTAATTTAGTGAAAGGAGCATTGAGAGGAGACTTAAATACGAGCCTCAGCTCTCCCAGTGACTGTGACACCAAGGGTAAATTGTCAAAGCCAACAACTGTAAGAAGACTAAAGAAATTATCTTTCTGGCTGCTTGTTAAATGATGCCAAGAAACTAGCTTTGTACCATTAAATAAAACTCTTCAACCTTTCTTGGCAACAATTCTTCCAAATTTCTTCCATGTTACCAAATTTCTCCTGATGCAGTTTGGCCCATTTTCCTTGTGCTAGCGATCACCTGTACAACATCCCTTTGTAGAATATAGTTTAAATCAGATCCTACCCCTTCTTTGCTCAAAACCCTCCAAAGGCTTCCTATCTCACTGAGAATGAAGTCCAAACTCCTTGTGATGGCCCCTGTGATTTGGTCCCATCAGAACTCATCTTGTACCACTCTCCTTCATTAACTGTGTTCCAGCCACACTGGCCTTTCAGCTTCTCAAATAGGCCAAGGAAGTTCTTTCCTGCCTCAGAGCTTTTGCAATGCTGCTCTCTCTGCCTGGAAGACTTCTCCATCTCAGTATGGGTGAGTTTCGTTTCACTTTTCAGGTCTTTGTCTAAATATCACCTATTCAGAAAATCTTTCCTGACCAACCTATCTGAAGTAGCCCCCCCACACACACTCTGTTATTCTCTATCACATTACTGTGTGTTATTTTTGTAATGTTGCTTGTCACAGTATGCTGTTTTCTTGTTTGTTTTTGTATTTTTCATCTGCTTCCACATACCGCCCCCCACACACACACTGTGAAGTCCTTGAGAATAGGTTATTATCTGTATTATCTGTTCCTCTTTATTCCCAGAGTATAAGACAGAGTGAGTGCTGAATACAAATTTGTATGTTGAGGGAGGAAGGAAGGGAAAAACCTCTTTTGTTACCTGCACCCAATAAGTAATTAAGATTATTCCTCAAACCCTTAGTTATTTGTATTGTCCTCTACTGGACTCTTCCATAAGTGGAATAAAATCCTGATTTCCTGACTGATCTTGAATATTAGAGAGAGGATTATCATATTATAGTCTTTCAGAGTCAGAACTAGAAGTCATCTATTCTAACCTCTCTCTCCATATAGAAACCTTTCCACAGCATCTATCCCAGGATTCCGTAAGATGCCTCAGTGGGAACTACAGGAAGTAAAATGGTAACTGAATATACAGGGTTCTGGACCACCCAAGTGTCCACCCCCTACTCACGCTTCAACCAGAAAAGTCTTGATTTTGTTTGTTTTCTATATTGGGATTCCACACAAAATTTCACTTGAAAAAATAAAGTTTGCTGCTTAAGAGAAGTTTGAAAACTACAGATCTAGGACACCTGGCTGACTCAGTAAAGCATGTGACTCTTAGTCTCGGGGTTGTGAATTCAAGCCCCACATGAGGCGTAGAGCTTACTTAAAAAGAACTACAAATCTGATCTATGCCTGAACATGCGTATCTTGATATTCCATCATGCCATTTTTACATCTGTCTTCAGTATTCAAGGATGACACTACTGACAGCAATCACTACTTGTGCATATGTTTTGTCACTATAAAGGCAAATCTACCACCAAATGATTCTTTCTACATTTAAAGCCTGTCCATTGGTTTGAGGCACTCACCATGAGTTAAATAAGGTGTTTATTTCATAGACTTACCTTGATGCTACACATCAAGATGGTCTGTGCGATCTCCTATCAGTCTCACTGAATCCTGTGCTGCAGTACTCAGAACCACTTAAAATATGACCTTACAGTATATCTTCCACTCTCTTTATTTATTTCACCTCAGTGAATTACCTTCTTGGTTTCCATATTAAATTTCATCAGAGTGATATCCACCCACTTTGCCAATTGATTCAAGTCATTTCAATTTTAAGTGACTTCAGTTTTTTGCTCTACCAAACAAAACTACTGCATCTAACTTAATTTTTTGGATATATTTAATGCAAAGCTCCCTGTTTTATCACAAATTAAAATTAAAAATAAGGCTAATGACATGTCTCTAGATCCAGGACCAGCTTCTGCCTAAATCCATGCTTTGTTTCTCTGTTTGTTTGTTGTGGGGGGGGGGGTGATGGAGGGGAGCAATGAGTCATGGACTCTGATTTGGGTACTGATCAGCCCAATTATTAGTCCAATGTTTTTCTAGTTTATCACATTTGAATTTGTAAATGTATAATCTGAACATTATTTTTCTCTTTTATTCAAGGTAAATAATATGAATCCTTTTCTCCATTCTTAAGGCATTTCATCATTCCATAAATACTCTGAAACAAAAATATATTTTTAGAGCCCACCATGAGCCAAGCACTGTGCTAGCTATTGAAGGTAAAGATGAATAAGAGATACAGTCCTTGCTCTCAAAGAGTTTATAGTCTTGTAGAGGAGAGAGGTACAGGAAGTAATCATTGCAAGACAGTTTGATAAGTACTATGGTAGAGGTTTGAATAAACTGCCAGAGTACAAAAAGGGAATCAACTTTCTTTGCCTGGGAAAGGAAGGTGGAACTTCAGGGCCATCTTCCCAGCCAGATCTTAAAAGATGGGTAAAAGGTTGTCAGAGGAGATGGAAGTCATTCAACATCCAAGACTACATATGTGCAAAGCCCCAGAGACTTAAAGAATATATTATGTTTGGGATAGAGGGAAAAGTTTAATGTGGTTAAGTTGTTAAGGGGAATGGTGAGGTAAGAGGCTTGAGAAGTAGGCAGAGACAAGACTATGAAGGGCCTTGTGTACTATGCTAAAGAAAGGATCTTTTTTCTTATAGGCATGCACACACATTGAGTGTTTTTAAGCAGGGTAGTGACATTGTCAGAATTGTGCTTTAGAAAGTTATAACGAGCAGTGTAAAGTGTGTGATAGGGAGGGAACACTGGGAGGAACATAGCACTACTGAGAACTCCACAGTATGTGGCCAATTCCCTAAGGATCCTGGGATATAAATCATTTTTGTTTTTCAACTGTAAAGGAGGAACAGCCATTTCTTCCCTTACTTCACATGGAGCCAATAAGAGTAAATGAGATCATATGTCCTTTGAGCCTCTTAGAAGAAAGCCTCCAGGTTAGGTCTAGGTAGTTGGAAATTGAGAGAAGTATAGTCTATACTGTATAATTTAACACTTTTTCATGCACACCTTATGGTTTTTTAAATGTGTATTTGCTTTATCTTACAGCTTGATTCAACTCAGTCATAATCTTTAGAAGGGTGGGGTCCAGGACACCTTGCATTGTCCACAACCCCTAGTATAGAGACAGAGCACAGAATGAGTCCTCAGCACCTTCCTGCAGACTGATTACATATAGTGTCCCCTCTTAGGCAAACTGCTCGAGACTGAGGTATCATAAGAAGGCCACAGTTCTACTTGGGACTGGTAGCAACGTTATATTTCAGGGCTCATTTTCTAGGAGTGGCCAAAAAGATTCCAAGTCTTGTTCAACTAGGCCTATGAGTACCCCTTTACTTCCTGCCTTGGGTTTGACACCTTCTTATAAATATGAGGTAAATTGCAAAAGCTCCCTCTATATAAAATAGAAATAATTATCATTTTGCTAGGAAGTCACAATCTACAGCTGAAAAATGTTGAGTAGAATATATATATGTATATACATATGTATATATACACATATATAGTGAATAAATTTTTAATTGTGAATAAAATTTCAAAATATAGTCATTTGTTGCAGAAAAAGTATAAAAATAATGCTCAACTTTTTATGTTTTGTCTTTTGGGTATTATAATTAATGTAGGCATAACTTGACAACAACCTAGATGTTTTTCATCCAAGGTTTGAACAATTTCAGTAATACATGGTAAAACTTTGTAAAGGGGCTTAATCCTATGACGAAGAGACATTTAAGGAGCTCCCACATATTTTTCTTGTATGTCAAAAAATTATCCGAGATCTGCATCAGCAGAAGCTAGAAAGTCTGAAAGCATTCCCTGCATTTTGAAAGCAAGCACTCTTCTCTCTCTCCTGATTTGGCAGAGGTTGTGATCAGTTCACTGAGCAGAATGGCATTTCCTCCTATCCACACCTAATATAAACTCCAGCCAATTTAATGGGGTATATTTCGTAGTTGGGGATGCAAGCACATAAAGTCTTTGGCTCCTGAGATAGTCATCTTGTGTGCCAAGACCAGGTGCAGAAATACAAATACATATATATTAAGCCTGAGACAGCTGCTTTGCCAGTGTTTTCTGTTTTTTCTATTTAACTGGAAACATTGAACAGGTGCAACTTCCATCAATTATACATAAAATGTTATTTTTCTTGTGGAGGAAGAGAGTACATTTAATTCCTCAACTCTGTACTGATGTCTAAGCCACTGATTAAGTTCATTAATCAAAAGTTTAAAGTAAAAAGTAATATTTTTGATTAACCAGAATGCTCAGGAATGAAATATTCTGATTAATTGAATTTCCTGGTTTAGGGAACAGTTACATCAGATTTTTTATTTGTTTAATACATATTCTTTAACCTTTTATAAAAGTGCATCCATAGATTTCTGCCTTAGTAAGCACAGTAGACAGGACCTGATTGAATCTTGCTACTATCACTTAGAATTACACAGTGTTTCTGCACTCTTGATTCTAGTTGAAAAAGATCTTCCAAAGTAGTGGATATTGACTAAATCTTGGCTGAAGCTGGGGTGTACACTGGGAGATTACTTTTGGAAATTGTTTGGTTTCCTGTTATTTATTTCTTTCCCTAAAAGCAAAGTAATATAAAAGAAAAATTCACTAGCCAAGTGAAGACTTTGATTTGCTAATCTATACTTTACTGAATAAAATCATATTTTAGAACAGGAAAATTCTACCTGTCATCAGAGAAAAACATGCTAAAAAGTTTAGATGCAGAAAAATGAGACCTTGCATGTCTAAAGGAAACAAGTGAATTTAGTTCATCATGACCTGTCTATTCAATTAATTCCCTTACTGAATTAATCTTACAGCAATTACCAGGGACCTACTCACCACTTTGTTCTGTAGTGCAAATGTTAGGTTTTGTTTATAAACTATCTTAAGATTCCTGGTGGTAAATAGAACGGTTTTACACTTTTCCCACTAGTTTACCTTGGTCTATATAATTATCCAAAGTGAAATATGGTCCATGAATTCTGAAAGTTGCCTTCTAAGCACTTTTCACCGTAATGAATTCATAGTAACTTTTTTTTAATATTTATTTATTTTTTTAAGAGAGAGAGAGCACATGGGGCAGAGAGAGAGAATCCCAAGCAGGCTCTGTGCTGTCAGTGCAGAGCCCCATGAAGGACTTGATCTCACCAACTATGAGGTCATGACCTGAGCCAAAATCAAGAATCAGATGCTTAACTGAGCCCCCCAGGTGCCCAAAATTCATAGTCACTTTGCTTGATTCATTTTCAGGGAAATATTACCTTATATCTACTCTCCCAAGCCTTCATTTGTCTTTTATTTTTTTTAACGTTTATTTATTTTTGAGAGAGAGAGAGAGCACGAGTGGGGGATGGGTAGAGAGAGAGGAAGACACAGGACCTGAAGCAGGCTCCAGGCTCTGAGCTGTCAGCACAGAGCCCGATGCGGGGCTCAAACTCACAAACTGTGAGATCATGACCTGAGCTGAAGTCGGATGCTTAACCAACTGAGCCACCCAGGCGCCCCTCATTTGTCTTTAATAGTGACTGCTTATCATGCCAAATGGTGTGGAAAGAGTGAGAACTGCGTAGAATAATGCTGCTGTCCCATTTATTTTATTTCCTGGATAACATTTTCAGTTTGGTCACATAGTTAATGGATTTGTTTCTATTAACAAATTCTCGACCTAATCCTTTTTCACACATTATTCTGTATAAATTCTAAGTCCAAAGGTGCTAGGCCAGTAGCTGAATTGGCCTTGCCTTTTGGGGGAATTTTTTTTATATTTATTTACTTTTGAGAGACAGAGACAGAGTGCAAACAGGGGAGGGGCAGAGAGAGAGAGAGGGAGACACAGAATCTGAAGCAGGGTCCAGGCCCTGAGCTGTCAGCACAGCCTGATGGGGGGGACCTGAACTGAAGTTGGATACTTAACTGACTGAGCCACCCCGGTGCCCCAGGGGTATTTTTAAAAACTCATTTATCCCAAATCCAAATAATCAGAAAGTTGAAATGATTGAAGTTTGGTGTGTTATTGAAGGAGGAATCTGGAGAGAAAAATTTCTACTAGAAGGATCTGTGGTAGTTCTTTTTTGGCCAAAGAACCTTTAAATTCATATCAGAAAATGGCAAAAGGGGATAGAGGCAAACAGAAAAAGTAGTAAAGCAGTAAATGAAAGACAAGTGAAGAGGTAGGAGAAAACTGACAAGATAGATTAATTTCACCAATATTATAAATGAAATGATGAAAGGGGAATAGGCATGAAGGAGAAGTAGAGGAAATTATATGAGAAAGAGTAAAAGCAATAAATGTTGATAGAATGATATCAAAACTATTTAACAGTGATTAAGCTTCTGTGCAAAAGAGCCAGACTGCCCAAATTCAAATTCACGATCAACCACTTCTAACTTTGTGACCTTGGACAAATTACTTAATCTCTCTGTTTTAGTTTCTTCATTTGTAAAATGGAAATAATAACAGTATCTACCTCACAGGGCTGCTGTGAAAATTGATTAACATATTGAGAGCACCTAGTACAGTTCCTGGCACAGGATAATCACTCAATAAATGTTGCCTATTATTTTTATTATATGCCAACAACAGAGAAAAGCCAAACCATACTACCAGCTGGTTTCAAGATAGCTACAATGAAAGTAAAAGCCTTGCAAGAGTTATGCTAACACTAAAAGAGAAAATAGGTAGGGCCAAATAAGGAAACACTGGAAATCTATGATGCTGAATTTTGATACCAGGACTGAAAAAAAAATGTTGCAAAATCTTTGCCAGTAACAGTTCAACTGTTGAACAATGCAGGTATCTGGCTCTGCCTGGGTGAGATAACCAACCGATGTTTTTAAAAAGTCTTAATGTCATTCATGATCCAAGCATCCTTGATCTCTGGCCTAATGGACATGGAAACAGCAAATACATATGAGCAAATGCAGTTGACTGAGCCCTGTGCTTTTTCTTTAAAAAAAAAAAATGGCTTTGTGATTTATGGTTCACCAGGGCATTTAAGAAGCTAGATATTTCTGGTAAAGAAAAAAATTGCCTGGGGGCACCTGGCTGGCTCAAGTCACTAGAGCATAAGACTATCTCATCAGTTCAAGCCCCATGTTGGATGTAGAGCTTACTTTTTTTAAAAAAATTGCCTAACCACAAAGCTGCAGACACATTTCTCAGAGTTTTCAGAATTTTGTTTGCTAAACCTGGTCTATCCTATAGATACATTTGTGTTGATGATGTGAAAGAGAAAAGCCCTAGACGATGAGGAAATGATTTTATTCAGTTATAGGTAGAATATTTATTAATGAGGAATACATCACAGAAAAATAAGGGAGTATTGGGGTTTACAGAGTCAAGTAAACAAAGAAGTCATCTGCAAGCCTTATGGGAGTCATTAGGAAAGATGGAGATGGGTCTTATTTAGAATAATATGCCAGGGTAGGATGGTACCTTGAAATTCACCTTTTCCTGGAAAACAGAAGAGGGCAGCGTTTTTAAACATTACTGCTTTCTGGGGAGCACATGGCTCAGATAAACTTCAACACTGTCATTTTCCCCTTTTGGTCAAGACAAGTATTATCCTCAAGTAACTCAGAGGCGATTGTAAACTTCCCAAGTATAGTGAGGGCAGGGTCTTTAGCACTCTTGGTGTTGATCCTTTAAAATCAGTTGAACCATCTGTTGAGAGATAGTGGCTAAAGTCAGTTGTTTTAGGGTTTGGAGCTCACACATCTTAAAAGAAGGAAGACTAAAATAGAAAAAAATTGATATAAAAATTTATATTATAGTAAAGAGCCAAGCATGAACTGAACCCTGAAAGGTAACCAGTCAAGTGGATTCTAAGACATCAATGGAGGAAAATCTTTGTTTTGCAGCACCACTCATACAGCTAAGATGTCAGCACTCTTGGTGACACTGTTCATAGTCTAGGTTATTTCTCATGTAAGGACATGCACAACCTTAGCATTTCTTCAGACATCCTTCATATTGTAGGTGGCAGCTTGTTCAAGGAGAATTCCAGTCATACATGGTCTGCTGTGGTAACCAGTTCTTTTTTATTTTTATTTTTTATCTTAGAATAAGAATGTGAGCAGGGGAGAGGGGCAGAGGGAGAGAGAGAAAGAGAGAATCCCAAGCAGGCTCCATGTTCAATGTGGACCCAATGGGGGGCTCAGTCCCACAATCCTGGGATCATGACCTGAGCCAAAATCAAGAGTCAGGCATTCAACTTACTGAGCCACACAGGCACCCCATGACCAGTTCTTTCAGATTTATATCAAGTCAACGGGCTTTAGCTTACAGGGCTGCTTCAGATCCTGAGAAGACACCAAGCTGTAAGGCAACATAGGGTCCTGATAGGGACTTGAGCATTCAAGTTTTAGCTCTTGATGACTCCAAGTCAGAAGGGAGGAAGAAAAATTGGAAAAGTTAGCTTGGAGGATATTAGCCAAATATTGAAGAAAACTGGAAGAATAGATAATTTAGGAAGGATCAACAATTTGGGCACAATAACAGGGTCCAGTCCAATTTGCAAAGAGATACCAAAACTGGTTCTTCCACATGAGGAAGGAAGTCAATTACATCTCTACCACAGAAGACAAAGTTTGCATACTTATCAGTAACCTGCAGTTTATAAAGAGATGAGAGCTCAAAAATAATAACTATATTCTGATAACCTGAAATCCTGTGCTATAGATGACATAGAGTTTTCCTTTGAAACACAAAATTTCTCTAAACAGCCACCTCCCTTCTGATCAAAGATAATCTCAAAGGAAGATTATTCTTGAACTCAAGATAAGGCTGGTCCCAGAGGCAGCAAAAGAAAACATAGATAAATTGAAGTTCAACAAAATTAAAAACTTTTGTGTATCAAAGAAGATTATCAAGAAAGTGAAAACACAACCTACAGAATGGGAGAAAATATTTGCAAATTATACATCTGATAAGGGTCTGGTATCCAGAATATATAAAGATCTCACAAAGCTCAACAACAAAAAGCTCAATTTAAAAATGAGCAAAGGACAGGGCGCCTGGGTGGCTCAGTTGGTTGAGCATCTGGCTTTGGCTCAGGTCATGACCTCGCAGTTCACCTCTCTGCTGATAGCTCAGAGCCTGGGACCTGCTTCAGATTTTGTATCTCCCTCTCTCTCTGCCCCTCCCCCAATCATGCTCTATGTCTTTAAAAAATAAACATTAAAAATTTTTTTTTAAATGAGCAAAGGACTTGAATAGACATTTCTCCAGAAAAGATATACAAATGGCTAACAGGCATACAAAATGATGTTTGACATCATTAGTCATTAAGGAAATGCAAATCAAACTCACACCCACACCCACTAGGAGGGCTAGAATTAGAAAAAAAAAAGAAAGAAAGAAAGAGAAAATAACAAGTGTTGATGAGGATGTGGAGAAATTGGAACCCTTGCACATTGCTGGTGGGAATGTAGAAAACAGTTTGGCTGTCCTTGAAAGTTAAATGTAGAATTATCATATGTTCTAGCATTTCAGTTCTAAGTATACGTTAAAAAAAAACAGATACTCAAAACAAATACTTGTACACAGGTATTCATAGCAGCACTATTCACAATAGCCAAAAGGTAGAAACAACCCAAATGTCCATCAATGGATGAATGTATAAACAAAATGTGGTACATACGTACAATGAAATATTACTCAGCCATAAAAAGGAATGAAGCACTGATATATGCTACAACATAGAGGAACCCCAAAACATTATGCTAAGAGAAAGAAGCCACACACAAAAAAATCACATATGGTATGATGTCACTTACGTGAAATATCCAGAATAGGTAAATCCTTAGGGACAGAATGTAGATTGGTAATTATCAGGATCTAGGGGGAGGGAAGAGTAGGGAATGACTGCTTAATTAGTTCAGAGTTTTCTTTTGAGGTGTGAAACTGTTTTGGAACTAAATTGGGGGGGAAGTTGCACAATACTATGAATGTACTAAATGACACTGAATTATATAATTTAAAATGGTTATTTGAGAGGTGCCTGGCTGGCTTAGTCTGGAGAGCATGTGACTCTTGATCTTGGGGTCATGAGTTCAAGCCCCACATTGAGATTACTTAAGAGATTACTTAATAAATAATTTAAAAGTAATAAATAAAATGGTTATTTAATATTGTGTAGATTTAACCTTAATCAAAATTATTTAAAAATAAAAATTGGCCTCATTAGATTTAGCCTGATTATTTATATAGGTGTAGCAAGAATGGTAACTTACCATATAGACCTTCTTAAGCTTGTTTTGCTGGAAGTTTTCATAAGAAATCTCACTTTGAGGGGGCCTGGGTGGCTCAGCTGGTTAAGCATCCGACTTCGGCTCAGGTCATAATCTCATGGTCCGTGAGTTCAAGACCTGTGTTGGGCTCTGTGCTGACAGCTCAGAGACTGGGGCTTGCTTCGGATTCTGTGTCTCCCTCTCTCTCTGCCCCTTCCCCCCCACACACACACACACTCTCTCTCTCTCAAAATGAATATACATTTTAAAAAAATAAATCTCACTTTGGTGTTTTAAAAGCCTATTACAGCTAGGAAGCCAAGCTAAGAAGATTTTACCTGCAGTAATTATAAATTTGGGACAATTCTTGGGGGTCTCTCTTCTCTCTTCTTGGGGTCCCCAGAATATCCTAAGTTTCCAGGGCCTGCCAGGAAGTAACCTTCCTTATTCACTTGGAAGGCTGGGAACTCTGTAAGCCAGGTACCAGGTACCAAACTAGTTTTTCCAAGAGGGCTTTGATGCATTGCTCAATGAAGTCAACCTTAGTTCCTTAAAAGTGTCTGATCATATCTGATTCAGTGAGCATCATTCACAAATATGACATTCCAGGCAAGGCCTTGGATATATAACCAATGTTTTCCAATCATTTCCTGGTAACAGGTGGGACAGATAGTTATTATTGAACTTAGGCAGATAATTACATTGCTATGGAAATAAGAGTGCTCAATAAGAGTTTCTGAATCCTGGAGGGCTCAGGCAGGAGGAATAAGATATCATTTGTAAGTGTGTCATTTCTGTTTGCAAAAGCATGGCTTACTAAATGATTATGAGTTATAGATAGCATAAGAGAAAAGAGAAATGAGTTGCCTATACATCCAGAAAATAGAACATTAAGGGGCGCCTAGGTGGCTCAGTAAGTTAAGTGTCCAACTTCTGCTCAGGTCATAAGCTCACATTTTGAGAGTTTGAGCCCTGCGTTGGGCTCTGTGCTGACAGCTCAGAGTGTGGAGCCTGCTTTGGATTCTGTGTCTTCCTCTCTCTCTGCCCCTCCCCTGCTCGTGCTCTGTCTCTCTGTCAAAAATAAGTCAACATTAAAAATTTTTTTAAAAAGAAAATAGAACACCGAAACATCAACAATATTCTTTTTTTAAATTGAAACATAGTTGACATATAATTTTACATTAGTTTTAGGTGTCCAACTTAGTGATTCCACAACTCTATAGGTTATGCTATGTTCACAGGTGTAGCTACCATCTGTCACCATGCAACACTATTGCAATATCATTGACTGCATTCCCTATGCTGTGCCCTTTATTTCCATGACTTATTCATTCCACAACTGGAAACCTGTACCTCCTACTCCTCTTCACCCATTTTGCCCACCCCCCGCCCCCTCCCTTCCGGCAACCATCAGTTTGTTTTCTGTATTCATGGGTCTGTCTGCTTTAAAACATCCGCAATATTCTAAACAAAATCCACAATCATCCCTCATCAGTCTCATTCAGGCCTATATAATTAGTTCTTGTTCCTCTCGACCTTGCATTAACAGTCTCACTAACCCATCGACTTCTCAACTAGAGTTCTTGAAATCCTGATTCAGGGGCGCCTGGGTGGCACAGTCGGTTAAGCGTCCGACTTCAGCTCAGGTCACGATCTCGCCGTCCGTGAGTTCGAGCCCCGCGTCAGGCTCTGGGCTGATGGCTCGGAGCCTGGAGCCTGTTTCCGATTCTGTGTCTCCCTCTCTCTCTGCCCCTCCCCCATTCATGCTCTGTCTCTCTCTGTCTCAAAAAATAAATAAACATTAAAAAAAAAATTAAAAAAAAAAAAAGAAATCCTGATTCAGTTTACTGGTATGGTCTCAAAGTTGTTTACACTATACCATAAAAAGCCTGTACTCAACAATACTTGGCAAAAATCCTTTTCCGTGGGGCTCTGAGATAGTTTTTCTTTGTTGAAGATGAAGCACTCTGGCTTGTACCTGATTGCAAGTGCTCTCAGGAACACGTCAGATTAACTTTAAATAATAATATGCCATGAATATACTGAGCATATAGTTAGAATATACCCAAAGCATATCAAGAATATCAAGTAAAGAGATTCAGTAAACTGGAGTATCTATATATTAATAAAATTCTGTAGGTAAGTGCTGAGAATTCCCCAATTGAAACTAATGGCCTAGTAGATGCTAGATTCAAAATAAAGAAGCAAAGTTGAGATGAAGTTAATGTTTAAAAAATGTTTAAATTATTGAAAACTCTATCCTGTAGTCAACTAATATCTGGCAAAGCAGCATAAGGACTCTGATAAATAGAAACATATCGTGGCCAGTGACGACACAGAAAGATCTTCAGGAATTTCCCATACAACATACAATTTCTGAAATACTTATATTAATAATATTTTGCCTATACCAGTTTCACCTAGGGAAGGCTGAACATCTCTTCTGATGTGGCAACTCTTCCCATGCATCTCATCAATAGTAATGTATCAAATAAACCTAATTATTTCTAGAACATCTCTTTTTATAAGGTGAAAGAACAAACCCTTTGTGATTTTTCCAGGGCCTTCCAAGATTTGATTAAGATAAGTTGATGGATTACTGAAAAATACTACTTGGTTCCCTATTTAACCACAATGATGATAAAAGATTTTTAACATAAACATAGGATGTAATATGACCATAAGGAACCTCATCTTTTTCCTAAGAAAGAAGTCTTTGTTTCCTTAAATAACCAAGGACATCATAAAGTCAACATAAACCATATAAGGTTATTCTAGTAAGACACAAAATCTTTTTTTATTGAGGAATATTACTTAGTGAAGCAAAACCTTTACAACCTGTTATTTGAGAGAAGACAAATAATCAAAAAAAGTAGCATGTTAAAATGAAAAGCAAATTCTAGTTTTGCATCAGTATAATATTTAATATTGAAGTTATTTTTGGAAATCTAATAAGCCCATCAAACCTTAGCCAACTTTGATCTCAACAAATAAAATTCCCTTTCTATGAATCTTCTACCAATTTCTATATGCATACACATCCTTTATAGTACAACTTCTGTAAGTGGCCAAAAAGAACAGGTTCATTAACAGAACCAAATACATGCAGTTTCTCTATAGGATATAAAAATAAGAAGCAAAAGCATATAAACCCGAAATTATGCCTAGCAATTAATGCATTCTCTTAGTTAGAAATGGTCTAGGGATCTAATGAATATCCATTAATTAACTCAGTTTAATACCACCCAAAGTTTTCAGTTACCTAAAGATCTTATAAATTATCTTCAAGCTGACATACTACAAAACATAACTACTGTTAAAGTTCATCACAATAATGACTCAATTAATCTAAACAAATTTGTTTGTCATAGTCTCAAACATTTAGTAGAGGTAATGTTAGCTCAATTAATTAATGAACCTGTATAAATTTAGGAAGAATATATTTAAGTAGAATAAAAATCTACATGTATATTATACTTAACATGTATAAATTAGAAAAGTCATAGCTGATTTTAGTAAACCAAATTTATTAAATCAGTCTTATCTGCCAAAGACTTACCTAAATTATGCCAACTTGAATTCTTAAATTCAACAAACTGAGTTTGTTTCTATAGGAATACTTTTAGCACATTAAAAGTCTTGAAGTTTAATGTCCTTATTTTCTGCAAATTTTAGGAAGATTCTACTTATGTAAGCAGTTATTTCTATAATCTAATGAGAATAGAGCTCCTTTAAGAAAATATTAGGAAAATATTACATGCAAAGGCCTTTCTGAATTACAGACAACATCGTCATCGTTATTATTATTCAAACTATCATGATAGGGAGGATGTTCATTAACAAAGAACATCTCAAAGGAAAGGAAGGGGGCCAGGAGTCTTTTAGAGGCAAGTATTCTTCTTTATATGCCATGTTATTTCTGATTGCTTTCTTTGTTTTTTGGTTTTGTTTTTCTGTACTTATGACTTGTCTCCCTAACTTAATTATAGGCTCTGAGGGGAAAAAATATGTCCTATATTGATTTGTATTTCTCCTCCTCCCCATCTCCCTCCTCTTATTCACTTTTTATTGAAGTATAATTGACATACGATGTCCTGTTGGTTTCAAGTGTACATGATAGTGATTTGACATTTTTATACATTATGAAATGATCCCCAGAATAAGTCTAGTTACAATCTGTCACCTTATGAAGTTATTATGATATTATCTATATTCCCTATGCTGTATGCTACTCTTTCTGCCTAACACTTAATGTTGCATCTCACCTATCCAAAAGTTATTGATGTTTCTCTTTCTTGATATGCTAAACAGTAGACTTATAAAATGTAAGCTTTTCATAATTGGAAAATAGCATCCAAAAACTTTCAAAGTCACATATTTACCTCTTATTTACAAAGAATTCATGGGTGGGCAAATCTTTTTCTCTTACTGGTTTCTTCCTGGTTGCGTATCTAAGGCCAAGCTTTGCTTTGCTTTGCTTTGCTTTTTTCTTTTCTTTTCTTTTCTTTTCTTTTCTTTTCTTTTCTTTTCTTTTCTTTTCTTTTCTTTCTTTCTTTCTTTCTTTCTTTCTTTCTTTCTTTCTTTCTTTCTTTCTTTCTTTCTTTCTTTCTTTCTTTTTTCTGGGTGATCACTGAATTCACCTGCATGAGAAAATTCAATGCTTAGTGATATTTTTTACCAACTTCCTGCTCGCCAATGTACCTGTCTCATTGACTCAGCCTATAAACCAGGGTATTGTTCAGAATATGAAACGTTATTATGGACGAGGTTTCATGAAGAATTTTATGCAATGTGTAGGTACTAGAAAAATCTTATAATCTCATAGTACCAAAAATGCTCTTTTAAATGATGCTCATGCTTAGAATTCCATTTCAATTAAAATATCAGGGAGAACTTGGGGGAAAAAAAAGGCTGGATATTTAAAGTGTCTGTGGAAGCTAAGGACATTGAAGCATTTAGGATGAGGCCTTAAAAATAAGTTATAATACACTTTTGATGATAAAAGAATGCTTTTTTTTACATCTACTCAACATGACTTAATGGCAACATAATAAAAAGAAGTAGGCTAATAAGAGTAGGTTACTCTTAATAAAAGAGTAGGTTAATGTTGACAAGAGGTTAAAGTGACACAGTATCACCAATAAAAATGTGAAAAGACACCAGTGAAGTCAATGAAGACAATTTTAGTGAAGGAAACAAAATAACTTTAGAGGAGGCTGCCTCAGAAAGGCAACCACATGTAGAATGTTTGTACATTCTATATTCAGCTTTTAAAGCAACAAGTGCAAAAACTTACAGAAAGGAAGGAAGGAAGGAAGGGAGAGAGATAAAGGGAGGAAAGGAAGGAAGGGAGGGAGGGAGGAAGGGAGGAAGGAAGGGAGGGAGGGAGGAAGGAAGGAAGAGAGAGGAAGGAAGGAAGGAAGGAAGGAAGGAAGGAAGGAAGGAAGGAATAAAGAAAGCAATTCTAGTTTATGTCATAGGATCAGTACAGAGACTCCAGTCTCCATCATCTTCTACATCTGGCTGAGCAAGATGGTCTTTAAGGCCCCTTCTAGATTATAGCTTTCTTCAAGTCCCATAAGGGACATTCAGTGTTGATCATGATGAGCCCAGGGTACTACAAGATTTTTAAATCATTCCTGAATCATTAGAGAAAAGTTCTGTTTTGACCAATATAGTTATAATATTATAATTCTTTGAAAATCTGGGATCCGAAATGAAAAATGTTACCAATCCACCTGAATATTTAGCTTACCAAAACACTTCATCCCCTGATCACTCTGGGCCAATTTACTATATATTCTTTGTAGGTAGATTTTTGTTTTTCTTAAAATAAAGGGGAATTGTAAGGGAATAGATCTCAAGGGTTAGATCCTTGGCTGTAAAGACTCCCTTGGATTGCTTTTGGCTGTTGGCTGTAGCAACTTGTTTTCTTACAGAGATGAAGCATCTGGTTTTTGTTATCTCAATGATGCTGTCCTGGGAATATTACGATTGCGACGGAAATTTGACCGTATTCTCTATGTGGATTTGGATCTGCACCATGGAGATGGTAAGCCCTTCACATTCAAAGGTGCTTTGCTGCTAGGACAGAAGGTTTTTATCAGTGAAGCTGCTTCTAGGTGACTGGTAAAAGGATAAATGCCTGTTACTTTTGAAATTTTCTAATTGAGAATCCTGAAGTAGGTAGAATAGATTCTTCTAACTGATATAATTCTTCTTTGCTAAGCAAGATGCTTTAAAATACCAGGTTTTTATAATTCCCCCTCACCTCTCCTCCACTAGCAAAGTTCTCCAGTATAGAACATTAAGAAGTGGAAATCCTGTCTAGTGTATACTCAGTGCTCAGTAACCTCCCTCAGGCCACTTCCATAGGTTCTAAGTGAAATCTTCAGTTAGACAATCTTGATGCTTCCCTTAAGATTGAATCAGTGTATGATGGAATAACATTCAGAATTTTTCACTGATAGGGATACCAACTCATGTAGTAATCAGAATCTGCACCACTTTCTTTGTATTACTAAAATATTTAGTGCTACACAAACTCAGGGCATCTCCTCTAACTTTTAACAGCAGCAGAATCTTGATTCACCTTACCCCATTAATGCCCTTTCAGAAGACTTCACCAAAAGGATGTTACCCAAAACCTCCTATGTACTTTCCATCTACAATGTAGAGCTTCAGTGACAGTTATCCACACTCTGCTTCTTTAATACATCCTGTGTGTGACACATGCTTCCATTGATCTAGGATCACTTAGCTGGTAAAATTAATTAAGGATATTCCCTACTCTCCCCCACATCAGTGACTGCTGCTTCCCTGTTTCCAGGGATTTTTGGAGACAAACTAACATAATCAAGGTATAAGTGAGGAAAATGATAGCATATGACAGAGGCTAGAATCAGCTCTCCTGCCAAAACAGAAAAAGAAGGAAGAACTCCCCAAACAGTTCACCTAGATGGATGCTACCAAGGAATGGTGACAGAAAATTGAAGGTAACAGAGAAAGGCAAATAGTTAAAGCAGCCAACATACTACTTTGAGAACCATGTCCACCGAATATCTGAATACTTAGCCAATGCAAAACACAGCCTTGTTCAAAAACCTTCAGAGACTCCTTATTGCCTATAACAAGAGTAACATTTGGCCCATGGCTTGTTTTTGTATGGCCAGCAAGTGAAGACTTTTTTTTTACATTCTTACAAGGTTGTAAAGAAAACAAAGTGCAGTAGAGACCACGTAGGCTTTGCAAAGCCTAAAATATTTGCCTCTTGGTTTGCTAACTCTTGGCCCATAGCATTGGTTCTCAAGCCTGCATATGTAGCAAGATGACGTCTGGGAAGCCTGTTTTAAAATGCAGAATTCTAGGCCCCATCCACCAGATATTCAAATCCAGTAGGTCTGGTATGCAATGCCAAATCTACATTTTAGCGACACTCTGGCTGTTTCACAGGCCACACTTTAAAAAAAAAAACAGTGCTCTTCAAGTTAAAGTCCATACTCTTTACCCTGTCTTTTGAGGTCTGCCTGAAAGAGACCTTACCTCCTCTCTCCAGTCTCCTCTCTCACTACTTGCTGTCTAGGCTACTGTACTCAGTGATCCCCAGACATGTCTCAGTATTCCCACCTCTCTGACTTTGCATTACTTTTTCCTAATTTAGTTTTGCTTTTTCTTCCAAGTTCTACCCAAGAGCTCAAATTCTAACACTAGCAGATTTGCCCTGACTACTCCAACCCCAGTGTTCTCTTCCCTCCTCAAGTCCTATATTGTTTATATCGCTGATTTGATATTTAATTATATATTGTCTTGTATTGTTAGTTAAATCTTTAATGTGTCTGTGTCTTCTCCTCCCATAGAAACTTTCAGTTCCTCCAGAGCAGAGATCAAGTTGTTTACTTCTTTCTGTCCTGCACAATGGCTTGAACAAACAGAACTATGCATATAGCAGTGGTTCAGTAAAATATTTGTTGAATGAATGAATGATTATGAAATTCAAACTATTAGTATCAGAGCTCAAGAATAGAATCAACTCTATTGAACCATGTAAGAATGAAATGACTGTCACCTGAAACCGTTCTTTCCATTTGCAATGTTATTTCTACACCATTTAGAGTTTCCTGCTTTAGCCAACTTTTATGGTGTGTTTCATTTCAGTTTATTTCCCCTCTTCAGCACCTCCCTTCCAGTGACCTCTGCCCCGCCTCCAAACTCTTACACATTTGGTTCATTTTAAATCTCCCATGATTCCATAACTAGCATCCTGTGGTGGCTTCACAAACACTCTTAGCCTGTCCTCACCTTCCTTCACCTTCTTTTGTTTTCCTAACCACTGTTCTCTTTCACACCAAGCCCCATACCCTCCACCTATCTGTCTCTGTCCTTTTTTTAAAGTATGATTTGCTAACAATACCTAATGGCATTTCCCATCAGAGGAGATACAAATAGCTACTAAACATAAAAAGTGCTCAACACTCAGAGAAAGGCAAATTAAACAAGATCATTTTTTTCTGCCTAAGGTTAAAAAGAATAATAACACCCAGTGCTAGTCAGGGTGTGAGAAAATGGGAACCCTCATATATCACTGATAGAAGTGTAAATTGGTTACCACCTTTCTGGATCAATAAATAATCAGGATTTTTATGAATTGTCCTTGTTTAATACTTCAGTCGCTAAATTAAAATGCTATTGTAATATATTTTGTTTTGTTTTCTTTTGTTTACTTAATGCCTTGTGGCTGGAGCTTTAACTGATTTTTTTTTTTAATTTTTTTTCAATATATGAAGTTTATTGTCAAATTGGTTTCCATACAACACCCAGTGCTCATCCCAAAAGGTGCCCTCCTCAATACCCATCACCCACCCTCCCTTCCCTCCCACCCCCCCCCCCATCAACCCTCAGTTTGTTCTCAGTTTTTAAGAGTCTCTTATGCTTTGGTTCTCTTCCACTCTAACCTCTTTTTTTTTCCTTCCCCTCCCCCATGGGTTTCTGCCTTTAACTGATTTTAACTGCCTCCCTAGGGCAAAACATAAGGCTTGGGAAATTCAAACATGCCTGTGATATACAAATATAGTTAATATTTTTCTAAGGTCTCTTTTGGCCTCTAATGAAGACTGAAAGCGTTAAGCAAATGCAGCGACAGTTTCTTTATTTGACGTATAAAAGAGGATAGTACATGAATTTGCTAATGGTCCTTCCATTTTACAGACAGACTATCTGAATATAGTATGACACTATGTGATTCTGGGAGGAAAGGTGTGGAGGTGGGCAGTACATTTATCTGAATAAGCAGTGGCTTGTAAGAGTTGTATCTTCTATCTCCCAGGCCTCTATACTAATTTTCTGCCTCTGTTAAAATGTAAAGGAGACTACTTTCTAGAAAAGTTCCTCCCACCACCATCTTTCTTCAAGCTTTAAAACTTTGTTATAAAGACACTACTAAGGGAAAAGGGCAGGACTCTCTTAGCCTTCCATATTTTAGCAAGAAAGGTGTACTATAAGCTGCTTAGACTTTGGGTGAACTGCATTTATAACCAAATCTGTATCATAGAGAAGCACTTTATAATTAGGTTTTCACTACATAATGCCTAATGTTTGTATTGGTCATATTTTTCAAAGGGTTGCCACATTTTACTTCTTTGAAAAAAAAAAATCCCAAGAATTTAACTGGAACCACTAAAACAAAACATAAAACTTCCAAGATGGTGCCAGTCCTCTATTCAGCTCTGTTCATAATGCTTCGATTCTGAGCTCGAGCCTTCCCCACCTTTTAGAAGAGGTTGTCTAAGAGAGCCTGGACATCCTGTTGCTTGGAAAGGAGAAGTCCAGTTATAACTTTCCATGAATGTAAAAAAGAACCCCAAAACTTCACTGGGGACCAAAGTTCTACCTCATCCTGTACCAACAAGAGATCAAAGACTGGAGGGTTTTGTTCCTTTTATTCCTCAGCTTGTTAGCTTTATTATTGCTATCCTTTCTCTTACTTCCCACAGCTACTTCCTAGCAGTTCAGTTGTTGAAAACGGGAGTTGCATATATGAAGTGATTCTTCTGCTGTTTTTTTTTTCCTTTGCTAGGTGTGGAAGATGCCTTCAGTTTCACCTCTAAAGTCATGACAGTGTCCCTACACAAATTCTCCCCAGGATTTTTCCCAGGCAAGTAATCTGTGTGCTCAGTATTACATCTGAGGAATAAATACTGCAGTTCTTCTATACATCTCTTATATTTAATATTTGGATAGTTACATGCTATTAATACTTCATTGGTGCTACTTTATCCAAAATTTTAACACAGGTCATTTCAGGCAACAATGATAGGAGGAATATAATACTGCTTCTTTTTCCAGATGACTTTTATGGACTGTCAACAGACAGCTCACTTACACTTACTGTCTTATCACATAGGACAGTGTAACTGTGTAACTCCTAACATCCTAATAAGTGCAATGATATATTAATATTATATCAATCAAAGGCATATGAAAAGTCAAGCAAAGGAGTTAATCTTTTTTTCTAACTTGATCTAGCAAAACGGAAGCTAAGTTTTTTCCCATTGTCTTAAGGTTTTCCTCTTTCCCCAACATTGTTTACAGCAGTTACTTCTCTATATTGTTTTTCTTAATTTCACACTCTTAGAAACCATAATTAATCTAAGACTGTTCTTCTATTTCTGGCCTTTTATTCTTTTGCATTCCTATCAGAATCCTTCAAGTTGTCTAATGCTCATATTCTTAAAACTGTTCATGGCGCTCCTCTCTTTCACAGGAACAGGTGACGTGTCTGATGTTGGCTTAGGAAAGGGACGGTACTACAGTGTAAATGTGCCCATTCAGGATGGCATACAGGATGAGAAGTATTACCACATCTGTGAAAGGTATGGCAGTAACACTGGCCCAGTAACAAGTGGATTGCATTTCTGTAGGATGAAATGGCTCCCAATCTTACAGAATTCTTATTTTCAAGGAACAATTTGAGAGAAAAAAAAAAGAGCCACTGTACACCTATGTCACTTTTCTATACTGCATTATACTTATTTGATCCCTTGTGTAGGAGACCTGAGTTTTTGGAACAGAGCCATACTCTTGGTTTGATCTTACCTGCTGCCCCATATGATTAAGGTCTTCCCAAGAGCAGAGCTTTTAAGCTGTCCTGGGTTATCCCTTGCCTGCTACTTTCTTAGCTAAAACCTGTACGTATGTGATTTCATTAGCCTGAGAAGTTTCATTTCAGTTTCCCATTATGGAGATCTGCTTCAATCCACTGGTGTGAATATTAGAAAATTCTTTATTATGAGTTCTTGAGTTCTATCCTTCGTGTTAAAATTGGGGTCAGAAATCTGTTCTTTTGAAACTATGTTTAAGGATTAAATTATAGCCACTTGTAGGAGGACAGTTTGGTGCGGAGGTGTAGACCATTAGGGCTGCAAAGCCCTACAGAATGGGGCAGGAGGTAAACCCATATTCATTTAAGTTGAGATTGGTCAGGTACAAATTCACTGCTGACATTGGCAGTAAAGAAAGTGAGTCTGACTAAAAGTCAGCAAGTCAACATTACTTAAGGTAAGTAATGGGGATCAAGGTGCTTTTGATTCCTAGCCCCATTCAATTCAGATTTCTCCCAACTTCTGGTGGACACAGGGACTTCCCAAAGGAGTCTGCACTGGCCATCATCACTGGGAGTTGTATAAACAAAGTAGAAGTATTAAAAAATAAAAACTTTATAAAAATAGAACTACCCTATGACCCAGCAATTACACTACTAAGTATTTATCCAAGGGATACAGGTATGCTATTTCAAAGGGACACATGCACCCCAATGTTTATAGCAGCACTATCAACAATAGCCAAAGTATGGAAAGAATCCAATGTCCATCGATGGATGAATGGATAAAGAAGATGTGGTATATATATACAATGGAGTGTTACTCAGCAATCAAAAAGAATGAAATCTTGCCATTTGCAACTACATGGATAGAACTAGAGGGTATTATGCTAAGCGAAATTAGTCAGAAAAAGACAAACATCGTATGACTTCACTCATATGAGGACTTTAAGACACAGAATAGATGAACATAAGGGAAGGGAAGCAAAAATAATATAAAAACAGGGAGGGGGGACAAAACAGAAGAGACTCTTAAATATGGAGAGCAAACAGAGGGTTACTGGAAGGGTTGTGGGAGGGGGGATGAGCTAAATGGGCAAGGGGCATTAAGGAATCTACTCCTGAAATCATTGTTGCACTATATGCTAACTAATTTGGATGTAAATTAAAAAAATAAAATTAAAAGAAAAAGGTAATTAATTAATTAATTAATGCTTCAAAGGTGCCTCTTAGCTCAAGAGATTTGGCAAGCCAAGTCATCATGCAGCAGCTCTAGCCTCTTCATGATTTTGATCATGTCCCCTGGCTACCTCTGTATTGTCAGACTGAAAAGGCCTTTATTTTTGGAGCCCGATGTTGATGGTTTTAATTGCCTTTCTTTGTTCCCCTCAGGCCCTGTTCTGTCCTTCTTGAGATGCGCAGATCAGAGCTGCTTATGTAACTTTACCAGTGAAGATATCCTGTGGTTCTGTGTAAAAGGAAAATTATTTTGTTTTTCTTTTAATCCCCTTCTTGAGGGTGCTCAACATTTTGTTGTCCCTTTTTTGCCACAGCAGGAAACTAGGTTTTTCTCTTCAGTGCTCTGTCCACAGGGTTTCCTCTAGCTCTTTCCTGGGCCTTAATTGAAAAGTCAGCACCCATCATCCAGCAAGGATACTTTGTAATATCTGGCCTTCCCTAAACAGATTACCTTACACATGCCCCCATTGAAGCCCATAAAACCTCCTGAGATACACCTTTCTCCCCCATCAACTTGGCATTTAACTGCCTAGAAAAGCTGAGTATTATCCCAGTACCCACTCCCAAGTAAGTCTACTGCTCCCTTCTTCAGTGAAAAAAATGTCTGTATCTCCTTTATATTTTTTCTCTGTCTCTCTAAACCAGTTCCTACTACATGACAAAAAAATGTTTAACTCCATAGTAATCCATGTTTCAAAATAGCCTTGGTATCAAACTTAATTAGAAGCATTTAAAAAGTGAACTTAGGGGAGCCTGAGAGGCTCAGTTGGTTAAGTGTCCAACTTCAGCTAGGGTCATGATTTTGTGGTTCATGAGTTCGAGACCTGCATCAGGCTCTGTGCTGACAGCTCAGAGCCCAGAGCCTGCTTCAGATTCTGTGTCTCCCTCTCTCTCTGCCCCTCCCCCACTCATTTGTTTTCTCTCTCTCTCTCAAAAATAAACATTAAAATTTTTTAATTAAAAAAACAAAAAATAAAATGTGAATTTAGCCCCAAAGAAAAGATCCATGGAACATGGAAGATCACATATGATTTCCCTTTACAGAAACCCCACTCTAGTGTACAGGATGCCAGCATTGATTAAAGATTCCCTCAACTTGCTTACTAAAGTACCAGACACTCATCAATTTTTAGTTCCCAGGTCCCCTTTAGCCTCATGGAGCCACACCACCAATCTACACAGTGTTCATCCAGAATAACAGGTTCAGTTTTCATTAGAGGTACAGTAATTTTCCCCTTTGATTTCTTTCAGAAGTCAAGTCTGATCAGGGCATTATGTGAGGGCACCTCTGATTCCAAGGTGCCAGGAAGGCTTCCTGACCCAAACATCTCTCCCATTTCCCATCTATTGACTAAAATTCCTTTAACAGGAAACACACTTTTATTCTACAATTGGAAATAGGCCTTAAAATGGAATTTTGCCATGACCTCTCCTCCTAACTTTCTGCCATAGATGTATGCTTTCACAGAGCTTTTCCTGATAGCAGATTGTGCATGAGCACGAGCACCCTGAGCATTCAGAGGAGCAGAAATTTGGTTAGTGGAGCAGTAGAGGGAAAGAGGCACAAGAAATAAAACAGTCTTTGCCAACTAAATAGTTTTGCAGAGGGTCAGCCCTGGTAACTATATCACTTAGTTCCAGTCATTATGTTTTTGACTACTTGTAGTTTGTTGCTTGGAAACAGTCTTTTGCCTGTTTTCCATTATGACCTCTGACCCATCTGCTTACCTCACAAGCTATAGAGTGGTTTACTCATGTAAAAAAAGTCACTCAGGGGGCACCTGGGTGGCTCAGTCGGTTAAGCGTCCAACTTCAGCTCAGGTCACCATCTCGCGGTCTATGAGTTTGAGCCCCGCGTCGGGCTCTGGGCTGATGGCTCAGAGCCTGGAGCCTGCTTCCGGTTCTGTGTCTCCCTCTCTCTCTGCCCCTCCCCCGTTCATGCTCTGTCTCTCTCTGTCTCAAAAATAAATAAACGTTAAAAAAAAAGTCACTCAGATATCTGCTATCTCCTTTTAATCCTTTATGTTCCATGAGCCCACTGATTTTCTGACTCACTCCTTACCTGTGATAAATAAAGGATCTCTTATTGCTGGTTCACTTGAAAGATACTCTAATTTTCATTTGCCACTCAATTTCTAGTTTGCTCCTGAACTGCCTCTCCCTGTGGGATTCATGAGCCTTTTTCCTTTCCTTCCCTTCCCTTCCCTTCCCTGTCCTCTCCTGTCCTCTCCTGTCCTCTCCTCTCCTTTCTTCCTATATGGCTTTTTCCTCTGCTATAGCCTTTCTGACTTTGCCAGCTATTCAGACAGGAACTTAATGGTTTCATCTTAAAGTTGAGCACACCCTGTTAATTTAAAAAAAAAAAGAGGGGGGCGCCTGGGTGGGTCAGTCGGTTAAGTGTCTGACTTCAGCTCAAGTCATGATCTCACATCTCGTGGGTTTGTATCCCACATCAGGCTCTGTGCTGACAGCTCAGAGCCTGCAGCATGCTTCAAATTCTGTGTCTCCCTCTCTCTCTGCCCCTCCCCTGCTCATGCTCTGTCTCTGTGTCTCTCTCTCTCAAAAATAAATTTTAAAAAAAGGAGGAGCTTAGGGTTTCTTTCTTGAAACCTTTACATGGACATTTTCAACACCAAAGACTTTGAGTTCTATCTTATGTAAAAGATAATTTCAGTCAGAGATATGTAGGTCATTCAATACTAATTTGGAAGGACAAGGGTCACTGATTCTCAGAACCTTCCCATAATTTTCATGGGAGCCACTGGAGTTGGTATTATAAATAGAACCCTGTTTTAACTAGCATAAAGGAATATCAACATTGTTCCTGTAACTACACCTCTTCCTTCAAATAGAAGCTATTGAGCAAGTAGAGAAATGATAGACTTATATTCTTGATTTATAGGAAAGCCCACCCCACCCAAGTCAGCCACATGCACACATACACACAAAGTTTGATGGGAGAGGAAGGCTGTTTTGCCAAAAGGAGAGATTGCTGGTTTCCAAGCTATGTCATCTGAAAGAGGAAACAGTGCTCCATCTATGTTAACCTGTTCTTGCTCTCTAATTGTATCTGAATGCAATGTGAGACAGTCTTAATTTTAAGCTATTACCTAAAACACTGTGTTGATGACTTTGGGAGCATTTATAGTTGAAGACTATGGAATAGAACAACAATGACATGTACTTCCTTGCTATTGGTTCAAGAGAGGTTTTGAAAAATGGTAGGGTACTGCTCTGAAACTTTAAATCTTACAAAATGACCAAACTACTTGCCCACTGTGAACCGTTATAACTTGTATGTAGTTTGAAGAAGAAATTCAGTGTTGTGCTCAAACTTCTTAGTTATCCTATCATTTTATAGCCCTAACAACCAGAAAACATCCTTTACTAAATGTCCAATTAGTATATACCTCATAGGAGAGCTATATACATGGTGCTTATAATGTGTATGGATACAAAATATATTGAAGTTGACAGTTCAACATTTTGAAAAAAAACTCATATTTTACTAAGAATATTCAACTATTAACTTGGTAAGATAATTAAATACAGACACTGCATAAATATTTCACCAAAAGAAAAACACATTGTTAAACAGACGTCACAATGAATAGGACTAATGAAAGGCTCTATTAAACAGGACTTTTCATTCTATAGCAGTCTTTACATCCACATATGCAAAACTTTGCTAATAAGAGCTATCAACCCAACCAAAGAAACAATCTTATTCTGCTGAACTAAGATTCCTAATAGTAGTTTATTAAAGTAAGAATCTACCTGTATTTGGTCCTTGGTCTGTTTACCTTGAGTCTTATGGCTTATATTCTATAGCTCAACATGGAAAGAAATCCTTTTTCCTCCTCAAAGACCACTGACCTAAAGAAAAATTTAAATTTTTTTAAACATTTATGTATTTTTGAGAGACAGAAAGAGAGAGCATGAGCAGGGGAGGGGCAGAGAGAGGGAGACACAGAATCCAAAGCAGGCTCCAGGCTCTGAACTGTCAGCACAGAGCCTGATGCGGGACTCGAACTCATGAACAGTGAGATCATAACCTGAGCCAATGTCAGATGCTTAGCTGACTCAGCCACCCAGGCGCCCCTGACCTTTTCTTTAGAAAAATTCTAACGTCCCAGGAGTGAAAAAAATCTTAATGTTTTTGCCTTCTTTGTTTTATGAGAGAAATATTATACTACTCTCTTGTAAATAGTTTTTTGATAGCTCTTCAACTCCTAATTTTAAATGTTAATTCTACTGTGCATGGGCTAACCAGCATAGACTACACAGAAAGAACTTGTTCTCTAGGGCAACAGCAAGCTCATTAAAGGAATGGCTCATTTAAGCCTAAGTTTTTATTCCTTTAGGGAATTCCTTTGTCCATCTGTACTGAGTTCCACTGCTATCCAACAAGGAAGAGAAAAAATATATTATGTCTCAGTAGTATATATTTATTGTGTGAGCCAAAATTCACCTCTCTGAAGTCACTCTGACCTCCCTACAAAAGAACTGAGCACCTCAAGTCATCTTAAAAGATTTTTTAAACATTAACAAAAGTAAAGTGGGGGAGCTATCATGCAATGTAGGAGATTTGTGTATCTTTAAGTGTAATAACACTGTTTTATTCATTCATTCTGCAAATATTTATTGAGTGTCTGCTTTATGCTGGCACTGTACCTAGGTACTGATGGTGGTAAATAAGACAGATTAGGCTCACATACCAGGAGCACTTGCCTGTGCCAGGAATTGCACTAAACATTTATTTGATCCTTTTAATTTGATCCTTATAGCAATGTATAATCTACAATGCCTACAAAGGTAGGTATTCTTAGTCCCATCTTACAAATTAGAATACTAGAGCTTAGAAAAATTGATTTGCCTAAGGTCACACAGCTAGTAAGTGGTTAAGGCAGAGTTTGAATCCATGTGTATCTGCCTGTTAACCATTGGCTACCATGTCCCCAAAGTGTCATCTAGAAGTATGAATTTTTTCCACAAGGAAAAATTACCATCCCCAAGACTTCTTGAAAACTTTTATCTTAGGGGATTACAGAAAACCCCTTAAAAAAAGAAACCACTTAAGTTTATGCAAATAAGCCGCATGATTTGTAGTATACATAATTCATTGTGTTTATGTTTGTGGAAGTGCAACTTAGGTTTTGGGGGAAAAATAGAATCTCCTAATCCTGAGGATTTAATTTGTAATTTTATGGATAGAAAACAAGAATAAATAATGCCAGATTTCACTTCTTAGGTTTTATTTTTTTAATGTTTATTCATTTTTGAGAGAGAGAGAGAGAGAGAGAGAGAGAGAGAGAGAGAGAGAGGGAAAGAGAGGGAAAGAGGGAGAAGCAGGCAGTGGGGGGGACAGAGAAACCAAAGTGGGCTCTAAGCTCATAGCAGTGAGCCCAATGAGGGGCTCAAACCCACAAACTGTGAGATCATGTCCGACACTCAGGCAACTGAGCACCCATGTGCCCCTACTTCTTAGGTTTTAAATTCCTAATTAAAGTTTGAAAACATGGAGATCCTGTAAATCTGCTTTTTCCTTTGTTTTCAATGGAGAAAATCCTGAGTTTCTGCTTTAGAAAGTGAGTAGTGTCACCTGTCATTTTAAAGAGGTCTTGTCATGAAATTACATCCATTTCCTATGTGGTTTTTTAGATTGGTATTGCTAAAGATTTTTAACATTATGCATTTTTGCAACTGTAGGCATAATTTATATCATCTCTTGGTCTTGGCAGAAGGCCATATCTACGTATAAGGTAGAGATTCTTCATCCATACTATAAGCCATTCATCCAATACCAATGGAATAAAATGAGAACCAAGAGACATTACTAAAGGACATTTCAGTGAAATGTCTCCATTCACTATTGACTTTTAATGTTAATATTTAAAGAAGAGATACTTTAATGATGATAAGTCTTCCTTTCATCGTAATGATACATCATCTAGAATTTATCTTCCACTTGGGACTCCAAACTCCTTATCATTCAATTTTACAATGAGGTAGATTGATCCTCAATGAAAGAGTGAAAGAAAACCCAACAATTATAGCCTACTGCTTTGGGCTTGGTGATATGGCAAAAGCAATACAAGTACATGTTCACACATAAGTATTTTAAGCAATACAAATATTTTAAACTTTTTGTTAAGTTTATTTATTTATTTCTGAGAAAGAGGGAGGAGGGGCAGAGAGAGAAGGAGAGAGAGAATTCAAAGCAGGCTCCACACTGTCAGCACAGAGCCCAACACAGGACTTGATCTCACAAACTGTGAGCTCATGATCTAAACTGAAATCAAAAGTTGGACACTTAACTTACTGAGCCACCCAGGCACCTCATAAGCAATATAAATATTTTGAAATTCTCTTTCATTTGATGAGAATGGAAGAATTCTCTAGAAATTTATATTTAAGAATGAATATTTAGATAGCCTTACATTTTTATCACAATCTGAGAGCTGGCAAAAATTCTTTACAAAATTATTCTACTTCTCTTCAGTTGGATCACAGGTACCACCCTGATCATCGCTGGCTCACTTTGGCCCAGTGAAAAAGGCAACAGATGCTGCTAATTCGTTTTCTAAGCTTTACTCTTTGAAGTCAGCCCTCTATAAGTAAGATATTTGTATTAAATGCTTTTGTTCTTTTTGATAAACTTCTATCCTGCCTCTAAGTGTATGGCAGATGTAAAATTGCCTATTGTTTCTGGAAGATGGATGACTCAGACACTAAATTAAATTCACTGTTAATGTTAACCACAGGTGAAAATGAGGCCAAAGTGGGCCATTCTCTTATTATTCCTAGTTTGATGTGTCTTTTAAAATGTTAAATTCAAAAGATTTTATGTGCCTAAGAATATAGGATAATTTGGAGGGAGGATACTGAATTCAATTATCTACATTGTCCTATACCCTCTGTCAGTGAGCTCACCCTGCCTATCCCCAGTACTTAGGGTTGCAGTGGAGAACTATTTTTTTCCCTCACTGATCATTTGAACTTTAAATCCAGGTGGTTAGAGGGACAGTTCTTCTATTCTTCTACTTTCCCTCTTGGCCAGTGTCTTTCATGACCAATTAGTTCCTAAACTCCTGCACCAAGTAGCCCTGATACTGTGACAGCCCCCTACTCCAGTAAACAGTCTTCATAGGTGATATTTTTTTCACTTAAGTCAAGGACAATCTCCTGGAATTCTATGGGTTTGTTCTGTCACTCTGGTGTGTACCTTTTCTTCTCTCTTCTTAGTGCTGAATGATCCCTAACCCCTGGAGAAAGTGACCTGATTCTTCCAGAGCAGTTTAATAGGTTCTGATGCTAGAACATGCTCTGAAACTATTCAGAAACAGGAAGACCCTGCTTGTAAATGGAAATCTTGAGAATTATACCCTTTAGTGCAGGGCTGCTCTGAAAAGAATTCTAAAATTGACAGTATCTATGCTTGATAGAATGTTCTGACATCAGAATCATATTACTCCTTTCATCTACTGTCCACCATGTAGTCCCTACCCCCATCCTAATCCCCCCCAAAATATTCTTTTATCACTGCTCTGTCCCTTCAGTCTGGCCTACAAAAACTACCCTTTAGGCTTTGCTTTCACATGTTCTAGCTTTGCATGACTGTGCCTGACACTGCCATTCACACAGCAGGTGCCAGCACTGATGAGCTGCCTCGTTGTGTTCTGTTGACATGAACTTCACAGAGATTAGGTTAAATCTGGTGTCCCCCACCTGACAAAAAAGCCCGATGCTAAGTTTGGCTGAGCTTTGCTCTCTGTGCACTGTTACCCACTGCAACATCAGGAAAGAGACATACCCATTGGTGCTTAAAGAAAAACCAAAGAAAAGACTCCTCAGAAAATGCCATGTTGAATAACCTGCTATCAAGTTAACAAGTGAAAGGGTATGTTTATGTGCCAGGCACTAAAGGCAATGTGTTTGCCTAGAGACTATGCAAGTGCAGCTGAGGAGTGAGCTGGAGGGAAAGGGGTTTATGTGTACCGACTCGAAGCAGAAGAATCCTGAAGAGAAAGGTGATAGATGTAGCAATAGGGGTTGGGGGGGGTCATATAAAATATATTAGGAATGAAAGAAAAATATCTATCCTATTTAAATATAGGAAAGCCTCACTAACTCAGCCTAATTAGAGTAAAATCCGTCTGAATCATGGAATATTTTTAAACACATTTTTATTACTTTCAAGCACTGGACATGCTAGTAATTCAAACTAGACTAACAGCATCATACAGCACCTCAGGGAAGGAGCTTTAAGAATCATTGGCAATTAGCATATCAATTATTTGTATGTAAGTGGATGTGCACAAAGTGCACAAAAAGTTTATTCTCTTAAGTAGGACAAACATTCCCCAGTGCAATCCTGTTTACACCATTAATTTGCTTAGCTATCCCTTTTTATGCCAAGATAGATGTATGTAAGACATGCTTATTTCCTCAGGGAAGAATGAATCGCTTCTCTGTGTTTAGTCCAGTAACTAAGAAGCAGAGAACCACTTGATTGGTTTGGGATTTCCAGGATATGGAGTTTTGAATTTGCATACAGACTAGAGAGATTTCATATGGAGAAGATCTGGCAGCCATTGCTAGAGACCCAGTTTCCCCATCTGGATTTCATTGAAGTGATCTGGATTTCATCAAGCAACAGGACACTGATCCTAAATGATCTACCAGACACTCTAACATAGGCATGTTTAAAATACATCCTGCCCCAGAAAAATAACTGTTAAAATATGATGAGTTGGAGTTATTCTATGTGCAGTATTTTAAAGTAATAAAAATGCATTTCTTTTTAAGTCCCACAAAAACCATGCAATATCAAGTTAATGATGAAAATCAATCCCCAAACTCTTTCTTACACACCTCATTGTGTGACGGCATTGCAGAAATTTCCAATCATCTGGGAAAGGATATTTTATTTTGATGAGCTGCACCAGGTGCTAACTATATGGCAGGATTTCGTCTTTGAATCTTACGGAGGCCCTCCTCGGTTGAGAAGAGTGAGGGAAGGGCTAGGGGCATGTTTATTGTTAACAAATCATGATTTTCTACCAAAGTTTGAAAATCAGAGCAGTTGAATTGAAAAAGAAGTATCAGGTATATAGGGAGTGTAGAAAATATGATTAGGAAATGAGAAACAGAGATACAGGCCTCTATTTCTACCCATACATATTAAACTATGCTCTAGGTAAATTGTAAAGTCTGAAAGACTTAGTAAAAACTAAGCACAGAGAGCATGAGCACAAGCAGTAAATATACACACAAATGTTGCAACTACAGTTTGGAACGATTCCAGCTCTCTCCTTTCCCCCAACGGCATCACTATCCAGGGTCTGCAAAGGCCAAATAGCTGTTTGGCTTCCAATCTGATTTTTTGCCCAAGAAATCAGAGAAGTCGGTTTCAATTTTAATAATATATTCTCCCAACTTCTATCTAACAGAAAGGCACTTGTGTTTCTGCCCCTTCTTAAAGTGAATTTATTTTTGGTGAAAGGTAATAGATTGGCAGCACTGGAAAAGGAATTACTGTATTCCCAGAACAGGTATAACCGGGCAGTGACACTATGAAATTGCTCTCTGCCTTTGGGGAACATTAGAGTACTATTTGAGAAGTCAGTGCTATGGTGTGCTGTGCTGAACTCAACAGTATCATAGTAGGCTGAAAGAATTAGCATAGCACTCAAAGGGCCTGACTTAAGGCCATTCATTTATTCATTCAACATTAGGGAGTGCTTATAATGTGTCTGGTGCTGGGAGAAGACTTTTGCAAATGTTCTATCATGTAATCCTCACAATAATCCTGGGAGGGAGAGAATATTCTTGTTTTACAGAGAAGGAAACTGAGGTTCAGAGAAGTGAAGTGATTTGTCCAAGTTGCTATACAAGCACTTTGACCCCAGGTGCAGTGTTCTCCCTGAACCCTGTGCTGTGGAGGCTGCATAGAGGATGGATGAGACATATGCCCAAATAATGTGACACAGAGCAGAATGCAATATGTGCACTATGTGAGTGGTCCTGGTGGTTGCAGAGCAGTGAAATGTCCTACCCCAGAACAAATTAAGAGTTATTAGTACATCTAGCCTTAGGATTTATATTCTCTAAGTCTTCTTCCATTTTGGTTTTGTTTGGTTTTTTGGTTGGTCTGTTTGTTCTAGCTTAGCTCTCCAAACCAGCCTGCCTCTTCCACACCCTACCCCTGCCCAGATAATACACACTCTGCTTTCTGGGGCCTCTGGCCTTTCAGAATAAGAGCTGAAGAGCACTGGGGTTGAGTGAAAAGAGCACTGAATTCGAATTAGAATTAGATAGAATTACAATTCTAATTCTAACTCTGATGACTCACTCCAGACTACTGATAAGGTCCTTTATTTCTGAATGACTCACTTTCCCCTGTGTGAATAAGAATGGTTTATTCCAAAGAGGTAAAGAGATAAGTAATAATAAACTAAAAATAGTGCACGGCCCTTTTGGTTGCCAAGATGACATATATAACTAATGAGTAGAATTACAACAAGGCATGTTAGAAAGAAATGCCAATTAGAATTCATGTTTCTAGGGGCGCCTGGGTGGCTCAGTCGGTTAAGCGGGGGGGGGGGGGGGGGGGGGGGGGCCCGACTTCGGCTCAGGTAATGATCTCGCGGTCCGTGAGTTCAAGCCCCGCGTAGGGCTCTGTGCTGACAGCCCAGAGCCTGGAGCCTGTTTCAGATTCTGTGTCTCCCTCTCTCTGACCCTCCCCCATTCATGCTCTGTCTCTGTCTGTCTCAAAAATAAAATAAATGTTAAAAAAAAATTAAAAAAAAAAAAGAATTCATGTTTCTATATAATGGACTCAGCCGTGAGAGAAAAGATGCCCATGTAAAATGTTAAGAAACTGCATTTTGACAAATATCATATGACTTCACTCATATGAGGACTTTAAGACACAGAGCAGATGAACACAAGGGAAGGGAAACAAAAATAATACAAAAACAGGGAGGGGAACAAAACATAAGAGACTCTTAAATATGGAGAACAAACAGAGGGTTACTAGAGGGGTTGTGGGAGGGGGGGATGGGCTAAATGGGTAAGGGGCATTAAGTAATCTACTCCTGAAATCACTGTTGCACTATATGCTTATTAACTTGGATGTAAATTTTAAACTTTTTTTAAAATACTCTGTATGATACCATTAAAAAAAAAAAGAAAGAAACTACATCTTGAAAATTAAAACAGCCAAAGGGGGATATGATGATTGTTTGTTGGGAGTGGTGGTTGGTTAGGGGGTTGAAGTTTGTTTTATTTTGTGGCTTTGGGTTTTTTGTTTTGTTTTTTGTACTAAAGATGTTAATGAAACCAGTATAGTTTGTCTGATGCTAAAACCAGACAGAGAAACATAGGAAATTAGATGTCTTTTGATGTCTTCTGAATATGGCCAAGAGGCACCCATGGCCCCAAACAAACTCTCACTACAGGGAGCCCTCACCCAATTCTCTGCATCACTGAACCATTTGTAAAAAATATTCAGGAATCACTGAGGCATTTACCATATGCTACATCCCCTGGAAGGTTGAGTGTTTGCAGAATGAGTCAGCAGTACCTGAGTTGAGACAGGATTGAGGGAATTTAAAGAAAACATACCTGTGAAAAGTTGAAGAGCTCCCATTTGGGACTTAATTAGTGACACTTTGGGTCCTTAACACAATACCCCTCTGAATCCCATCCAATGCAATAGGTTTAAAATTTATATTCTAGAAAAGATTTTGCTGCTGGCAATAACTTTTCTCAGGCTGATTTTGGGAGCTAACATCATTAATAACAAATATTTCTCCCTCCTCTCCCTCTGCATTCTACCCTTTTTGGTTTTTCAACTTTGAATTCCTTGGTTTTTAATCTCTGTTGAGGAAATCTCTAGAGGGTGCTGAGGGTGCTTGTTGGAAAACATAAAGACAATAAGGCTAGTCTAAGCTGGTTTACAAGTTAGAAAGTCAGGAGATAAGCCTGCACCATCAGAGGTCTGGCTAGAATGACAAATTTGGGGTACCAGATCCTACTATCAGCATTGATTACAGGTAACTGTGACACCACCTCTGGCATCCCATTTCCCTGAGTTGAATCCTTTAGGACTTTAAGTATTTAAAAACAAATAAAGCAAACAAAACCAGGTTTTGCCCCTAGTATTTAGAGATAAAGTGGCACAACTGAATGACCTCAAGGGCACACCATAGAAGCTGTGGTCTACCCTGATAGAATA
Organism: Panthera tigris; assembly: GCF_018350195.1. Lineage (NCBI taxonomy): Eukaryota > Metazoa > Chordata > Mammalia > Carnivora > Felidae > Panthera > Panthera tigris. The sequence goes on along the minus strand of NC_056677.1, from coordinate 58,794,220 downwards.
AAAAAAGGTGGGGGATAATTCTACAATTTAGTTCTTGGGCTTTTCCTTTTATCTAAAAGCATCTTTAATGTCATCACCTCTGGCTTTTATCCTCCTTAGGCACCCACGGCCTTTCCCCAAATCAATGCCTGTAGAAACAACTGCCACAGCATCTCTTCCTCATTTGCATAGCCTTGTCTGAAAACCAGACTGCTGAATACTGAAAGATTAGGTTTCTCATCAAGAAAACTGAATTTCAAATGAATATCGTGTGTGTTTATAGGGAAGTTACTAATGTAGTGTAATGAGATGCCTGTCCGTCCCCCAAACCACCACCTCCTCCATTCCCCCACCCCCGCCTCCTTTCTGGGGAAGACATTTTATACTTTTCCAAAACCTAAAATTAATTATTTGCAGTGTAGCAAACACTACTGTTACAGTGGTTAGGGAAACTTTCCCAAAAACAATCTAGACTGATATTTTACTCATTTATTCATTTAATGATTATTTATTGAATGCCTACTATGTATAAGGCATTGATTCTACCTGCAAGGAAGTTAGTGGAAATTTTAACATTATAGATACATAAAGGAATATACATATGTATTCATAGTCACACATATTTAAATAAAATAAAAATGTGGAAAGTTATAAGAACCATAAAAAATAAGATGCTATTGGTACTCAAAAGGAGAAAATACTTGAGAAAAAGACTTAATTCAGGAGGTAACATTTGATTTGGGTTCTAAAGGGTAGGTAATTAGTATATCTTTACAAAGTGTGAATATGTATGTGTTTATGAAATCTGGGTCAAATTTAAATAGACAGAGAATATAGGGAAGGATGTTCTACACAGAGGATACAGAAATATCAAAGTCAGGAGAGACTGAGCTATGTACAAAGGACAGCTGTTTAGTTTGGCTGTACTGACTGTAAAGTGCATGAGAGGGACAAGTTGCAAAGAAAATTGGAAAAGTGGGTGGGCATCACGTCATGCAAGAGCTGGAATTCTTAGCTATGAAAATTTGTAACATATTCCATAAGCATTTGGGGAGCTGCTGAAGATTTTAGAATGAGGGAATAATATAATCAGAGCTTGCTCAGAAAGATTAACACTTAAAAAAAAATAATGCTGTGGCCACTACTGCTGTTACACAAAATAATATGTGTGAAGTGGCTGGCACAAACACCTGATGAGTTCAGGAAGTCATAGAAGTAGGTATATTGTAGTAGTTTAGAGCATGGACTCTGGTGCCAGGATGCCTGGGTTTAAAACCCAGCTCTGCCACTTAATAGCTGTGTATCTTACACATATTTCTTAACCCCTCTGTGCTGCTGTTTCCCCATCTGTAAAATAGAATTAATAATAATACCTATCTTATAAATTGTTAAGAGAGTCAAATGAGCTAATATATATAAAGCGCATAGAAGAGTGCTATGTTTTAAATAAACATAGCTCAATAAATGTTAGCTGCTATTATTATCATATTTTTTTTTACCTACGAAGGAGATGGAACTTGAGCTATCCTTTAAAGAGTAGATATGAGGGGCTCCTGGGTAGCTCAGTCAGTTAAGCAACCAATTCTTGGTTTCAGTTCAGGTCATGATCTCACAGTTCTTAAATTCAAGCCGTGTGATATCAGCATGGAGCCTGCTTAGGATTCTCTGTCTCTCTGTCCCTCCCCCACTCATGGTCACTCTGTCTCTCTCTCAAAATAAATAAACTTAAAAAAATTTAAATAAAATAAAGAGTAGATATGATGTACATGTGTAGAAAGTTGACTTGCAGGCACAAAGAAGTTTATGACAAAAAGCATACTTAGAAAGTGCAAGGTGACTGAGGAGAACCATGGACAGTTTAGTTTGCCTACAGAATAATATGGGTTACTCTTGCACTGTTGGTGGGAATGCAAATTGGTGCAGCCACTCTGGAAAACAGTGTGGAGGTTCCTCAAAAAATTAAAAATAGACCTATCCTATGACCCAGCAATAGCACTGCTAGGAATTTACCCAAGGGATACAGGAGTACTGATGCATAGGGGCACTTGTACCCCAATGTTTATAGCAGCACTCTCAACAATAGCCAAATTATGGAAAGAGCCTAAATGTCCATCAATTGATGAATGGATAAAGAAATTGTGGTTTATATACACAATGGAGTACTATGTGGCAATGAGAAAGAATGAAATATGGCCTTTTGTAGCAACGTGGATGGAACTGGAGAGTGTTATGCTAAGTGAAATAAGCCATACAAAGACAGATACCATATGTTTTCACTCTTATGTGGATCCTGAGAAACTTAACAGAGACCCATGGGGGAGGGGTAGGAAAAAAAAAGAGGTTAGAGTGGGAGAGAGCCAAAGCGTAAGAGACTCTTAAAAACTGAGAACAAACTGAGGGTTGATGGGGGGTGGAAGGGAGGGAGGGTGGGTGATTGGTATTGAGGAGGGCACCTTTTGGGATGAGCACTGGGTGTTGTATGGAAACCAATTTGACAATAAATTTCATATATTGAAAAAAAAATAAAAATTAAAAAAATAAAAATTTAAAAAAAAAGAAGAATATGGGTTAAGGAGTTACAGGAAAATAAGATAAAAAGGTAGGGTAGAATCCGATCATGAAGAACTTTGAATTAAAGGCTAAGAATTTTAAGCATTATCTAAAGACAATACAGGGACATTGAAGGGTTTTGAATAAGGAGGTGACATGATCAAAATAATCCCTAAGGAAAATTAATCTGATGGTAGTTAGTGTATGTGCATGATGGATTGGAGAAGTAAGAGACTTGAGACAGAAAAATTAATTAAGAAGCTATTGATGTACTCTACAAAAGAGGTCATAAGGGCCAATACTGTTGTGGGAATGGAGAGGAAGGAATGGGAGAGAGATTGGTGCAGGACTGGTTAACTGAAGAGGAGCAGAGAAAGGGAGAAATCACAAAGAGCCTCAGAGTTTTGAACATGACTAACTGAAAGGATAGGGTATCATTAGAAGAGACAAGGAATAGAGAAGGAGGTAAGATAACAGGTTCAGCACAGTCAAAATGGAGCTGTAAATCACAGCTGACATTGTGGAAATTGACAAGCTGATCCTAAAATTTATATAAAAATTCAATACAGAATAGTCACAACAATCTTGAAAAGGAAGAACAAGGTTGGAAGATATACTTCCCAACTTCAAAACTGACTAAAAAGGTACTGTAATCAAGACAGTGTGGTGCTGGCATGAGGGTCACACTCATCAGGGTCGAGAAATACAGTCAATTTTACCCAAAGGGTGCCAAGAATTGGGAAGAATAGTCTTTTCAACAGATGGATCTGGGACAACTGGATATCAACATGCAAGAGAATGAATCTAGACTTTTACCTCACACCATATACAAAAATTAAGTCCAAATAATCTAAATGACAGAAATAAAACTACAAAATTCTTAGAAGAAAACACATATGTAAATATTCATGACCTTGAATTAGAAAATGTTCTGTTAGATATGACACCAAAAGCACAAGTAACAAAAAAATATAGATAAATTGGATTTCAACAAAATTAAAAACTTTTGTGCTTCAAAGGATACTATCAAGAAAATGAAAGACAACCTGTAGAATGGGAGAAAAATTTTGCAAACCATGTATCTGATAAGAGACTTGTATTTAGAATATACAAATACTTACAACTCAATATTAAAAAGACAAATGGCCCGATTTAAAAATGAGCAAAGGACTTGCAGAGGCATTGCTCTAAAGAGGATATACAAATGGCCAAAAAGGACATGGAAAAATACTCAATTAGTCATCAGTGAAATACAAATTAAAACCACCATGAGATACCACTTTATACCCACTAGAATGGCTATAATAAAACAAAACAGAAAATAACGAGTATTGGTGAAGATGTGGAAGAAATGGAACCCTCATATATTATACATTGATGATGTGAATGTAAACTGGTGCCACCACTGTAGAAAACAATCTGGAAGTTCCTATAAATGTTAAACAAACATACAGTTAGCATATGACCCAGAAATTCGACTCCTGGGTAGGTAACCAAGAAAAATGAAAACTTATCTACACAAAAACTTATACACAAATGCCCATAACAGCATTTTTCAGTTATCCAGAAAGTAAAAATAACTCAAATGTCCATCAGCTGATGAATGGATAAAGAAAATTTGGTATATACAAATAATGGAGTATTATTTGGTCAAAAAAAGGAACAATGTACTGATACATGCTACAACATGAATGAACTGTGAACATGTTATATACTAAGTGAAAGAAGCCAGTTACAAACCACATATTATATAATTCCATTCATATGAAAAGTCAAAATCAGACAAATCCATAAAGACAGAAAGTAGATTAGTGGTTGCCAAGGCCTGGGGATTGAAGAATGGTAGGGATAGGCAATAACCACTAATGGGTACAGAGTTTCTTTGGGGGATGATGAAAATGTTCTGAAATTCATTGTGGTAATGGCTGTACAACTCTGTGAATATACTAAAAGCTGTTGAATTGTACACTTTAAATGGGGGAATTGTATGTTATGTGACTATCAATAAATTTCAGGTTTTTTAAAGATTTAAAAATATTTTTAATGTAGCTGTAGCCATTGATGATCAACTACAGATTTTTGAGTAGTATCAACTATTAGTTGCTTCTGAGAAGTTAGAAAAGATAACAGAGAAAAAGCTTTGGATATCATAACCAACAGGTCTCTCTCCTTTCAAGAGAGAAACTGAGAACAGTAAGATCAGAAACTGGATTGCAAAAAGAATACTTAAGTGACCAGTGGGTAAATTTGGCAGTGCTGAGAAGGGGAGGAGGAGATAGGAAACTTATAACCTAAAGGAACAGAATCAGTAGAAAGGCAGAGACTAAAGATGTAAGAAAGAGCTTATTGGTGTTACGTGGCCCTTAGAGGAACAGAAAAGAGGATCTAGTGCCTGGGTGGTAAAATAGCCTCAAGGAAAAGGAGGAATATGAGGAAAAACATTGTCAGGTACAGAAGAGGTAGAGGAAGGCATTCATTACACATAGCTTCAACCGGCTCAGTCAAGTATGAGGCAGGAGAAAGTTTAATCTGTAAAGAAACACATCAAACTTTTTCTGCCTCATACTTGACTGAGCTAGTTGAAGCTATGTGTAATGAATCAGCAGTTACCTCTGGAAAAGGAGTGGAGATGGAGAGAGATTTTGCACTTTTATTTGATAGACTTTTATATTTATTTTATTTTTTAGCGTCAAGAATGTGCTCTCATTGTATTTGTATTTTTAAAAAATTAGATTAGATGCTGCAAGAAATGTAATTGTTTATCAATAAGAGGTGAAGCAAATGATTGCCAAGCTGCACAGAGGGAGTGGCACATATTAAACAGTCAGTAAATGCTTATGGAATTTGTTGAACTGGAGTTGTAAGCATAAACTGTAGAGGAAGCAATTGGTTTGACTTCTCAGCTTTCTCCAGCAGAACAGAGCAGAAAATTCTGACAGAGTGGTTTATCCAAGGACTTAAGGATTAACAGGACAAAAACAACAAAGGTGTGAGGGAATTAAGTATGCTACCAGGGGTTTTTAAAATGACTAACTATATTATTCAAAATTAGTAGTGAAGCGGGGCGCCTGGGTGGCTCAGTTGGTTAAGCGTCTGACTTCAGCTCAGGTCATGATCTTACACTCTGTGAGTTTGAGCCCCGCATTGGGCTCTGTGCTGACAGCTCAGAGCCAGAAGCCTGCTTCAGATTCTGTGACTCCTTCTCTCTCTGCCCCTCTGCCTCTCGCACTCTGTCTCTCTCTCAAATATAAATAAACATTAAAAAAAACATTTAAAAAAATGAGTAGTGAGGCAAATGAGGTCAAAAGATAGACTAGTGGACTTTGAAAATAGGAGAAAGACAAGAAAGCAGGAGTTAAAACAAGAATAAAGAACAAGTTCAACGAGAAAATGGAAAACTGTACACCTAAAAAGCAGTTCCAAGTTCAGGGTGTTAGAGCATTTCCAAGCACTTCCTTGTCAGGTCCCAAAGCATGGCCTATGCCTAGCAATAACTAAAGTGGAGTGCAGGTGGACATCACTGTTGTTCAAAAGGTGAAGAAACTGTGATTTCAGAGAATTAGAAGGGTCACAGGGGGAAGGAGCAGGTCTCTTTTGTTCAATAGCAAACCCATTTCCCAACATAGTGCCTGGTATACAGTAGGCATTTAGTTAACATTTTTTGAATGAATGGATGGATATTATAGCACTTATCATAGTTATTTGTTTTCCTATCTTCTTCCCCTACTGGGCAATAAGGTCCTTGAATTTTACTTATTTCTGTATCTCTAGTGCCTAGGATAGGCAGAATAGGTGCTTGAATCAAGATCTAAGGAAGCAAATGAGTAGTGAACTGCAAAGAATAATGACAGAGAAAGGGAGAGACAGAAAACTTGTGAATCAGGTGCTAATGTCTTCAAGGGAGGTGAAAGAATACCTTGTAGGTCTATAGAAAGGACCTTAGATAGCCTTTGAGTAGTATAAGCAAATGGCATTGACTCAAAAGAGGAGAAATTGGTAAGAGGAAAGAAGACTGGATTTGGAAGTAGCAGTAGGACAAAGAATATTTCAATTTCTCTTCCCCCCCCCACCCCTGTGAATTCTAGAGGAATTGGCACAGTGTGTTTTCTACTCTGACCACCCCCCATCCCCACCCAATCTGTCACCTAGCCCTCTCATTATTCCCCAAATTTACCTTATCTTGCTTCCTGTTGCTCTCATGCTTCAATACCCTTTTTGCCAATCCCTCTGCCTCCAGACATTCTCTCTTTGGCCTTCCATGCAACAGCAAAAATCAAAGTTCCTAAGCATCATTCAGCAACATCAGTATTTATATTTCTCCAGTGACTCCCATTTGACTGTCAAGCCAAATGAAAACTTCCACTCTTGAATTTAAGAGGATCCACCATGTAGCCCTCACATGTAAACTGTCCTCACTTGCAGTTGCTTTGAAGTTTACACTGTGTGCAAATTACCTTACCTTTCCAAAGCTTCTAATTACCCTTTTCTCCATCCATCCATAGCCCTCTTCATCAGAACTCCCTGAGGACTCGTTTTCTCTTCCTGGCTAAAAAAACTGTTCCAGAAACACGTTGCCTTTCTTTATCCTTTCCTCTGCCCTAGTACCAAACACTCATGAATGTTATATGTATACACTTTCCTTGTGTGTCAATATGTGATGCCCTATCAATTGTATCATAGAAGTATCTCCCAAATCCATCTCTTCTTCCCTGACCTTGCTGCCACTGGCCTGGATTGTTGCAAAAGCCCCCTGATAACCTTCAATGTATCTTATGCTATAGCCAGAGTATCTTTTCTTTTCTTTTCTTTTTTTAATGTTTGTTTATTTTTGAGGGAGAGAGCGAGCAGGGAAGGGGCAGAGAGGGAGACAGAGGATCCGAAGTGGGCTCTGTTCTGACAGCAGAGAGACCAACACAGGGCTGGAACCCACAAACTGTGAGATCACAACCCAAGCCAAAGTCGGACACTAGCCGACTGAGCCATCCAGGTGCCCCCAGAGTATCTTTTCAAAATGTAAATCTGATCATTCCCCCAACACACATACACACATGTAAATACACAGACACATGCAATGTTTGAGATATTTCATACTCCTAAAGTAAAAGCCCACTCATTAGCCTGCCTTGGCATATCTGTGGCCCTTTATGCCCTAAACCACATTTACTTCATTAGCTTTACTCCCACTACTGCTTGTTTCAAACCATCATGCTCTTACGTATGCAGTTCCTTCTCTGAAGCTAGTCCCCTACTAATGACTCTTACAACCATCCCTGCTTCCAACTCCACTACCTTCACCCCACATGCCTGTAAACTTTTCCTCATCTTTCTTTTTACTTTTTATTTTGATAATTATGGTTTCAAGGGAGTTTGCAAAGAAATGTACAAGAAAGTTCCATGCACCCATCTTCCAGCCTCCTCCAATGTTCACATCTTGCACAATTATAATTCAACATCAAATCAAGAATATGATATTGGTATAATTCATAGAGCTTATTTCAGTTTTCATCAGTTATACATGCACTCTGTGTGTGTGTGTGTGTGTGTGTGTGTGTGTGTGTGTGTGTGTGGCTCTATGAGATTTTTATCACATGTGTAGTTTTGTATAACCAAAACCACCACCACAATCAAGATACAGAACTATACCATCACCACAAAGTTGTCTCATACTACCATCTTATAGCCATACCCATCCCTAACTACTGGCAACCTCCATCTGTTCTCCATCCCTCAAATTGTTATTTAACAAATGGTATGTAATGGAATTGTGCAGTATAGATTTTGGATTGGCCTTATTCAACCAACATAATTCCAGTGAGATCCAAACAAGTTTTTTTGCATTTATCAATAGTTTGTTTCTTTTTATTGATAAGCAAGATTCCAGTGGCATGGATATACCACAGTTTGTTTAATCATTCACTTGTTGAAGTACATCTGAGTTGTTTCCTGTTTGGATTATTACAAATAAAGTTGCTATGCACATTTGTGTACAAGTTCCTATATTAAAATAAGCCTTAATTTCTCTGGTATAAACGCCTAAGAGTTCAATTGCTAGGTTGCATGGTAAGTCTATTTTTAGTTTTGGCATGAACTGCCAAACTATTTTCCAAAGTGGCTACACCATTTTACATTCCCACTCACAATCTATGTGTAATCTACTTTCTCCACATCCTCACTAGCGACTGATGTTATCACTATTTTTCATTTTTGCCATTTTAATAGGTGGCTCATTGTAGTTCTTCTCATCTTTTAAGACCCAAGTCAAAAGTTAGGTCTATAGAGCTTTTTCTAACATCTTCTGGAAAAGTCTATTACTCGCTTCACTGTGCCATCTCGGATACTTCATTTATCATTGTACTTTAATTACTGATTAACATAGTATGAGTCTTCCCCTCTGTTTAGAGCCACATAAAGATAAAAGCTGTGTCATATTCATCTTTGTTCCTGCAGCATCTGGTACAGTTTCATGCTAGATACACAGGGGGTACTCAGTAAATTTGTGCAAAATGAGGGATAGAATGAATGAAGAAACATTGGTCTTTCTTGCCTCCCTCTTCTTCCTGAAAGTTATAAACCTTTTTATAACAGAGATCATGCCTTCCTCTGTGTCTCCTGATAGCAAATGGGGTTCTCTGTACACGTAGATGCTTAATACATGTTAGCTAACTATTCAGGTGGCTTATTTTCCCTCTGCACCAGTAGATAAGCACATGAAAGAGAGAATAGGCTTGAGTATTCCTGTATTAAGGATCATATGTCATAAGTTTTATAATATTATTATAATCTCCACAATCACACAATATTTGTCTGCATAGATGAGAAATCAAAACAAAACACTCTTTTGAGTCAAAGAATGCCTCTGCAGCTGAGCACTTTTCAATAGTCTCGATACCCTGGTTACATATGAATTTGGGAGAATGGCATTTTATAGCCCTGAATTCTTTTTGCAGTTGCAAAAGGATCTGGAATTTTTCTGTTTTTGCTGCATTGGTATAATTTGACATGTTGATTATGAAGGGGTCATTAACCCCAACATTTTGTATCACTTTCTGACTCTGCATTTTCTCAACTCTGAAGTATGTTAATTTGCACTTGTTTATATGTCTCTGTAAGAGTTACTCAGTCCCATGAGAACTGGTATATGTTTTGTCTGAAAACTAGATTGTAAGCCCCGTGAGAGCAGGGACTTTCTAACTCCTAAGAATGCATTCTGGACAGTGTCAGTGTTCAATTAATGATAATACTAGAAGCCTAACTAAGGTCATCTGTCACATTGACAACTTCCTTTTCATCTATGATGCTTATAACTGTCAGGAAAAAAGCTGTTAGGTTGATTTGATACCACTGTATGATTCTACCCAAAATTATCCTCATTACTACTCACTACAACTTATTCTTTAGGGTACTTTCAGATTTATAATTTTGGATAAGTTGTTATTATTCTCTACCCTATAATACTCTGGTTACATATGAATTGGGGAGGGCTGTATTTCATAACCCAGAAGTCATTTAGAATAATAGAAAGTAAACTGATAACATCTATGCTTTCAAAGCATGTTAATTCTCTTCAGCAGTCTCCATTGATAACTAGATAATAAACTCCAAAGATGTTGGCAATCTTAAATTATCATAAATAATCCTTAACTATGCAGTGTATATGTCTTACTTTCTCAGATTATAAAATGGAGTAAACATATACACTATGTCCTATGGCTATTAAAGTTAAGTTAATATAAATATTTAAAGGAAGTTTGAGTTCTATAACATAAAGGTAAATTTGATTGTTGGTAAGGTGAAGGTGGAGGGAATTTTTTTTTTTTGTAAATCAGGTTTAGTAAGGTATAATTTACATACAGTCTGAATCACCCATTTTAGATGGAAAGTTTGATGAGTTTGACAAGTTGGGTTCCCCCCTTCACTATTTGCTGACTCAGCTATGTCTCCAATTGCCCCCCCCAGACCAAAATGACCTGTCATTTTCTGACATTTTATATCTTTTCTCTTTTCCACAGTGTACTAAAGGAGGTATACATAGCCTTTAATCCTAAAGCAGTGGTCTTACAGCTGGGAGCTGATACAATTGCTGGGGATCCCATGTGCTCCTTTAACATGACTCCAGTGGGAATTGGCAAATGTCTTAAGTACATCCTTCAGTGGCAATTGGCAACACTCATTTTGGGAGGAGGTGAGTACAAAGGAAGTTCACCAGCAGAATTTGCTGAACTTCTTCCACATTTTTTCCACTGGCACTGAGTAAAACTTGGCTTTCTTAGATTGGGTAATACCCACATGCCTGTGATCCAGAAGCCTGAGTCAAAGAACTCTGCCCCCTTCACAATTCAGCATAAGGAAGTACTGTGGCACACTCCTCCTCGGCTTGGCATGTGCATTGACTCCTTGGTACTGTGAAGTCTAAGTTTCAATTCCTAAAGCAAAAGGCCTTTGGTTAAAGGTGCCATCAGATCTTATTAAGAATAGTGGGTGTTAACCTCAGTGGACTTTAATCCATCTTCTCTCAGTGTAGTTTTTGATTCTCAGTTCTAATAATCATCCTTTGGAAACATACCACCAAAATTCTAAGTCTACTCATATATAAGTAGTAAACACATGAATTAATTAAATAATCTAAGCTGAATTCAAGAATGACTTCTCCCTCCCACCCCCACCAAAAAAAGCATGGATTTGTTATAATAAAGCAAAATTGAGAGATCTAGAATCTCTTGGGCATTCTTGCCTTCAGTGTGTACTGATGTTTTGTATTACTTGACCAAGAGAAAGCTGAGTCTATTCAATAGAAGCATTTACACATTTTGAAAGTAACTTTTACAACCTCAACTACTTTTGAAGATGCCTTGTTGAGAATCTTCTATCTATCCATCTGGCACAATCTGTATTTCATTGGGTGAATGAATTGGTGCGTTAAAATAACATGGTCAAGCAGATCGAGCTTAAAACACAAGTATTATGGAACAGCTAATAGTTTGTTGTTTTGTTGACATATTGTAAAAACCAAATTAGAGGAGGTTGTGGGAAGGCCTTACGAAAATGAGTGAGCATTCAACACAAATACACAAGCCAGGTCCTTTGGCAGACTCAAACCCTAGAGGGATCAAAATTAAAGGTGCTTACAAGAGACACCCTTTTATGAAAAGCAGGCAAGACATCTATTAACTTCAACTCAGGGAAAAGATAAAATTGATAAGTGCTATGTGACATATTACTTTCCTTCACAGCACTAAGGATGTTGATTATGACCCAGGTACAGCTCGGGCAAAGAAAAAAGCCCTTTCTACAATATACATCTGTGCAAATTCAACTTTTACACAGATGTGAAAAGTTGTGCAAGCCTTTACTTAGCATTTTCAAAGTCACTTTGCTTTCTCAGCCCAAAGTTTTGGCTTTTGAATACATAACTCTTCTTATACAATATGTGTATTCCTGAAAATGCCTTCATGTAAAAGGAATTTTTGCAAATCTAATAATACTGTATGTGTACCAGAAAGAGCTTACTACTTAAAATCTATGTTGGATCTTTTTGAAATCAAACAATTACGCCCAATAAGTCAATCTTATAAATTCATATTTTTCACATCAGGAATGTTTAAGGTAATATCTGTACTATTTCACTTAACTTCTCAACCCCCAATAGCACATAAACAATTAGTGGAGATAACCATGTCCCCAAGCTTCACTTGACCCCATTGAGGCCTAAATGACATATTCTAAAACACCCACTATCCCTGGCCTTTAAAAGAGTAAGGCTTTCAAGGCTTGAGAGAAAGGTGACCATATATCCCAATTTATACATGTTATCCCAGTGTAATTATTAATAGTGTCCCTTTTACTGTTAAAAGTGTACCACTTGGACAATAAATTATATGGTTACCCTACCTAAAATAGACCAGCTTCTATTTCCCTCAGGCTGCACTGAGCTTAGGAAATCATTCCATTTCATCCTTACACTCTTGGAATTTAGCTAAAGGCCAATGTTCTAATGCTTGCATGGCAGAACACATCTATTCAGTGCAGAAATATGCTGATTATTAGCCAGTATAATATGGCTGCTGGCTGACTGTGACAGAACCTGATGAGATGGGTCAGAGCATCAATCAACAGTCCCTTCCCTCATCTCATTCTCGTTGATCTCTGCTACTAGGCCTGTGTTTTGTGGAGAAAAGGAATGCTGATATTGAAAGAAGGAAGTCTATTTCTGCCAACATTTTCCATTTCTCTTTCCTGGATACTTATGGGGCTATATCTGCCAATAGCTTTAACATACAAATCATATCCAGCAGCCATTTTATAGAATTGTTGCAAATTTCATCACAGAGAAGCCTTCATGTTGGGTAGGTCACCTCAAGAGATCTGGATTCCAGGGATCTCAGACTTGCTGATGACTTGATGAAATTCAGGAGCTTGGAGTCCTCAGGTGCATATTTGTTCAGAGATGAGGGCCTCTTTAATCTTTGTAGGCCTTAGACTTCCCAGTTCCACACTGTGCATGGTCTGACTAGTCCACTAGTCAGATGGCTCAAAAACAGCATAAAGGGATGTTTAGGTGAAGTTCTGCAAGTTGGAGTTGTCTTTTTAGCCCTTTTATTAAAACATTTTTCTCTCCTTCCTTACCCTCCTTCCCTCTCCTGCTGTTTTGTGACCGTTCTTTCCTAACTTCACAATTCTTGATGGAGACAGGAGGCTATAACCTTGCCAACACGGCTCGATGCTGGACATACTTGACCGGGGTCATCCTAGGGAAAACACTATCCTCTGAGATCCCAGATCATGAGGTAAGTAAGGCTCTGACAAGTCTTCTCTTCTTTAAGGGGAAGAGCTGAGTCATTCCACCTAATCAAAATCACGTCCTCACCACTCAATACCATTTTGTTGAGAGACACTCCAATAACAATAACACACTGTCTTGGCAGAATAGTGGACTCTTGTTCCAAAATATCCAAGACCTTCTGCCTTTTTTACAAGAGATCTCAAAGGCCAACTAACTTTAATTTCTCAATTAATCACAGAGACTGTGGGAAGGGGTCACCTGTTCACACAAAGAACTCTTTGGAATACGTGCATATTTTCATCCCCTAGTCTCAAAAAAGAAGGGGAAATATTTTAAACACATAAGCTGGGTTCTTGTCTATCTTTAAAAAGTCCCATAGGTTGATGTCACACCTGTGTTCTTTGGGGTCAGTCCTGGTCTTTCAGTTAACTTTGACTAACATAAAAGTTAAGAAACACATAATCACCACAAAGACATGTCTGGTGTTTTTCCAGTGATTAGTGGCCCACAGAGGTGCCATGTGAAAGGTCATTTGAACCTTTACCATTTTCTTTAGTCATATGAGATGGGCTTTACACTTCCCGGAGCAAAGATGTCTATTTTAGTTTTCCCAAAACAGATTAACAGAAAGCTGTCTGAAACCTGTGAGTATACAGATTATCCCTTAACTGAAGGTGTATTCCTTCTCTTCCCACCCACCCCCACACTTGGCAGGAAGCATGTTATCACAGATCAAGATGTGTAGTTGTAGACCTTAGATTATGTGACTTATAATGAAGCCAATGTGTGAGCCAGTACCTGCAGCCCCACTTTCTCAAGCCATTCCCAGGAGTAGAGATGGTACTTTGGTTATGTTTTGATTCCTACCAGATGCAGAATCTGTATACTTGGGAACATTATTCTTTTTAAAGTTACTATTATTTTTTAAAAATTAGAAACAACCTAAACGAATTTCCTTCCAATTTTCTTCTAACCACAAATGAGGTATAATATGTATCTCTGAAAAACCACTCAACGTGTTTAGAATACAAATTGAAGGCATGCTATAATTGGAGACAATTTGCTGGTGTCAGGGTTAATAGAAGTTTCTTTTCTTGACTTGACTTACCTTTGTTCAGTATTTGGAAGCTTTATGAAATACAAAGATAAGTGAACAAATTACATTTGTGAACAAATGTAATTGCTGTTATTGCTGTGGGACTATCTCAGATTGCATTGTAATTTAAAGTATTGAGACTTTAAAACTGATCAAGTTATGTCAAAAAAGTTTTAAACTATAGGAGCTTGAATTGAGAATGAGTGTTCTGTTCCTAGGAAACAGTGCAAATCCATAGATTCATCTGTCTTAAAAGGTTGATAAAATTTTGATAAAGATGAATACTGCCTCTGGTACCTGGAGAAACTATGTGCCTGAGTGGATGTGGGCTTGGCCTTATAGATAGACATATCCTATCTTTATGCTGGCATATTCTGCCAGATTAAATAATATACAATGTATGCCAATTGCCTAACACAGTTCTTGGCACATGATAGGCACTTGTAAAATGCAAGTTTTCTCCTTCCCCTTTGCATGCTCCTAACAACTCCTTATACCCAGACATTTATGACTTTGTCATTCATAAATGTGTCCAAACCCTTTTTGAATCCCTTCTGTCATATCCTTCTGGTATAAGAAATGTGAGTCATCCAAGAAGGAACAAAGAAGAAAATTGAAATGACAGTCTTCCCTGTACAATAAGATAACATTTTAATGAAAATTGCCAAAAATAGACTGCACAGTATGAAGGCATATATAAATTTTGTGCCACAATACATAGTTGCACACAAATATCCTTGTGGTTCTGTGTAATCAGATCAACAAATGATAGGTCAAAAAATATTTACTGAGCACCCATTGTGTGCCAGGCACTATGATAGGTGTCTTGGAAAAATCAAAGACACTGAAACCTCATCTCATCCGCTACCTCAAGCAGCCTGGGAGGGAGGCTGGTATAAGTTCTGGAGAGGTATGTAGATATACCAATAATTATGTTACAGAGCAGAGTAAGAAACACAAGACAGTAGGAACAATGACTGTGGAGATGTGCATCAAATATGAAAGGGATTCAAAGGAGTGTACAAAATACCCTGCCCTCCAGGAGCTGAAAATATAACTGAGAAATCTAGTCAGTGAAAAGGTCAAGATAGTGCAGCAGTCAGCTGCAGTCTGGCTGACCCCCCCCCCCCCCACCGTCTTCACTTTCAGTCTTGGGCTTTTCTTCTTCTATGTCCTGGGATAATAATCTTCCTCTTCCAAATGCTCTTTCTCCATCTTTCTATTGTCTTCCTAGGTCTAGCTTCAAGCCCCATGCCTTTAAAAAATCCCTTACCTAAATATACCAAGGCCCTTTGAGCTCTTCCTTCATATTCAGTTATTCCTTCATTCATTTAACAAATATTCATTGCATCCCTACTACTTGCCAGGCCTTATTCAGACTTGAATTCAGAGATACAAA
The DNA here is from genome assembly GCF_018350195.1 of Panthera tigris. Taxonomy (NCBI): domain Eukaryota; kingdom Metazoa; phylum Chordata; class Mammalia; order Carnivora; family Felidae; genus Panthera; species Panthera tigris. Next base: position 58,778,416 of record NC_056677.1, on the reverse strand, counting down.
GACTAGCAAGTAAAACCAGTGCCCTCAAAAATTTCACCATCTGATAAAGGTGACAGAACAATGTGCTCAAATCCAGGACAGTTGAGGAGAATAGAAGAAATGTTTCACCAAGACTTTGAACTAAATCATGGAGGTTGATTGGGAGTTTGACAGGTAAAGAAGAGGGAAAGACATTCTAGGCAAAGGGAAGTGGGATTGGAAAGGACCTGGTTCCTCATGGGACCAGTGAGAAGTTTGATAAAGTAGTAGAACATAGAGTTCCTAAGGGAGAGTGGGAAGGATTAAGGCTTGAATGAAAATTGGAGCCACATTATGAAGAGCCTTGAACACTGCACTAAAGAGTGTATACTTTATTTCTGTGAAAACAGATGAACTTTGGTTTTTAGAAAGCTTACTTAGTAGCACACAGAAGACAGATTGCAAAAGAGAGGGACTTGACAAAGGCAAACCTGTTAAGAGGTTCCAGTACACTCCTATAACATAGTCTATACTATTCATTTGGTCATCTGTATTTTGGTTGTCTGTATTCCCCCTCAGTGCTTAGCACAATATCAGCCACCCATCTTGTTGGTGTTCATTGTTTGAATGAACAACTGAATAAATGAGTGTTTTAATAATAAGGATCTCAACATTCACATGGTAAAACTCTTTTTAAGATGGAAGAATTAGAAGCCTTTTGCTGAAAAGGCTTCCAGTAGCAAATACCCATCCTTTGCAAGAAGTACCAGGTATCCCAGCTGTAGGAAACAGATGTGCCCATGGGAAAACACGAGATTGCCAACTGAGGGAAGGGAGTTGAGAAGACAAGTCTAGCACAAATATTAGAAGTAATTAATGGTGAGATTTCAGTCATAGTTCTCATGAGATATAAAACCAGTGATGTCATAAAGCCAGTGATCAGGGAGTTGGTCCCAGCTCAGGAATTAGGGAGCCAAGTTTGCCAGCCAGGCATGGAGTAAGGAAGCAATCCCAGCTGGAAGAAGATCTGAGCCCAGGTTGGAAAGAGAGGAAGGGAACCTGCCCATATGCTGGCTCAGGTATCTCTACCATAGAGAAAGCCCAAAGGTGGCATGAGGTCCCATAAAAAGACCAGTACAAGGCTACTTTAGCAAATTACCCACTCCATGTAATAAAGCTTATGGACTATCATATATAAGAATGTTCTGTAATCCAGTAATACTATTTGGATCCTATGATCTAGGATAGAGTATGGCAGTTATGTTATATAATATATTCATATATACATATATGTATATGTATGTGCATATATATCAGGGATATGTATATACCTGAATCAGATAGATATAGTACCAAAATTTAGTGAGTGAAAAATATTTACTTAACCAGACCATTTCTGATGGACTGGTTGGATAAACTATGCATGATTCATATGAGGAAATATATGTAGTCATTGAAAATAATGATTTATATACAAGTGTAGATTTATATACAAGTGTATGTTACTGGTGTAAAACAGTCTTGCAGTGCATCTGTAGATTGTACTGAATCTATAGATCAATTTTGGGGAGGAATAACATCTTAATGATATTTAATCTCTCAATCCAAAAATTTGCTATATCTCTCCATTTTCTTAAGTTTTTAATTTCAAATTTTCATTTATACTTTTCAGTGAACAAGTCTTGCACAAATTTTGTTATATTTACCCTTAAGTATTTCATGATTTTGATGTTATTATAAATGGTGTTTTTAAATTTCAATTTCCAATTGTTTGTTGCTAGAATATAGAAATACAATTGATTTTATATTGATCTTGAATAATGTATCATTGCTAAACTCTTTAGCTCTAGTAGCTTTTTGTAGATTCATTAGCATATTTCATGTATACAAACATGTCATCTGTGAATAAAGAAAGTTTTACTTATTCCTTTACAATCTTTATGACTTTTATTTCTTTTTCTTGCCTTATTACACTGGTTGGGACCTCCAATATGATGTTGAATAGAAGTGGTTAGAGCAAACATCCTTGTCTTGTTCCCGATCATAGGGGGAAGCACTTAATCTTTTACCGTGAAGCATGTTAGCTGTTGGTTTTTTCATACATGTTCTATATTAGGTTGAGGAAGTTCCCTTCTAATCCTAATATACTGAGAATTTTCTCACAAATGAGTGTTAAACTTTGTCAAATGCTTTTTCCTCATCTATTGAAATGATCATATGGAGTCCTCTTATTCTGTTAATACAGTAAATTGCATTAATTATTGCTTTTTAAATGTTAAACAAACCTTGCATTGTTGGAATAAACCGTAGTTGGTCATGGTATATTATCCTTTTTATATATTACTGGATTCAGTTTGGATTTTTGTGTCAATGTTGATGAGGGATGTTGACTTGTTTTCTTTTCTTGTAATGTCTTTGTCTGGTTTTGATATCAGGGCAATGTCGATCTTATAAAATGACTTGGGAAGTGTTGTCACCTCCTCTTTTTTTCTGAAAGAGTTTATGTAAAATTTATACTATTTCTTACTTAAACATTTGATAGAATTCACCAGTGAAACATTTGAGTGTGGAGTTTTCTTTGTGGGAAGGTGTTTAATTATGAATTCTATTTCTTTAATAGTTACATAGCTATTCAGATTTTCTATTTCTTCTTGCTTCCATGTTGATAATTTGTCTTTGAGGAATTTGCCCATTCACTTATAATATTCTTTTATTATTGTTTTAATGTCTGTAGAAGCTGTAGTGATATCCCTTCTTCCATTCCTAGTATTCCATTCCTGTTTTTCTTGATCATTTTAACTTGTGATTTATCAGTTTTATTGAACTGTATTTTTTTTCAAAGAATCAGCTTTTTCATTGACTTTATTTTTCTCTTTTCTATTATTCTGTTCATATCTTTGTTATTTCCTTCCTTCTACTAACTTTGTATTGACTTTTAGTTCTTTTTCTAGTCTCTTGTGATAGAAACCAAGTTTATTGATTTTAAACCTTTCTTCTTTTCTAATACAAGAATTTTATGCTATAAATTTTCATCTAAGCACTGCTATAGCTGCATCCCAGAGATTTTGATGTTTTCATTTTCAGTTGGTTCAGAATATTTTCTAATTTTCTTCTTTAACTGATGAGTTATTTAGAAGCATGGGTTTTTAAAAATTAATTTCCAAATATTTCAGGACATTCCAGATATCTGTTTACCTTCATTTTAGTTTAATTCTGTTGTGCTCGAAGAACATACTTGGTGTGATTTCAGTCATTTTATATTTATTGGAGTTTGTTTTACAACCCAGCATAGGATCTATCTTGGTGAATGTTTCATGTGCAGTTTGCAAAGAATGTGTATTTTACTGTTATTGGACAACATTTTTTATCATTATCAATTAGGTCAGGTTAGTTGAGAGTGTTATTTATGTCTTCTATATCCCTATGGATTTTGTCTGCTTGTTCTGTCACTTGTCAAGAAAGTTGAAATCTCCAACCATGATTTTGGATTTGGTAATTTTTCCTTTCACTTATGTTGGTTTGGGCTTCATGTATTTTTGAAGCTTTGTTACTAGATATATATACATTTAGGGTTGTTATATCTTCTTGATGAATTGACCCTCTTATTATTATGAAATACTGCTCTTTATCTCTGGTAATATTCCTTGCTCTGAAGTCTACTTTGTCTGATTTTAATATTGTCACATCTGTGCCGATTTTATTATTGAGTGGTGTGATTATTATTATTATTTGTGTGGTATATCTTCATCTGTTCTTTTACTTTTAACCTATTTGTGTTTCCATATCTAAATTGAGTTTCTTGGGTTGCCTGGGTGGCTCAGTCGGTTGAGCATCCTACTTCGGCTCAGGTCATGATCTTGCGGTCTGTGAGTTCGAGCCCCACATCAGGCTCTGTGCTGACCGCTCAGAGCCTGGAGCCTGTTTCAGATTCTGTGTCTCCCTCTCTCTCTGACCCTCCCCTGTTCATGCTCTGTCTCTCTCTGTCTCAAAAATAAATAAACGTTAAAAAATTTTTTTAAAAAATAAATTGAATTTCTTATAGACCACATATAGTTGGGCCATGATTTTTTATCCAGTCTAGTCTGACAGTCTCTGCCTTTTGGCTAGAGTGCCTACACCACTTATGTTTGCATAAATTATTTATATGTTTATGTTTAAGTCCATCTTCCTATTTGTTTTCTATTTTCCCATCTATTCCCTGTTTCTATTTTCTTGCCTTTTTCAATTAAATGAGTATTTTTAAGGTTCCATTTGTGTCCATTATTTGCCTATTATCTATAACTGTTTGTTTTGATTTTTCATGGTTGCTCAGGGGTTTACAGTATACATTTCTAACTTATCATATTCTACCTTCAAATAGTATTACACTATTTAATGTATAATATAGCACCCTTATTACAATGTTCTTCCATTTTTCTCTTTTCCTTCCCTTGTGCTATTGTAGTCATATATTTTACATTTGCAGGTGTTATAAACCCACGATACATTGTTATTGTCTTGCTTTAAACAGTCAATATATTTAAAAAGAATTTTAAACATTTATTATTTAAAATAAGAAAAATAAACCCAGTATACATTAGCACAGATAACATGTTATGATTTTTTAAAAATAACTCTACTTTCCAGGGCGCCTGGGTGGTTCAGTCGGTCAGGTGGCCGACTTCGGCTCAGGTCATGATCTCATGGTCAGTGAGTTCAGGCCACACGTCGGGCTCTGTGCTGACAGCTCAGAGCCTGGAGCCTGTTTCAGATTCTGTGTCTCCCTCTCTCTGACCCTTCCCCGTTCATGCTCTGTCTCTCTCTATCTCAAAAATAAATAAACGTTAAAAAAAAATTAAAAATAACTCTACTTTCCAAGTCAAAAATACTTCATGAAAAGAATGTCATTGCTATATATTTTTGCATATCTCTATAATGTCTGGCTTAATAAATGACAGGTTATCTCTCATACCAGCTTCTACAATGTGTTATGTTGTTTTTCTTAAAGTATATGAAGAAAATCCACCTTCACATAGATATGTAGTTGGAAAAGGGAAGAGTATTTCAATAACCTTTACAGATAATTGTGGATATTCTTTGATACTACACAAAAAGTCTACAAATGGTAGTTTCTTAAAGGTTAATGCTGTGTGGCGTCTGAAACTGTATCAGTGAATTTTTATATACTGTTACATTAAAATTCATTTGTCATCTTGTACTTTGAATAGGTATTTGGCCCATCTTGTACATATCAACTATTTGGAAAATATTGGTTCACTAAATTATGTGAATATTTCAAATGCTGAAACATTTTTTGCGCTGTCAAAAATTACATTAATATCAGCACTAATCTCATTGAAACAAAGCTTAAGTTTGGGGAAGCTGTTAAGCTTACAATGGCAAAATGAAGTTTTCCAAAATTTTAATTTTCACTCAAAAATGTAAATACCATTATTGGCAAAAAAATTATGTCCATTTATCCTAAAGGCTCACTTCATTTTTGAGAAGTATCTGCCAAATACCCAAGTATTTAATGATGGTTTTTCTATCAGTTGTTCTCCCAAGTAAAAATGGTATTCCGTGAAAAGTGGCTAGTTAAGCCACGACTTAATTACAGATATATTATTCTCGATACAACCACAATAGTGTAGTTTATAACAGAAGTACCTTTTTTGTACCTCCTATTTTGTGACACAGAATATTAAATGCAGGATCAAGATTTAATAATTTTTAGTGCTTCACCAAGGACATTCTTAACTGAAATTGAATTTTTTAATGTGATTACATGGCAGTATAAAGAATACAATAACTATTGGTATACTTTGGTTCTACTGCCTTAATTTATATCATGGTAGCTGCAGTTTTACCTACTATTGCTTTTGTACCTCCATGCAAATATAAACAAAGTTGCTCCAGGAGAAACCATGAGATTCAAACAAGTTGTTCAGCACTTTAATATTTCAATACCACTTGTGTTTGTTGTCAACCATGCACAAAGAAAAAGACTTCTTCAAAGACTAGTCACTGCTGATACCACATGACTGCAAGCCAAACAAGTCCAGCCACATTTGTAAACTTGTCTGTAAAGTGAAGTATAATTATGCGAATAAGATAATGATTAAGTCTTCATGTTTAGAGCTAAATGTTTAAATAAACAAGTTACCGTGCCATTGAAAAGAGGCATTACTATGGTTATTTTACTAACTTTTCATTCAGTAGGCATCGAGCAATGTCAACTATTCAAAGCTTTATTGATCTCTAAACTATTATGTGCATTGCCCCAGTCTATGTAGTCTGATGGCTTGTGCATAAGATGCTTCAGTGACTTATTCTAGTTTGAAAAACTCTTAACAACTTTTGATTTTTAATAAGCTCATCATGTCTACACTTAAAATATCCCATTTCTTTTCCTTTAACTATGAATAAATGATCTAAAAATGATGCCACAACTTAAGTAGCAAATTATTCTGAAATTATATGAAAATGTTCCATGTGTAAGACACTATAAGATAAATTAATTACATATATAAAGGTAATTTTAATCATAATTTCATTCTTTGCTTACAATTTAACCATGTCTTTGAAGTCAATGTCTTCCCACCATGAGTCAAAGCCCTCCCTGATACTTCAGTTTCATCTTTTTCAGCTTCTTTAAACATAGATGTTACAGCTCTGGTTTGAGACAGCAAGCCTTCTAATCTCATTTTATTAAGCCAACAATCCATATTCTTATGTTTCTATCTGAGTGGAAGCAAAATTCTGGGATTTCAAAATAATTATTTACTAAACAATACAAAAAGTTATAGAGATTATAGAAGGTATAGCTAAGGATACTTTTTCCATGTCCCTCTTGTGTTTAGGGAGTACAGGAACTGGTCATGGTGCCAGCACTTCAGAGCAAAGAGCTGAAAAACATAAATGAAGGGATGGAAGAGAAGATCAAGAGCCTGACCAGGCAAGAAGTCTCAACGTAGGGGAACCTGTTGTATGGGCCCCATCAGGGGGTGCAGGGAGGCTAGATAGCTACTCATACCAGCCACAGGACACAGTGCTCAGACTAGAATGCCCCAGATATGAGCAGCTTTGGACCATACACCCAGTGCCCCGACCTGAGCTGTGCCACCTTTTGACTGGACTGTGTTGCTCCACTTATTACTCTGCCACCAGGCTGACAGCCTCCCTTATTCCTCCATGAGCTTTAGTGGCACTCCTTTGCAGTCAGCATATATGCAGCCACCACTGGACATGCTGCTCCCAATGTGGCCCTAAATTGTCATTTAAAGAAATAAAAAGATAAGTAAGAAAAATTTATTTATTTATTTATTCATTCATTCATTCATTCATTTAGAGAGAGAGAGAGGAGAGTAGAGAGGCACAGAGAGAGAGAGAAATAGAATCCAAAGTAGGCTCTGTGCTGACAGCACAGATCGATGCAGGGCTCAATCCCACAAACCATGAGATCATGACCTGAGCCAAAATCAAGAGTTGGACTCTTAACCACCCAGGCACCTCGAAAATCTTTTTACATTTATCCATATATTTATCCTTTCCAGCATTTTTCAATCCTTTGTGTAGATCCAGGTTTCCATCTGGTAAAAGTTACATTTTCCCTAAAAACTAAAGCTAATTTTGTATTAAAATGTAGGTCTGTTTGCAACATATTTTCTCAGATTTGTTTGAAAAGTCTAGTTTGTCTTAATTTTTAAAGACATTTTTAAAGATATTTCTCTATTTTAAGATATAAAGTTCTAGGTTGATAATTTTTTCTTTCAGAACTTTAAAGATATCAATACATTATGTCTATGTTGGCATATTTCCTCATGAGAACTCTGTAATCATTCTTCTCTTTGTTCCTTTGTATAATGCTTGCATTTTTTCCCTCTGGCTGCTTTTACCATTTCTCTTTGTGACTAATTTTCAGCATCTTGATTATAGTTTGCCTGGTATGGTTTCTGTGCGTGTGTGTGTGTTTATCCTCTTTGGAACCCAAAGCTTCTGGGATCTGAGGGTTTGTAGCTTTTATCAAATTTAGAAATATTTCAGCCATTATTTCTTTTCTGTCCTTTCTTTTTCTCCTCTACTACTGAGACTCCAGTTAGACCTATGTTAGACCAGTTGTATTGTCCCACAGGTCACTAAGACCCCCCCCCTTTTTTTTATTTCTGTGAGAGAGAGAGCGAGAGAACATGAGTGGAGGAGGGGCAGAGAGAGGGGGAGACAGAGAATCCTAAGCCAACTCTGCACTGTCAGCACCAGCCTGATGCAGGTCTCAAACTCATGAATCATGAGATCATGTCCTGAGCCAAAGTCAGACACTTAACCAACTGACCCACCGAGGCAACCCAAGAGACCCCTTTTTGTCTTTTATTTCTGTGATTCATATTGAAGAGTTTCTCTTGCTTTGCCTTCAAGTTTATTGATCTTTTCTTCTGCAGTATATAATTGCTATTAATCCCATCCAGTGAATTTTCTTTTCAAATATTGTATTTTTCATTTCTAGAACTTCTATTACAAATAAAAAACCTTCCAAATAATAAAATCTTTAAAAAAAAATATGACCAGGAAAAAATTGTCCATTTCTCTCTTCACTGTGTTCATATTTTCTTTACATCCTTGAACATATGGAGCATATTTATAAATAGCTGTTTTAAGGTCCTTGTCTACTAATTCCCTTATCTCTGTAATTTCTGAGTCTCTTCCTGTTGACTAATTTTTCTCCAGGATATAGATCATATTTTCCTGCTTTCTTGTATGTTTAAAATTTTAAATTGTATATCCAACATTGTGAATTTTACATTGTTGAGTGCTGGATTTTTCTTTTGTATTTATTTAGAGGATTGTACTTTTTTTGACAGACAAGTTATTGTGGATCAATTTGATCCTTTGGAGGTTTGTTTTTAAAAGCTCACTTAGAGTAGACCTTGAGTAACCTTTACACTAGAGCTAATTTAGCCCATTTTGAAGGAACTGCTCCTCTCAAGTCCCTACTGATGCCCCCCTTTATTCATTGAGGTCTCTCCACTTTGACCTTATGTGAACTTTAGGGAGTGTTTCTCTTACAACTTCTTAGTAATTACTTCCCTGGAAATTTTTTCTAGATTCTTTGTGAGGTTTTACTCTATCCATATTCAGATTTGTATTCATCAAAAGACTCAAGGGGACCTCTATGCATATTTCTAGTACACTTTTTTAAAATTTTTTTAATGTTTTTACTTCTGAGAGACAGAGAGAGAGAGAGAGAGAGATAGCACGTGAACAGGAGAGGGGCAGAGAGAGGGAGACACAGAATCTGAAGCAGGCTCCAGGCTCTAAGCTATCAGCACAAAGACTGATACGGGGCTGAAACTCATGAGCTATGAGATTACGACCTGAGCCAAAGGCAGATGCTTAACTGACTGAGCCACCCAGGTGCCCCTCTACTATGCTTTTTTTTTTTTTAATTTTTTTTTAACGTTTATTTATTTTTGAGACAGAGAGAGACAGAGCATGAATGGGGGAGGGTCAGAGAGAGAGGGAGACACAGAATCGGAAGCAGGCTCCAGGCTCTGAGCTGTCAGCCCAGAGCCCGACGCGGGGCTCGAACTCACGGACCGTGAGATCATGACCTGAGCCGAAGTCGGACGCTTAACCGACCAAGCCACCCAGGTGCCCCTCTACTACGCTTTTTACGGCTTACCTCCACCACCACAATTTCTAACCACCTTTAGGAATTCCAGTCTCTGTCTGATCTCCTCAGAGATTGTTAGACTCTGTTTGGATCCCCCCACCACTGCATCACAGTCCAGGGATTACCTCCTGGCAGAAAACTGAGGTAATCATAGGGATCACCTTATTTGTATTTCTCTTCTCTCAGATTACTATATTGTGCTGCATATTGTCCAATGTCTTTTAAAAAATTTCCTATATTTGGTAAATATTCTAGTTGTTTCTAAAGAGAAAATAATTTCACATCCTCTTTCCCCTCATACCCAGATGCAGAACCCTTTTACTTATCTGCTTCCAATTTTTTTCTGCCTTCATTTTTGAAAAATATTTTTGCTGGATATAAAATTCTAGATGGACATTTTTTTTTTCTGGCTCCATTTTTTTTTTTTAATGGAAAGTCAGTCTTGTTTTTATCATTGTTTCCCTAGATATACTATGTCTTTTTTCTCTGGCTGCATTTATATATTTATCTTTGCTTTTCAGACCATTGACCATGATGTGCCCCAGTGTACTTTTGTTTGTGTTTATCCTACTTGGGATTTCCTGAGTTCCTTGGTCTGTAGGTTCCAGTTTGGGATGTAATTTGGAAAATTCTTGGCTGGTATTTCTTGACTCATTTTTTGCCCTATTTCCATCTCTCCTATCTTTCTGGAACTCCTGTTAACATGTATTAGATTGATTGATACCAGGTGCACCTGGGTGGCTCAGTCAGTTGGGCAACCAACTCTTGGTTTTGGCTCAGGTCATGGGTTTGAGCCCAACATCAGGCTCTGCACTGTCAGTGCAGAGCCTACTTGGGATTCTCTCTCTCTCTCTCTCTCTCTCTCTCTCTCTCTCTCTCCCTTCCCTGCTTTCTCTCTATCTCTCAAAATAAATAAACTTTAAAAAAAAGATTGATTGATACTGTCCTGTAAGTCACTGAAGTGCTTGTCATTTTTTTCCAATATTTTTTCCTCTATGCTTCAATTTGTTTAATTTCCACTGATCTATCTTCAAGTTTACTAATCCTTTCTTTAGTATTTAGTCTGCTATTAGCCATTCAAATTAATCTTTTATCCCATTCCATCCAATTATGTTTTAAACTTCTTCATTCTGAAATAGTTTTAGATCCACAGACAATTGTAAAGATAGTACAAAGAAGTCTCATGTACCCTTCATTCAGTTTCCCCCAATAGTAATATCTTCTCTTATATAAGTATAGTAAAATATCAAAACCAGGAAATTGACATTGGTATAATCCACAGGCCTTATTCAGATTTCATCTATTTTACACACACTAATTTTTGTGTGTATGTGTGTGTATATTTAGTTCTATGAAATTTTATCACATGTATAAATTATTGTAACCACTACCACAGTCAGGTTACAGAACTGTTCCATTACCACAAAGATCTCCCTTGTGCTACTCTTTTATAACCATAGCTGCCTTCCTTTCCCTTAACTCACTAATCTATGGAAGCCACTACTCTGTTCTTCATGTCTATATATTTTTTTTCATTTAGAGTATGTGGTATAAATGGAATCATGCAGTATGTAACCTTTTGAGATTGGCTTTTTATACTCAGGATAATTCCCTTGATAGCTGTCCAAGATGTTCCATGCCTCAATACTTTATTCCTTTTTATTGCTGTAAGGGGTGCCTGGGTGGCTCAGTCAGTTAAACCTTTTTATTGCTGAATAGTATTCTACAGTATAGAAGTACCATAGTTTGTTTAACCATTTATCCATTTAAGAACATTTGGGTTGTTTCCAATTTGGGACTATTAAAATTAAACATTTGTGTACAGTTTTTGTGGATGTAAGTTTTCATGTGTCTGGGATCAATACCAGGAATGCAGTTGCTGGATCATATGATAGGTATAGGTTTTCTTTTTTATGAAACTGCCACTCATGCTTTTTTATTACCATTTACATATTATATCTTTTTCTATCATTTTTATTTCAATTTCTCTATATCATTATAGTTGAAGTGACTTTCTTATAGACAAAATATAATTGAGTCATGTTTTTTCTTTACCCATTCTATCAATCTTTTTTAATTGGTGTGTTTAGATCATTTGCCTTTCATGTAGTTATTGATATATTAAGACTTAAGTATGCCATTTTACCATTTATTTTCTGTTTATTCTCTGTTTTTCCCTCCTGCCTTCCTCTGGACTACTTGGACATTCTTTTTTAAATTCCATTTTAATTTATCTATAGTGTTTTTGAGTATATCATTTTGTATAGATTTTCTAGTAGTTGCTTTAGTAGTTGCTTTATATATAGATATATATATATATAGATATATATAGATATATATATATGTATATATATATATATAGGTATACACACACACACACACACACACACACACACACACACATCAACATTTTTCCACTTTGAGTAAACTATAGCAAACTTACCTGACTTTATGTCCCTTTACCTTCCTCTCTAATATAATATTTTAAAATTTTACCCTATATACATTGAAAACCACAACAGAAATTGTTATAGTTTTTGTTTCAACCATCAAACATAATTTTCAAAATTTAGGTGAAGGAAAATGTGCTGTATTTAGCCATATTTTTATAATTTCTTTTGTACTTTCTTCCTTCTTAATGCTTTAAGATTTATTGTTTTTTCATTTCTTTTCTGTTTGCAGAATTTCCTTTGGCCATTCTTTTAGGGTAGAGTTGATGAAGACAAATTCTCTTTGTTTTCCTTCATCTGAGAATGGCTTGATTTCTCTTTCACTACTTAAGGATATGTTCACTGGCTATAGAATTTTGGGATATAAGGGGTTTTTTTCAGCACTTAAAAATGTGCCTTTTCCTTCTGGCCTCTGTGGTTTCTGATGAGAAATTCATTTTCATTTGAATCATTATTTCCATAGAGGTGAGAATGTAAAGTGATGCCTTATTTCTCTCTACCTGCTTTCACAGTTTTTATTTTTGTTTTTTCTCCTTATGTTTCAGACACTTAATTATGATATGTCTTGGAGGAATGGATTTGGGGGAGGGGGTTATTCTGTTTAGGTTTCATTCAGCCTCTTGACTATGTAGGATTATTCTTTCACCAAATTTGGGGAAGTTTTAGCCATTATTTCTTTGAATATTTTTTTAAATGTCATCTTTATCTTCTTTTGATATTCTGATGACACAAATGTTTGACCTTTTGTTCTTGTCCTACAGGACCCTAAGTCTCTGTTTATTGGTTTTTTACCCTGTTTTCTCTATGTTGTTTAGACTGGGTGATCTGTTGCTCTGTTTTCATTTTCACTGATGCTTTTCTTTGTTATCTCCATATTTTTGTTAAGCCCATCCAGTAAGTTTTTTTATTTTGATTATTTTATATTTCAGTTCTAAAATTTCCATTCTTCATGTTTTCTATTTCTTGGTTGATACTTTCTATTTTTTATTGTTTCTAGCATGCCTGTAATTGCTTCTTGAAACATTTTATAATGGCTGCCTTAAAATCCTTGTTGATAATTCTAACATATATGTCATTTTGGTGTTAACATCTGTTGATTGTCTTTTCTCATTCAAGTTGAGATTTTCCTTATTCTTTGTATGATGAGTGGGTTTTTATTTGAACCTGGAGATTTTGGATCTTGTTTTATGAAACTCTGGCAACCCTGAACTCTGTGCTCTGAATCCTCAGGCTAATAACCTTGTAGCTATCTGCCTGAGCTCTACCACACATCACATAAAATATAAAAACTGTGACTCCAACCCAGTGTAGTTCCTTTCTTTCAAGGGTTGAATTCCCTCTAGTTTCTGCCTGTTTGGGGGGTGCTCTCTAATACCTTCAATTTATCATGATGGTTATTCTGATATAAGCTATTCTATCATTACCAGAATCCAGAAGTCAGGATTTACTTATCATTGTATAACTTTTGGTACCTCTTGAAGTTTTTACCATGTATGTATAACTTACTTTAAAATGTAAATAAATTGTTGAAATTAAAATATAAAAATTAAATGAATACATTTATCAGAGAGACCTGTTTTCATAGACCAGCTCCAGGGAGTGATCATAGTACCAATATATATTAGACAAGTTGAGAAAATTATTTTACCAGTCTGTCCCTTAGGTCCATCACCTATAAAATAGGGATTATCGTGAAGATTAAATGTATTGGTCTACACAAAATGCTTAGTACAGTGACTGGAACATATAAGTAATATATTTAAATATATTACTAATATGTAGTAAACAAATAATACTAATTTAAATTAAATTTTAGGCATTATTATTGTTAATGTCAGAAACATTGGTAAAACCCACAGCCAAGGACCTGTTTCTTCTTAGTCCTTCAATACTGAGAATTTGATCCCTAATAAGTGCCTAACACATTTTTTAAAAATGAACACGGTGCTGCTATATTGGATGCTATGCAGATTTAGCCTAATAGCCCTTGCTGACACAGAGAGCTCAGAGAAAAAAATGCTGAAAACATATCAAAATGAAATATTATCATTTTATATGAACAAGTATGAGTATAATTAGATGAGTGCTAGAAATTTTACATTTGAGTTTTATATTTAGATAAGGTCATTGTACCAGACATTCAGCAAATGATCCTCCTATTGCAGAAAGGCTTGACAGAGGTAGGATTTAAGAACTGTTTGAATGAGAAAAGAACTTAACACTTATTAAGCACCAATTATATCCCATGTAAGCATATCCATGTTATATCCTTTATATATATTATCTCATTTATGTCTCTTAGCAATTCTGAGAGGTATGCATTATTCTCTCACTTACCAATGAGAAAAGTAAGACTCAGAAAATAATTTGACCAGGATCAGCTAGTAAAATAGCAGAGCCAAGACTGACTCTGAAAATTTTCATATTTCTGGGCTTATCCTTTTTCTCTACTTTCAATGATAACACCCAGGATTTGGGCATAAAGAAAACATGGGAGGAAAGCAACAATTTATTAAACATGTACTACTTACCAGACAACAAGCTACGTGCATTATTTCATTTAGTTTTCAAAGAATTATTTTATTTAATCCTCACAATTCCCTTCTGAGAGGGAAGAAAAATAACATTTTTTGAGCATCTGCTCTGTGCCTAACACTTTACTAGGGCTTATATAAATTACCTCACATGGTCTCCAAACAGCCTAGTGAAACCTGTATTGTCCCTACTACTAGAAAGAAACCAAACTGAACTTCCACCACACTTGCCTGCCTCCTAAGGTAGCCCTAAAGGGCACCCATATTTTTAAGCCCTTTTAAGCATTTTGCAGAACATATATTCTGCAAAACATGCCTTTTTAAAATATAATCCACACAACACAAAGTTCTCTCCATACCAGTGGCTTTTTAATCTTTTGGGTGGTCATGGACCCCTGATGCTCCCTCCTTCTAGATAAATGCTTACAATTACACAATTTTAGATACAAGCTTAGAACATTCAGCAATTTCCTAAAGTCCATCAATAGATAGATTCTTTGAAATAAACAAAAAAACAAAAATATGTTCTAAAGAACAGAAATAAATCTTAGAAAAAAAGAGCTTATTAATGGCTTCAATTATTAAGTTTTACAAATTCTATAGAACACTAACACCTACATTTGGCCATTATATTATGTTTCACAAAGTTAGATGATAGTCCTATTTCTCTTTTGTTTTTGTTTTAGTATTGGCATTATTGACTTTTCTTGTGGTATATAATTATTTGTTATGGGGAGACTGGGAATCCTGTGCGTTCATAGGATGCTGAGCAGCATTCCTTCCCTCTACTCACTAGATGCCAGTAGCACACTCCCTGCACAGTTTGACAACCAAGAATGTACCCATACATTGCTGAATGTCCCCTGAGGGTGAGGCAAAATCTCCCCTTATTGAGAGCCACTGGTTTGTAGTAATTATATTTGTCGTTCCTGAGTTACTCACAAGCATAAAGGGACTAAGAACCAGACTTTTAAAAGTATATCTTTTTCTTGCTTGATTAAGCTCTCCTACAATACTTCTCAACTGTATTGGGCAAGGTGATTCGTCTCAACAATTAAGTTTCTAGCTAAAGTTACAGTTTTTCTTACCTAAGAGACCAACCATATAAGAAAGTTTATATGGCCCCCCCCCCGCTTTAGTAATTGAATGATTGACTTATCAAGTCATTAAGTCATTCAGGGAATATTTACTGAATGCTAACAATGTGCCAGACATTGTGCCAGGTGCTGAGGCTATAGTGGTGAGCAGTGTAGCTGTGGTCCCTGCATCATGGAATGTGCAATCCAGTGAGGAAAACAAACCACAGAACAAGTAAAACATAAGTGAAAATCATTATAAATTGTGATAAGTACCATGATGGAAGCACAAAGAGTGCAGAGATAGAGAAAAATGGATGTACACACTAGCAGAGGCCTCTCTGAAGATGTGACATTTAAGGCTAAACTTGAAGGATGAGAAAAAGCCAGCCAGGTTAAACATAAAACAACTAGAGGGCAAGTGTCTGAGGCAGAATAGGCAGCCATATGCAAAGACCATGAGGTAAGAAAGAGTTTGGTGTGTTCTGGGTACTGAAAGAAGTCACTATAACTAATGCTAGTCACTAAAGGGTTAGGGTTATAAGATGGAATAGGCAGGGACCAGACTATACAGGGCCCTGTAGGCCATGGCAAGAAGTTGGTACTCATTCTTAATAGAGTGGGAAGCTACTGAAGGCTTTTAACCAGGAGGGGTACTGTGATTTGATATATGTTTTAAAACTACTCTAACTGTTGTGTGGAGTGGGGAGGTGGCAATAATGGAAGTATGGAAGAATAGGGGTTGATGACAGTTGAATTTAAAAAAATTTTTTTAATGTTTATTTTATTTTCTTGAGGGAGAGACAGAGCGGGAGCACAGGAGGGGCAGTGAGAGAGAGAGAGACACAGAATCCGAAGCAGGCTCCAGGCTCTGAGCTGTCAGCACAGAGCCCAATGCAGAGCTCAAACTCACCAACTGTGAGGTCATGACCTGAACCAAAGCCGGACACCCAACCGAATGAACCACACAGGCGCCCCTAAGGTTGATGACAGTTGAGAGATGACAGTGGTGCAGTGGAAATGATAGAATGACATATTTTAGAAAACAGTAAAGATTCCACCAAAAAACTACTAGAACTGATAAATGAATTCAGTTAGGTCACAAGATACAAAATCAATGTACAGAAATTGGTTTCATTTCCTTACACTAATAATGAAGGAGCAGAAAGATAAATTAAGAAAACAATCACATTTACAATTGCACCAAAAATAATAAAATATCTAGGAATAAACTTAACCAAAGAGGTGAAGACCTATACTCTGAAAATTAAACATTGATGAAAGAAATTGCAGATGACACAAAGAAATGGAAAGACATTTCATATTCATAGGTTGGAAGAACATATAATGTTAAAATATCTATACTACCCAAAGCAAACTACAAATTTAATGCGATCCCTATCAAAATACCAACAGCATTTTTCACAGAGCTAAAACAAACAATCATAAATTTGTATGGAAGCACAAAAGACCCTGAATAGCCAAAAGAGTCTTGAAAAAGAAAAAATAAAACTGGAGCTATCACAATTCTAGACGTCAAATTAGATTACAAAGTTGTAGTAATCAAAACAATGTGGTACTGGCACAAAAATAGACACACAGGTCAATGGAACAAAATAGAAAGCTCAGAAATAAACCCACGATTATATGGCCAATTAATCTTTAATGAAGGAAGCAAGAACATGCAATGGGAAAAACACAGTCTCTTCAACAAATGGTGCTGGGAAAACTGGAAAGCTACATGCAAAAGAATGAAACTGGACCACTTTCTTACACCATACTCAAAAACAAACTCAAAATGGATTAAGGATCTGAATGTGAGACCTGAAACCATAAAAATTCTAGAAGAGAGCACAGGCAGTAATTTCTCTGATATTGGCCATAACAACATCCTTCTAGATATGTCTCCTGAGGCAAGGTAAATAAAAGCAAAAATAAACCATTGGGACTACATCAAAATAAAAAGCTTTTGCACAGCACAGGAAACAACCAACAAAACTAAAAGACAACCTACAGAATGGGAGAAGATATTTGCAAATGACCTATCCAATAAAGGATTAGTATCCAAAATATATAATGAGCCTTTATAACTCAACACACACACACACACACACACACACACACACACACACACACTAATCCAATTAAAAATGAGCAAAAAAATTGGAATATTATTCAGCCATTAAAAAAAGGATGAAATCTTGCCATTTTCAATGACATTGATGATCTGGATTATATAATACTAAATGAAATAAGCTAGTCAGAGAAAGACAAATACCATATGATTTCACTCATGTGGAACTTAAATTTTTTTTAATGTTTTTATATTTATTTTTGAGAGAGAGAGAGAGAGACAGAATATGAGCAGGGGAGGGACAGAGAGAGAGGAAGACACAGAATCTGAAGAGGGCTCCAGGCTCTAAGCCATCAGCAGAGAGCCCAACGCAGGGCTCAGACTCATGAACGGTGAGCTCATGAACTGAGCTGAAGTTGGATGCTCAACCAACTGAGCCACACAGGTGCCCCCATATGTGGAATTTAAGAAACAAAACAAACTGGCGCCTGGGTGGCTTAGTCAGTTAAGCATCCAACTCTTGATTTCAGCTCAGGTCATGATCTCACAGTTCATGAGATTGAGTCCTGCATCGGAATCTACACTGACAATGCAGAGCCTGCTTGGAATTCTCTCTCTTTCTCCTCTTGCTCTGCCCTTTCCACCCCCACTATCTCTCTCAAATAAATAAACATTAAGAAAAAAGAAACCAAATATATTAACAAAGGGAAAAAAGAGAGAGAGAGAAACCAAAAAACAGACTCTTAACTACAGAGATCAGAGAGTTACCAGAGGTGTGGTGGATGGGGGGGATAGTTGAGACATGTGAAAGGGATTAAGACTAAATGTACCTTGATGAACACTGAGTAATATATGGAATTGTTGAATTGCTATATCATATACCCAAAACTAATATAACATTGTATGTTAACTACACTGGAATTAAAATAAAATTTAAAAAGAAAGAATGACATATTTTATAGATAGAATTGACAAAATACACTAATATATTAGATGTAGAAAGTGAGGGGAATGGAAGAATCTCAAGGTTTCTGAATCAAACATTTAGGTGGATAGTAGTGGGATTTATTGAAATGGGAAAGACCAGCTTGGTAAAAGAGAAAGAGAGACATTCTTTTCCCAGTCAGGTAAGCCACAAATGTGGGTACCTACCTAGTTATTCAATGAAAAAAGAAGCAATTCAGTTTAACAAAGATTTATTAAGCAACTATTGTATACGGGGTATGATGCTATGTTCTGAGGATACAAGGAAGTAGAAGACATGTCACTTTGTACAAAGAGCTTACAACCCAGCAAAATATACAGAAACAAAACAGACCACTTCAATTTGTTCCATTGAGTGCTAAGTTAGAGGCATGCACAGAGTATATAAAGTCACAGAAGAGAGCCAGTTAGTCTGATTGGGGCAGGAATGTGGGAGTCATGAAAGGTATCCTGAAGATGATGTCAAAGCCAAAGACTGAACTGAATATTAGCCAGGCATATAAATGTGTGAAAGTATAGGGGACTGAGGAAACAGCAAAGGGAAGGCACACAGCCATGAAATAGCATGATCCTTTAGAGAATTATAAACAATGAAAATTAATAGAACATAAGCTTTAAACAATGCAATATTACTAGAACATAAACCATAAGGCAGGAAATGGAAGGAGATGAGACTAGATACAAAATATTGGCAAGGGTTAATAATTATTGAGCACCTATTGTATGCCAGGCAGTGTTCTAAGTACCTCACATGAATATTTCATGTAATCCTCATAATTATAATGCAAATATGGAAATTAAAACAGAAGGAGCTTGTTCAAAGTTGCACACTGTCAGAGCTGAGATTCAAACTAAGCAATTTAACTCCAGAGCCAGTGCTTTTAACCACAGAAAGTTGTAAGTGTCATGCTAAAGAACTGAGAATGTACCTGTTGACAGTACTGAGTCATGGAATGGCAGTGAATGGTCAGATCTATGTTTTTATGAGATGGATCATGATAAATTTGAGAGAGACCAGGCTGGAGACTGTTACAATACATCAAACAAGTGAAGAGAGTTTGAAGTAGGGATGGAGGCAAAGGAAATATTTAAGAAACTTTTAGGAGACAGAATTAGCACCACTTGGTGATTAATTGTATTCGAGGGTAAAGGAGAAGGAGAAATCTAGAATGCCATCATGTTTTCTGGTTTGGATGACTAGATGATATTAGTGTACAATGAATAGAGGAGGAAGAGGATTATAACTGAACCATTTTTTACATTGAGTACTAGGTGCCTATGGAACACCCAAGTATATTTGACCATGATGCCGTTGGATACAAGTTTGAAGTCCAGGGGATAATTCATAACTGGATATAGATATGAGTATTATGAGCGTGTGGTTAAAACTCTATGAAAGTAAATGAGATTACCCATGGAGAATGTGTAAGGAGACCATAGGGCCATTGGGGGAATCTTGGAGAATTTAAGGTCCCTTAAACCAAGAATCTTGGTATAAGGGACCAGCAAAAATGAGCTCCCAAAGAAGACTAATAGTATGTTAAGGATAAGCAGTATAACACAAATTAAAATCACGGACTCTAGACCCAGTCTGTGTGATTTTATATCGTCCAGGCTCTGCCACTTAACAGCTATATGACTTTGGGCAAGCTACTTCTCTAAGCCTCAGTTGTTTAACGATTAAATATACATGCAATGCATGTAAAACCCTTAGAATAGTGCCTGATAAACACATAGTAAGCATTAGCTAATACTTACAGGAAGAAAATCAGAGTAGGATCATGCAAACCAAAGTTGAAAGTTTAAAAGATGGAGAGAATTCTGAGATGTGTCAGATGCAACTGAGAAATCCAATAAGCTAAGGACTTATACATATGAACTAGATTTGGCAAAATAGAAGCTTTGGTGATCTTGATAAGAGGAATTTCAATACAGTGTAAAGGGGCAGAGGTGAAACAATAGTAGGCTGAGTGGTAAATCTAAGGTAAAGAAAATGACAGCAATAGGCACAGCTAAATCTTTCAAGAAGCTTGGTGTTTAAGAAAAACTCTGAAGCAAAGTAGAAATATGTATAAGGATGCTCACCTCAGCTTTTTTTTATTATAGAGAAAAACTTGAAATTGTCCTAAATGTCCAAGAGTGAGGGGATGAAAGGTCAATAGTGGGATTGGGGAAAATGGTAAATATTGGAACAGTAATTGAGAATAGGAGAAGGAGCTGACCAGAGACGAGTAAAAGGATAATGAAGAAGCTTGGAAAGTGCATCTGAAATTCAAAACCATGGATTGGTGATACCAGTCTATCCAGTGATAGTTTCCTTTGATGGTGACAGAACAGAGAAGGCAAATAGCAGAGGTTGAGTTGGATGGTGATTATTCCAGACAGATGAGGCAAAAAGACAAAGGTTGAAGGTGATGTTGAAAGAGGATTCAAGTGTATAATAATATGTTCTAGGCTGGATATGAGGCCAAAAGGAATCAGACAAACAAGGAGAAAGTAGGGATCAGGGCACTGGGGTGTCTCCATGAAGTAAGAAAACAGAGTGGGGTGAAAGTACAAGAGAACTGGTGGGGCCAGAATTTGGACTCCAAATATAAGATCTTGCAGGCAGCATGGTTGAAAGGGCATAGATTTTATAATCAGTCAGACTTGAATTTGAATTATAGTCCAATATTGAATAGCTACATGCCTTTAGACAAACTCCTTGAAATCTGGAAACTTCAGTTTCCTTATGTGTAAAGTAAGTATAATGACACATATCTCAGAAAAACTGGCACATGGACATAGTTTAATAATTGTCAGCCCGTTTTTCTCCCACTCAGCATTTATTGAGCACCAATTATGAAACATTCTTTTCTGGGGATATCAAGATAAAGGTCACTTCACTTCCTTTTAGGGACTCATGGTTTAGCAGAAGTGACATAAATACAAAGAGGTAAATAACAATACAATGTAAACCAATAAATTACAGTTCCAGTTACCATGTACAATACGAACAGTATGAAGACAGTGCTATGGGAACACAGTGAAGGTGTGACTAATAGTGCCTGATGGAGTGAGGGAAGGCTTCCCTACAAAGCAGTTCACAAACTCAATTTTTAGTTATAATGTTGCTTGAAAGAAAGTATCAGGAAATTGGGAGATGACACTTTAAGGGGGAGCAGCACAGAGGCATTTGCTTTTATTTTCCTAGACCATATTCCAAGGGGCAAGAGGTTCAAAGGGAGCTTTTTATTCAAGGAAATGACCTGTACAGGTCTGTTAACTTAAAAGTAGTATGTAAAGAAGCTAGAGATATTTAAGGTGACTGAGAGGAAAGGAAGTAATCAAGAGTTCAAGGTTCCAGAGAAGCTAAAATCTGGAGCCCACATTAGGGATTTACTCATGGATAGGATACAAAATAGCCCTTTCTCTAAAATGAGAGGAATAAAAAAATGATAAAAATAGATAATTTACATCTAAATCACACAGTGTGGAAATCACACTCTATATGCACTTTTTTTTATTTGAGAGAGAGCATGAGCAGGGGAGAGGGGCAGAGGGAGAGAGAAAGAGAGAATCCTAAAGCAGGCTCCATGTTCAGTGCAGAGCCTGATGCAGAGCTCAATCCCACAACCTTGGGATCATGACCTGAGCTAAAATCAAGAGTCAAACACTCAACTGACTGAGCCACCAAGGCGTCCCTGTATGCAATTTTTCTTAGTTCTTATAAACCAAGAATATTTCCTTAACATGTTCACAACCAATTTAAGAAGCTATTTACTATAACTGATGGACCTGTCAACTGTTGGTAAAATTGAAACAACAGGAATAAAGACCTTCCAAACCCTCCTCTCTGCACATGGACAAAGGGGGTGCTAATTGCTGCAGCAACAGGAGAGGACTATGACAAGGAGCAGCAAACCTCTTCTCACTTGCTTTCACCTTCAGTTCTTAACTACTTACTACATGAAGCCCTACTGACCATTCTAATTTTCTTTTGCTCCAGTCTACTTACATGCACACTATATGAAGTAAATTTCCAACCTGAATTTTGCCCACTTCTGAATAGAATTGGCAGCACACACAACAGCTGTGCTGGCTTAATGGATCCAAAACATTTGGCTGCATTGCGCTGTCTCCTAACCTTTGCAGCCAGTGACTCCCCCTTTCTGGGATACTATCCCACAGTTACTTCTTACTGGCATGCACCTCCATGAAGCAGACCTTCTGAAAGGAGGCTTGCTAGCAGTGATATGGAGCTAGCATCTCTGCCTGGCCCACCTAGGAACATAATAGGGGGTAGACCCAAGCACTGGGAATTCTTCCAGCTGCTTTATGCCCAGTAACTCTTCAAATTGCACCGTTTAATAAAATCAGAGGAATTAATTAAAGGTGTCTACTCTGCATTGTAGACACCTATAGTTAATTGCTGCTTTCCTGCTTCTACTCTAAGCACATGCCAAGGTAACAAAATGTCTGCACAAATTGGAACCAGACTCCTTGTCCTTTTATTATTAACATGAAAGATGTCTACATTTCCTGCTAGATCACACATTGGCCTTGTAAACTTTAGGATTTTTTTTTTACATATATAACCAGGAAAAATTTCTAAGGGAGAAGAGTATCCCTGTGAGGAGTTTCTTCCAAGGTGGCAAAGAAAACAGTTTCTCTTTAGAGGAGTATAATAGACAGTGAGGGCCCAATAAGATGAAGACTCTGCTTTTTTTTTTAAGTTTATTTATTTATTTATTTTGAGACAGAGTGTGAGTGGGGGGAGGGGCATAGGGAGAGAGAACCCCAAACAGGCTTCACACAGTCAGCATGAGCCCAACCCCGGGCTCAGTCTCCCATGAGATCATGACCTGAGCCAAAATCAAGAGTCGGACGCTTAGCAAATCAAAACCACAATGAGATACCACCTCACACTTGCCAGAATGGCTAAAATTAACAACTCAGGAAACAACAGATGTTGACAAGGATGTGGCGAAAAGGGAACACTTTTGTACTGCTAATGGGAATGCAGCCACTCTGGAAAACAGTATGGAGATTCTTCAAAAAATTAAAAATAAAGCTACCCTATAACCCAGCAATTGCACTACTAGGTATTTATCCAAAGGATACAAAAAGCCTGATTCCAAGGGACACATGCACCCCAAGGTTTATAGCAGTGCTATTAACAATAGCCAAAGTATGGAAAGAGCCTAAATGTCCATCGAATGACAAATGGATAAAGAAGATGTGGTGTATATAAACAATGAAATATTACTCAGCGATCAAAAAGAATGAAATCTTGCCATTTGCAACAATGTGGATGGAACTAGAGAGTATCATGCTAACTAAGCAAAATAAGTCAGTCAGAGAAAGATAAATATATGATTTCACTCATATGTGGAATTTAAGAAAGAAAACAGATGAACATAGGGGAAGGAAAGGAAAAGTAAGATAAAAACAGAGAGAGACAAATCATAAGAGACTCTTAAATACATAGAACAAACTGAGGGTTGCTGGAGGGGTGTTGGGTGGGGGGATAGGCTAAATGGGCAAAGGAGCATTAAGGAGGGCACTTGTTGGGATGAGCACTGGGTGTTATATGTAAGTGATGAGTCACTAAACTCTACTCCTAAAACCATTATTACACTATGTTAACTAACTTGTATTTAAATTTAAAAAATTAATTAATTAAAAAGAGTCAGATGCTTAACCAACTAAGCCATGAGGTGCCCCAAGAGATGCTGCTTCCTTAAAGGCAATTAACAGACTTCACTGAGAAAAAGCAGAAAAGAAGGAAACTAACAGTTATGAGGAACCTACTATATGCCATATACTGTGTTAGATGTTTCACAGACCTTCTTTCAACTCTCACAACAACCTTGTGGGGTATTTATCTACATTTATAGAAGAGAAAACTGTGTCTCAAAGAGGTTAACTGGTTGGTGCAAGGTCACACAACTAGTGAGTGAGTGGTAGAGGGGAATAAAGGAAAATCTACAAAGATACTTGGGCAAGAGAATAGATCCCTGTTACCCCCATTTTGAAACTAGAGGATTACTTTTTTTTTAACATTCATTGTGTTAGTTGGCAGCCCTTCTCAATTCCTGGAGTAACCTTAGATTAGAAGATTAATCATAATCTATAAACAAGAGCTAGCATTTTTTTGGCCACTTTGACTATTTCCCTCTTGTCTCCATGTTCATTCTCTCAAATTCTCCAAGCTAATCTTCCAGACTACACACTTCCTCAACTAATTAGCATACATTCTCTATTCTTTCTATCCATTTGTTGATTCTTTATTCAACCAACAACCATTTATTAAATTACTACTATGTGTCAGCATTCTTCCAAGTGTTAGAAAAGCAAAAATGAAACCCAGTTGCTGCTCTAGAAAGATTCACAATCTAAAGGGGGCCACAGACATAGAAACATTGGTTTAAATCCTATTATAGAGGGCAATGGTGGATCCAGGTTTTGTAGGTCTGAAGTACACAGTTTGGGGGGGGGGCACTACTTAAGAAACAGAACATAATATTAGGTACAAGTGAATATTTAGAATGAGAAAAGAAACTACAACAACTTAAAAAATTTTTAAAGACACTACAAACATCACAAAATCCAAAAACATTCTAACTTATGTTGTATTAATTGAATGTGTGATACAACTGTAGTACTTCTTTCCGTTTTTTGTAGCTACATGTACTTTGTAATGTTATTTTCAATAGAAAGATAATTCAATCATTACTTTAGCATGCTTCATCAAAATTTGTTTTTTATTATTAATAGATGGTGTATTAATGTGCTCAGGCTGCCATAACAAAATAGCATAGAATGGGTGGTTTAAACAACAGAAATTTATTTCCCACAGTTATGGAGGCTGGAAGTCCCAGATCAAGGTCCAGCAGGTTTTGGTTTCTGCTGAGAGTCTTTCATGGCCTTTCCTCTGAGTGTACATGGGAAATGAGAGAGAAAGAAAAAGATCTCTCTTCTGCTTCTTATAAAGCCACCAATCCAACTGGATTGGGGCCCCACATTCATGACCTCATTTAACTTTAATTACCTCCTAAAGGCCTCATCCAAATACAGTCACACTTGGAGTTAGGGCTTCAGCAGGTGAATTTGTGAGAGTGAGAGGGGAACACAATTCAGTCCATAGCAGATGCAATGCATAAATCATACGACTGTACACACAGCTGTACCCTCTGTAATACTGCTAGAAGATTTGGATCCTTCAAAAGCAGGAAATATGATAAATTCTATCTTGTACAATTTTCATGAAAAAGGAAAAATATTACAGTTCATTTATAGTTTTGTATGATGTAGTGACTATATTTTTGAAAGGAGAAAACTTTCATTTTGACTAGGCATCATTAAAGAATTCTCCACTTAAAATTTAAATGTGATGATTACAAGAATTTTCCAAAGACTAACTTTGGACTTTGTACATTTCAAATGTCGTTTCTCCTCTACTACCCAATATGTTGAAGACTGGGCACTATAGGATACATTCACATCATAATACTACCTCTGTCTCTGTCACTTTTGTGTAAAGATGCTGGGTGAGTCAGGACATTGGGCTACAGGAGCTTTCCTGAAGCCATTTCTATACCATTAGCAATACATTAACTATACACATAAGTTACTGCAAACCACATAAATACATCCCACTAATCCCACCCTAAATCTATCTACAACTCAACTTCCTCTTAGCTACCCCAGTGCCACCCAACACAAAAGGGAAGTCTGATGGAGGAAAAGAATATTAATCAGATGTGGTTAAATATCTTACTTTGCAAATTAGAAAAAACATAACCTTGTAAAAATAATGTTAGGGCCCTTCTCAGGACCTTGGAAAGTGGCTGTCCAAGTGAGGGGCTTTGAAGATTTATGATTAGCTTCATGGTAAATTAGCCTCCAAAGAAAGATATATTCAAATTTCTTTAGGTGATCAGTTGAAAGCTTCACATGGGAGGAACGTTTGAGCTGGATCTTTAAAGGTACTCAAGGGAAAGGACATTTCAGGACAAGTGATTGCATGTACAAAGCTACAGAGGAGTTAAAGAACACATGGTCTTGAGGAAATATAAATAGTTTACTACGTCTGTAGGGCATCTGTGGGAATGGTGGGAGATGAAGCAGTAAAGGCAGACTGAAAATTGGAAATTCATCAGACATCAGACATCAGACATCAGACTTGGAAATTCATGAAAACCCCTGCTTACATTCTTTCTTAAGTTACCTTAAGTTCTCTGATCCTCATTGGGAGGAAGATATTAATTTTATCTATTCCTAACTAGACAGAAAATCAGGAAAGATAAAGAAGAACTCAAGGCTACCATCAGCCAAGAGGCTCTAATTGACATTTATAGAACATTCTACCTAATAACAACAGAGTACACTTCTTTTCAAGCACTCATGGAACATATACCAACATAGATCATATTAAAATGATGAAGTAGGCAACCTCAAGGTAACATCACCCCCACAGAAACATAAAGAAACAAACAGAAACTGTCAGAAACAAACTTTATCAAAACCCTAGAAAATGGTCAAAATTCACAGCAACAAAGCAAATGCCAGATCAAAGAAAAGTCAACTTAAAAATGATAAGAAACCACAGTGAGTTACCTCTTTATACCCATTAAGATGGCTGATATTTTTTTAAATGGGAAATAACAAGTGTTGGTGAGGATATGGAGTAATTGGAACTCTTGTCCATTGCTGGTGTGAATGTAAAGTTGTACAACTGCTATGGAAAACAGCTTTACAGTTCCTCTCAAAAATAAACAGAATTACCATATGATCCAGCAATTCCACTTCTAAGTATATATGCAAAAGAAGTGAAAGCAAATATCAATGTTATTACAGCATTATTCAAAAAATCCAAAAGGTGAAAATAAATATCCATCAAAGATGAATGAGTAAACAAACTATGGTATATGCACACAATAGAATTTTACTCAGCCTTAAAAAGGAATGAAATTCTAATACACACTATAACATAGATGAACCTTAAAAACATTATACTAAGTGAAATAAGGCAGACTCAAAATGGAAAACACTATATGATTCCACTTATAATAGGTATGTAAAAATACAAAGAGACAAATACTAGCCTTCTAGTAGGCTAGAAGTTACTTGGGGCTAGGGTTGGGAGAAATGGGGAGTTAGTGTTTCATGGATATGTAGCTTCTGTTTAAGATGATGAAAAAAGCTGTGGAAATGCATAGTGGTGATGATTGTACAGTATTGTGAATGTACTTAATGCCATTGAACTCAACAATTATAGATGGTTAAAATGGTAAAACAGCAACAACAACAAGAACAACAACAAAATATGGTTTCAGCAAGGATTTGGAAGAAATGGTTGAATAAATCTCTTAAAAAATCAGAAGGTAGGAATATGGGAAATAGAAAAGAGAAAAGTAAGAAAATTAGAGAATCAATCCATGAGGTCCAATATCCAATAAGAATAATTCCTAAGAGAAAGAAGGAAATTATCAAAGAAGTAATTTTAAAAACTCCCTAAACCTAAGGACACAACTTTCTAGACAGAAAAGTTTCACTGGTTGCCTACCACCATGAAGGAAGAAAGATCTCAAGACATGGCATAAAATTTTAGAACAAAGAGGGAAAAGAAACTATCCTAAAGGCAAGAGCTTCCAAGGAGAAAAATTTCATGTTACATTAAAAATTTCAGGGGGCACCTGGGTGGCTCAGTCGGTTAAGCAGCCGACTTCGGCTCAGGTCATGATCTCACGGTCAGTGAGTTCAAGCCCCGCTTCGGGCTCTGTGCTGACAGTTCAGAGCCTGGAGCCTGTTTCAGATTCTGTGTCTCCCTCTCTCTGACCCTCCCCCATTCATGCTCTGTCTCTCTCTGTCTCAAAAATAAATAAACGTTAAAAAAAAATTTTTTTTTAATTTCAGAAATCAGGAGTGCCTGGGTGATTCAGTCAATTAAGCATCCGACTCTTGATTTCAGCTCAGGTCAATGATCTCATAGTTTGTGAGTTTGAGCCCTGCATCAGGCTCCACATTGACAGCAGAGAGCCTGCTTGGGATTCTCTCTTTACCTCTCTCTCTGCCTCTCTCTCTCTTTTTCTCTCCCCCCCCAAATAAATAAATAAACTTTAAAAAACTTTCAGAAATCAGAATGGCTTTGGACATGTCAACAATACTGAAAGCTTGAAGATACTGAACCAACGCCTTTAACACTCTGAAGAGAAAATTATTCTCAACCTTGAATTCTACACCTAGCCAAACTACCAATTGCAAGGATAGAATATAAACATTTTCAGACATGCAAGGTCAGGAATCTTAGATTAAGTGCCCAAGAAAGTGAGGGCAATAAATCTGGAAAAAGGAAGATGTATGATCCAGGAGACAGGATCCAATGCAGGAAAGAACAGCAGAGATAGTGAAGGGAAACTCCCAGATAACAACTGTGCAGAAGGCCTAGAAATCAAAAAGTCCAGATTGGTAGTCTCCAAGGGAAAGGCTTTGAGGAGAAAATGGGATTTACAAATTGCCTGGTGTGGTTGACAGTACTGAGAGGAATATTACAATTTTGTCAGAGTGTGACATGAGTTAGGGATAAGTACATAGAAATAGATACACATTAGTGATGAGTACATAAAAAGCTAAGCAAAATATCTAAGGTGAGGTAATTGTTAATTATAGGAAAAAATTCCCAAGGAAGAAAAAGTAGTCATACTATAGTACATGGCTCAGCTGTAACAGTATTTGTTGTCACCATAATTTAAATATTGAAAATTAATTCAGCCAAAAATTCTAGTATAATTAAATTGGGAGTATGAGGTAAGGTGAAATGTGTATAGATGAATGCAGAATATAATAGTAGGACTGAATCCTGATCCTCCATAAAAGGAAGCCAGTAGAACATATCAAAAGTTGAAAAATAACTAGCAACTTTCTTGTGTTATTTGAACATATTGAGGAAAATACTAGGAGAAGCTAAAAGAATGAAAAGTGGTTGTTTCTGGGGAGTGGAAATTGGAAATGGGGAGAGATAAGGTACACAATTGCTGTTTGTCATCATAAGACTTAGGTAATGTTTGACTTTGTTAATTATGTCCATGTTATTAAACTACTTCAATCAAAATACAAATCAAATAAAAGTTCAGGGTCAAATCTAAATGTGTACCATGTAATCCTAGTTCATATGCAATGCCCACTATGATAAACTATTAAAGGGAAAAGAACAGCTTGTGTTACAAGTAAAAAGATACCTAATTTTCTTTTAGTGGTAGGAAAGCTTCCTGACGTTTTTATTTGCCCTTGTTCCACTCCCACCCTGGCTGGGCAGAAGTCTTGAAAACAGTAGCCCATGTTCCTCATGTGGGACCCTGGAATATGGATCCATGTATTCCAGAGGGAATACAGCAGACCTTATTTGAAAATTACTGTGTAGATCTATTCTAATCTGTTAGGGGCTACCTGAGTGACAGACACCAGGCACTTATCTCTGTTGCCCTAACATGGAACCCAACCAGGCCAAAAAAGTGGCTGGCACTGCTTGAAAACATCTTAAGGTAGATGAACAACCCATAGATGCCTGAGAGAAAAGATTACAGTTGGAATATACAATACACAATCTGAGGCCTGGGAGGAAAAACCAAGGAGTGTTTCTTTGAAAATTAAGTCCATCAACAGCACATGAGTGTATGGAAATATTCTTAGGGCAGGTAGCATGCTCAGGAAAGACCTGAGAGAACATTAAAGACTGGAAGGGTTGTTTTGTTTGTTGTTCTATCTTTTTTTTTAATTTTTGATGTTTTTATTTATTTTTGAGACAGAGAGAGAGCATGAACAGGGGAGGGGCAGAGAGAGAGGGAGACACAGAATGGGAAGCAGGCTCCAGGCTCATAGCTGTCAGCACAGAGCCCGACGCAGGGCTCGAACTCACAGACTGTGAGATCATGACCCGAGCTGAAGTCGGACGCTTAATAGACTGAGCCACCCAGGCACCCCAGTTGTTCTATCTTTTAAACTCATGGAATTCAAGGAAATCTCTGCACTAGCAATTCAGTAGAAGCTTCAGGCACAAGATAGAATCAGTCAAGTTGAAGATAGGGCAATTGAAATCATCCAGTTCAAGGGACAGAAAGAAAAAGGAATAAATAAAGAAAAGCAAACAGAACCTAAGGGACATATGGGACACCACCAAGTGGACCAACATATATATTAAATGAGTCCCAGAGAAGAGAGAAAGAGTCAGAAAAAATATTTGAAAAAATAATGGCTGAAAATTTCCCAAATTTGATGAAAGACATTATGTAAACATCCAAAGAATCTCAGTGAACTCCAAGTAGGATAATGCAAATAGAGCTTGAACAAGAGTCATTATAATCAAAGTTGAAAGACAAAGACAAAGAGAGAATCTTGAAAGCAGCAAGAGAGAAGCAACTAGTCACATACAAAGGATCCTCAATAAGATTAAAGCTGATTTCTCACCAGAGACCATGGAAGCTGGAAGACACTTGGATGACATATTTAAAGCACTGAAAGAAAAAAAAAAACTACCAACCAAGAACTCTATATTTGGCAAAACTCTCCATCAAAATCGAGGAAGGAATTAAGAGATTCTCAGATAAACAACAGTTGAGCAAGTTCATTACCACTAGAGCTGCCCTAGAAGAAATGATAAAAGAAGTCCTTCAGATTGAAATGAAAGGACACTAGACAGTAACTTGCAGTTATGTAAATAAATAAAGATCTCTAATAAAGGGAACTACATGGGCAATTATAAAGTCTATTAAAGTATTAATATATTTTTGGTTTATAACTCCATTCTTTATTTCCTACATGACTTAAAAGAAAATCCATAGAAAATACCTATAAATCCATGTTACTGAATACACAATATAAAGATGTAAATTATGACAATAACAACATAAGGAAGGGGACAGAACTGAATAATAGCAGAGTTTTTATATGCTATTGAAGTTAAGTTGGTATCTATTTAAACTAAAGTGTATTGAATTTAAATGTTAAATGTAATCCCCATGGTAATTATAAATGTCCTTTTTAAATGAAAATGAGAAGGTAATCAAAAGTTTCACTACAACTATCAATTATAGAAGAAACCACTAATGGAGGAAATGAGAGACAAAATAGGTATAAGACACACAGAAAACAAATAACAAAATGGAAGAAATCCTTCCTTATTAGTAAACACATTAAATGTAAAGGGATTAAAGTCTCCAACCAAAAAGCAGAGATTTCACAGAGTGAATTTGAAAAAGAAACATGGTCCAACTATATGCCATCTATGAGAAACTCACATTAGATCCAAAGACACAAGTAGGTTGAAAGTGAAAGAATGGGGGGAAATTTTTCATACAAATGTTAACCAAAAAGAGCTGAGGTAGCTATTCTAATACCAGACAAAATAGATGTTAAGTCAAAAGCTATTACATGAGACAAAGAAAGAAATATATTATATATTGATAATAGGATCCATTCATCAGGAAGATATAACAATTATAAACCTTTGTGAACCATACGACAGAGCCCCAAAATATAGAATGCAAACATTTACACAATTGAGAAGAGAAATAGATAGTTGCACCATAATAGTTGGAGACTTCCAATACACCACTTTTGAAAATGAATAGAACATCTAGACATAAGAGCAATAAGGAAATAGGGAACTTGAACAGCATTTTAAACCAATTATACCAAACATATATATATATATAGAACAATTCCCCTCAGCAACAGCAGAACGCACATTATTTTCAAGGACACATTAAATATTCCCCAACATAGTCCACATGTTATGACACAAAACAAGTTTTAATAAATTTAAGAAGATTGAAATTATACATACTGTCTTCTCCAGCCACAATGGAGTAAAAGCTAGAACACAAAAACAGAAGAAAAAGTAAACAAGTCCAAAAATATGTAGAAATTAAGCAACACATACTTAAAACAACTAATAGACCAAAGAAGAAAACACAATGCAAATTAGAAAATACTTTGTGAAGAATGAAATTGAAAATGCAACATACCAAAACTTATGAGATGCAGCAAGAGCCATAATCAGAGGAAATTTTGTACCTGTAAATGCCTACATTGAAAAGAAGAAAGATCTCAAATTAATAACCTACGTTTACACCTTGAGGAACTAGAAAGAGATAACTAAATCTAAACCTGGCAGAAGGAAGGAAATAATAAAGCTTAGAACAAAGATTAAAGGAAATGTAAGATAGAAAAACAATACAGAGAATCAACAAAAACAAAAGTCGGTTCTTTGAAAACAGCAACAAAATTGACAAGTCTTTTGCTAGACTGATAAAGAAAAAAAAAGATAAGATGGAAATAACTAAAATCAGGAATGGAAATGGGGACTACCAACCTTACAGAGATAAAGATGATTATAAGAAAATACAATTAACAATTATATGCTAACAAACTGGATAGCCTAGATGACATGGACGAATTCTTAGTAAGAAACAAATTACCTATGCTGACTCAAGAAGAAATAAAACATCTCAGGAAACCTGTTACAAGTAAAGAAATTAAATTAGTAATGAAAAAGCTCCCAACAAAGAAAACTGCAGGACAAGATGGCTTTACTGATGAATTCTACAAAACATTGGAAGAATTAACACTAATCCTTATCAATCTTTTTCAGATAATTGAATAAGATGGAACATTTTCCAACCCATTCTATGAGGCCAACTTTATGTACAGGGTTAATATAAGTCCTATCAAAATTCTATCATGTTTTTTGAAGATACAGACAAGATTATTGTAAAATTTATATAGAAAAACAAAGGAACTAGAATAACTAAAACAATTTTGCAGAAGAAGGATAAAGTGGGAGGAATCACTCTACCAATTTAAAGACTTAATATATAGCTACAGTAATCAAGACTGTGTGGTATTGGCAAAGCAATAGACACATCAAAAGAACAGAATAGAGATCCCAAAAATAGACCCACACAAACTGATTTTTGATTAAGGTCCAAAAGCAATTCAATGGAGGAAACACAGCCTTTTCAATAAATAGTGCTAGAGCAGTAGACATCCATCAGAAAATTGGTAGGTTTAGTCTAAGAAGAAGTGGAAATTTGTTGTACAGCTTTTGTAACTTTTCCATAGATCTGAAAGTTTTCAAAATAAAAAAAATTGGGAAGAGACATGTAAAATATATTGCAATTATATTAATTTACAGTGGAAAATATACCTGCCCAGTAACCACAATAGTCATCTATTCTAAGGGCATTTATTTCCCAGGATCAAGGGACCTAGGAAACTGAATTAGTAAGTCAAAAGTTTATTTGATAAACATGGAATCAGAATGAAGGAAGTGGAATGGTAAAGGCTGTAAATAGAGAGGACTATATAATTGAGTGTATATCCTTAGGGACCACAATATGTCTGTCTGTCATATGGGTGGTCTTACCCTCTGCTTTCCAGCCACTGCACAATGCACACACTTCTTTCTTCCATTCCTCTCCCCACTCTGTATAGTGAGGCATGGGGACTGCTGGACAAACGGTAACCTATCTTTACTATCAGATTCCTCTTTCAAATAACTCATATACCACCTTTTTGTAACACATTACTCTTCATATAGTTTATAGTAAAGCTGATTAAGTTGCAACTTCCTTTGAATGCATTCTGATCCTGCAGATATGCCCTGATTACCTTGAGTACAGTTGGGCATTTCACAAGTCTCCATCAGTAACACATCTACAACCAATGTCTTTGTGTTCTTTCACTCTCAGAGTCATCCTAAGCCAATCTCCAAATTTCTGTGTCACCTTACTGTAGGCTAGACTTTGGCTACATTTATTTCTTTAATTTGATTTATTTTGCCAAGATCCCATCATAGACAGGCTTTTTTCCCACAAGGTATTAACAGTATTATTGTTTCTTTTGGTGTCTTTGCCACAGTTCTACAAATGTGTTCTTACAAGCAGTATGAGCTAAAGAAGGTATAATAGATAAAATGATAAAATTAGATAATATATAAGAAAGTGCTTTGAAAGTGAAAAGCACTGAATAAATATAAGAGATTATTATTCCTATAATGTAATAGGTGAAGTCACTGACTGCTTTAGGCCAGACCACATAGGAGAATAGCACCTGAATATACTCTGGCCAGTCTGCTCTGTAGTTTTGCCACTTCACATTTCACTCCTATTTTCAGTCCCACCTTGGGATGATGAGTCTCTGGGGAAAAAATCCATGCAGCCAAAGCCACAGAGACTGATTTATAAAGCAGACTTCAAGGTGGTCATTTATAATGAGCAGTATATTAGGCAAGGCAAGGCTTTCATCATCTGCGTAAGGTCCTCCTGGCTGGTAGGTCATTCCAGTCAAGAAACCAGTTGTAGACCAGAAAGCTGCTTGGTAAACACAAATCAGAACAAAAAATGATTGGGTGTTCTCCAGATTTTTTTTTAATCAAAACTATGTACCTGAGAAATTTCCCTCCTTCATACAAGGAACAGTTCTGTCTACAAAAGCAAATAATCCATTGTTCAGAAATAGACAGCCCTCTCCATGGTCATGCATCTTCCTGGAAATGCACAGGTAGATTTTCTCTTCTCCACCCATCTCACTTTGCCAGTCATCTAAAGCATCTGTCTTTATAACATTAGCTCAAGATAGTCATATTACAGTTTCCCACATTACAATTTATCTTAACATTAGTAACATTTTAGGGTGGTCATTTTTTGGCAATTTAACATCTCCATTTCCCAATATACAATTGGATTACTGTGGCAGACAGTCCCCAATGGTCACCACTTCAAAATTTGCTCAATCTAACAGTGCCACAAAGACACTTATGCTTCACTTCTTAAGCTTATTCATCCATTTTCCCTATCTCATAAATAGCCAAAGCACACTCTATTGTCTTTGGTAATATTACCAAAATCCAGCCCATTAGTGTAGTGTAAATTGTGGGTGCTACCTGCAGGCAAGAAGAAATATCTACAGGTCTGTACCCAACACCAATTGTTTGAGAACCAGAAATCTGGCCTGCCAAAGTTTAAAGGGAGGTGAAAAACCTGAAGCTTAGAAAAGGTAAACAATTCACTAAAATAGGACATATGAAAGTGCCTAGCAAAGAGCCTGACACATAGTAGGTTCTCAGTAATAATTTATAAAAAGAAATGAGCAAATTGTCCACAATGTCACAAATAGTGAGTATCAGGGCCAAAACTATAGCACCTAGTTGTTTATTCTCTAACACGGTGCTCAAAAGTTATCCTTAAAAATGTTTTGCTTTTGGGGTGCCTGGGTGGCTCAGTCAGTTAAACATCCGACTTCAGCTCAGGTTATGATCTCATGGTTTATGGGTTCAAGCCCAGTGTCGGGCTCTGTGCTGACAGCTTAGAGCCTGGAGCCTGCTTCAGATTCTGTGTCTCTCTGTCTCTCTGCCCCTCCCCAGCTCACACTCTGTCTCTCGCAAAAATGAATAAACATTTAAAATTTTTTAAATATTTTGCTTTTTATCCTACTTTTAAGAAGTATTTGGGGTGAGGGTGGTACCTGGGTGGCTCAATGGGTGAAGCATCTGCTCTTGGTTTCAGCTCATGTCATGATCTCACAGTTCGTCAGTTCAAGCCCCTTATTGGGGTCTGCGCTGGTGGTGTGGAGCCTCCTTGGGTTTCTCTCTCTCTCCTCTCTCTGCCCTTCCCCTACATGCATGCACACTCTCAAAATAAATGGTTAAACTTTAAAAAAGATAAATAAAAGTCCATGCCATTAAAAAAAAAGAAGTATTTTGTGGGGAAGAGCAGAAGGTAGTATATGTGCTCTTAATACACTGTGGACTGGAACTTGTGGACTTCAGTGTCACAGTAACTCCTTGAAGCCTCTGAGCCCCTTCTTATGAGCCCCCAGAGCCCTTTGATTAAATTTTCTGTCATCATCATTTGCATTCCTTCTGTCTTATTTCTGGTTTCTTAGATATAAATTCTTGACCTATACATTTACTCACCTTCGTATCCTTAACAGTGGGTACCCAGCATAGAGCCTGGCACATAGTAAGTGCTCAACAAATTTCTGGCGAATTGAAAATTCCATTAGCCCCATTTCTGTGACTCTCCATGATTTGGTGCCTGCACCCTGTCTCCTGTCTCCAATTCCTTTTAATAGTTTATACTACAAGCAGGGTAAATCTCAATATGCTATTCTCAAAATTCAATGGAACTCTTTTCAAAATCTCTTTTCCTCTTTTTTTTTCTTCACTACTTCTTTTTTGCTGAACTCTGCTTCCATCATCCTTTTCATTCATTCACTCACAAATGTTCATTGACTTCTCACTTTGTGCAAGACACTGGAAATTCAATAGTAAAGTAGACAGAACGGCCCTACCGTTTAGAACTTGTAATCTCCTAGGAGATCAATAGTAAACAAATAATAAAATAATTACAGATTGTGATAAGTACTAAGAAGAAAATAAACAAATGATACAGAGATCAGGGCTGACCTCTCTGAGGGAATCAAATCTAAGTCTAAAGTACCAAAGATGTGAAGAACCCTACCAGACAAAGAGCTGCATTCCAGGGCAAAGTCATGTGACTGAAGTGTATTGAGTCAGGGGAGAGCAAGGTAGGATGAGGTCGGAGAGGCAGGTGGGAGCCACTCCATTTCGGAATCTTATAGGCGGGTTAAGTAGTATGATATGACTCTAAATGCAGTGGGAGCCAAAGAATTTTTAAGCAAAATAGTAACATAATCTAACTGACATTTTTAATTTCTTTTAATGTTTATTTATTTTTGAGAGAGAGAGACAGAGCATGAGCAGGGGAGGGGCAGGGAGAGAGGAAGACACAGAATCCAAAGCAGGCTCAGGCTCTGGACTGTCAGCACAGAGCTCGACGTGGGGCTCGAACCCACGAACCATGAGATCATGACCTGAGCCAATGCCGGATGCCCAGCCAACTGAGCCACCCAGGCACCCCTCTAACTGACATT
The DNA here is from genome assembly GCF_018350195.1 of Panthera tigris. Lineage (NCBI taxonomy): Eukaryota > Metazoa > Chordata > Mammalia > Carnivora > Felidae > Panthera > Panthera tigris. Next base: position 58,740,758 of record NC_056677.1, on the reverse strand, counting down.
TTTAAAAGATGATGTGGGGTGGCTGTGTCTGACTTCGGCTCAGGTCATGATCTCATAGTTCATGGGTTCGAGCCCCATAGTGGGATAGCATTAACTAAGACAGGGAACAGAAGAGGAGGAAAGGATTTAGGACTGAAGATCATGAGTTTATTTTAGAGCAACTTGAGTGTGAGTCACCAATATACAAATAGAAAAGTCTAGGAAACCAGTGGATATAAAAAGTGTGGTCCTCAGAACCAAGTCAGCTTGCCACTCAGAGCATCTAGAAATATGTTCATTCTCTAACAGCTATATCTCTTCCTATGTATTCTGAGAGTTATGCTCATTGTCTAGTTGTCTACCCAAAAAATTCAGAGGTCGTTCTCAATGTCAAGCTTAAGTCCTTGCAGTGGCCTATAAGGCCCTACATCATCTGGACTCTATAACTTCTCTGACCTCATTTCCTACTACTCCGTTTTCTACCACACTGGTCTACTTGCTGTTCTTGGAAGGTACCAGGAACATTCCCACTTCAATATTTTGCACTGAATGTTCCCTTTGCTTAGAATGCTTTTCCCCCAGATGTTTACATGACAAACTCCCTCACCTTCAAGTCTTTGCTCAATTGCCACTTTTTTGATGAGACTTATCCTGACAACCGTATTTAATACTACAACTGCTCATCCCCCTCCCTGGCCACTCACAATCACCCCTTTTCTAATTGTTTTTAAACCTGTGGCATTAATCATCTGCTAGCATACTGTGTAATTTACTTCTTTATTATGTTTATTGTTCGTCAATTCTGTCCCTCCTCTAGAAAGTAAGCTTCTTGAGGACAGGGATTTTTCTTCCTTATGCATTAATATATTTCATATACCTAAAACAGTGCTTACAGCATGATAACTGCTCAATATATATTTATATTTATTGAATAAATGAATGAGAGCATAAGTTCCTATATCATTCTCTCCTTAAAATTTGTTTGCCATGAGCCTTGTACACTTAGAGCCAAATAGATATATAGGAAGGGGAAATGAGGAGATGTAAGACTGATAACTTAGTGCCATAAGGCAACCACATGTTTCAGATATATTAAAACAAAGCCTTTCTTAACTGGCCCCTTTCATACTTTGTTTCAGTCTCTTATGGCTATTGGAACAAATTACCATGAAGTTAATGGTTTCAAGCAACACAAATCTATTCTTTTACAGTTCCGGAGGTCAGAAATCTGAAATGTGTCACAGGACTACATTCCTTCTGGAGGTTCTAGAGAAGAATATGCTTCCTTGCCTTTTCCAGGTTCTAGAGGCCTTCTTCATTTCTTGGTTTGTGTCTCCCTCCATCTTCAAAGTGGATCACTCCAACCTCTGCCTCTGTCACCACATCACCTCTCTAACTTTGTCTTTTCTGCTTTCTTATTTTCCTTATGAAGGCACTTGTGATTATATTGATCTCACCAAAAAATCTAGAATAATCTCCCCATCTCAAGATATTTAACTGAATCATGTCTACAAAATCCATTTGCCATGTAAGGTAACATATTCACAGGTTAGAGAGATTAGGACATGGACATCTTTGAGAGCATACAGAATAAAAATACAGATTGACAAGAGTTTATTCAAGGATGTAACCTAGCTCTGAAGCCACCACATACCCTGGGAGCATATGTAAATCAAAATGTTCTAGAGCACCACTATTCATTAAAACTTCCTCTGATGATAGAAATGTCCTATATATGCACTGTCCAATGCAGCAGCCACTAGCCATATGTGATTATTGAGCAATTGAAATGTGGCTAGTGAAACTGAGGAACTGAATTTTTATTTTATTTCAGTTAATTTGGATTTAATAGTTACATATGGCTAGTGATTTGCCAGTACAGGTCTAGTGCTGGAGGGAAGGAATAGACTATAAGGAAAGTTTTTTATCTAAGTATTAGCCTTGGGTGGAATTAAAAATAAAAACATACCTTCCTGAGGTTCCGTGGCACCTGAGTTTGGAGCCTAAATATATACCATATGAATAGTCTAAAAAGCCACAAGCCAAAATTTTTAATTTAAAGTGGACCTAAGTCTGTGATACCTCAAGCACCAAGAAAAATCAAATGAAAATCTTTCATGGGAGAAAATACCCTTACTCCCAGGCCTCATGGAAATCCGACAGAGAGTTCTGACAACTACCACTTCACAACTGAGTCACAATTTACACAAAAAAATCAACTACCAGTGAGGAGAAATCAAAAGGGAAAAAAAGATAAAACATAACAGACCCACACAGATTTTAGATATTGAAACTATATACAGAATATAAAATACATATGTTAAACACATTTAAAGAAATAAAAGAGCAAAGAACAAGAGACTATAAAAAATAACCAGCTAGGTTTGAAAAATAACAAAATATAATACCTAGAAATGAAAAATATAATTGACTTTAGAAACCTCAATGAAGGCTTATGCATCAGTTGAAGAGAAATTAGGAAATTGGAAAATGGATCTGAAGAAATCACAGAATATAGCACAGAGATACAAAGAGATGGAAAATATGCGTGGTTAAGAAATACAGAAGGTACAGCTAGAAGGTCCAACATTAACCTCTTTAGAATTCTAAAAGGAAATAATATAAATGGGAGGAGAAATTTTCAAATAAATCATATCTGAAAACTTTCCAGAATTTTCAAAAATCAACAATCTGTAGGTTCAAGAAGACTAAGAAATTCCAAGCAGGATAAGCAAAAAGAAAATTATATTTACATGCATCAGAGTTGACTGAAGAACAGCAGAGACAAAGATAAAAATTAAAACTTACTAGAAAGAAAAGATCAATCATGTACAAAAGAACAACAATTACACTAATAGCAACAATGAAAGCCAAGTTAAAATATAATGTTGAAAGTGCTTAGAGAAAATAATTTTTATCTTAGAATCATATATTCTGTGAAACTATCTTTGGAGGAGAAAGGCAACATGAAAACATTTTAATATGTAATTTTGAAAGTTTATCACCATTTGTTACTAAACAAGGAAAATTATTCAAAAAGAAGTTCTGAGATACAAGAAGAAATTTTAAGTAGAAAGAAAAAAGTGAAACATGTAGGGTAATATTAGTAATTTATAATTTGTGGGATTAAAAGAAGACAAAAAACACAGAAGTTAAAGCCTTCACAATAGGAAGTCATGTTGTTGAAGATTAGAATCAAAGCATTCTAAGGGTCCCCTTGCAAAGAGAGTAAATATCTTAACTCTAGATTTTATTGAATTAAACATGTTTTAATTTCAAGGGTAGCCACTAAAAGAATAGAAAAAGAATGAATATCTTTCTAATAGAAGTGGAAAAATGGACTGAGGAAAAAAATCAGTTAATTCAAACAGGGGAAAAAAACACAGCAAAAGTGGAACCCATGGCACAAAATAAGGCAATATAAATAAATTTAAATATAGAGTTCTTCCTTAAAATATAGTTTTGGAAATTTAAAAACACATTTTTATATAATCCTTTGGGTCAAAGAAGAAATCTTAGTGGGAAGTAGAAAATATTTCGAAATGAGCTTATACATTGCACCTAAAGTAGTGGTTAGAATAATGATTATAGCCTTAAGTGCATATATTAAAAAAGAAGAAAGGCTGAAAGCTAATGAGCTTAGCATTCAACTTAAGAAATTCAATAAAGAACAACAGAATAAATCCAAAGAAAACAGAAGAAAGGAAAGCGTAGACACAAAAGAAAAATGTATTAAGATAGAAAACAATGTAGGGACACCTGGGTGGCTCAGTCGGTTAAGCATCTGACTCTTGATTTTGGCTCAGGTCATGATCTCATGGTTCATGGGATTGAGCCCCGTGCCAGGCTCCTTACTGACAGGCTCTCTCCCTCTCTCTCTGACTCTCCCCTGCTCATGGATGTGCTCTCTCTCTCTCTCTCTCCTCTCCCTCTCTCAAAATAAATAAATAAACTTTTCAAAACAGATAGAAAACAATGTAGAAAAGATTATCAAAACCAGGAATTAGTTATTTTAAAAGATAAATAAATTGACAAACCTGAGGAAATATTGATCAAGGAAAAAAGAAAAATAAGGTCCACATAAACATTATTAGAAAAGGGTGACATTCTTACATATGTAGTAGTTTAAAACTTTAGCAAGCAAATACTTTGAGCCACTTCATGTCAACAATTTTTAAAATGTAGACCAAATGAACAAATAACTAGAAAAAATTAACTACCAAAACTGATTAAAAAAGAAATAGAATACATGAGTGATTATATAACCATTAAATAAATTCAGCCAGTGATTAAAATATTCCCACAAGGAGAACTACTAAGTCTAGATGGTTTTATCGAATATTCAAAAAAGAAATAATTCCAATATTATGAAAATTATTCCAAAGAGTAGAAAAAAAGGAGCATTTCCAAGCTCATTCTGTGGGACTGGCATAACCTTAATACCAAAACCACACAACAGCATATTGATGAAGTCAGAGATTTAACACGGAGTCAGATAGTGTTAGGCCATGTAGACTACTTTAAGAACTTCAATTTTTATTCTGGTAGCCCCTAGTTGAACAGGAGGCAAAAAACGTAAACTCCCTGAACTGTGATGGCAGCCTCCAAATCACAAAGATCCGATGGTTAAAAATCTAACTAGTTTATGAGGCTTAAGCACAACCTTGGCAATAGTGGCTTGTGCCAACCCAGGGTAGTCAGGCTAAAAGATAAAAACAAGAAAGAAAATCTGAGCACACACATCAGAATCTTCACACTGCAGGGAGGATAAACTTCACAAAGTTCACACAAGTTATTAAACAAATAACCAATCAATTAACAACCACCACTCCTAGGGCAAAGTGGGGAATCTGTATCCCAGAGTTCCTACTGTATGTTATCTCAAATGTCCAGGTTTCAACAAAAAAATTACAAGACATGAAAAAAAAAAAAAAACAAGAAAATGTGACCCATACACAGATTAAAAAAAAAAAGACAAGCAGTAAAAATGCTCTTTGAAGAGGTTCAGGCAGTGCACTTAGCAGACAAAGATTTCAAAGCAGTTCTTATAAGTATGTTCGAAGCACTAAAGGTAACCATGCTTAAAGAAATAAAGGAAGGAAATAAAGGATGACAATGTTTCAACAAATATAGGTTATCAATAAAGAGATGGAAGTTATAAAAAAAGAAGAGAACCAAATGAATACTCTGGAGTTGAAGAGTATAACAAATGAAAAATTTGCTAGAAGGAAGTCTACAGTAGATTTGAGTTGGCAGAAGAATGAATCAGTGAACTTGAAGATATATCAATAGAAATTATATAATCTGAAAAACAGAGAAAAAAATGAAGAAAGATGAACAGACCCTCAGAGAAATGGGGGATATAAGTGAGTGCATCAACATACAATAGTAGTACTAGAAAGAGAAGAGAGCACAAAAAGGACAGAAAAAGATATTCAAAGAAATAATTGATGAAAACCTCTCAAATTTGATGAAAACATCAATCTACATACCCAAGAAACTCAAATAATTCTAAGACAAAGAGATCATATCCAGAGCCATCACAGTACAGTGTTGAAAGACAAAGAGAAAATATGAAAGCAGGAAGAGAAAAAAAAGACTCATCACATACAAGGGAACCCCAATAAGATTAATAACTGACTTCCTTTGAGGAACAATGGAGGCAAGAAAGCAGGGAGTCAAACTGTTGAAATTTTTTCAAAAACCACCAAGAATTATATATCTAGCAATAATAAAGGTGAAATAAAGACATTCCCAAATGGAAGAAAAACAACAAATGAGAGAATTCATTGCTAGCATACCTTTCTTAAAAGAAATACTAGTGAAATTCTTTAGGATAGAAGCAAGTGATGTCAAACAGTAATGTGAATCCATATGAAAAACAACGAAAGGTGGCAAAAGTAATTATGTGGGTAATTAGAAAAGACAGTATAATTGCATGTTTCTTCTCCTTTCCTCTCTTGACTGATTTAAAAAGCAATTGCATAAAAGTGTGGGGATTATAATATACAGAAATATAATATATTTGACGATAACAGCATAAAGGAAGAGGATGGGAACAAAGCTGTGTTGGAATAAGAAAATGACACTAGATAGTAACTTAGGGAAGAAATAAAAAGAACCAGAAGAGTAAATAAGAATATTAATAAACACTTAAAATATATATTTGTTTTCCTTTCTTCTATCAGCCTTTTTAAAAGACAAAATTATATAAAGTAATAATTACAACAGTATATTGTTGGATTTGTAACATATACAGATATATATGTATGCATAATGAAAATATTAAAAAGAGGGGGAGGCAATGAAGCTACTTAAAATGTCTATATTTCAAAAAAGATAAAATAAAATGTCTTTATTTCACTGGAACTAAGTATAAATCTGAGGTATATTCTAATAAGAGATATATTATAAGCCCTTAGAGAAACCACTAAGAAAATAACGCAAAAATAAAGAATTTAAAAATCATGAAAGGAATCAAAAGTTTACATAAGAAAATACTTACCCATACAAAGGAAGATAGCAAAAACCAAAAAGACATGTGACATAGAAAACAAAAGCAAAATGGCAATGTAAAATTAAACATATCAATAATACTAAATGTGAGTGAATTAAACATTCAGTCAAAAGACAGATATTATCAGACTGAATTAAAAATAGACAAGATCCAACAATATGCTGTCTGCAGGAAGCACACCTTTCACTCAAAGATACAAAATGTTTGAAAATAAAAGGATGGAAAATGATACACCATGCAAACAACCACCGTATAAAAGCCGGAGTGGTGAGACTAACATCAAAAAATAGACTTTATAACAAAAAATTACTAGAGATGAAGAACATTTCATAATGATGAAAAGTTCAATCTGTCAGGAAGATACAATTATAAACACATATGCACCTAACAAAGCCCCAGAATGCATGAAGTAGTACTTGTATAGAGTGGAAGGGAGAAATAGACAAACAATAATAATTTGAGAATCCCATATTCAGTTTCAATTATGGAGAGAATAACTAGGCAAAAGATAAAGGAAATAAAAGACTTCAGCAACACTAAACTAGACCTGACATGCATCTAAGACCACTCCACTGAAAAATAGAAGAATACACATTCTTCTCATGTGTACATGGATTAGTCTCTGGAATAGACCATAAGCTAGGTCCTAAAGCCTAGAAGGAACAAAATTCTACAAGGTTTGTTTTCTGACCACAATGGAATGAAAGTAGAAATCAATAACAGGAGGAAATTTGGAAATTCACAAATATGTGGAAATTAAAGAATACTAACATTAACAAACCTAAAAAACCAATGGGTCAAAGAAGAAATTACAAGGGAAATTAGAAAATACTCTGAGATGAGTGAAAATGAAGAATCAACAGACCAAAACTTCTGAGATGCAGCTAAAGCAGTGCTCAAAGGGAAATTTGTAGCTATAAACCCTTATGTTAAAAAGAAAGATCTCAAGCCAACAACCTAACCTTTCACCTTATGAAACCCAAAAAAGAGCAAACTAAACCCAAATCAAGCAGTAGAAAGGATATTAAAAAGACTAGATGGGCACCTGGGTGGCTCAGATGGTTAAGCGTCCAACTCTTGTTCTCAGCTCAGGTCTTGATCTCAGGGTTGTGAGTTCAAGCCCTGCATGGGTATTCACACTGGGCATAAAGCCTACCTAAAAAATAATAATAATTAATAATAAAATTAAAAATAAATAATAAATAAATAACAAAAAGACTAAAGAGGTAGTAAATGAAATAGGGAATTGGGAAAAAAATAGAGAAAATCAATGAAACCAGAAGTTGTTTTATGAAAATATTGACAAAGTTGACAAACCTTTAGGTACATGGACTAGGGGAAAAGAGACAAGATCAAATTACTATACTAAATTCAGAAATGAAAGCAGATTTTACAGAAATAAAAAGGATCATATTATAATTCAATAGCAAAAAAAATTTTTTTGTTTCAAAAATAGGCAGAGAATCTGAACAGACATTTTTCCAAAGAAGACATACACATGGCCAATAGGTACAAAAAAGGTACTCAACATTACTAATTATCAGGTAAATGCAAATCAAAACCACAATGAAATACCACCTCATATCTGTCAGAATGTCTATTATCAAAAAGACAATAAATAACAAGTGTTGGAGACAATGTGGAGAAAAGGAAACCCTTGTGCACTCTTGGTGGAAATGGAAATTGGTGCGAACACTTTGGAAAACAACATGGGTGTTTCTCAAATTAAAAATAGAACTACAATTTGATGGGGTGCCTGGGTGGCTCAGTTGGTTAAGTGGTCGCCTTTGGCTCAGGTCATGATCTCACAGTTTGTGGGTTCGAGTACCACATCAGGCTCTGTGCTGACAGCTCAGAGCCTAGAGCCTGCTTCAGTTTCTGTGTCTCCTCTCTCTCTCTCTCTCTCTGCCCTTCCCCCATTCATGCTCTGCCTCTCTCAAAAATGAATAAATGTTAACAAAAAATTTTTTTTAAAAATAGAACTATGATTTGACCCAGCAATTCATGGGTAGTCTTCTCAGTATTTATCCAAAGAAAATGAATACACTAAATTGAACATATGTATCACATATTCTTTATACATTCATCCATCAATGGACAATTAGGTTGTTTCCACACATACACATACACTCATGCATGTGCATATGCTGAAATACTATTCACCCATCAAAAAGAATGAAATCTTGCCATTTGCAACAATATGGATGGACCTTGAGGGCATTATACTAAGTGAAATAAGTCAGAGGAAGACAAATACCATTTGATCTCACTTATACATGAAATCTTAAAAAAAAAAAAACTCAGAAAACAGATTGATGGTTGCCAAAGGAGGAGGAGGGTGAGCAAAATTGGTGCAGGGGATCCAAAGTTACAAATTTCCAATTATAACATAAATGCCTAAGTCATGGAGATGTAATTTACAGCATGGAGACTATAGTTAATACTGTATTACATATTTGAAATTTTCTAAGACAGTAGATCTTAAAAGTCCTCATCACAAGAAAAAATGTTGGTAACTATAAGAGGAATGGTATGAATAATTATATGCCAACAAATCACATAACCTACATGAAATGGGAAAATTCCTAGAAGGCACAAACAACCACACTGAAGAAATAGAAAATCTGCATAGATTTATAACAATTAAACAGATTGGATTAGTAATCAAAAACCTCCTACCAAAGAAAGGTTCAGGACCAAATGGCTTCACTGGTGAATTCTACCAAATGTTTAAAGAAAAATCAAAAGCAATCCTTTCAAACTCTTGCAAAAAATAGAAAAGAAGAAACATTTCCTAACAATTTTATGAGGTAATGATTTCAGATTTCAAAACTTAAAGCTGAAGTAATCAAAACAGTGCAGTAGTGGCATAAGGATAGATATGGATCAATGGAATAAAATGGAGAGTCCATAAATAAACCTTCATATTTATGGTCAATTGATTTTTGACAAGATTGCCAACACAACTCAGTGCAGGAAAAAATAGTCTTTTCAGAAATTACAGAAATGGTGTTGAGACCACTGGTTATCCACATGCAAAAGAATGAAGTTGGACTTCTACCTCACATCACATGTAAAAAAACAATTCCAAATGTGTCAAAGATCTAAATGCAAGAGCTAAAACTATAAAACTCTTAGAAGAAAACATTGGTGTAAATCTTCATGACCGTGTATTAGGCAATAGTTTCTTAGATACAACACCAAAACATAAGCAAGAAAAGAAAAAATAGATAAATTGGGCCTCATCAAAAATTAAAATTTTTCTCTGCTACAAGTGATGTCTTCAAGTAAATGGGAAGACAACTCCTAGAATGGGAGAAAATATTTGAGAATCAAATATCTGACATAGGACATGCATCTAGAATATATAAAAAACAAAAACTCTTACAACTCAATAGTAAAAGACAAATAATTCAATTTAAAAATAGGCAAAGGATTCAGATAAGAAGATACAAAAAGATATACAAATGACCAGCAAGGACATGAAAAGATGTTCAACAACATTAGTCCTTATAGAAATGCAAATCCAAACCACAATAAGAGACCACTTCATTCCCACTAGGATGGCAACAGTAAAAATGACAGATAATAACAAGTGGTAACAAAGATGTGAAGAAATGGAGCCCATACACTACCAGTGGGAATGTAAAATGGTGCAGCTGCTTTGGAAAACATGCTGGTAGTTCCTGAAAAGATTAAACATAAAGTAACCTATGACTCAACAATTCTATTTCTAGGTATATACTCAATGAAATCTTATGTCCACACACACACAAAAAAATTGTACACAAATGTTCGTAGCAGCCTAATTCATATTAGTCAAAAAGTGGAAACAGCCCAAATGTCCATCAACTGATCTATGTATAAATAAAATGTCTATCTGTACAGTGTAATATTATTTCACAATAAAGATGAAGTACCTGAAGTAAAGACCACAGATTATATGACTCCATGTGAAATGTTCAGAATAGACAAATCTGTAAAGACAAAAAGAGGGGCATCTGGGTGGCTCAGTCAGTTGAGAGTCCGACTCTGGCTCAGGTCATGATCTCGCAATTCGTGAGTTCGAGACCCGTGTCAGGCTCTGTGCTGACAGCGCAGAGCCTGGAGCCTGCTTCAGATTCTGTAGCTCCCTCTCTCTCTGCCCCTTCCCCGCTCATACTCTGTCTCTCTCTGTCTCTCAAAAATGAATAAACATTAAAAAAATTTTTTTAATAAAAAAAGACAAAAAGTAAGTTAGTGTTTGCCTAAGGCAACATGACGTGAGGGATGAAGAGTGACTGCTAATGAATGCTAGTTTCTTTAGGGGGAACAAAAATATAAAATTAGTAGCAATGGTCACAAAACCCTGTGAATATACCAAAAGGCATTGAATGGGTGAATTATATGGTATGTAGATTATATCTCAATAAAGCTGTTTTTTATTAAAAAAATAATGATGGCTTGCACTAGTGTGGTATCAATGTAGATTATGAGATGTGAAATGAATATATATTTTGAAGGTAGAATGAGAAGGATTTCCTGACATATTGTGAGTGGTGTGAGAGAAAGCAAGGACCCGAAGATTTTGCTCTGTGCAACTTAATAATGGGAGTGAGCAACTGAGATAGAGAAGACTGTGGGAGGCACAGTTTCAGGTAATGAGTTAGAGTTCAGTTTGGACATGTTGAATTGAAGTAGGTCAAAGGAATATGTATATCTTACTTGTGTGTGTGTGTGTGTGTGTGTGTGTGTACGTGTACATCAGTCATTCGTGTGTGTGTGTGTGTGTGTGTGTGTGTGTGTGTGTGTAAGAAGTGTTGGGGAAATGAGAAAGAACAAGCATGGAAGACAGAATAACCAGTGAGGTAAGAAGAAAATCAAAAGTGTGTGCTGTCCTGGAAGCAAAGTGAAGAAAGTGTTTTAAGGAGGAGGTAGTGATCAACTGTGTCATATGCTGGTGAGAAACCGAGGGAGATGAGGACTGAGATTTGACCATTGAATTTAGCAACCGTGCAGTTATTGGTGACCTTGCCAACAGCAGTTTTGATGGAGCTAAGTGGAAAAGACTGATTGAAGTACATTTCAGAGAAAATGTAGAAAGATAAGTCTCATTTCTATATGCCAACAACAAGAACCAAAAATGCAATTTTTAAAAAGATACTGTAGCACTAAAAATATAAGTAGTCTATGAAGAAAACCTAATAAAAGATGTGCCAGAGATCCTTTATGAAGGAAATTATAAAAGTATTGATATGCAGAGCTGTGTCCTCTTCACAGATACAGCTACTCATTATTATAAAGATATCCTTTGTCCCTGAATCAACCATAGTCAGTGTGACTCTAGTCAAAATCCCAACAGGATTTTTCATGGAATTTGACAATCTGGTTCTAAAATTTATATGGCAGTGCAAAGAAAAGCCAAGGCATTCTTGAGGAGCAGCAAAGTAGAAAAACTGATTCTGTTGGATATTAAAATTTCTAATACAGCTGCAGTACTTAAAAGAGTGTAGTATTAGGACAGAGGTTTGAAAATAGGAGGAGAACAGAATAGAAAACTCAAAAATAGACCTATACCTATTTGGATATTTAATGTAGGACAGGTAGCATCACAGATCAATGGGGAAAGGGTTAACTATTTAATAACTGACCTTGAGGAAAATGGTTATCCACAAAGAAATAATAAAATTAGATTCCCACCTTACATCAAACACAAAAATCAATTCTGAGTGTATTACATACTTTAAACTTTTAGAAGAAAATATAGCTTGAGGGTTCTCAGCTGGCAGTACCTCCACTCAGGGAACATTTGAAAATGTATAGGAGTGTTTGGGGTTGTTATGATGATGGAAATGATGCCAAATACTAAAGGCATTTAGCACCCAGGGTTCAGAGATGCTAAGCGCCCTGCAATGTGAGAGCCAGCTTCCCATAAAGAATAATTGTCCTGCCCCATACACCAGTAACCTCCCCACTCACAAAGAAACACTGCTATAGGAAAATTTCTCTGTGATCTTGGGATAGGGAAGAATTTCTGTAAAGAAATGTAAAAAGCACCAACCTTAAAGGAAAAGAGTAATACATTTAATTACATTAAAATGAAGTGCCTCTGTTTACCAATAAATCATAAGGTGAAAAGACAAGACACAAAGTAGAGCTACACAAGTAGCACTCATATAACTGGCAATGCACTAATATTTGAAATATACAAACTTTAAATACCAATACATAGAAAAAAAATCCAGGAGAAAGATGGACAAAAGATAAGAACAAGGCTTTCACAGAAGAGGAAATCATTCACAAAAGATGTTCACCTCATTAGTAATCAAGGAAATGTAAATTAAAACCACAATGGATGACCCAAAGAAAACCAAAACAAAAGTCCATTTTAATCCACCAGATTGAAAAAATAACATAAATTAAACAATACTAAGTGAGGATGTGGAACACTTATACTTCTGGCAGGAGTGTATGTTTGGCAACAAATTTGGGAAACAGTTCTGGCATTATCTTTTGTTATTTTTGTTGTTGTTGAAGACCAGTTTGTTTATTGCTTCAATGCTATTCACATTCATTTCTGAGATAGAAGATATTCAGTACATGAGAGAGTGAAATTAAAGTGATAAAACATCAAATTAGTGCTATATTAACTAAAAATATCAATTTTTTAATATTGCCATCAACTCAGTGGTGAAATGTAAATATTCATAAAACTCAGATCAACAGAATTTTAGGAAGTATTTAAAGAATTGATGCCCAAAGTATGCCTCTCAGCATTTTATTTATTTATTTTTTAATATATGAAATTTATTGTCAAATTGGTTTCCATACAACACCCAGTGCTCATCCCAAAAGGTGCCCTCCTCAATACCCATCACCCACCCTCCCCTCCCTCCCACCCCCCATCAACCCTCAGTTTGTTCTTAGTTTTTAACAGTCTCTTATGCTTTGGCTCTCTCCCACTCTAACCTCTTTTTTTTTTTTTCTCCTTCCCCTCCCCCATGGGCTTCTGTTAAGTTTCTCAGGATCCACATAAGAGTGAAACCATATGGTATCTGTCTTTCTCTGTATGGCTTATTTCACTTAGCATCACACTCTCCAGTTCCATCCACGTTGCTACAAAAGGCCATATTTCATTTTTTTCTCATTGCCACGTAGTATTCCATTGTGTATATAAACCACAATTTCTTTATCCATTCATCAGTTGATGGGCATTTAGGCTCTTTCCATAATTTGGCTATTGTTGAGTGCTGCTATAAACATTGGGGTACAAGTGCCCCTATGCACCAGCACTCCTGTATCCCTTGGATAAATTCCTAGCAGTGCTATTGCTGGGTCATAGGGTAGGTCTATTCTTAATTTTCTGAGGAACCTCCACACTGCTTTCCAGAGCGGCTGCACCAATTTGCATTCCCACCAACAGTGCAAGAGGGTTCCTGTTTCTCCACATCCTCTCCAGCATCTATAGTCTCCTGATTTCTTCATTTTGGCCACTCTGACTGGCGTGAGGTGGTATCTGAGTGTGGTTTTGATTTGTATTTCCCTGATAAGGAGCGACGTTGAACATCTTTTCATGTGCCTGTTGGCCATCCGGATGTCTTCTTTAGAGAAGTGTCTATTCATGTTTTCTGCCCATTTCTTCACTGGGTTATTTGTTTTTCGGGTGTGGAGTTTGATGAGCTCTTTATAGATTTTGGATACTAGCCCTTTGTCCGATGTGTCATTTGCAAATATCTTTTCCCATTCCGTTGGTTGCCTTTTAGTTTTGTTGGTTGTTTCCTTTGCTGTGCAGAAGCTTTTTATCTTCATAAGGTCCCAGTAATTCACTTTTGCTTTTAATTCCCTTGCCTTTGGGGATGTGCCGAGTAAGAGATTGCTACGGCTGAGGTCAGAGAGGTCTTTTCCTGCTTTCTCCTCTAAGGTTTTGATGGTTTCCTGTCTCACATTCAGGTCCTTTATCCATTTTGAGTTTATTTTTGTGAATGGTGTGAGAAAGTGGTCTAGTTTCAACCTTCTGCATGTTGCTGTCCAGTTCTCCCAGCACCATTTGTGAAAGAGACTGTCTTTTTTCCATTGGATGTTCTTTCCTGCTTTGTCAAAGATGAGTTGGCCATACGTTTGTGGGTCTAGTTCTGGGGTTTCTATTCTATTCCATTGGTCTATGTGTCTGTTTTTGTGTCAATACCATGCTGTCTTGATGATGACAGCTTTGTAGTAGAGGCTAAAGTCTGGGATTGTGATGCCTCCTGCTTTGGTCTTCTCCTTCAAAATTACTTTGGCTATTCGGGGCCTTTTGTGGTTCCATATGAATTTTAGGATTGCTTGTTCTAGTTTCGAGAAGAATGCTGGTTCAATTTTGATTGGGATTGCATTGAATGTGTAGATAGCTTTGGGTAGTATTGACATTTTGACAATATTTATTCTTCCAATCCATGAGCAGGGAATGTCTTTCCATTTCTTTAAATCTTCTTCAATTACCTTCATAAGCTTTCTATAGTTTTCAGCATACAGATCTTTTACATCTTTGGTTAGATTTATTCCTAGGTATTTTATGCTTCTTGGTGCAATTGTGAATGGGATCAGTTTCTTTATTTGTCTTTCTGTTGCTTCATTGTTAGTGTATAAGAATGCAACTGATTTCTGCACATTGATTTTGTATCCTGCAACTTTGCTGAATTCATGTATCCATTCTAGCAGACTTTTGGTGGAGTCTATCGGATTTTCCATGTATAATATCATGTCATCTGCAAAAAGCGAAAGCTTGACTTCATCTTTGCCAATTTTGATGCCTTTGATTTCCTTTTCTTGTCTGATTGCTGATGCTAGAACTTCCAGCACTATGTTAAACAACAGCGGTGAGAGTGGGCATCCCTGTCGTGTTCCTGATCTCAGGGAAAAAGCTCTCAGTTTTTCTCCATTGAGGATGATGTTAGCTGTGGGCTTTTCATAAATGGCTTGTATGATCTTTAAGTATGTTCCTTCTATCCCGACTTTCTCAAGGGTTTTTATTAAGAAAGGGTACTGGATTTTGTCAAAGGCCTTTTCTGCATCGATTGACAGGATCATATGGTTCTTCTCTTTTTTTTTGTTAATGTGATGTATCACGTTGATTGATTTGCGAATGTTGAACCAGCCCTGCATCCCAGGAATGAATCCCACTTGATCATGGTGAATAATTCTTTTTATATGCTGTTGAATTCGATTTGCTAGTATCTTATTGAGAATTTTTGCATCCATATTCATCAGAGATATTGGCCTGTAGTTCTCTTTTTTTACTGGGTCTCTGTCTGGTTTAGGAATCAAAGTAATGCTGGCTTCATAGAATGAGTCTGGAAGTTTTCCTTCCCTTTCTATTTCTTGGAATAGCTTGAGAAGGATAGGTATTATCTCTGCTTTAAACGTCTGGTAGAACTCCCCTTGGAAGCCATCTGGTCCTGGACTCTTATTTGTTGGGAGATTTTTGATAACCGATTCAATTTCTTCGCTGGTTATGGGTCTGTTCAAGCTTTCTATTTCCTCCTGATTGAGTTTTGGAAGCGTGTGGGTGTTTAGGAATTTGTCCATTTCTTCCAGGTTGTCCAATTTGTTGGCATATAATTTTTCATAGTATTCCCTGATAATTGTTTGTATCTCTGAGGGATTGGTTGTAATAATTCCATTTTCATTCATGATTTTATCTATTTGGGTCATCTCCCTTTTCTTTTTGAGAAGCCTGGCTAGAGGTTTGTCAATTTTGTTTATTTTTTCAAAAAAACAACTCTTGGGGCGCCTGGGTGGCTCAGTCGGTTGAGCGTCCGACTTCAGCTCAGGTCACGATCTCACGGTTCGTGAGTTCGAGCCCCGCGTCGGGCTCTGGGCTGATGGCTCGGAGCCTGGAGCCTGCTTCCGATTCTGTGTCTCCCTCTCTCTCTGCCCCTCCCCCATTCATGCTCTGTCTCTCTCTGTCTCAAAAATAAATAAACATTAAAAAAAAAACATTCAAAAAACCAACTCTTGGTTTCGTTGATCTGCTCTACCGTTTTTTTAGACTCTATACTGTTTATTTCTGCTCTGATCTTTATGATTTCTCTTCTTCTGCTGGGTTTAGGCTGCCTTTGCTGTTCTGCTTCTATTTCCCTTAGGTGTGCTGTTAGATTTTGTATTTGGGATTTTTCTTGTTTCTTGAGATAGGCCTGGATTGCAATGTATTTTCCTCTCAGGACTGCCTTCACTGCGTCCCAAAGCGTTTGGATTGTTGTATTTTCATTTTCGTTTGTTTCCATATATTTTTTAATTTCTTCTCTAATTGCCTGATTGACCCACTCATTCGTTAGTAGGGTGTTCTTTAACCTCCATGCTTTTGGAGGTTTTCCAGACTTTTTCCTGTGGTTGATTTTGAGCTTCATAGCATTGTGGTCTGAAAGTATGCATGGTATAATTTCAATTCTTGTAAACTTATGAAGGGCTGTTTTGTGACCCAGTATATGTTCTATCTTGGAGAATGTTCCATGTGCACTCGAGAAGAAAGTATATTCTGTTGCTTTGGGATGCAGAGTTCTAAATATATCTGTCAAGTCCATCTGATCCAATGTATCATTCAGGGCCCTTGTTTCTTTATTGACCATGTGTCTAGATGATCTATCCATTTCTGTAAGTGGGATGTTAAAGTCCCCTGCAATGACCACATTCTTATCAATAAGGTTGCTTATGTTTATGAGTAATTGTTTTATATATTTGGGGGCTCCAGTATTCGGCGCATAGACATTTATAATTGTTAGCTCTTCCTGATGGATAGACCCTGTAATTATTATATAATGCCCTTCTTCATCTCTTGTTACAGCCTTTCATTTAAAGTCTAGTTTGTCTGATATAAGTATGGCTACTCCAGCTTTCTTTTGGCTTCCAGTAGCATGATAAAGAGTTCTCCATCCCCTCACTCTCAATCTGAAGGTGTCCTCAGATCTAAAATGAGTCTCTTGTAGACAGCAAATAGATGGGTCTTGTTTTTTTATCCATTCTGATACCCTATGTCTTTTGGTTGGCGCATTTAATCCATTTACATTCAGTGTTATTATAGAAAGATACGGGTTTAGAGTCATTGTGATGTCTGTATGTTTTATGCTTGTAGTGATGTCTCTGGTACTTTGTCTCACAGGATCCCCCTTAGGATCTCTTGTAGGGCTGGTTTCGTGGTGACAAATTCCTTCAGTTTTTGTTTGTTTGGGAAGACCTTTATCTCTCCTTCTATTCTAAATGACAGACTTGCTGGATAAAGGATTCTCGGCTGCATATTGTTTCTGTTTAGCACACTGAAGATATCGTGCCAAGCCTTTCTGGCCTGCCAAGTTTCAAAAGAGAGATCAGTCACGAGTCTTATAGGTCTCCCTTTATATGTGAGGGCACGTTTATCCCTTGCTGCTTTCAGAATTTTCTCTTTATCCTTGTATTTTGCCAGTTTCACTATGATATGTCGTGCAGAAGATCAATTCAAGTTACGTCTGAAGGGAGTTCTCTGTGCCTCTTGGATTTCAATGCCTTTTTCCTTCCCCAGGTCAGGGAAGTTCTCAGCTATAATTTCTTCAAGTACCCCTTCAGCACCTTTCCCTCTCTCTTCCTCCTCTGGGATACCAATTATGCGTATATTATTTCTTTTTAGTGTATCACTTAGTTCTCTAATTTTCCCCTCATACTCCTGGATTTTTTTATCTCTCTTTCTCTCAGCTTCCTCTTTTTCCATAATTTTATCTTCCAGTTCACCTATTCTCTCCTCTGCCTCTTCAATCCGAGCTGTCGTCGTTTCCATTTTGTTTTGCATTTCGTTTAAAGCGCTTTTCAGCTCCTCGTGACTGTTCCTTAGTCCCTTGATCTCTGTGGCAAGAGATTCTCTGCTGTCCTCTATACTGTTTTCAAACCCAGCAATTAATTTTATGACTATTATTCTGAATTCACTTTCTGTTATATTATTTAAATCCTTTTTGATCAGTTCATTAGCTGTTGTTATTTCCTGGAGATTCTTCTGAGGGGAATTCTTCTGTTTGGTCATTTTGGATAGTCCCTGGAGTGGTGAGGACCTACAGGGCACTTCCCCTGTGCTGTGGTGTATAACTGGAGTTGGTGGGCGGGGCCGCAGTCCGACCTGATGTCTGCCCCCAGCCCACCGCTGGGGCCACAGTCAGACTGGTGTGTGCCTTCTCTTCCCGTCTCCTAGGGGCAGGATTCACTGTGGGGTGGCGTGGCCCATCTGGGCTACTTGCACACTGCCAGGCTTGTGTTGCTGGGGATCTGGCGTATTAGCTGGGGTGGGTAGGCAAGGTGCACGGGGGCAGGAGGGGCAGGCTTAGCTCGCTTCTCCTTAGGTGATCCACTTCAGGAGGGGCCCTGTGGCAGCGGGAGGGAGTCACATCCGCTGCCGGAGGTTTGGCTCCGCAGAAGCACAGAGTTGGGTGTTTGCGCGGAGCGAGCAAGTTCCCTGGCAGGAACTGGTTCCCTTTGGGATTTTGGCTGGGGGATGGGGGAGGGAGATGGCGCTGGCGAGCGCCTTTGTTCCCCACCAAACTGAGCTCTGTCGTCTGGGGGCTGAGCAGCTCTCCCTCCCTTTGTCCTCCAGCCTTCCCGCTTTCTGAGCAGAGCTGTTAGCTTACGACCTCCCAGACGCTAAGTCGCGCTTGCTGTCAGAACACAGTCCGTCTGGCCCCTCCGCTTTTGCCAGCCAGACTCGGGGGCTCTACTTGGCCGGCGAGCCGCCCCTCCGCCCCGGCTCCCTCCCACCAGTCCGTGGAGCGCGCACCGCCTCGCCGCCCTTCCTACCCTCTTCCGTGGGCCTCTCGTCTGCGCTTGGCTCCGGAGACTCCATTCTGCTAATCCTCTGGTGGTTTTCTGGGTTATTTAGGCAGGTGTAGGTGGAATCTAAGTGATCAGCAGGACGCACAGTGAGCCCAGCGTCCTCCTACGCGGCCATCTTCCCTCTCTCCCCTCTCAGCATTTTAATAGTATAACATTTCAAGGTCAAATAAAATTCAGAAAGACTGAGTCAAACAATGTTACATGGTTTCTGACTGCTGGAACTCTCAAAGTTTTTCAAATGCAAATTTCTTCACATATTCCTAAATTTATTCAAGGAGAGAATACAATATCTGAATTTCTTGAACTTATTTGATCACAAAACTCTTTACTGGGGATTGTGAGGAGCTAGGCTCCAAGCAGTTTATTTTAGAAGTGAGTTGTGGCATTATCTAACAAATTTGAACATGTGTATATTTTACAACTCATTGTGTCCACTCCTAGAAATAGGCTTTGGAGAAACTTGGGCAAGTGTATTATAAAGAAAGTTTATAGCCATGTTGATAAGAATAGCAAAAACAAAACAAAAAACCTTAGAAAACAACAGATGTTCATTAATAGCAGTATGTCTTTGTTGTGGTAGAATGAAATACTAGACACCAGTGAAAATGAGTGAACTACTGCCGCAGATAACATGAAAGGTTCTCAGAGACAATTTTGAATAAAAGCAAAATTGCAGAGGGGCGCCTGGGTGGCTCAGTCGGTTGGCAGCCGACTTCACCTCAGGTCATGATCTCGCACTCGGTGAGTTCAAGCCCCACGTCAGGCTCTGTGCTGACAGCTCAGAGCCTGGAGCCTGTTTCGGATTCTGTGTCTCCCTCTGTCTGACCCTCCCCCGTTCATGCTCTGTCTCTCTCTGTCTCAAAAATAAATAAATGTTAAAAAAAATTTAAAAAAAAATTGCAGAAAAGTTGAGTGTGATACCAATATTAAGAGTTCAAAACCAAACAAAATTAAAGAGTATACTGTTTAGAGTTACTTGTATATGTAGGAAGACTAGAAAGGACACCTGGGTGGCTCAGTCGGTTAAGCAACTGACTCTTAATCTTGGCTCAGGTCATGATCTCAGTTTGTGGGTTCAAGCCCTGCATCAGGCTCTATGCTGATCTCGTGGAGTCTGCTTGGGATTCTGTCGTTCCTTCTCTCTGCCCCTAACCTACTTATGCTGTCTCTCTCTTTCAAAATAAATAAATAAACTTTAAAAAAAAAAGGAAGACTACAAAGAAATGCAAGGGAGTGACTTTTGGAAGTTCATGATAGTGGGTACCTCTGGGGAAAGATGGGGTGGTGGGCCAGAAAGAAGTATGCAGGGATCTGCAATGGGACTAGGTAATATTCTGTTGAGATGGATGGTGGGTTCACAGGGTGTTTATTCCATTATTATGCTTCATGACTTATATATTAAATATTCTTCATGTGGAAATTGCATACAAATACAAGTTCCATATATTAAGCGTTTTGTATGCATCAACTGCATCATGCTTTAAATGAAGAATAGAGAAGAATTCTCTCCCTCTGCAACTTTTGGTCTAGAATCTGTAATAGAGAGAAAGACTCTCTTCTAAATAGCTGCATCTGTTCACAGCCACAGTGTTAACTTTGTTCTCCCTGATCTTCTCATCCTGCGAGCCATGGAGCCAAACGTGGGATTGAAATGTCAGTATGGCTTTTCCTCCATTTGGTCAGGAGTATGGGAATAAGCACTCCCTCTCTTATGATCAAGAGTGTGCTTAGTCACTGAGTCTGCCAACATTGTCATGGAATAGCAACTGAAATAGCCAGGAGAAAAACACAGACTTAGCCACATCAGGTACATTTGGGGGTCTCTGAAGTGGGGAAGTTGGAGGGTGGACAGAAAACGGGGCCAGTGAAAGAGAGACCAGGTTGCTTTCTAATGGCATCTTCATGAACTCATGTGACCCTAGGCAATTCACTTCCCTTCTCCAGACTCAAATTCCTCCCCAGTCCTCTTCAGGGTTTAACTAGAATGTACTTTACAGTTGCTGCCAGTCTAAACACTCAAAGACTGCAACTGTAAGTCCACCTGAGGGGAAAACAGTGTGCATAGCTACCCTCCTAGTCTTCAGGTTGGTGAATAATTAAGCTCCTCTCTATCGATCAGAATTGCTGAAAGTATTGCTGATTTGGCTCTCTTAGTAGTGTGGAAAAACGAACCCACGTGCATGTACAAATGGCCATTCTTGACTAAGAAACTCCTATTTACACAATTAGCCTTGAGACTATAAATAGAAGTAGAAGCAAAACTGTCCCCAAGCCTGTAGAGCCTGTCCTCCCTCCTCCAGACTGCCTTTGATTACAGAGGTTTATATCTCTTTGTACACAGCCCTCCTTAGCCTTCCTGCCTCATGTGCATGTTTTCATGGGGAAAAAATGTTCTTGTCAAGTTGTCCCCACATAACCTCCCTTACTACCTCTACATCTTTTTCTGCCTTAAACAACCACTATCTCTACCAAAAGAGGCTTAGGTAAGCAAAATGAGCTTTGTCATTTGGGGTAAATAGACCAAGGGTTAAATTAAAGATACAGCTGTCTATACAGCTGGCTACAATGAGTGCAGGGCCTGGCAGTGCATGTGCCAGCTGCGTCTCACTTTTATTCCTTCCCACTGTTGGTCTCCCTTCCACCCCTGTGGCCAGGGGTGCTGAGCTGCAAAGCTCTCTGAGCTCCTGGGAAGTTTCAAGCTGTGAGTTGGGGCTAAGGCAACCTAACTTCCTCCTGTCGTAACTTCCTTTGGCCAAAAGATGTTTAAGTCTCAAATTTGGAACTGGAAAGGAAATGCAAAATATACAAGCCACCTTCTCATCACTTGCAGATGGTCACCCTCTCCTTCTTCGAAGTCTTCTAGGCTTGTTTAAAGCAATATTTTGCTCTTAGCACATTTTCTTTCCCTTGAACTATAGGGTTTTTTTTATTTTGTTTTTCTTAGCAGCACTTTTCAGGATCTGCTTTCCTAAAGGAAAGAGAAACTATGTGTTACTCTGGGTGAGTCACTGTTGTTTAGTCAATGCTGGTGAGAATCTCAAAGATTAACAAAGATTGCCAAAGGTGGCTGCAGTCCAGTCCCCAAATGCCCACATAATTTGCCCCCCTTTCCATTTTAGGATGAAAATAATCAGGGACAAGAAGAGGAGGGGATTTATGTGAATAAATAAGATACTGTCTTACAGCCAAAGCAACATTCAGATTCTCAGCTGGCAGAGGAATTCTTGAGCCTGATCTGCAGTGAAAGCATGAGCAAACTGCTAAATGGAATGCAAAGAGAACCCTAAACTTAATCTCCGTTCCAGTCAGTCTACAGAAGAGTCGCAGAGAAGTACTATTCCTGGAAGGCAAAGTGCTTACCCACACACTGCCCCACCCCCAGCGTGAGAAATCCAGGGCCTCCATGACTGTGCCAGCACCCTGGCTCTTATTTCTGCAGTCCAGTTGCTTTGGTGAAATAGGAGTGTACACTGCCTATCCATGAAAGAATCACTCTGAAAGCAATTTATAAACTGTAAAGTACTAGGGGATGTCAGGTGGCCCTATCACTCATCCATTTTTGTTGTATACTGCATTCCTTCAGTTGTCTTTTCTCATTATTGGATAAAAACCACAGAATTTTGTGGTGAGAGGTTAGGCCCTACATGTAATCAATCATGTACAAGTCCCAAAGAATGGAAGCATAAATCGGCCTTAATTTTGGATTCCCCAGTCTACACATGAAGTGCATTTGCCAGTCAGCAACCTCACAAAAACATAACAGAATGGTCAAGAAATGACCCTAAGAAAGTTTTTGTGTACAGGGGATAGCTTTAAAGACTTTTTGAACGAAAAACTCTAAATTTCAACATACTATTATTGCATACTCTGCATTGAAGTAAAAGCCCTCGTGTTTATGTAGACTTTGAGGTGTCAAATATCTCATGACTCCTCATGACTCTGCCCTGAAATGAGGAGAAGGCAGTTGTGCCATAGCCACTGCATACAGTGGTGGGCTCTGCCCAGAGTGACTGGACAGCAAGATCAAAGAGCCAAACCACATCCACTTTGCATCCTTGGACTGTGTTAAAGGACATCCATCTCTGGCTAGCACCTCACCCAGGCTCTACTTTTAATAAACAAAACAATTTGAAATTTGTGATAAATTAAAAGAAAAAACAAGAACTTCATCTTCCCATTCATCCATATGCCCATTGCTTATTTTGAGGGTGTACTGAATAGCACTTTCCAGAACAGAGTAATCCCTACGTAGAGACAAAGATGGCTCTAATACCAGGGCATAGGGGAGAAGGAACTTTGCACTCCTTCCCTCCCCATTCTCCTTTTCCCAGAGCCCATCCAGCTGACAGGTGCCAGAAGGGAAGAAATATTAGCAAATGATAGTTTCCAACCCCAAAGAAACTGTCCCCAAAGGGAGACAGAACAAGGCAGCTCATAAAATCCTTCAACTGAGGGTCGTAGCGAGACCTATCTAATTACATACGATTAGAAACGGTTCAACTTGTTGAGAATGTGCTACATGTGAAATGAAACAAAATGACACTTCTTGCACCCTGTAATGATACTATCTTGGAAGGAGAGTACAAAGGGTTTGTTCATGCTATCAGTAACAACAGTTTTTCTCATCCAACATTTTCGACACATCTGGTTTTAATATGGTGGTCTAAGTGAAGTAAGTTAACTTTTTACCCACTGTTCTGGCCCTCCTTTTCTTCCTTCATTGTACAATTCCACTTGTGTTGGCATTGTTCTTCTTTCACCCATCCCTCTCCAAGCTAACAGAGATAGAAGAGGGTTGTGCTGAGGAACTTTGCTTATCTCTGGACTCTTGATTGTTTTACTGTTCAAATAGCACTAACAATGATTTGAAAGTAAGACTAGTCTTATTTGTTCCAGCTATGTTCAACAGATTTTAGCTTTGACCTTCTATTTAATTTGTTAAACTGACACTGAATAAAAGCTCCCTAAGTAATTGATGAGTCAAAAAAAATCCTGATTTTGAAAATTAGGGAAGGATCATCTCAATTACTCTTAACTAGAATGCTTAGGGAATCTTGTGTTTATATCTAACTGGTTTCCAGCTAACAAGGGAGTAAATGACCATTCTGTACCTGCATTGGCCAAAAAAAAAAAAAAGTATTTGGTGATTCCATACTGAAAGTGTATGAGATAGGTGTATTTCCCATGAATGTAGAACCTTCAAGGTACAAAGTAGGTTTTCTTCTACACATCCCTTTTCAGAACAGAAAAAGAATTTTTCTGTCTGGCAACCAGAAAAAGATAGTAGGATTCTGCAAATGCCTATGATTAAAAGCCAAAGTTTATAATTTTTTAGTGCTTTGATACAAAGCAAATGCTAACATTCACCCATCTTTTTTACCTTCTTTAGATTTGTGCTTCACAAGACTTTGCGAACACCAAAATTTGTAACTCTGAGCTGACAGGGATTGTCTACTGTAATTATAAGATACAATCTAAATTGTGCAGGTCCTTTTTTAAGGACCTGTTCATGTGTTCTGAATTCTCTCCAGACTACAGATTGTGGTTGGAAAGAGAGAGGCATGAATGGTGCAGTCTTTTTGGTGGCTTCTGATGTATCTTTCCTGTCTTTAGAGTACTTCTGTAACAAATGCCTTAACCCCAAGAAGTGGCTAATAATGAGACATTTTATGCCCTCTGGCAAGCCAGTTGGGGTTATGGTTTTGGGCACGTGTACCATTCAGTGCCTGAAACATCACCAGGATGTCTGTCTGTGTAGGGCTGATGCCATGAAGGGGCTAGCAAGAATTGCTATCTATAGCCTTTACCTAAGAGAAGTGCCATTTTTACTACAAAGTCAGCAAACCTTCATTAAGCACATACTGTGTACAAAGCCTTGTTAGGTTTCTATAACATTCTCTGTAACATGTTACTAGATCTATTTTTTGAAGTGGTCAAGGAATGTCACTAATAATTTACTGACTACTGCTATATATATATATATATATATATATATATATATATATATATATATAGTGCTGGGGATACCAAGATGAATCAGAGGTGTTTCCTGACTTATAGAGCTCAGAGTAAAGTGTGAGAAAGAAAAAATTGCAATTGGGTGTGAGACTAAAAGTTTCTTGTGAAGAGCTTTGTGAGTGTAGGGAAAAGAATGATTAATTCTCTCAGAAGGGCATCAGAAAGGCTCACAAAGGAGATGATATTTGAGCTGTATCCTAAAGGATGGGTAAGATTTCACCAGGCAGACAGGAGAGAAGGAAAGAGAATTCCAAGCAGAGGGAACAGCATTTGCAAAAGCTCATTAAAGCATGTTAGAAAGCTCTTCTTACTATCACTTGAGAGAACAAATATAAGTTATCCTAATGTTGAGTTTGGATTTTTCTCTCATGATTACATTGCCATTTTTAAATATAGGACATGATATTTTAAGGCAATGATGAGAAGAGACCTGATAGATTTGAAAGTTCTCCTTATTAAGCTGTGATGCTTATCTGGTGTCTTGCACATAGCAGGCTCTCAATAAATGCTTGCTGAATGATGAATCTCATATCTCTTTCCATTTATAAATTACTACTCTATCAAGCATCAGCTTACAAAGCAAAACTTCTGCCTATGACTTAGAAATGAATGTTCACAGTTCTGCTCTCTGTCACCCCAGCTTCCTCTACTCTCAAGAAGTATGTCTCTGCCACTGGACCTTAATTGTGTTTACAAGGAGGGACAACTGCCCTTGCTTTAAATCCTCAGTAACACTGGTTTCTACTCGGAAAGCCTCTATATAATTGAAATTTTTAAAAAGTGCCATTTGAACAGGATAGTCCCCATGTTGATGAAATAGGGGTTGGTGTCCTGGGAACTTTAGTGATACTGGCTAATATAGATGGGTACACCTCACATTTTTATTTTTATAGTAGAACCTAAATATGATTGATCAAACACTTTATATGGCAATAATAATAGAGTCTGCATTGAATGGCCTTGACAGCATGACATGGCATTGCCTATTCTTTTTGTTGTTGTTAAGAAAGAAAAGATAAATTTTTACTATTTTTATAAGTTATGCAATAACCTTTGGGGCAGTAAAAAAATTTTTGCCTTGAATATCACTAGGGAATAGATGACAGAGAATGTAGGTAGACATAAACCATTTGCAAATCATATGCAAGGACACTTGTAACCCTTTCATTGCATTTTTGGATCCAGTCTTTAGGAAAATTCCCACCAGGGAATCTTGTTTCATTGTGAATCTAAAATGTATCAGAAATAAACCTCTTCAGTTCCAAACTGTGGCAGCTACATGACTGGCTCTTTCAGGCCTAAACTCTATAGCTATACCTTTCTAAAGGCCACAAGAGGGGCGCCTGGGGGGCTCAGTCAGTTAAACGTCCAACTTCAGCTCAGGTCACCATCTCCCTGTTGTGAGCGTGAGCCCCGCATAGGGCTCTGTGTTGACAGCTCAGAGCCTGGAGCCTGCTTCAGATTCTGTGCCTCCCTCTCTCTGCCCCTCCCCCACTCACACTCTCTCTGTCTCTTTGTCTCTTTCTCTCTCTCTCAAAAATAAATAAACATTTTTTTAAAATTTTTAATACATAAATAGATTGATAAATAAATAAATAAATAAATAAATAAATGCCACCACACCCAGCCACAGAATGTACTATCTTTCAGCCCCTGCATTTCACTGGGTAAATTCTTTTTACAAATAATTATTGACTGCCTCTTAGAGCCAGGCACAGTGGCAGGTTCTAAGAATACAGAAGTAAAGAAGACAGCCCCCATGGTACCCTCAACCTAGTAAAATGGTTTATAATCTCTTTGAGGTCATGGTCCCTTTGGAAAATCTGATTCAAACTGCCCTTACATTGCTTAAATATTAGGATGGCAGCTTTCTGTTTCCCCAAAGAAAGGCAAGAACTTTTGTCCCTGATGAATGGAGTCTTGTGAAATCCATTAGAACTTATTCTTTCTAGATGTTAACCTTTATCCTCTTTTGGAGCCTGTAGCATGATAGAGAGAACATGGACTTTGAGCAAAACAGTTTGGAATTCTTCAATCAGCGGGACCTTGGGTAATTTACCCAGTGTCTCAGAAGCTCTACTTTCTCATTCCTAAAACAGTGATCCTCATATGCACTTTGCAGGGTGGCTGTGAAGATTGAATCAGTCAATGTGTATGAAGCACCTCGCACAAGGTCAGTGCTCCAGTCAGCATTAGTAAGTGACAAGGCTATATTTTGAACCTAGGTCTTTCTGACTCAAAAACCTAGTCTTTCTGCTTCCTAACAAATGCTCTGAAAATACTGGATTATATTTAACACTCACCAAAACTCCATCAGGGAGGGAAGAAACACCACATCTGGAGAAACAAATGGATAGAAAGAAGGAAATATCCTAGTTTGTCTAGAGACACTTAGGACATTTGTGACAATGCTGACACCAATTCTAGAGTCTCAGTATCCTTTGTAGCTATGAGCACCCAGCATGGCTCCATGATCAGTTGTATCCGTTCCTTCTATAAGAATTTACTGACTACCACTATGTGCCCTATTTGATCGTAGGTGCTCCTGATGATTTAAAGGGCATGATCTATGACTTCTAGGAACTTTTAGCCTAGTGGGGAGGCAGAAGCTATATCCAAAAAAACAATTAGAAAAAATTACACAAGGCAGTACATAAACAAGGAATAATCTGTAGCCAAAACTAAATGTATTAGTCAGCTTGGGCTTCCATAACAAAATACCATAAACTGGTTAGCTTAAACAACAGAAATTTATTTTCTCACAGTTCTGGAGGCTACAAGTCTAAGATCAAGATGTCAGCATGATCAGCTTCTGGTGAAAGCTTTCTTCCTGGCTACTATAGAGCTGCCTTCTCTATCTGTCCTCACATGAAAGGGAGAGAGAGAGAGTGAGCAAGCTCTCTGATGTCTCTTCTTATAACATTACTAATCCCATCATGAGGACCTCACCTTCATGACCTCATCATATAAACCTTATTATCTTCCAAAGACCCCGTCTCCAAGTACAGTCACATGACAGGTTAGACATATGAATTTGAAGGAGGACACAATTCAGTCCGTAGCACTGTCTAACTTCTCATGTAATGGCCATGAGAAGATGACTTTTCTTTCCTTAATTAAATTTTTTTGCTGACACTACTAACATTTTAAAATACATAATACAGGGGCGCCTGGATGGCTCAAGTGGTTTGGGCATCCGACTTCAGCTCAGGCCATGATCTCATGGTTTGTGAGTTCAAGCCCTGCATTTGGCTCTCTGTAGTCAACACGGAATGCACTTCGGATCTTCTGCCCCCCTCTCTCTGTGCCCTTCCCTCCCTGCCTCTCAAAAATAAACATTTTTAAAAAATAAATTAAAAAAATAAAATACGTAGTGCATAATATAGTCATTAAAGCTTTTGGGGGGGAAACAAGTTATAAATTGTATTCTAGTCACCATAGTGTCACTGCTTTGATTTATACCCACATCAGCTCTTGCCTGAACCATTGCAATAGACTCATTCACTCATTCATTCATACAAGTAGTGTGTGCTTACTCTGTTGCACACACTCAAGAATCCAGTAGTTAAAAGGCTGGCATGAATCCTGCACTTACGTGCTTACATTTTAGTCAGGGGACAGCATTAAGCAACTCAATGACCAAATTAATTATTTGAATACAACCAAGATGAGTGCTACCAAGTAGTAGTAGAGGAAGTTGAAAGTATATGATATGGAAAGGTGCCCTAATCTGGGGAAACATCAGGAAGACTGCAGCGAAATTAATGTTGAGCTGTGAAGGCCAAGTGGAGGCCACTAGGCAGAGAGCCTGGAAGAAGAGCTTTCCTGGTTGAGGAAGCACCCTGTGTGAAGGCCCCTTGTGAGAATAAAGCAGTGCTCCTTTGAAGAACTGCAGAGGAGACTGTAAGGCCAGAGCTGGAAAATCTAGAGATAGGAGGTGAGGTTAGAGAGGTAGTCATGAAGCCAGTTATTACAGGACCTTGTAGGCCATGGCAAGGATGTAGACTTGCAAGCACCAAGTAACAGGCAACTATTAAAGGGTTTTAAGCAAGGGAAAACCACAATCAGGTATGTGTGTGATGTGTGTGTGTTTGTGTGTGTATGCATGTGTGTGTGTGTGCATGTATGCATGTGCACGTGTGTGTATATTAGTCTGCTCTGGCTGTCATAACAAAATTTCAAAGACTGGGTGGCTTAAATGAGAGAATTTATTTCCTCCCAGTTCTGGAGGCCAGTTGTCCCGGATCAAGGTCCAGCAGAGTCAGTTTGTAGAAAAGTCCTCTCTTCCTAGCTTATAGACAGCCACTTTCTCGCTGTGTCCTCAGATAGCCTTTCCTCAGTACATGTGCACAGGGGAAAAGAAAGAGGAAGAGAGAGACAGTATGCAAGCAAGCTCAGATGTCTCTTCTTATAGGGACACTAATCCTATGGGATGAGAGCTCTACCCTTATGACCTCATTTAACCTTAATTTCTTCTTTATTCTAAATATAGTCACATTGGGGGTTAGGGATTTAACACATGAATTTAAGGGGACAGAGTTCAGTCCTTAACGTGTGTGTGTGTGTGTGTGTGTGTGTGTGTGTGTGTGTGTGTTTAATCACTCTGGCATTTGTGTAGACAATAGATTGGAGAAAAGTAGTCCAGTGGTAATAGAGTGACCAGTTAAGAGGCTGTTGTGGTAATCTAGATTTCAAATGCATCTTGGAGGTAGAACCAACAAGGCTTATTGATAGATTACATGTAGGGGTGAAAAAGAGGGAAGTGTCATGGAGGACCTCAAAGTTCTTTCTTCAGCAACTGGGTGAATTGTTGATTGATAAAGGCAACACTGGAGGAGGAGGTGGGGGTTCAGGATGGGGCCATGAGTGCAGCTTAACTGGTTTCCCTCCCTCCAGTTGTTCCATCCATAATCCATCCTTCATATCAGTTATTTTTGAGCAATGCAACCTTAATCATGCTGCTCCTGCTTCAAATACACACACACACACACACACACACACACACACACACAACCTTCCAAAGCTTACAAGTCTAAAATTCTTAACAGAGTACACAGGATCCTCCTAGATTGGACCCTAATCTATTTTTCTCACTATACCTTCCCTACCTCTTGAACCATGGTTCTAGCCATGCCTTTGACCAAGTTATTCCTTCTAACAAGATGTCCTTCCTCCCACATGGCTGCCTGATGAAATCCTACTCTTCCTTCAAGCTCCAATTCCCATGTCATCTGTCTGTGAAGTTCTCCCTCACCATCCCTCCCCTCCATAGTTAATTGCTTCTTTTTCTAAGATCCTATAGTACCTGACACATAGAAGTATCTGAGACCTTATCATACTGCATTGTAATTCTCTTCCTCATCTGTTTCCCCAACTAAATTAAATGCAAGGGCAAAAGCCATGCTTGATACTTCTCTCCATTCCCAATTCCTACCACACTGCCTGGAAACAAGTAGGTACTCAGATATAATGATAAATAATAATGGCAAACACTCATAGAGTGATTACTATGTGTCCGACACTGCTCTGAGTGCTTTAGATGCTCAACAATGATCTCTTCAAAAGTTCAGTTATTATCCCCATTTCACAGATGGCTTGCCAAAGTTAGCAGAATAAATAAGTGGCAGAACCAGGATTGAAATCCAGGCAGGCTGGCTCTGGAATCTAAGTTCTTCATCATTGCACTGCATAGCCTCCCAATGTTTTTCTGCTGCTCAAACAATTGGCTATTGCTCTTCAGACTCTCTTTTCAGCACGGCAGTCTTCATCTCTTTCCACCCCACTGTTTTATTGTCTATTACTTACTTGGAGCCTGGGAGCTGCTTTGATGATGACCTCAGGGAGTTGGGGGCTGCGGGGTGGCAAATTACTCTACTAAAACCAAAGGCTACAGCAGGAAAAGAACTACAGAAATATCCCCCCTCCCCTTTATCCTTCCCTTTTATCCTACTACCCCACTCCTCAAGCACCAGATACCTGTTTACTTCTACCTTAGAAAGAAGCAAAGTCTCTTTTCTCCCAGTCTCATTTTTCTACCTACTTGCCTGTCACCTCCTCCCTGCCCAACCTTTTGTAGTCTAGGAACTAGGCTTAGCTAACTCCTGCAAATTCCAGTTCGCACACAAGCTCAAATTGAGTGTGTGCCCTGCAATGCCCCCAACTGGGCCTATCTCATTTTGCTCTGCCTGATATTTTGTTTTGTTTAGCTTTGTTTTTGAGGGGGAGTGGAGTTTTGGTTTTGATTCCCTCAAGAGAGAGCGAGGTCCCTGCTGTTTTACTTTTAGCTAGCACTAGCTCAGCTCCAGAGTAGCCTTCACCACCACCCCCAGATTAATACAGCAATACAAAGAAAAAGTGGCAGCAGGGTAACAATGGCACAGTTGTGTTCATTCCCCGACTTTGCATTTCTTCAGCATTTAGGAGCTTGGTTTTGTGCTATTTTGTTTGGTTTTTGAAAATTTTTATAAGGGTAAAGGTGATATAGGGTAAAAGCACATTTCCTGAAGCCAGATACACCCACCACTTACTAATTGTATGACCCCAGGAAGTTATTTAACCTCTCTGTGCTTCAATTTCCTCATCTGTAAAATGGAGCTAATACTCTTCACAGGGTGTTTGTAAGGATTCAATGAATCAACCAGTGTGAAACATTTAGAACTGTACCTGGTACATAGTAAGTGCTCAGTAAACATTAGCCAATATTATTTGCTAAATACAGTATGGTAGCAGAGAAGAATATCACAAATGTACATGTTCCCACTATTCAAAATTAAAATTGGTTAAGATTTTATCTTAGCTTTATGTCTTTTCTTAAAAATAAATTATTATAAAAAAATAAATAAATTATTATAGATAAGTTGACTATTCTGTGACCCTCATCCTCAGTACTATTCTGCTCCTGACTCCCTAAAGGCATCCATTGTCATGAATTTGATGTGTATCTTTCCAGCCCATGTTCACAGTAATCAGAAATAAGACTTGGTATGGGGAAGGGAAGTGAGTGGCTTAGGTTTTTTTTTTTTATTTATCTACACAAATGGTATCATAATGTTCATATTTTGCAACCTGCTTTTTTCATTCAATGTTTTTGAGATCTATCCATATAGATCTACTTCAGTCCATTTAACTGCTCTGTAATATCTCTTGTAGATATCCTGTTTTATTTATCCATTCATATCTGTATGGACATTTGGATCAGTCTTGATTTTTTGCGACTGAATTCAGTCTGTTGGAGTGAACATATTTATACTTGTGTCCTTTGGCACATGTGCACGTTTCTGTAGAGCAGAGCTGCAAATGTAATTTCCGGGTCATAGGGTTTATCCATTTTCAATTTTTCTAGACATTGCAGTCTGGCAGAGGCAGTGAGCACAGTGAGTAAAAGCATGACCTGGGGCCCAATAGATATAGGCTCAAATCCCAGCTCTATTACTTCCTAAGCTGTGTGACTCTGAGCAATTCTTTGTGCCTTGGTTTCCCTATCTGGAAAATGAGAACAGCATATACCTATTAATGTTGTTGTGTACATTAAATGCAATAAGGCTTTTAAGGTGTTTTAGTGACTAAAACATAGTAAGCTATAATTCTTTTTTTACTATATTTTATCATATTTCCCCCTCAAATATGATAGTAGACCTTTTGTAAAGTATAGATATGTGAATAGAAAAAAATACTAGAAGAACGTTCATCAAAATGTTAGCTAGTGTTAGAAATCTGAGTGATCTTTTTGTGTGTTTTTTTATATATTTCAAATTTTCTAAAAATGAAATATATTACCTTTGTAATGAGAAAAAAAAATCACAGTCAATTGATTTTTTTAATGAAACAGAATATAAAGGAATTGAGATTAAAAAAAGAATTTCCCTTCTGGTGAGCAGGTTCACTCCAAGAATAGTGAAAGAGGTCTTAAGAAGTAGCTTTATAAAAGTTTAGAAACAATCTAAATGCTTACCAGCAGAGGATTTGTTAAATATAGTACCTTGTGGAAGGATCTGCAAGATAATATGGTTAAATGAAAAGAGCAAGTACAAAACACTGCACAGTATGTTACCGTACTGTGTTAAATTGTAGTTTTATGCTTATGTAAGCAGTCTACCTCTTGAAAGAGTCAGGAAAACTCTGCTAAGGGAACAGGGTGTCTAGGGCATGTCAGATTTATTCTTTTACTAAATATCCTTTTCTACCTTTGGAATTTCATATTGTATGCATCTATTATTTACTCAGATTTTTTAGTATATGTGCTGCCGAAGCGAGCACTTACTCAGATTTTTTTAAATAAGATACTTTTAAAGTAGCTTATGCTAGAATTTAATGGGCTTTTTACAGTTATTGTCAGTATCTCCTCAACTGCCTTTATTCTAACTTCCAAAGTTAAGGGAAGGAAGCGAGATGAGGGCATCTGGCTGGAGAGCCGGTACAACATCAGCTATGCTGCTGTCCCACCCCCAATGCAAACCTGATTCAAAGGTATTCAGACATAGGAGGATGGAAAGTGGTTCTAGAAGGGCATAACAGCCTCAGTAGAGGGGTGTGTGTGTGTGTGTGTGTGTGTGTGTGTGTGCCTGCAACTACAATTATGTGTAAAATGTAAAGGGGAGAATGGTAAGAGATGTGGCTAAAAAGGTGTGATAGGGCCAAGCTATGGAGCCAATGTTTTATGAGTCATGCTAAGGAGCTCAGACCCTCCAATCAAAGATGTAGTGTTACTAAAGCATTTACAGTAAGGGAGTGAGAAGACCCAACTTGAATTTTTTAATGTTTATTTTTTAATGTTTTAATGTTTATTTACTTATTTTGAGAAAGAGAGAGAGAGAGTGGGGGAGAGGCAGAGGGAGAGGAAGAGAGAGAATCCTAAGCAGCCTCCACACTCAGCATGGGCAGCATGGGGCCTGACTTGGAGCTCAGTCCCACAAACCATGAAATCATGACCTGAGCGGAAATCAGAGTTGGACACTTAACTGACTGAGCCACCTAGGCGCCCCAATCCAATTTGTGTTTTTGAGATTTTACAAGGGCTGCTGCACAAAGGATGATTTTGAGAGATAGGAAGAACAGTTCAGAAGCTGGTAAGAGATGATAAAGCCCTGAATTTAAAGTGTGAGCTAGAATTTGAACTCAGGCCTGCCTGACTCCAAAGATCAAATGTTATTTCTCCATACAACACACTGCCTGAAGAAATGAACCATTGGGTTCGTTTGAATCAGCTTTCACCACACTAACACTGGAAGTACTACCAGTAGATATACATCTTCATTTACATTGAGATAAAAAGGAAAAGATGACCTCTTAATAAATCCTATGGGTTCCCAAAAGCAATTCCTTTTATAGTTTTTTTTTGTTTGTTTATTTTTTTTTAATTTTTGTGGGTTTTTTTTAATGTTTATTTATTTTTGAGACAGAGAGAGACAAAGCATGAATGGGGGAGGGTCAGGGAGAGGGAGACACAGAATCTGAAACAGGCTCCAGGCTCTGAGGTGTCAGCACAGAGCCCGACACGGGGCTCAAACTCACAGACCGCGAGATCATGACCTGAGCTGAAGTCGGCCGCTTAACCGACTGAGCCACCCAGGCACCCCTATGTTTGTTTATTTTTGAGAGAGAGAGAGAGAGAGAGAGAGAGAGAGCAGAAATGGAGGCAGGTCAGAGAGAATGGGAGACAGAATCCAAAGCAGGCTCCAGGCTCTGAACTGTCAGCACAGAGCTGGACATGGAGCTCAAACCCACAAACTCTGAGATCATGACCTGAGCCGAAGTTGGCTGCTTAACTGACTGAGCCACCCAGGCACCCCAAAGCAATTCCTTTTAAAGAAAGAAACCTTAAAATACATGCTGTCACCTTTGTGGTTTGGTTATTCATTAAGTAAGTCTTGCTTACAACATCTTGGGGAAATAGGAAGTTTGCATCCTTCCTTGCTTTTTAAATATTTTGCTTTACTATTACTATAAATTATCTAGTATAGTTTACACTTCAGGTATTGAAAATTAAAGAGGGTATCATCCATGAATCCCCAATTTCAAAAAAAGTGGAATATGAATAACAGTAACATAATTAGCATATTATAACTTTTGATTATTCAAAAGGCAATTCATGAATAGAGTACCTCAGCATCCATGTTAAGAAAATTATTATCGGGGCGCCTGGTGGCTCAGTCGGTTAAGCATCTGACTTTGGCTCAGGTCACGATCTCACAGTTTGTGAGTTCGAGCCCCGTGTCAGGTTCTGTGCTGACAGCTCAGAGCCTGGAGCCTGCTTCAAATTCTGTGTCTCCCTCCCTCTCTGCCCCTCCCCCTCTCATGCTCTGTCTCTCTCTGTCTCAAAAATAAATAAACACCAAAAATTTAAAAAAAAGAAAAAAGAAAATTATTATCATAAGCTCCTAATAGAAAGGGCATGGTTTATTCGTGTTTTATCTATCCTCAATGCCCAGTATGTAGCAGACTTTCAATGAATGATTGAATGGCTGGATGGATGAGTGAATGGTCAAGACTATAGCAATAGATTCTTCTGAGCCTATAACTTTCCTAGTACCAGTTTTGCATGCCTTTCTTTTGCTTTTTTCTCCTATAAGTAGAATACAAAATAGCAAAGCTGATTCTCTCCTAAATTGATATTTAGAAGCTTTTGGCAGGGAGCAGGGAAGGGAAAATTGAATGACCCTTAATTTTTTGGAAACAGTTTTATCAATATATAATTCTCATACCATAAAAATCTCCCATTTGAAGTGTGCAACTCAGGTATTTAGTATATTCACAAAGTTGTGCAATCATTGCCACTAATTCCAGAACATTTTCATCCCCCTCTAGAAGAAAGCCCATACCCAGTAGCAGTCAGTCTCCATTCCTCTCCCCCCTCAACCCTGGTGACAACTAATCTATTTTCTATTTCTGTAGATTTGCCTGTTCTGGATATTTCATATGAATGGAATTCTACAGTATGTGGTCTTTTATCACTGGCTTCTTTCACTTAGCATAATGTTTTCAACGGTCATCACATTGCAGCATATATCAGTATTTTTTTTTTTTTTTGCTTTTTATTACCATATAGGAGCTTTCTGAGCCAGTAATTTGTGGTTTAAGTCATCGCAGTATTTCCTACATTTTGGACAACTAAAGGAATTCATCTGAAACTGAAAGGAAGCCAGCATGAATACAACCCAGGATGAATGAGATTACAGTCATCCTCATCTTTGGCAGTGGCAAAATTATGCTGAGCCAAAGATCTGTCTTAATAGGATGGCAGGCCCAAGTTATGTGTTGTGACCTCCTGCTGGCAGTGGTCTAGTCTGAGAAGGGCTCATGGGTGCTGGTATAATGGGATGAGGCAAGTGCCTCATAGCTTATATTTCTGGCTTGGGCAGAGCTTGGGTGCAATTCCTCATCTTCAGACATCTGAGAAAAGTATGTCGGGGATCTTCTGGTTCCATTTGTTCTGTTTGCCAGTGGGCAGGGTACACTGCACTGTGCAGACAGGTTGGACAGTTTA
The DNA here is from genome assembly GCF_018350195.1 of Panthera tigris. Classification (NCBI taxonomy): domain Eukaryota; kingdom Metazoa; phylum Chordata; class Mammalia; order Carnivora; family Felidae; genus Panthera; species Panthera tigris. The sequence continues at coordinate 58,703,961 of NC_056677.1, read as the reverse complement.
TTGTAGGCAGACGAAAGCAGATTAAAAAACCATCAGCTTGGTGGGAAACTAGCTCAGAGTCCAATCCAAATTTCAGATGAAATATTTACACAGCCAGGAGATAAACCAAGGGAAACAGTGTGCCCTTTGTGTGTGCTTCTGAGTGTGCAGGCACACACAGAGCTGCTGACCATTTGTCAACTTCCAAGATTTATTCTGCTGCTTCTGGCAAAGGACAACCTAATGATTTAATAGCTTGTCAACACCTACACAGAGAAACAAGGACTAGCACTTCCTCATTTCTTATTTTCTTTGCTTTAAATAGGAATTCCTATTGTAAGTCACTGGAACCTGGAAATCAGACTGTCAGATTCTCTTGACTTGGGTGCACAGTTCCTGAATCTGAGCATGATGAATGTTATAACTTTCCTGTTATACAAACACAGGGTTTCTACCCTTTCAGAAGAACCCCATTGAGTTCATGTCCTAAAGCCTGAGTGTTTGCTTCAGACCATTACTGTGAGCCAATTTCAAATGGAGTGAAACTGTTTTGTTTCTGTCCCATGAACCTCTTGAGTTGAATGCCTGCTTGAGCAATCCAGTGCCTAGTTGCCACATTTACATTTGAGATGGAGAAGTTATTGAGAGGATTTAGTGGGGAGGAAAACTGGACTTCTTGTGTAGAGTATTATTCTTCAGGCATCTTTGGCAGTTGTAGGTTCCCTGAAAGCAGGAAGCATGTCCTTTTCCGTATAGCAAATCCCACAGTGCCTAGACACTGTAGTGTCTGGCACACAGTCACTTTACTTGACTGATTTTCAGACAATTCAACTATGATCTAGTGAACAGAATGACAAGTTAACCAGAGGGTTATATTTTATATTAGAAGAATACCTTAGGTACACTGGGCCTTTATCCCAAAGAAAGGTAAAATAGCAAAGTGGTATAGAGCTTTACTTCTCAAACTTCAATATGCATGTGAATTACCTAGGGCCTGTTAAATTCAAATTCTGATTCAGTAAATCCAGGGTGGAACCAGAGATTGTGCCTTTCTTGTAAACTTCCAGGTGATACAATGTTGCTGGTCCAGGAACTACACTTTGAATAGCAAGGATCTAGAACTATGTTGCTCAATATGATAACCACTAGCACATGGAATGTGGCCGGTCCAAGTTGAGATGTGCTATAAGTGTAAAATAGACATCGGATTTCAAAGACTTAATTAAAACATGTAAAATATCCCATTAATGGTTTTATATTGGTTATATGTTAACATGATAATATTTTGAATATAGTGGGTTAAAAATATATTCTTAAAATTAAATTCACCTGCTTCTCTTTACTTTTTAATGTGGCTACTCAAAATATTTTCAATCACATATATGGCTCACATATTTCTACTAATCGGCACTAGTCTAGAGTAGGTGTTGAAAACTTAAGTGAAGGACCAAATACTAAATATTTTGGACTTTTCAGGCCATAAGGCCCCTGTCCTACTTTTTACCTCTACCGTTGTGAGCACAAAAGCAGCCACAAACAATACATAAATAAATAAGTGTGGCTGGATTACAATAAAACTTTATTTACAAAAACAGGTAGAGGTGGTAGCCATGAAAACCAACAGCCCACAATAATGGTGAAAACCAGAGAGGCCTAGCAGCCACCAGAGGGAGCTGAACAGTGTTGGAGCTCCTTCAAAGCCTCATTCCCAGAGAATTATTATTTGACCTGTCTGGTTGTTCCCTAGAAGACACCCCTTGCAAGACTTTTTTCATTAGACCTGACTCAAGAGCTTATTTGGTGTGAAAAACTTTTTCCCTGGGGCATTTGTCAAAAACAATTAGATGCAAATGATTAATTAACTGCATAGCTGTATGAGACAGTAGATAACAGTTTGGGAAAACATTAGGCTAACCAAAAGGCTTAGAAAAAGCTAGGGAACGAGATGTCCATAGGGGCTTTGAAAGGCTTCACCATATTCCTGGGAATCTAGGGGGGCACATGCATGCACAGAACTGTGTGTATGCTAGGGATGTGTGCGTGCTCAGAAAAGACCTGAGAAAGGCCTCTGGCTGATCTTCAAGCTCTGCACAAGTGAAGTGCTAAGACAGAGTGATGCACTGTCTGGCTGTATGTTGAGGGTGTGCCTCCAACATGCACACAGAACCTCTTGGCAAAGACTGGGAGACTTGCAGGCATTTCAGAACATCTCTGTCCTACCATTGGCTGAATATTAAGTTAAGCAAGTAGAGATTTCAGTGGCCACACATTACAAAGAATACAAACTTTATAGAATTAATTTGGAAAAGTCATTAAACAAATAAATACCACCAGCAACAACCACAAGCCCTGGGCAAGGAGAGAATCTGATTTCCAGAGTTAAATGTCTACTTTTCAACAAAATTTAAAAGATATATAAAGAAATAAGAAAGTATGGTCAATACACTGGATAACATTACTCAACATAAACTGGACCCAAGAATGTCTACATGTTGGACTTACTAGACAAGGACTTTAAATCAGCTATTTTTTTTTTTAACATTTATTTTTTTTTTGAGACATAGAGAGACAGAGCATGAATGGGACGGAGTCAGGGAGAGAGAAGGAGACACAGAATCTGAAACAAGCTCCAGGTTCTGAGCCGTCAGCACAGAGCCCGACGCGGGGCCTGAACTCATGAACCGCGAGATCATGACCTGAGCCGAAGTCGGACGCCCAACCGACTGAGCCACCCAGGCGCCCCAATCAGCTATTTTAAATATGTACAAAAAATTAGAGAACAATATGAGAACAGTTTCTCACCAAAGAATATCAATAGACAAAAATTATAAAATAAAACAGAAATACAAATACAAATTCTGAAGTTGAAAAGTACAATAATTGAAATGAAAAGTTCACTAGAGTTGCTCAGCAGATTTGAGCAGGCAGAAGACAGAATCAGTAAATTTGAAATCAGGTCAATTGATATTATCCAGTCTGAGGAGCTGAAAATAAAAATAATAAATAAAAATGAACAGAACTTCAGAGACTGGTTTGGCACTATCAAGTGTACTAACATATAAATAATAGGAATCCCAGAAGGAAAGGAGAAATATTTGAAGAAATAATGGCCCAAAACTTCCAAAGATGTTAATCGATGCACCCAAGAAGCTCAACAAATATGAAGTAGGCTAAGCTCAGAGATATCCGCTCTGAAACACATCATAAACTGCCAAAAGACAAAGAGAGAACTTGAAAGCAGCAAAAGAAAACTCATCATGTACAAGGAGTCCTCAATATGATTAACAGCTAACTTCTGATGAAAAATCACAGAGGCCAGATATTCAAAGTGCTAAAAGAAAAAAAAAACACCATCAACAAGAATTCTATATCTGACAAAACTATTCATCACAAATGAAGGGGAGGGGCACCTGGGTGGCTCAGTTGGTTAAGCATCCAGCTCTTGATTTCATTTCAGGTCATGATCTCATGGTTCACAGGATCAAGCTCCACATCAGGCTCTGCACTGATGACAGTGTGGAGCCTGCTTGGGATTCTCCCTACCTCTCTCTCTCTGCCCCTCCCCTGCTTGTGCTCTGTCTCTCTAAAAATAAATAAATAAACATTTAAAAATTTTAAATGAAGGGGAAATTAAGACATTCCACAAATAAACACTGAGAGAATTTAATGCTACACAAAATACCAAATCTGCCCTATAAGAAATATTAACAGGAATCCTGAAGGCTGAAATGAAAAGACACCAGACAGTAATTTGAATCTATATGGAAAATAAAGACCACCAGTAAAAATCACCACATAGGTAAATATAAAAGTACAATGTATTTTTATTTGTAACTTTTTCTCTTATATGATTTTAAAAGCAGCTGTGTATAGCAATAATTATAAATCTGCTTTTAATGAGTACACAATGTATAAAGATGTCATTTATATGATAATAATAGCATAAAGGAGCAGTGTGGGAATGAAATGATATAATAGCAAAGTATTTATATAATACTGAAATTAAGTTGGTTTTAAATCAAACTAGATTATTAAAAGTTAGGATGTTAATTGTAATCCCCAGGTCAAACACTAAGAAAAAACAGCACACACACGCACACACACACACACACACTTATATATAATACATTTAATCTATTTAAAATAACAACAGGGAAATTAAAATGGCACACTAGAAGATATGTATTTAATTTTAAAAAGAAGACAGTAATGGAAGAATAGAGAAACAAAAAAGCATAAAATGTAGAAAACAAATAGCAATGGCATGCATAAACCATGCCTTAGCAGTAACTGCATTAAATGTAAGTGAATTAACCAGTTCAATGAAGTCAGAGATTGGCAAGATGGATTTATAAAACATTATCTAACTATATATTGTTGATAAGAGAAACACATCAAAGTTACACACAGGTTGAAAGTAAGAAGATGGTCAAAGATACATCATGCACACAATAACTAAAGACAGCTGAGTGGCCATACTAATATTAGACTAAATGGATTATAAAACAAAAATTGTTACTAAAGACAATGAAGGACATTTTATGATGGCAAAAGTCTCAAGCATCAGGAAAATGTAACAATTATAAATATATATATATATATATATATATATATATGCATGCCCCTAATAGCAGAGCCCCAAAATAATGAAGTAAAAACTGAAGGATTAAAGGAAGCAACAAATGATTCAGCAATAATAGTTGAAGACATCAATACTCCATTTTCAACTAGACAAAACAACTAGAAACAACTAAACAAAGGATCAACAAGGAAATCAAATACTTGAACAACACGAAACCAACTGGACCTAACAGGCACATATAAACACACCACCCAACAACAGCAGAATACAGAAGTGCACATGGAACATTTTCCAGGACAGAACATATGTTAGACCACAAAATAAGTCTCAATAAATTTAAAAGGATTGAAATCATACAAAGTACTTTGGAATGAAATTAGATGGAAAGGAATGAAATTAGAAATCAATAAAAGGAGGCGCCTCGGTGGCTCAGTCGGGTAAGCATTGGACTCTTGATTTCAGCTCAAGTCACAATCTCGCGGTTCATGAGTTCAAGCTTCATATCTAACTGTGCAGAGCCTGTGTGACATTCTTTCTCTCTTTTTCTCTCTCTGTCCATGCCCTGCTCTCTTCCTCTACCTCTCTCTTTCTCAAAAATAAATAATCATTTTTTTAAAAAAGAAATCAGTAGGGGCACCTGGGTGGCTCAGTCGGTTGAGCGTCCACCTTTAGCTCAGGTCACGATCTCACAGTTCATGGGTTCAAGCCCCACGTCGGACTCTGTGCTCACAGCTCGGAGCCTGGAGCCTGCTTCAGATTCTGTGCCTCCCTCTCTCTCTGCCCCTCCCCTGCTCGCATTCTGTCTCTCAAAAATAAATAAAACATAAAAATAACAAATAAACTGAAAGTAGATTCTTTGAAAAGTTCAACAAAATTGACAAATATTTGGTAGACTGACCAAGAAAAAATAGAGAAGACTCAAATTATTAAAATCAGAAATGAGCATGGGGACTACAAAACTTACAGAAATAAAAAGGAGGATGAGAGAATACTATGAACAACTGTATGGCAACAAATTATATAACCTAGATGTAATGGACATATTCCTAGAAAGTCACATACCACAGAAACTAACTCAAGAAAAAAATAGGAAACCTGAATAGACCTATAACAAATAAAAGAGATTTTTTAATCACACAAAGAAAACTCCAGGTACATATGGTTTTACTGGTTAATTTTACAAAGGATTTAAGGACTTAGCACCAATCCTTCATTTTAAAAAAATGGAAGAGGAGGTAACACTTCCCGATGCATTCTATGAGGCCAGTATCACCCTGATACCAAATTAACAAAAATACCACAAGGAAAGAAAACTACAGAACAATATCTCTTTATGAATATAGACATAAAAACCCTCAACAAAATACTGACAAACCAAATCCAGCAACATATAAAAAGGATCATATATCACAACCAATTATAATTTATTCCAGAAATGCAAAGTTGTTGTCACATCTGAAAATTAAATAATGAAATATAATATATCTATAGAATAAATCTTTTAAAAAATCTGTGATAACCTCAGTGGACACACACAAAAATCATTTGACAAAATCTTAGACCCTTTCATCATAAAAAAAAACACTCAAATTAGAAATAAAAAGGAACTTCTTCAACCTGATAAAAGGTATCTTAAAAATCTACATCTAATATCATACTTAACGATGAAAGATGGAAAACTTTCCTCCTAAGATCAGGAACAAGACAAGGATGTCCACTCTTGCTACTTCTATTCAATGTTCTAGAGGTTATAGTCAGGGCAATTGGGGAAAAAGAAATAAAAGGCATCCATATGTGAAAGAAAAAAGTAAAGCTGCTGCTATTTGCAGATTATATTATTTTTTATATAGAAAATCCTAAGGTATCCACACAAAAAAAAATTTATTGGAGCCAAAAATGCATCCCAAAATCCAGAACACTGACAACACCAAATGCTAGAGAGGGTGTGGAGCAACAGGAAATTTCATTCATTGCTGGTGGGAATGTAAAACGGTACAGCCACTTTGGAAGACAGTTTGACAGTTTCTTACAAAACTCCTTGGCATTTACCAAAAGGAATTGAAAACTTATGTCCACACAGAAACCTGTGCACAGATGTCTAGAGCAGTTTTATTCATAATTGCCAAAACTCGGAAGCAACCAAGATGTCTTTCAGTAGATGAATGGATAAAAAAACTGTGGTACATCCAGACAATGGAATATTATTCAGTACAAAAAGAAATGAGCTATCAAATCATGAAAAGACTTGGAGGAACCTTAAATGTATATTACCAAGTGAAAGAAGCAGTCTAAAATGGCTACATACTGTATGATTCCAACTATATGACATTCTGGAAAAAGAAAAACTATGGAGACCATAAAAACATCAGGAGTTGAGGATGGGGGGAGAAATGAATAGGCAGAGCACAGAGGATTTTTAGGGCAGTGAAAATACTCTGTATGATACTATAATGATGAATATATGCCATGTTACACTTGTCCAAACCTATAGAATGTGAACCCTACAGTAAACTATGGACACTAGGTGATAACAATGTAGTTCTTATCAGTTATAACATATGTACAACTCTGTTAGGGGATGATGACAATGAGGGAAGCTGTGTATGTGTGGAGGCAAAGGGTACATGGGAAATCTCTGTACCTTCCTCTCACTTTTGCTGTGAAACTAAAACTGCTCTTAAAAATTATGTGTTTTTTGGGGCGCCTGGGTGGCTCAGTCAGTTGAGCATCCAACTTCAGCTCAGGTCATGATCTCGTGGTTTGTGAGTTCAATCCCCACATCAGGCTCTGCGCTGACAGCACAGAGCCTGGAGCCTGCTTCAGTCTGTGTCCCCCTCTCTCCCCACCCCACCCCTGCTTGTGCTCTGTCTCTGTCTTTCAAAAATGAATAAACATTAAAAATTTTTTTAATTGTGTGTTTTTTAAAAAATGAGTTCAGATGGGGCACCTGGGCTCAGTTGGTTAAAGCTTCTGGCTCTTGATTTCTGCTCAGGTCATGATTTCACAGTTCATAGTTTCGAGCCCTGCATCAGGCTCTGCACTGTCAGAGGAATTCTGTCTTCCTTTCTCTCTGCCCCTCCCGCACTTGTTCTCTCTATCTCTCTCTCTCAAAATAAACATTTTAAAAACACATTATAAAAATGAGTCCAGTTGGGGCGCCTGGGTGACTCAGTCGGTTGAGCGGCCGACTTCGGCTCAGGTCATGATCTCGCGGTCTGTGAGTTCGAGTCCCGCCTCGGGCCCTGTGCTGACAGCTCGGAGCCTGGAGCCTGTTTTGGATTCTGTGTCTCCCCCTCTCTGACCCTCCCCCATTCATGCTCTGTCTCTCTCTGTCTCAAAAATAAATAAACGTTAAAAAAAATTTTTTTTTTAAAAATTAGTCCAGCAAATTTACTGGATAAAAGATCAATGTACAAAAATCAATTGTATCTTCATAGATTAGCAATGAACAATCCAAAAATGGAATTAAGAAAACAATTCCTGGGGCACCTGGGTGGCTCAGTCGGTTAAGCATCTGACTCTTCATTTAGCTCATGTCACAATCTCGTGATTTGTGAGTTCAAGCCCCACATCAGGCTCTGTGCTGACAGCACAGAGCCTGCTTGAGATTCTCTGTCTCCTTCTCTCTCTCTCTCTCTGCCCCTTCCCTGCTTGCTCTCTAGCTCTCTCAAATAAATAAATAAATAAATAAATAAATAAATAAATAAATAAATAAGCAAACTGAAAAAAATAAAACAATTCATATTCCAATAGCATCAAAAAGAATGAAATACTTATAAATAAATCAAACAGAAGAAGTGCAAGACTTGTACACTGAAAACTACAGGACACCGTTGTATGGAAAGATATCTTGTGTTTATGGACTGGAAGACTTAATATTCTTAAGATAGCAATGCACCTGAATTGATCTACCAATTCAACATAATCCCTATCAAAATCCCAGGTAGTTTCTTTTTTGAGAAACTAACAAACTGATCCTAAAATTCATATGGAAATGCAAGAAACCCAGAATATCTAAAACAATCCTAATCAAAAATAAGAACAAAGTTGGAGGGTTGATTTTCAAAACTTGCAATAGTCAAGACAGTGGTGCTGGCCTACAGAGAGACATATAGATTAATGGAGTAGAAATGTGTGTCCCAAAATAAACCCATACACCTATGGCCAATTGATTTTTGACACGAGTATCAAGACAATTCAATGAGAAAAGATTAGTCTTTACAACAAATGCTGCTGGGGCAACTGAATATCCACATGCAAAAGAATGAAGTTGGACCCTTGCCTCACATCATCAAAAAATTAAGTCAAGATGGGGTAAAGACCTAAATGTGAAAGCCAGAACTATAATACTCTTAGAAGAAATGTAGGTGTAAATCTTTATAACCTTGAATTCATTTCTTCAATATGACACCAAATGCCCAAGCTACCAAAGAAAAAAAAAACAGATAAATTGTACTCTTACCACAAGAAAAAAATAGATATATTGGACTTCATCAAAATTAAATAATCCTGTGCTTCTAAGAACATTATCAAGAAAGTGAAAAAATAACCCACCGGAGGAGAGAAAATACTTGAAAATCATATATCTGATAAGACTTGTATCCAGAATACATTTTAAAAACTCTTACAACTCAATACTCAAAAAACAAAGTAACCCAAATTAAAAATGGGTGAAAGTATGTGAATCAACATTTTTGCAAAGAAGACATACAAATGGCCAATAAACAAATGAGGAAATGTTCAACATCACGAGTCACTAAAGAAATGCAAATCAGAACTACTATGAGATGCCACTTTCACTAGGATAACTATAAGCAAAAAGACAATAGCAAGTGTTAGCAACGATGTGGAGAAATTGGAACCCTCATTTGTTACTGGTGGGAATGTAAAATGGTGTAGCCTCTTTGGAAAACAGCCTGGCAGTTCTTCAAAAAGTTAAAGTTACCAAATGACCCAGAAATTTTACTTTCAGAGGTGTAACCATGTATGTTTATACAAAAACCTATACATAAAATATAATAGCAGCATTATTTGTAATAGCCAAAAAGTAGAAAGAGCCCCAATGTTCATCAACTGATGAATGGATGAATAAAATGTGGTATATCTAAACCATGGAATATTATTCAGCCATAAAAAGGAACAAAGTACTGACACATGCTACAACATGGATGAATCCTGAAAACATCATGTTAAGTGAAAGAAGCCAGATACAAAAGACTACATATTATATGATTCCATTTATTTTGTTTTTAAGTAGGCTCCACACCCAGTGCAGAGTCCAAAGCAGGGCTCAAACTCATGACCCTGAGATCAAGACCTGAGCTGAGATCAAGAGTCAGACACCTAACCGACTGAGCCACCTAGGGTGCCCCTATATGATTCCATTTATATTAAATGGCCAGAACAGATAAATCCATACAGACAGATTAGTGGTTGCTAGGGACTAGGGGAAGGAGAAATGAATGCTTAATGGGTATGGAAATTTTTTCAGGAGTGATGAAAACATTCTACAATTAGTGGTGATTGTTGCACAATGTTGTAAATAGACTACTTGTGAATATCTGAAATGTGTATTCTAAAAAGGTGAATTATAGCCTCAAGGTGAATTATAGCCTACAGATTTTGGCTGTAGTCCATCATTTGCCAATCCCTGGTCTAAGGCAATGGTTTTTAGTCATACAGATCAGAGATAGAATCCTAATATTCAACCATGAGCTCTGTGATCTTGGACAAGTTACTTAACAGCTTTAAGCCTCACTTTTCTTCTTTCTATAATGCAGGTATGTACAGGACCTCCCTTACATTGTGTGAGGATAAGGTTAGATCAAATATAAACTCCATGACAGCATTCTTTCCCTAGGGCCTAGCACTGGCTTGTGGTGAAATAATCATTTAGCACAGTCACTGGCTCACAGCCATAAATAATAATAGCAAACCCTTATACACCTCTTACTGTATGCCAGGTACTATTCTAAGTGCTTTGCAGAACTTTATCTCATTTTAATACATAGTGTTGTCATCATCTCCATTTTCCAGATAAGAAAACTGAGGCACAGGTAGTGTAAGTAACCTGCCCCAAACCACACAGCTATCAAATGGTAAAGCCAAAATTAAAACCCAGGTGGTCAGGCTCCACAATCCCTGCAAGGAATCCCTGCACAATCTCTGCATCATCATCATCATCATCATCATCATCATCATCATCATCGAGTTCAATACATATCCAAGTATACTGATTCCACTTCTCCCTATGGTGTCTGAGCACACACTAGCACCTCTCCTTCCCCAGCATTTGATTTAAGGTAAAGATGCTTCCCAAGTCTCCGATGTTCTGCTATGGAGCATATTCATTCTTTTATCCATCCATCCATTCAATTATTCATTAAGCATGTAATGATCCCTACTGTGTTCTAAGCCCTGTGCTATATAGATATAAAAAGACATACTCTCTATCCTCAAAGATCTCAAAGTCTAGTCAGGAAGAGAATTATAATCCAGATGGAAAGTACTGCAGTAGTAATTCATGCAAGGGTAATGTGGAAGTAGAGAAGACACAGAGGATAACGTGGATATGGGAAGGAAGGACCTCTGAAAGATTCCTGAAGGAATTGGTACCTAGAGAAGAATGTGGATTAACCAGGTGTAGGAGGGGACAGTTAAGTCCAGAATGAGGATAAAGTATATATACAGTCTGAAGGGCCCAGGAGCTCTTGGTGAAACCCAGGGATGGGGTCCAACATGACTAAAAGTCAGGCTGCAGGGAAACCTGAAAAAGCTTACAAGGGCCTAAGTAACATGCGAGTTTGGTCCTGAGCAACTACCTACCCAGCATTCCCGATCCAACTTACTCTACATTATTTTTCTTTGAAACATTTATCACCATCTGACATATATCCTTGTTGCTGATTTACTGTCTGTCTCTTCCCACTGGAATGTGAGCTCCCTGAGGTCAAGGGCTTTGGGTCAAGGTCAAAGGTTCACTGCTCTATCTCCTTTGCCTATCATATGCACACATTTGTATTGTCTGGCTATAGTAGGCACCCAATAAACATTATTAAATAAATGAATGAGTGAAATAAAATAAATAAACTAATGTCCTAGGAGCTGAAGGGAAGACAAAGAGCACTAAGATACAGGCCCAACTTCCAGGAGCTTACAGACAAGTTACAGGACCTAACACACAGACATGAACACCTATTACACTGTATCCCCTCTTCTTTCACTTCCTGCCTTCTCTCCCAGAACTGTCAGACTGTCCTCTAACCAATCAAATTCTCTATTCCCTTGCACATATTTCTCCACCCCTTCCAGAACTTCATACTCCCTGACAGTGGCCCATGTTACAACATAGATCTGCCTGCTTTCCTGGCTCTGCCTGTCCAAAATCTCATTCCTGATAGTTGCCTGCACCTGCTGTATCTGCTGTGTGTTGTTAGCATGATCAAACTAATTTTCACTAATGCATGAATCCTTGCCAGAGCAGTCTAGAGTATACTACTTTTTTTTTAACATTTTGTTATGGGAACATTCAAACATACACACAGCAGAGAGAAGAGTATAATGAACCCCCACCCCGTACCTATCACCCAGCTTCAACAATTATCAACGTTCTGCCATTCTTATTTCTTCTATTCCCCCACTTTTTCTTGAAGTATTTTAAAGCAAATCCCTGGTACCATACTATTCCACAATTGCTGGCCTGTAAATATTTCAATATGTTTCTCCAACAGATGAGAACATTTTCTTAACATAACTATAATGCCAATATCAAACTCAACAAAATTAGTAATTCCTTAATATCATCTGATACCAGTCACTGTTGAATTTCACCCAGTTGTCTCAAAAATACTTTCTGCATGGATTTGTTCAAATAAGGATCTATACATGGTCCATACATTAGGCGTATACTTTTTAGGTTTAAGGCCACTTGGTAGAATTTCAGGCCTCATAGAAAAGTGAGGACTAATCTGAGCATCCCAGATTTCCTAACACTAGGAGCTTCAGGATGGCCTATCCCTGGCTAGAGGAAGGGACTAGCCATCTAAAGCCCTCATCAGATCTTTGTTCCCCAATAAGGGGTATAAGGACTGTAACCTCAGAGTGGGATGGGGAGGGGAGAAAAAGGTGAATCAGAGAAATGCCTTGCAACTAGCTTTCTTCTCTCTTGTCCAGACACCCCCACTCCCCACCCCCATCCTGACTGACCTCAGAAATATTTGGTTCAGCTGTGTAAAAGGAATCATAATTATAGTCATTCCTGGAAGCTGCTTACCATTATGCCTAATTACAATAACAGCACAATAATCATTATGTGTATCATTAAAGATGTGTCACATTGACTTTATCATTAGTTTTATTTGATTTCCATACAAAGCTGCTCCAGTACACATAGCCATCAGAGCTTGTTGCTCCTGGTCCCTACCAGGGAGCAGGAGACCAGCTGTCGGCAAGCCAGCAGCTGAACATCTCATCCAGTTCCATCCTGTCCCCTCCTATCCCATCCCCTCTCCTCCCATCCCATCCTTTCCTCTTCTGTGTGCACTGGTTCCGCTGCAGCCTGGGCCAGAGGTGCTCACCTGTCCTTCCTCTTTCCTCTCCATGGTCTGCACATCTGGGCTTGAAGCAGAATGATTCACACTTACAAACAGAAACAACCAAAACAAAATTCTGCAGGCTCTGCCAGCATCAGCTGCTGCTTTCCCTGTCCACAAGGCTCTCAGTCAAGCTTCTTATTGACTCAATGCATGCAACATCTTCATTATTCTCCCCATTTGGGGGATAACGAATGTGAGATAAGCTGATATGTCCAAAGTCATCGAGCTCACCATTAGCAGAACCAGAAGAACCAGAGGCCATGGCTACTGAGCCATGTGGCTACTGAGCTTCTGTGGAAGCCAAGGCCAGGTCAGCCTCTGTCGGATAGGCATTCCTCTCTGTGCTGATGGGTGAGTTTTCAATTCTTCAAATGTATGAAATGATGCTGCTAGGCAACTTCCTGAGAAGGAAGCACATAAGAGTGGAGGGCTGCGGGTGGAGAGCAGCACTTTCTAGCTCACATTTGCAGGCTGTGGGAACCAAGCTGATAGCCTGTACCAGGAGGCCTCCCAGGCACTGGTACATTGTCAGGCTGTCCTGCCAGCAGGTTTCTTGCTGCTTGCCAACACCAAGGCCATCGCTAATCAGGTAAACCAGTATGGAAGAAGCATGTATACCATATCAAATCATTGCCTAATGAGCATTCCTGTGGGGTCCTGTGCAGATCCAGTAAATGAATTCAGTGCATGTATGCTCAAATGCTCATTTGTTCAGCCAGCCTTGAATGAGAGCCATCTTTGTGCCCTGCTCTGTGCTAAGTAAAGCTACTATGTGCTTCTTGCTCCTGAGAGCCACACTCACAGCCTTAATGTAGAAGAAGGACACATAAACAAATATGCCGGAGTGGGCCAGGGGGCTGTAAAAGGCCTTGTGGAGGCACAAAGGAGGGAACAAGGAACTTCACCTTTGGGAAGTCAGCAAAGACTTCAAAGATGTTACATTTGAGCTGGGTCTCGAAACATGAGTAGAAATGGTCTAGGCTGAGAAGGGAGGGCCAGGCAGTGCCTACAAAAAGAACAGTAAACAGAAAGACAGGGAGGTGCGACAGAGCATGAAGGAACCCAGGACCCTTGCAGATGTAAGGTAAATGACTTTCCATTAATGTATCTCGAGGGCTTAACAATTTAAAGTCAGACTTCCAGGTGGACCATCACTCTACTGATTTGCCATGACCTTTGCTTCCCTGCCCCACTTTTGTGGCAGACTTTTGGCTTTTTTGCAGTTCCTTTGCATTTAGCTTAAAAGCTGGTGCTGAAATATGCCATTTCAGTTTGTTCATTTTAAAGTTTGCGCCAATCACATTGGCCTGCTGAATAGTTTAACTATATGTTCTAGGTTTCTCGGAGAGCAAAAGGGGGCTGTTTTTCCCTACAGTCAAACCCAAGGAAGCAGGGCCTGCTGTGGGGAGGGATGGCAAAAAATCTCTGAGGACACCTGGACTCCATGTGCTAAGCCTTTGCTGCCCCATTTCTGTTCTTCAACAAAATGGTCTGTTTCACTGCTGACTGCCATCTTCATTAGAGGGAGATTAAAACACTGTTGGTTTGGGGCACCTGGCTGGCTCAGTTGGAAGAGCGTGTGACTCTTGGTCTTGGGGTTGTGGGTTCAAGCCCCACGTTGGGTGTAGAGACTACTAAAAATAAATAAACTTAAAAAAACACCATTAGTCTGAGTCTGGCAAGGTAATGAATTGTCCTTGTGTGAACTCTTAAATAAACTCTTAGGGGACGAGCCAGAGTATATCTTCACCAATCTGCTGAAGAGCATTAGCCACATCTAGAGCATTGAAGGGACCCAACAACCACAAGTTAGAGTTTTTGTAATAAAAGTGAAACCCCCTCCATTTGTCTAGCCTCTAGAATTTTTCACAAAATTTCTTCCATTGCTCCTCATAAACAACCCTTTAAAGTTGGTAGACTGGAGATTTATGTCCCCATTTTACCAATGTGGAGACTGAGCCTTGAGGGGTTAAGTGATTCCAAGTGTTTCCAATCTTATTGGAAACCAAGCCTCCAATAACAGTGCTGGGACCTTTCCTACTGCCCAGAGTTGACTACTGCTGAGACAGCCTTTCCCCCACAATGGGGTAGATGTGAGTAGAGGCAGCTTACTCATTCACAGGACAGCTAGATGTAGTTAACCACACAGTCTATAGGCTCCTTGCACTGTTCACAGCACACTCGCCTCTGGATTTTTGCCATGTTAGCACCAAACTACCATAGTAGATAAAGAGTGATAAAGAGTAACCTCAGGAAGCAAATATACCTCCAAGATGTAAGTCATTTACTCCCTTCTTACCAGCAGGATCAGGTTCAACCTGATAAATCTATTTTAGTGTATTTTAATTGCTTGTAAACTAAGTGTTTCCTGGATATGTCACTGACCATGAATAATTAGAATCATTTCAATGACTGAGTTTTTGAAAGTGAATGAGAGGGAGACAAAAAGGGGCTGCTCAGAAGGGAAAGTCATTTGTTAAAAGCTGAGTGGGAGCATTGTCTCAAACTTCTCCAGTTTTGTATTTTTCATGATGTCACTAGAGCTGCCTGTTTTTCAACTACTCTGGCTGCCCTTCATTTTTTATGCATCTCTCAAGTTAAGTAATGCCAGCTGCTGACAACGACTAGGCCCAAGTGGCCACATGTCAGAGTCATTCATTCACACAGCAGAGATGTATGGAGCACCTACTATGTACCAGACCCATAGCACATCTCAAGGATGAAGAAAAGAGTAAGGCCCAGTTCCCAACCTTGAGGAGAACACTACCTAGAGAGGCAGAAAGGCATAGAAACAATTACTCTATAACGTGATAAGCGCTAGAACAGAGAGGTTGACAGTGAGCTGTGGGAATGCAGAGGAGAAATTTATTCCTTCTGGGGGAGTTGGGGACAGTACAACAGAGAAGCAACATTTAGCAGGGGCTCAAGGATTGCAGAAGAGTCAACCAGATAATGAGGAGTGGGGAGGTGGGAAGAGACACTACAGTTCAGTGTGGCTACAGTGTAGGGGCCATAGCCCGGACCATGGTATGAGATAAGACTGGAGAAGTTGGTTGGGCCAGACTGTAAAGGCCTTTATGTGTCCTGCTTTAGAGTTTGGACTTGGTCCTACAGTCAGTGGGGAGCCAACCATGGTTTTTAGGCAAGGGGAATGACATGATCAAATCTGAATTTCTTATAGAAAACCCAAGGAGGGCAGGGAGACAGAGAAATCAGTTAGAGGCTGATTCAAAGAGCACTGCTTTGCTTTGTCTACTGTCTGGACTCTAAGAGCTCCTTGCCTGCATGTCTATTATGGCACTTACCACAGAGCATTAGAATTAGTGTTTACACAGCTGTCTCCCCATCTACTCCTTGAGGGCAGGGTCTGAGTTTCATTCATCACTTTGTGCCCAGAACCTGGCACGCAGGAGTGGTCAGGAGATGTTGGTGTCAAGTGAATGAGGGAACAAATGAATCAACAGGTTCTAAGCAAATACAACCCTGATTTGCCCCCAAGCAACCACTCTGATGGCTATATCAGATATAAATCCTACTCTGATGTACTGTCAAGACCATCATGACTTTTCCTCTGACTCTGCCAAGCCCATCAGTCTATCATTGTTCATGACAAATAAAGGATGTGCTGTACACAGAAAACAGCAAAGTTGCTTACAGAGCTGTGCTGGTGCTAGTTATGACCCAGTACTCTGTTCTTTCTCATAAATTAATTTGTGATGACTTGTCTAAAATATATCTTCATTATCTTCATTCTGCTTCTTCTGCCTTTCTTACCTTCTCTCCCTTCCTATTTAAATCTTACTTATCCTTCAAGGCCAATTCAGTCACTTCCCCTATCCTCCATGAAGTCTTATCCATTACCCATCCCCCACACTCAGAATTAAGAATTCCCGCTTGAGTTACCATAGCTCTAGAGAAATGATTCACCTCTAACATTCATCTTATTGTAGTTATTCCTGTAGCTGTCTGCCTTCTGTACTAGGCTGTAAGCTCCTCAAGGCCAGGGATTGTCTGCTTCATCATTGTCTCCCAGCACCTCCCCCTCTGCATCCCACCCCAGCAGATAACCAGTGAGTGTTTTCAAATAATACCCAAAACATATTGCTTGCTATCTGGCTGTCCCCTGAGAAAGAATGCCAGACTCTGTCTTCTTATAACTGGTTAGATATCTGTTTTTTTTCTCATCTAACAAATGGAGAAGGAAAAAAGCCATTACTCATCAACCAATGAGAATATCTCACAGACATCCCCTAATCTCTATATCTGAATCCCGTATCATTTCAGGTATTTTGAAAGCACAAAATCCAGTGCTTCTAAACAAAGCACAAGCACACTGACCCATTCAGGGTCATAAGTTCAAACCTTTGCTGAGGAGTTATTGTATGAGGGGACTCACCTATGGTGCTGAGTGAACAAAAAGAGAAGATGAATGTTCTCTTTGGAAAGACTTATACTGAATTTGCTCCACTTGGAACACATTAAGCATAACATACCAAGAATTCAAGCTTTCCAGGTAGAAATGTTCAGCAGACAGTTATCAATGCAAGCCAGAGGCTGGGGATAAACACTGGACCCAGAGATGTAGGATCTCTGCTTATAAGTGATTAAAACAACAGCAGAGAGTGTGAACTCTTGCAGAGAGAGGGGGAAAAAGCTGAGAGCACAACCCACAGCACCTACCTTTGAGAGGCACATGAAGGAAGATGACCCAGGGAAGGAGACTAAGAAGGAACAGGGAGAGAGGTGGTGATGAGAGAGAAGATAATGCCCCAAAATAGGGGATAGTTGATGACATGTGCTGGAGAGAGATCAAATAGAATGAGTAATAACTGAAAAGACAATAGGCTGGCAATGAGGAGGTCACTCTTGGTGTCCTAGAGCAGGCATGGCAAATAATAGGCACATATGACTACATCTCCCCAGCTCCCACCCTGATAGCATGTACCACCATGAGTTACATGACAAACTGATCATGGCACATTTTCCTGATGAACCTAGACACAGCCTCAGAATCCTTCCCAATACAGTACCCCAAGCAGCTACTACTAATCAGAGTTGCCAATAAGCTGAAATCTCTTTGTCATCCTTCTAGGAAAGAGTTCAGTGGACATGGCATATGAATAAGAAGACAGAGAGCAGTAGGTTAAAATGTCTGAGAAAGGAAACAGTCAAGGTAGTGAAGAAAAGAGAAATTTTAAGAAGTTCGGTAGTGAAGGAATAGAGAGACAGCAGTTGCTTGGAGTAGTATAAAGATCAAGCGAAGAGGCGCCTGGGTGGCTTCGTTGGTTGAGCATCTGACTCTTGATTTCCACTCAGGTCATGATCAAGAAGCCTACTTAAGATTCTCTCTTCCTCTCCCTCTGGTCTCTCTCTCTCTCTCTCTCTCTCAAATTAAAAAAAAAGGTCAAGCCAAGGCAGCACTTACTAATCCTCTAGTAGAATCCATTTCCAAGATTAATACTTAGTACAAGCCAGGTAAAGCAATATCACTGTACTCTACCATCTTCCATTCCCACCTTTGGCTTAAGGAAAAGTTGATGTAAAAAAAAAAAAAGCTTCATGTGTGGGCTTGTTTCCAAAATATTCATTTGATTAACAGAGACATGTGGTATAACCAAAGTTGGCCCTGCACATATTTATGAATATGAAGGAAGAGTTCTCTCTAATAATGGAAATTTGAGGAACAGCAGTGATGTGAGGAAGGTATTAATCTTGGCCAGGATCTTTCCTCTAAGCCCCTGAAACCACACCTGAAGGAAAACCGAAGCCTGCAGGGAGACCCCTAGTGAAGTGGCAGCCACCCTGTCCTTGTCCCTTCTGCCGCCGCCTCTGAGCTTCCTTCCTTCCCTCACCAATGTACTCCATATTTATCTCTTCTTCCTTCTGTCACCTCTGTCCCCCTGCCTCTCTCTCCCACCACTTCCAATTTCTCATTCCCTTCTCCTTTCTGCCATTTTTTTATATTTTTTAAATATTTATTTATTTTTGAGAGAGAGAGACAGAGTGTGAGTGGGGGAGGGGCAGAGAGAGAGGGAAACACAGAATCTGAAGCAGGCTCCAGGCTCTGAGCTGTCCGCACAGAGCCCGATGTGGGGCTCAAACTCACGAACTGTGAGACCATGACCTGAGCCGAAGTCAGTTAGCAGGTGCCCCTCTTCCATTTTTTAATCCTTTTCATTTGGATCCTTCTTTTCTTGATCTCTCTGCCATCTTTCTGGCTATAGGGTTTGTGGATAAAGCTCTTTGGAACTTACCCTCATTCATTCTCAATGGGCATTTGTGAAGAAATCCATAGGGTGCCTGGGTGGCTCAGTTGGTTAAGTGTCTGACTTAGGCTCAGGTCATGATCTCACAGTTCGTGAGTTCGAGCCCCACGACCCTCTCTCTGCCCCTCCCCTGCTCACACTCTCTCTCTCTCTCTCTCTCTCTGTCTCCAAAATAAATAAACATTAAAAAAAATTTTAGGGGCGTCTGGATGGCTCAGTCAGTTGGGTGCCTGACTTCGGCTCAGGTCATGATCTCACAGTTCGTTGGTTTGAGCCACGTGTCAGGCTTTGTGCTGAGAGCTCCGAGCCTGGAGCCTGCTTCGGATTCTGTGTCTCCCTCTCTCTGCCCCTCCCCTGCTTGTGTTCTGTCTGTCTTTCCAAAAGAAATAAACATTCAAAAAAAATTTTTAAAGGAAAAAAAATTGTTAAAGAACATACATCTTGATGGGTATTGAAGAGGGCATCTTTTGGGATGAGCACTGGGTGTTGTATGGAAACCAATTTGACAATAAATTTCATATATTGAAAATTTTTTAAAAAAAGAAAATGCATCTTAAAAAAAAAAAAGAAATCCAGTTTTACTACTGCCCATTACATGCAGAACTCCTGTTTCTTTGTACAGCTGATAAATCACAATAATAATAATGATGATGATGATATCATCTAGCATTTAATAATATTTACTGAGCATTTACTATGCTCTAAGCACTGTTCTAAGTGCCTTACATGAATTAATGCATTTATTGTCACAACAACTCTATAAGGCACATTCTTTTATTATCCCCATTTTACAAATAAGAAAACCAAGACACGACAGTCATGTAACTTGCCTAAGGTCATACAGCTAGTAAATTGTGGAACAAAGATTTAGGGCTCATCCCATAATACTCCAGAAATCTCTCTAACTATGCTGATTACTTCTTCATATAATGGAAATCCCACTGGGCTGAAAGTCCAAAGCTATGGGTTAAAGTTCAAATCTGTTACTCAGCACCTAATAGAACACACATGCACACACACATACACAGGTAGTACACACACACAAATTACTGTGGATTGACCTCACTGAATACACAATATACTAAAGGGCCATATTTATGTATTCATGAAGTCTCTAAGTTTAGTTAATGAAACAAGACTAATTAATACTGGACATATTCTTTGCTTAAATATAATTGGTGTTCAAATAAGCTAACATTCCCCAGGTTACCTGATTATTTTGCTTAATAAACTTTCTTCTATACCAATAGTTAAAATGCCATTTAAACATCTGAATAAAAAAACTATTTCCATGGACTATTCATTCATTCAAACATTTATTTGCAGTGTTATGTGAGTCTCACCATGAGAGTTTTTAAATACTGACTGTGTTCAAGGGATAACATGAGTACCGCAGGTGGGATACAGATATAATCTAGATGGGATGCTTGGTTTCCATCCTCATGTCCACCTCCACATGTAACATCTTCTCTCCAATAGCCATATCCTCCTGACCTCTCAAGTGATGCGCTGGACACTTCTAATTCTCCATTCCCCTGCCCGTAAGCAATTGCCTTTGATATGCTGCTTCCTGCCAGTTTGGTCCAACAACTGATGGGATTTTTATTTTTGTGTGTTTGTGTTGTAAAGCTATGGCAATAAAATTTACTCCTAATAATACCACCGCAATTTTATGTTCCTAAAATGTACCATAAACGATATATATAATAACTGAATTTCCTGTAAACAGAAATGTTTTGTTTTTTTTCTCAGGAAAGGAGAGCTTTTTTGTTTCCATCATGGTGTGGCCAAGGTTCTTTGATGGACTAATTGGTGATATAGGAAAGGCTGAGAAGCATCATACAAGACACTGGTGCTATGTCATTCTGGTTGTGATGAGTTCCATTCAGAGTAATTCAGGACAATAAATGCTCTTCCTGGTTAGGGCCCACATCACAATCATGAGCTCAACCTCCCCAGGTGAAGGCAGAGTAAAGTCTCAAGGATCTGTAAGAGAGATTGGCACTAACCTTGGACTTACCCTGGTGGAATTGAGTCTAATTTTTAAGAAAAGGTAACACTTGAGTTAACAATAAAAAATTTGAGAGCTACTTGGAGTATTATGAAAAGAGGGCTGGCTAGAAGCAGTATCATTGTATCCCCTACTGACTAGGAGAGAGGAATACTAGTTTAGCCACAAGAGCATATTGCCAGCATGGCAAATGTATTCTTTTAAGCATCTTCCTCATGCTGAATCTCATCCCTACATCTGTGAGATTTCACTTTACTGTTCTCTTTCTTCCTCTCTGGCTGCTCGTTCTGCCTATTCAATGGATCTTTTTACCCACTACCACCTTAGTCTTCAGCCATGACATTACTTCCATAGACTATCATCACATGTTCAGCTGCCTGTTAGACATAGTGACCCAGATTCTCTACTGTAATCTCAAACCCAACTAAACCCAAGTCCATCAGCTTCCCTTAGCCAGACTCGCTCTTCCTGCTAATTTACCCCAGCTCTGTCAGTGACATAGCAATTCTCCCCACTTAGTCAGAATCAAAACCTAGGGGTCAACTTTGACTTCTCCCTTCTCTCCTTTCCTCTGCAGCCAATCA
Source organism: Panthera tigris (assembly GCF_018350195.1). Lineage (NCBI taxonomy): Eukaryota > Metazoa > Chordata > Mammalia > Carnivora > Felidae > Panthera > Panthera tigris. The sequence goes on along the minus strand of NC_056677.1, from coordinate 58,681,945 downwards.
ATTACCAAAGTCCTGGTGAGTCTAGCTTTACAATGTATCTTTCCCATCTTCCCCATCTCCATAGCAATTGCCTTTGTTATCTCCCCTTGAACTATTGCAAAAGCCCCCACACTGGTCACCTAGCCTTTTTATGCTTGCTCCCAAGTTCCATAAGACACAGATCTAATCCTGAAGCTGCCCCAGTGCCTGTCACATCAAGTCCTGTCTCCTCAACCTGGGACTCAAGGCCTCCTATTCTCTCCTTTACCAACTTATCTAACTTACAGTACTTGCTGGTCTCAGATTTGTCCAGCATTCTCTTACCTCTACTGACTACCTCCCACCCCGCCCCATTCCTGCTCTTTTACAATCACCCTGTCTTTCAAGATGCTAATTCTCTCTATTGGATGCAAATCTTAGAATTTGAAACACATTTTAGTTCCTTCATTCAACAAACATGAATTGAGCACCTATTATTTTCTAGGCCCTAAGCTAGGAGCTGTAGGTAATATAAATATGAATAAAACAGTATTCTTCCCTTTGTGGAACTCCGGAGCCAGAAAGACAAACATAACTAACTCTAAATCCCTATCAGGCTGTGTCGGACTCATATCCCATAGACCCTTCCCCTCAGCCTTTAAATATACCTAAAACCCTCTCATCTTAAATCACCCACCTACCCGAACCCCACCCCTGGGTCAAACTCTTAAAAAGTATATTTGTACCATCATTCTCATCTGCACTTCCTCCCATCTGATTCTTCAGTCTACTCCAGTTAGGCCTTGTCCACACCCTTCACTGACTTGGCTATAGCAAACGTCTCCTTCCCATTGACAAATCAGAAGACTGCCCTCCTTTTACCTAATCTCTCTGTAATATCTCAAGTTGTCACCAGAACTGTATGCACTCCCTCTGTCCACCTCTAAAGTATTGACTGTTCTACATGATGCTTTCCTTCCCTCTCTTCCCTTCTCACTCTGTAGTAAGCCTCCCCTGCCAGCAAAGCAGTTCCTTGGCAATCTTCATCCAATTCTTTTATGTCACCGACAACTCCCAAATCTTACATCCTGTACTTTAGGCCCAACCCTTCTCCTAAATACCAGAGCACTACAGCATCAGGATCCTAACCCTCAAAATTCTTCCCACTCAACTCCCGCCACACACACACACACACACACACACACCTTACCATGAGCCCTTGTCCTCTGCCTGTATTCTTCATCTCATTAATGCACCTCCCACATGGTCAGAAATCTTTGACTCTCTCTTCTTCCTTACTTCCCACATCCAATAAATTGTTTAGAACTATTGATGATGTCTTTTCAGCCTTTCAATCTCTCCATTCCTCCCACAGCGGTTATGATTCAGGCCCAGATACCACTCATCATGGTTCTACCACCAGATTTCTCACTGGTCTCCCTACTTGCATTCCTCCCGTCAAATGCTGTTCCATTCTCCATGCTGTAGCCAATGAGTCTTCTAAAGGACATAGCTTGGGAGCCTGTTAAGCATCTGACTTTGGCTCCAGTCATTATCTCACAGTTCGTGAGTTTGAGCCCCGCATTGGCTCTGCACTGACAACACAGAGCTTGCTTGGATCCTCTGTCTCCCTCTCTCTTTGCCCCTGCCCCACTTGCATGTTCTCTCTCTCTCTCTCTCTCTCTCTCTCTCTCTCTCTCTCTCTCTCAAAAATAAATAAATGTTAAAAAAAAGAAAAATAAAGGACACAGCTGACCTGTCCATTCCCTCATTTATAAGCTTCCCCAAGTTTTCATTTCCTTATCCCACAGTTACTTACCAACCTACTAGGTGCAAGCACTGTCTTGGGAACTGATAATACAGCAGAGAGCAAAACAATGTTCTGCCCTCATGAGCCTTCTAGTCTGGAATAAGACCAAATGCCTGAATGTGGGGAGTGGGCAGTGCCTACTATAAAATTCATGCCTGCCTCTCCAGCCTCGTGTCCTATTTCTCCTTATGCCCTACCTTCGAGCCATATCAAAGGAATTTCAATGTTTCTGAGGTAATTTAGAGGCTCCAGTAAGTAGTGCTGATCTCCAGAATGACCTGGGTTCAAATGTCAGCTCTACATGTGCTGTGTGACCTCTATCAAGTTATCTGACTATTCTACACTTCAAATCTTCACTTTTTTTAATGTTTATTTATTTTTGAGAGAGAGAACATGCAAGTGTGGGAGGGGCAGAGAGAGGAGGTGACAGAGGATCCAAAGCAGGCTCTGCACTGATAGCAGAGAGCCCGATGTGGGGCTCGAACTCAACAACCATGAGATCACAACCTGAGCTAAAGTCGGATGTTCAACTGACTGAGCCACCCAAGTGCCCCCAAATCTTCATCTTAAAATGGAAATAATTAATAGTATCTCCATGTGGGTTGGTTGTGAGAACTAAGTCAATCCATAAAAAGTGCTGAGATACTTTAGATGCCTGACATATAATAAGCCTTTAATAAATGGTTTTATTACTTTTATCTTTAGTATTATTGCAACTCTCATCACACTACACTATAATAATTCTTCCTACTAAACATGTCTTACTGTCTTTGTAACCCATGAACTAACCTAGTCGGGCACATAGTAAGCACTTAATAAATATTGAGGGACAGATAAAAGAATTGGCTGCTCCAGTTTTGTGGCTTGGTTTCCTGTGAGCAAATTGGATTATGAAGGAATAAAACCAAATTTAAGACTTCTGAATCTCTTCTTGGCTGAATATCTAAGTGTATACTGTTCACATTGTATGAGCAAGAGCTGGAGAGAAATGATCAAGAAAGGTGCCTTGATCTGGGCTGATCTGAATGAGAACTGAGCTATTTTCATTTCTTTATTCATTGACTGTTGGGTCCAGAAGGGACCAAGTCCCCTAAAGTCACCATTACCTTCAGTTCCCATCCCTCAGCACCACTTCATACTTCCCATTTGCTTCCTTCCGACTACTATGTTCCCCTCAAAAATGTATAAACCAAAACCCAGAAAGCAAAAGGAGTGCTGAGGGAAAAGGGGAAGGGGTGGAGAAGGGTTAGCACCTCCCTCCTTCCTTTGCTGAGATCAAAGCCAACGTTTTGACTGGAAGGCCAGCTGGCCTCTTTCATCCCCACTCCACCTGTCTGGGAATAGGATTGCTGCTTGCCCATTTCCTTTCCTCTTCAGGGTTAGAGGGCAGTTTCAGGGTGGGGCCCCGAGCTATTTCTAGTGCTGGCCAAATCCCTCCACCCCAATATCTCCTTTGCCTTATGTGATCAGATTTCCTTTCCACCTCTCTAGTAAGTAACAAGTGGCTGGAGCGTAGGGCAGGAAACTGTGAGAGAAGTCAGTTTCTCCACAGGCCCGGGGCAGAGCTAATGGTTTAAGCAAGTGGAGAGGACATTGGGGCTGCTGGGTTTTGTCTAGCAGGAGGAACAATTCTTTCTACACAGCAGCCCCAAGTGTGTGGCCCAACATCCCCAAGGGTATGGGTGAGGCACCGTTTAGGCAAGGGCCTCTTGCCCCAGGAGAAGGGAATTCACATTTACTGAAGTCCTACTATGTTCTGGGCCCTATGCTAGGCCCTTTTGTTTATACTATCTCAGTGGTTTCTAATAATCCACCCAGATCTGCATTTATTATCATCTTCTGGTAGCAATGACAAAAGAGAGATTAAGCAGCTTGCCTGAGGCACATGACTGAATCCTGATATAACATGCATCTCTGTTCGACTCTAAAGCCAGTGCTCTTTCCACCTCACCATGCTTCCTCAAGAGTCCAGAAAAGCTGTTAATGCTATGAGTTGGCTCTTTGCATTATTCCACAGAATTAACTGAAAAGCAAGCTAAATCTTTTGTGAATGAATTTCATTCAACATAACTTTAAAATAAAGGTTTAAGAAGAACCTTTGATGACTTGATCTCAGTTCCACAGTTCTGCAGATTATGTGACAGGAGTTTCTGCCTTTGCAGAGTCTGGTAGAAAAAGTTAACAAGCCAAAATAAATGCATAACATAACACAGAAACAGAGAAATGCCATGAGAGAGCCAGAGAGGGGAATAGAGCAACACCTTTGCCTTAGATACAGCTGCTGCCTTCCCAATGCCTGTTACTTCCCTTGGCCCCAAACAGTGCCTCCCCAAGGCTGGGACCAGCCAGCTGCCATGTTGAACTGGATCACAAAACAGGGACATTCCTAAATCATCTTTGTCCCCTAGCCTAACAGATAAGCAGAACCTGGGAATAATATTTCATTGGCAAAGGTGGAGAGATGTCTGGGAACCCAGACTTGGTCGTTACCTATAGCCAGCTTGCTTCAGCAAAGAATAGGTTATTCATGGGTTAGTTAAAGCCAGGTGCTAATGCAGCCAGATCAAGAGACACAACCCAGTCAAACTGAGTTCTGTTACATTACAAGTAAGTTCTGGCACCAGCTGACCATGTTACAACTGTGTGCTCTTGGGCAAAGAGGGAACTAAAGCAGGAGAATATGGGTAACAATATAGTAGACATTCACAATGTGAACATGTTCCAAATAACCCTAAACCAGCAGCTCTATCTTGCTGGCAGAGGATCAGCAGTGTTATCTTCTTAGATGGAGGCAGAACATTCTCTCCTCCTATACCTCTGTGAGGCACCCTGCCTCTGATTTGTTTAGCACTTTGATGCTAGGGGTTTCTGTCCTCTCCCAGAGTATCTACTTCATTGCAGCTGCCTTTCTTCTATTGCTCTCTCTAAACCCATCTTCCCATACCTGTGAAATGAGTGTACTACTTGACACCCTCTGGAGGAAAAGAGGTCGCCTAAGGAGAGGGCAACACCTGTTTGAAGCCTTCTCTTCCAGAGCCAAGCCCACAAGATCCTTGAACTTGGACTGAGGGGCTATCATCAGCTAAAAATACAAACCTCTCAAGTTTTTTTTAATCATAATGCGGGTTAGTTTCTAGATATATTTCCCAGGTAACCCCTCTTGTCTCTTCCATATATGGGTTTGATAAAGATGATCTCCACTCAAGGCTTCTCTTATCTCCAGAACACAGGGCTTCAGGCATCAGAGAGCAATGACTCCATCAGGAAAGAACAAGGCCCCTCTTTCCTTTCTATGTCAGTCCATTAAAAAAAAGCATTATAATAAGCATTGGGGCAGTCTTGGGAATTTTTCTTTTAATTCAATGTATAGAGTTTTCCATCATGGATGTGCAAAAGCCATCTGCCAATTAAATTACTCCCATGGATTCCACAAAGATGCTGTTAGAACCCTTAGAGATCATTCCACAACTTCTCCCATGGTGCCAGATATACATCCAGACTCTTAACAAGGATAATTTGATGGCAATGACAATAACCTTGGGTTCTCTGAATGACATCAAATTCATAACATATATCCAGATCCTTTTTTTCATGCCCTGCCTACCATTTTTTCCATGGAATTTGAATGTCCCTGTTTTACTTACCACCTAACAATATCACTATTGAAAGCACGTAATGTTAAGTACCATATGCTCTCTCTCCAGAAAGTATGCACAAATACTATTTCTGTTAAAAACTAAACAAAACTAGTAGTTTTGCATACTTCCCATTCAAAAACTTATCCCAATTGAATGATTCCCTTTGTCATGGAGTGTTTTTCCCCAAGCGGGCCCTAATAGAGAAGCTGAATCAGATATTGTGACTTACCAAAGGTCACAAGGAATCATCTAGTGAGCTAGAAATAGAATCCAAAAACCTTTCTTTTGATTCCCTGAATTTAAAAACAAATAAAATCTACTATAGAGAAAGAAAAACTGGAGAAACTAGGCTTGCTTGACATTCCTGGGTCAGGGAATTCAAGTCAACCAAAGTTAACAGACAGCTGCCATAGTCTGAGGATCAAAGAGGTGAATAAGACATAGGTGCTGCCTGCCTTCAAGGAACTGACAATCCAGTGCAGGGAGATCAGGTCACTGCTGAAAAATCTCTATCTAATGCAGAATGGGTTTATGAACACCTAGAGGATCCCACAGGAGGTCTTGCCCATCTTCACAGTCTCAACAGCAGCCAGCACAGTGACCCACATATAATATGTAGGCATGTAGTATTTGTTGAACACGGGCCATAAAAAAGGTACCAAAAGAACACTCTGCAGGTTGGTGGAAATTAAGGGACAGCTTTGTGAAGGAGGTGACATTTGAGCTGTGCCTGAAAGCATAGGGAGGTTTTTCACAGGCAGCAGGAATTGAGGGAGGGCCTTTGCAGCCCTAACAAAGATCAATGGCAAAGATCCTGGGGGGGGGGGGGGGGGAGTGGGGGGGGAGTGGGGGGGGGGGTGCAGAACAAAGCATGATGTGATTTGGGAGAGCCCAGAGATGGCAGTGTGGCTAGAGAACAGGGGGCAGTGAGAGCTAAGGCTGGAGAGAGAAGCTGGGACCTGAGCAGAGAGAACCTTCAACAGCAAGCTAAATAATTTAGCAGTGAACTGTCATTGGAGGTTTTGAACAAGAGGAATGGTATCACCAGGACAGGGCTTCCTGCTGTATCATCTTGCCTGGCCCACCTGGGCCTCCTTTGCCTAATGGACAGTGGTGGCTTTCTTTTGATTGTTCTGTGTGTATGTGGTTTGGTTTTGAGGTTTTCTGTGGTTTAGTTTGTTTTTTGGCCTTTCCCTTTTCCTTACAGTTTTTCACAGCATATGGTCCTGATTATGTGTTGGAAATCACGCCAAGCTGCCGGCCAGACCGCAATGAGCCCCACCGAGTCCAGCAAATCCTCAACTACATCAAAGGTGAGCACCACCCCTCGAGTCCTGCCCTCCTCATTCCACCCAGCCTGTGGTGGCTCATCAGTGGGAGCTTCCCCAAATACCATTTGTCTTTTGGTGGCTAATCATTTCACTGACTTAGAAGGGAAACAACTTCTTGGCCTGATAGCTTGTAGCTGGAATTCCACACTGGCCACTCTGATTGGGATTGTCATTTGGCCAGCTAATGTCACCTTCAGGGGGACAAAAGGTTTATCTTAGGTACCTCCAGTGGAAAATTAGTTCTAAAGTATGCCCTGGAACCCTTTTCCTTTTAAAAGAGCAACAGTAAAACTCTCTTAAGGTGAGGGAAGTTCAAGTCAACTCAGACTTGGGGTAGGGGGAGGAGGGGCTCAAAGACATCATATTCCAGTGTAGCTCCTTGATCCAAGATGGCCTTGAGAGACTATGGGGCCACAGTGGATAGTCAGGGTTCTGGTGCCCTGAGGGTGGGCTCCCCAGTCTTACCCAAAGCACTGAAGGTGGGGCTGCTTCCCTATCTTGCCCTTCCCTTAGGCTGGCCTACAATTATTCTGACTTCTGGACAGAGGGAAATGGCAGTCATCAGGTTGTTATACTCTTGATCACACTATCCACTAGCTGTTTGGGGATGCTGCCCTTAGCTTTCCAGTAGAGCCCCCCCCAAACCCCAGGTGCTACTCCACAACTCAATTCACTTTATCTACAATATTGTAAAGTTGTTTTGGCACCCATTTTCCTGTTTAATTGAATTTGTATATATGTGTGCATATCTTTTGGATCCTAATTATTTGCAGAGTTAAGAGGCTAAGAGTATCATATTGACCATCTCAGAGAGTGAAGTCCCCATGTTTATTCATATAACGACCAAGACAGCAGCAGTCCTCCTACCTTTGACTCCCTCGTTGGAATAGAATCCAGCAAGAAAGGGAGGAAGTTCTGTGCCAGAGTTAGTCTGAGGGAACACATTATGTCCTAGGAGTCTTTGCTGAGGGTTATATTAAGGCCCCATCCTCTAGTAGAGCCCAGGCTGTGACAACAGCCAAGTCCTTAGGCAGGGACTCCACGTCCCAGGCTCCTTTGGCCAGATAAAATTTTCTAAGCTCACAAGTCATAAACTTCTAAGATAACGCTCACAGCAATGCTTATTGCCTCTCTGGGGTGTTGAATAGCCCTCAGCCTTCTCTTGATCCTATAGTTTCAAGCCACCTCCCTCCAACCTCTCAGTGGGTACTGACCCCACGAGCCCTCACTTCCTAACTAAATCCTCCTCCCTTGTACAATCTTTAAGGCTTTTAAACTCTTTCTATTCCTGGCCCTTTTCCAGTCCTTCTCACTATGCTGCAGTCTTCATTAACACTAGTGCTCCCACCCTAGTTTCCTGCTGCCCCTCACAGACCCAGGACAACTTTCCTGTTTCCTTTGGGACTGATCCTGGACCAACTTCTCTTACCCCTCTTCCTTCAACCTTGCCATTTTCCCCCCATCCAGGCTTTAAATCCTGGTAGAGCACAGACAAAGCAATAGAAACAGAGAAACTAAAGCCTCTGCAGCTTCTTGTTCACACCTACGTATGTGCAGATATCTGTATGCCCTCATGCTTTCCTACACACGTACCCAGACACATATCTCCAGAGTGGTGACATCTTGCTATTGAGGAAATGGAAATGACAAGCGAGAGAAGACATAAGGAAGGTAATTCAAAGGGAAGAGAACTAGGAAAGGTAAGAAACCCAAAAGAGCAATAAATTTTTAAAAGACTTGAGATAAAAGATTAGTTTGAGGGTTGGGGAAAAATAATAGAAAATCTTAGAGGACATGTAAGTTACATGTAAGTCAAGATTTTTAAAAGATCCTAACAGGTTAAAGCAATATTCTGATTATAGCACAATAAAATTAAACTGGGCAAAAATGTATGGACCAGGAATTAGGTCCTCAGAAGCATTGGACACATACAAGATGGGAAGATGTTGCTCAGCAGCATTTTGTCTGAAAGAGCTAGGGATTTTAGTCAACGCAGTTAGTGTGAGTCATCAGGACAAGGTGGCCTCCAGAGATGTTGATGCAATATCAACCTCACTTTAAAAGAGCTCCAGACAAATAGGAGCATGCTGCTGGTCAGTTGGTATGGGGAAAGGACTATAGACCAGGGTCCAAGAGGTCTGGTTAGAGGAGCTGAGGCTTTTGGAAAAAAGAAGACCCAGGGGGATGTGGTCTTTACCTCATATCTCTGAAAGGCTGTCACAGTACAGAGGGCATAGACAGAGGTTATGTAGTCACAGGGCACAGAGCTAGGGCCCATGGGTAGATATTATAAAAAGGCAAATTCTTATTCAATAGAAGGAAGAATTTTCTAACATTTAGCGGTGTCCAAAGTGGAGCAGGCCATCCAAAAAGGAATGAGGTCTCTGTTGGCAGAGACATACAAGTAGAGACTAGACAGTCACTTGGCTGTCATATAATACAAGGGCTCCTGCATTGATTATACTGGATTATTGTTAAGGTTTCTTCCATTCTTAAGATCCTAGGATGCTGTATGTTAAAAATGAGAAAATAGAAACACAACAAAAAGAATATGATGAGAGTGCAGGGGTTGGTAGATGAGTCATAGTTGTTGAGGGGGGAAGTAATACTGTGTACAGGAAAGAATTGATGAGAAGAAAATAAATTAAATGGCTGAGAGTGGGTGGGGAAGCGCCAGGAAGGGCGGACAGCAAGTAGAGTGGCTATAGAATACTAGGAATGCTCAGATTTTCCATTTAGCTATCTCTTTCATATTGACAAAATCTTGTGTTCTAGCCATGCAAATGAGCAGAGCACACAAGTCCAGGACCAAAAAGAAATTCAGCTAAACCTAGAAGAAATGAGGCTAGAAAGAAGTCTAAATGTTGCTATAAATGGCCAGGCTAACCTGCTATACTGAGACCATGCCCCTCCAGACGCATGCTGCCATCAGATAGTGAGTGTGTTGCCATGACAATGGTCAGTGTGGAAAAGCTGCTGAATTTTCTACATTCTGAAAGATTTTCCTGAACCTGCCTACATGACTGTCATTTCTTCTTGCACATAAAAACCTCAGCAAGGCTGGCCATTTCTCACTGTGTCTCTTGCCCTCCTTCCCCCATATTAAAAACAAAGGAGTGGGGAAGTATGGATTGATTTGGGAAGATGGGATGGCAATGATGGAGTGGATGGATTAAGCTCCACTCTATGGGAGGGAGTTTAGCCAGCATGTCTCATTGAATTTGTTCAGCCTTTGAGCTTGGGGTTTTTTCTCTTTCTTACCACATCCCTTGGAAGCACAAAAGATGGGATTTTTAGCCTACTGAAGATCAAACTTGGGAAGGCTCATCTTATAGAGGTGTATTCTATATGCCACAAGTTGACTGGAGGGACAGGCAAATTTAGAACTCACCTTATCCCATCTTTACTGTCCATTAGTCTTTCCAAGAGGTAAAAAACAGACAAAAATAAAACCTTGGAGAGTCAATTCAAGCTGTTAGCTTCATACAGGAAAAAGCTATGTTTTGCTCTAACAAATTGCTCTTCTCATGCCAGTGAATCTCAAAGATATGTGTCAGTGTTCACAAGGAAGTGTGGATCGCTCAGCCTAGCTCATGCCCACTACTGTAAAATTATCCTCACACCATCTTCATGTTCTCAAATTTGTTTGACTTTCCTCTGGTTGATGTACTCCAGAGGAATTGGCTCACAATGAACCTTATAGAGTTGGACTGGTGCTGATGTGATCAATCCCCATGGATAGCTAGCTCCCCAAGCCCACCTGGCTCTACATGAGGAAACAAGGGTAGAGTTTTCTAGTCCCTGGTATGGATAACATTTGAATCAAGTAAATGTCCCTAGGGAGCCACAAGCTTCTTATTGCAGCCCAGACCCAACCTTCTGTGGAGGAGTACAGAGGGAGAGTGAGTTGCACATGTGTGAGTATGTGCTGGCATTGTAACTGGAGGTTATAACTCACTTGCTCTGAGTTCCCAGACTGTGCCCCAAGTTTTCCTGGAATAGAAAAGAAGACAAATAGGGCCAGGAGGTAAGGAGGAGGAGAAGGAGAGGGAAGACACAAGAAGGAAGAGAAGGCCTTGTGCACATCTGCCTTTTCTGACCCTTAATGAAGGAGGCTTAGTTAGCATCCTCTACAGTGCAGGGTTGGGAAGATGGATCAGCCAACTGATGTGGATGTAGGGGAGAGACAACATAGGTGAAATAAAAGAACAATAACTACTACTTATTTTACAGATGAGGAAACTAAGGCTCAGAGAGGATATGTAACTTGGCCAAGGTCACATTTGTTCGTTCATTCAGCAAGCAATTACTAAGCAAGTTCTATGTGCCACACACAGTGTGCTAATAGGTGGTAGACCGGTCTCTTTGAATTGGGGCTTTAGAGTCAGGCTTTTTGTCCTTTCCACTGGCCCTCATCTCTTTGCAGTGTTGCCCTGCTAAGTCTATTTGTCATACCTCATTTTTCCATTCCTATTTTTTTAACCACACCTACCCCTGCTTTTTCCAATTACCCCTAGTAAACCCTTCCTACCCTTCACTGCATATCTGGCACCTTCCATGTGGCTGATCCAAAACACCTGAAATCTGATGTCTCCTTGGAAATCAGCCAAGGGCAACACTTGAAATTCTGGCCTCTTTCAGCCTTCTCTAACCCCCTGTCCCTGCCATGCTCCCATCACCCTACCATACTATTATTGAATCTTTTTACTCCATTCTGAACTGAATAGAGAAGTAAAAGTGAAGGACAAAAGGTAGAAGAAACCGACCCATCCAGCTCCTAGTACCTGAAGTGTGTTGTGTTCACTAGCCTCACTCTGCTATTTACAGTTCCATGGCCCCAAGATAAAGCCCTTTGCACATCTACTGGTAATGTTCTCAGGAACACCATTGTACTGAGTGTAAGCAGCACCTCCTCTGGCAGTTTGAAGTCTGGGATTGACATTCTTCTAGGGACTAGCAATTGGGGCATCAGATCTGGATATGTCCAAGTCCTGCTGAAGCTCCAAGGAATTGCTGAAACGGTTCTCCTGCCTGGTGGGACTCTACACCATGAAAACTCAGCTTATTTCCACACCTTCTCTTGCTTCCTGAGAAGCCATAAGAATAAGCTGAAAGGCAGGGTTGGTCCCAAGACAGACCATTTGCTTTCAGGCTTCTTAGAAGGATTTGGAGCAGGATTGTGGAGGATATGTTGAGCCAATTTGCATGACTTCAGGTGAGGGTTTCTGTGATGTCCATCCCTTATCTCCTCTTGTCATCCCCTGTCCCCTCTTTATTCCTCTCTAGCCCACTGTGGTTCTTCCCCATTGCCCAGGTTCTTGTCTTGTTGTACTAAAGAGTGATAGATACTAAAGAGTGATAGAATTGGAAAGGCTTGTTGTTACTGTTGTTGTTAAACAGAAAGATAAGTTATAAAAATATCAGGGTACCAAGCTGGCTCCGTCAATAGAGCATGCAACTCTTAATCTCAGGTTTGTAAGTTCAAGCCCCATATTGGGTTTAGAGATTACTTTAAAAATAGATAATTATAAAAGTTTTTAAAAATATATCATGCTTAAAATGTTATAAATTCTAAAATAAAAATGGAGGCTGTAAGCCTCCTGCTTAAGTTATTGTAACCAAAGTTAACTTTGTATCTTTGTAACTTTGGTTACAGTAACTTAAACAGCTTTTAACAAACAATGAAACCCCTTGGCAGATTACTTATTAAGACTCAAAATACCTATACAAATACAGGAAGCAAGAACTACCATTATTGAAATTCAAGTGTGTGACACCATGTGCTGGATTCTTTACATATATGATCTCATTTAATCTTCACAATTACCTCATGAGGTAGGAAACTTGTGTCCAAAGACACCATGTAACATGCCCATAATCACATAACAAGTAAGTAGTGACCTCTGGAGTTGAATCCAGACCTAGTGCCATCTGCCTCTTAGCAGTATTGCTCAAGTCTACTCATCATACCCTGTCTGCTTTTTTCAGTTGCCCCTAGTGAACCCTTTCCACCCTGCAATGTCTCCCAAAGTAAGGTTCTGAACCAGCTTAATTTTAAGAAGTATTATTGTGTCTCCACTTCAGAGCCAAACTAAATCAATCAATGGATATTTTTTGTAACCTCCCATGCTCTTAGTGCCATGAGAGGTATAAGAGAAGTTTAAAACATGGTCTCTGCCTCTATTAAACAGCTAAGAACTCTAGAGAAGGAGACAAAACTAACACCTTTAGACAGATCAGGATATAATAAGGCTGATACTATGTAGAAGTGGGGGAGTAAGACCTAAGGGAGACTGCTTTCAAAAGGCTTGGAGGATTTTAATTGATAATGGGGAAGTGTTCATAAGTGAGGGAAACTTGAATAGGTGGGATCCAGGAGCAGATTGCAACTTCCCTTGAATTTCTGGCTAAGGAGTCCATACTGGATACAATAAAGTGGGAGCCATTCTAGGTTCCAGGATTAGGACATAACATGATGCAGTGACATTTGGATGAATCGTGATATTTGGATGAATCATTCTAAGAGTAAGCCTGCAAGAGAGTGGACAAGAACAGTGGTAGTAGGATATTCCCTATCCTATTCCTCCCAAAATACCCAAGGGTTGTTTGGAAGAGAGTACCAAAAACACTTAGAAATAGGTCATGTATAGGGGATCAAAAAGAGAGGAGGAAGTAAAAATGATTCTGAGGTTTCCAGCTTGGATATCAGCTTGGATGGGGAGCTGTTGGAGGAGGGGGGATAGTTTTACAGAAACATATACTTGATATGTTCTGTTTTGATATTTTGAAGTTGAGATATAATACAATGTCCCAAATACATCTACATGGAAGATTTGTTGCTGCCAACTAAAAAGAAATTTTTAAAGATAATTTGATGGCACAAGATTATTCTCAGAACAATATTAAGTGTAAAAAAAAAAACAGGATACAAAATGAGTTAATACCAAATAGTCTCAGTTTTGTAAATATACATAATGTATATGTGAGTGAGTATGTGGATATGCACAGAGAAACGTCAGAAGGAGATATAACAAAAATGCTAACAGTAGTTACTTTGGTGGTAGGATTGGAATTGTGGGTATTTTTGACTTGTTCTTAATTCTTTTTCTGTATTTTTCAAAATTTCTACCATGAGCACGTGTTGCTTTTTTATTCAGAAAAGAATTAATACATGTTTCAATTTTTAAATAATAATAATAATGTTTTATCAGACCTTATATCCCAACTTTTGGTTTACAAAATCTGGTCACTGCGCCTGCACATTGCTGGAAAGATAGGGACTAGAGAGTGAGCATTTTACATGGCTCAGGTACTATTTCCTTTCTTAGGTACCTCTAGTAATTCTAGGATGCTTCCATCTGTCTGCTCAAGGAAGCAGATTTTCCCTTGACTCATGCTGTAAAGCCTCTTCTGTCTAGTAGAAGGGTATAAAATCCAGATAGCTTCCTAGGACCATGTTCCTTTCCAAAATTCTCATTCACTCCAAAGCAGCTGTCTCAGTCTCAGTCTTTCTGACTTCTCTCTTCTGCTCCATTGATCTATGTGTTTATTCCTCCTCATAGTCTTGATTAGTATAGCTATATAATAAACCTTAAATCAGGGGTGCCTGTGTGGCTCAGTCAGTTAAGCATCTGACTTTGATTTCAGCTCAGGTCATGATTTCACAGTTCATGAGTTTGAGCCCCGCATCAGACTCTGCACTGACAGTGTGGAGCATGCTTGGGATTCCCTCTCTTTCTCTCTCTCTCTACCCCTCTCTCCTCCTCTCTCTTGCTTCTTTCTCAAAATAAACTTTTAAAAAGTAAATAAATACACCTTAAATCAGGTAGAGTGATTCCTCTTTCTTCCTTTTCGAAATTGTTTTAGCTTATACTAGTTTCTTTGCTTTCCATATATGCTTTAGAATAATCTTGTCTATGTCTACAAAATATCTTGATGTGATTTTGTTAGGAATCATGTTGAACAAGTATATCAATTTGGGGAGAATTGACATCTTTATTGTATTGAGTTTTCCAATCCATAAACATGGTTTGTCTCCCCGTTTATTTAGGTCTTTTTTTAATTCCTTCTTCAGCATTTTATAATTTTCAGCATACAGATTCTAAACAGGTTTTATACGTTAGTTTTTCTCTTTTTGAGTTATTGTATTTTTTAAAATATTTTTAACGTTTATTTATTTTTTGAGAGAGAGAGAGCATGAGCAGGGAGGGGCAGAGAGAGAGGGAGACACAGACTCTGAAGCAGGCTCAGGCTCTGAGCTGTCAGCAGAGCCTGATGCGGGGCTCGAACCCATGAACCACAAGATCATGACCTGAGCTGAAGTCGGATGCCCAACTGACTGAGCCACCCAGGTGCCCCTTGAATTATTGTATTTATTTTGTTTTCCATCTGTTAATAGTTACTATATAGAAATACAATTTTTGTATTTTGCACTTATATCCTGTGACCTTGCTGAACTCATTTATTATTTCTGTTTCTTAAGGATTCTTAGGATTTTTCTACATAGATCACCACTCATCTACAAATAGAAACAGTTTTATGTCTTCATTTCTTATCTGTATGCTTTTTGTTGCCTTTTCTTGACTTATTGCACTGGCTTAGACTTCCAATATTATGTTAAATAAAAATGGTGAGAGCAGACACCCTTGCCTTGTTCCTTAACTTAAAGGAAAAATACTCACTCTTTCACCACTAAGAGTATGTTAGCTGTAGGTTTTCATAGATCTTTCTTATTAAGTTGAGGCAGTAACCCTTCATATTCCTGGTTTCATGAGAGTCTTTGCTATGAATGGGTGTTAAATGCAGCTTCTGCATCAGTTGATACTAATACTGATATATATGTAATTTTTCTTCTTTAGCCTTTTAATATTGTAGATTACCCTGATTGATCTTCAAATTTTGTGGGGTTTTTTGTTCTGTTTTGTTTTTAAAGTATGGGGCACCTGAGTGGCTCAATCGGTTAAGCATCCAACTTTGGCTCAGGGCATGATCTCACAGTTTGTGAGTTCAAGCCCCATGTCAGGCTCTGTGCTGACAGCTCAGAGCCTGGAGCCTGCTTTGGTTTCTCTGTCTCCTTCTCACTCTCTGCCCCTCCCCCACTCACCCTTTGTCTCTGTCTGTCTCAAAAATAAATAAACATTAAAAATTTAAAAATAAATAAATAAATAAAGTAGTCTTCATGCCCAACATGAGGCTTGAAATTACAATCCCCAAATAGAGAGTCATGTGCTCTATTGACTGAGCCAGCCAGTCGCCCCTGATCTTCAAATTTTGAACCAGATTGTATATCCAAAATAAAGTCTACTTGATCATGGTGTACAATTTTTATATACATTGCTGAATTCTATTTGTTAATATTTTCTTGAGGATTTTGTTTCTATATTCATGAGAGATATTAGCCTATTATTTTCTTTTTTGTGCTGTCATCATCTGCTTTCAGTATCAGGCCAATAATGCCTTATGAGGTGAATTTGGGAATATTCCTTCCTCTTCTGTTTTCTGCAAGAGATTGGGTAGAATTGGTATCAATTCTCCTTTTTAGTAGACTTCTCCAGTGAGACCATCTGGGCCTGGAGATTTCCTTTTCAGGAAGTTTTTCATTTCTACCTTGATACCATTGTGGTCAGAATACATGTGCTATATAATTTCAATTTTTTTTCAACTTGTTGAGGTTTGTTTTATGGCCCAGTATATGATCATTTTGGTATATGTTCTATAAGTGCTAGAAAAAATATGTATTCTGTTGCTCTTTGATGGAATGTTCTATCAATGTTGGTTAGATCCTATTGGCTGATAGCATTATTGAGTTTTTCTATATCCTTAGTCATTATCTGTCTTGTTCTATTATCAATTGCTGAGAGAGGGATGTTAAGTCTCCAATTCTAATTGTGAATCTATTTCTTCTGAAGCTCTATCAGCTTTTGCTTCATTTATTCTGAAGCTCTGTTGTTTGATACATACACATTTCGATTGCTATATCTTCTTGGTAGATTGACCTTTTCACCATTATGTAATGTCCCTTTTTGTCCATGGTAATTTTCTTTGCTCTCAATTTTACTTTATCTGATATAAATATAGCCACTCCTGATTTCTTTTGATTAATGTTTGCATGGCATATCTTTTTCTATCCTTTTACTTTCAACCTGCTAATATCATATTTGAAGTGAGTTTCTTATAGATAGTATGTAGTTGGATCACTTTTTTAGCCACTCTGCCAATCTTTGTCTTTTAACTAATGTATTTATTTCATTTTCTTAGAGAGAGCACGAGTGGGGGAGAGGAGTAGAGAGAGAGAAAGAGAGAGAATCTTTTTTTTAAGTTTATTTATTTATTTTGAGAACAAGAGAGAGTGGAGGAGGGGCAGAGAGAGATGGGGAGAGAGAGAATCCCAAGCAGGCTCTGCGTTGTCAGCACAGAACCCAATGTGGGGCTCGAACTCATGAATTACAACATCATGACCTGAGCCAAAACCAAGAGTTGGATGCTTAACTGACTGAGCCACCCAGGCACCCCATAGAGAATGAATCTTAAGCAAGCTCCATGCTCAGTGTGGAGCCTGACATGGGCTTAATACTACAACCCTAGGATCATGACCTGAGCTGAAATCAAGAGTCAGATGCTCAACCAACTGAGTCACCCAGGAGCCCCATAACTAATGTATTTAGATCATTTACATTCAATGTAATTTTGATATGTTAGGGATTAAATCTACCATTTTATTTTTTGTTTCTCTTTGTTCCTTCTGTTCACTCTCTATTTTATTCTTCCTCCTTTACTGTTGGCAACTTTATACCTTTGTTCAAATTTCATTTTGATTCATCTTTAGTGGTTTTGATTGTATCTCTCTGTGTAGGCTTTTTAGTAGTCACTCTGGGTATATATTATATATACATAATTTACCACAATCCACTCACTGGTATCAACATTTTACCAGTTTGAGTGAAGTGTAGAAACCTTACCTACTTTAAGTCCTTTCCCCTCTCCTCTTTATAACATAATTGTCTTAAATATTTCTTCTACATACATTTAGAACTGCATCAGTGTTATAATTTTTGTTTCAATCATCAAACATAATTTAGAAAACTGAAGATGAGAAAAATCTATTATGTTTATTCATATTTTTACTCTTTCCATTGTTCTTTCTTCCTTCCTGGTGTTCCAAGATACCTTTTTTTATCATGACCTTTTCATTTCAAAACCTTCCTTTAGCTATTCTGTTAGGGTAGGTGTGGTGGCAACAAGTGCTCTTAGTTTTCCTTCCTCTGAGAATATTTTTATTTCCCCTTCATTCCTGAAAAAAAAAATGTTTTCATGGATCTAGAATTCTGGATTGACAGTTACTTTCTTGCACCACCTGAAATATATTTTACCACCTCCTTCGGGCCTCCATGGATTTTGATGAGAAAACCACTGTCATGTGAATATCTTTCCCTTATAGTAAGGCTTTGTTTCTGTTTTGCTGCTTTACATACTTTTTTTTTTAACTTTTCAGGAATTTGATTATGATGGGTCTTGGTGTGGCTCTCTTTGTATTTATCCAGTTTGGGGTTCAGTCAGATTCTTGAATCTGTAGGTTTATATCTTTTGCCAAATTTGGGGAACCATTAGCTATTATTTCTTCAAATTCTTTTTCAGTCCCATTCTCTTTCTCCTTGCCCTCTGGAACTTTGGTGACATGAATATTAGATCTTTTATCATAGTTCCACATGATCCCTGAGGTTCTCATTTTCTCAGACTATTTTTTGTCTTTTATTCAAATTGGTTAATTTCTATTGTTCTGTATTCCAGTTTACTGATTTTCCTCTCCCACTTCTCTCCACTGTGCTGTGGAGCCCATCTGTTGGGTTTTTTCTTTCACTTATTGTATTTTTTAGTTGTAAAATTTCCATTTCATTTTTCTTTATTTCTTCTATTTCTTTGCTGAGACTTATTCTTTCATTTTTTTTCAAGCAAGTTCCTAATTGCTCAGTGAAGTATTTTTATGATGACCCCTCTAAACTCATTGTCAGGTATTTCCAACATCTATGTCATCTCTATGTTGGCATCCATTGATTGTCTTTTTCCCATTCAAGTTGGTAGTTTCCTGTTTCTTGGTATGAGTGATTTTCTATTGTATCCTGAAATTTTTAGGTCTTTTTATGAAATCTGCATCTTATTTAAATCTTCTGTTTTAGCAGGCTTCCAATAACATCATGCTTGCAGAGAAGGGGGGGCACCACTCCATTACTTCCAGGTGGGGATAAAAATCTAGGTTCCCCACTCAGCTGCCATTGACAGCCTAGGGAGAGGTGGGGCATCTCATCTGCTAGACAGGAGTGGAAATTCAGGCTCCCCATTAGAACTCCACTGATACCATCCTGGCTAGGAATGGGAATAGCACTTCATTACTGCTCCCCATGTAGTCTCTAATGATGGCAATGAGTGGGCCTCCTTGCCATTGAGATAAAAGTTCTGGCTTTCCACTCTACCTTCTCTGACACTATTCTGAGATAGAAGAGGAGCCTGGTAACTGTTAAGCTAATTTTTTATTTCAATGTTTCATACATGTAACAAATATGTATTTGGTGTTAATATGTGCCAGGCACTATTCTGGGCACCGGTGATAGAGATGTAAATAGTAGGACAGGTAGGGGCACCTGGCTCGGTTGGTTGGGTGACCGACTTCGGCTCAGGTCATGATCTTGCAGTTTGTGAGTTGGAGCCCCACGTCGGGCTCTATGCTGACAGCTCAGAGCCTGGAGCCTACTTCAGATTCTGTGTCTCCCCCTCTCTCGACCCCTCCCCTGCTTGCGCTCTGTGTCTTTCTGTCTCTCAATAATAAATGTTTAAAAAAACTTTTTTAATTTAAAAAAATAATAGGACACGTAAAGGTCTTGCCCATCATGGAGCTTACATTCTAGTGGGGAAGATAGACAATAAGCAAATGAATAAATATTTAATGTTGGTTACTGATAAATTTCAATGGGGTGCTATTTTAGATAGGTGGTCAGTAAAGGCCTCGCTGAGGAAGTGACATTTTGGAATAGAGCTTAATGTAGTAAGGGAAGGAGCTTTGCAAAAATTGAGGTGAAAAACATTCTAGATGAAGAAAAGAGCAAGACCAAAGACCCTATGGCAGGAATGGATCTGGTGTACAGTTGACCCTTAAACAATGTGACAGTTAGGGGCACCTACCCCCTACATACTTGAAAAACATCTACATATAACTTTGGTTTGTTTTGGTTTTTTTAATATTTGTCTTTGTTTGGTTTTTGGTGTCCCTGGGTGAGCATGAATGCATATAGCTTTTGAATCCCCAAAAATGTAACTACTAATAGCCTACTATTGACCAGAAAACTTACTGAAACGTAGTCGATTAATATATATTTTGTATATATATTGTATACTGTATTTTTTCCTGTTTTTAAGTTTTTATTTTAATTCCCATTAGTTAACATACAGTATTATATTAGTTTCAGGTATACAATATAGTGATTCAACACTTTCATACATCACCTGGTGCTCATAACAAATGCACTCCTTAATCCCCATCACCTATTTAACCCAGCCCCCACCCACCTCCCCTCTGATAACCATCAGTTTGTTCTCTATAATTAAGAGTCTATTTCTAGATTTCTCTCTGTGTGTCTTCTTTTCCCTTTGCTCATTTGTTTTGTTTCTTAAATTCCACATATGATGAAATCATACTTGAAATTATATTTGTCTTTCTCTGACTTATTTTTCTTAGCATTATACTCTCCAGATTTATCCATGTTGTTGCAAATGGCAAGATTTCATTCTTTTTTTGGCTGAATAGTATTCCAGTGTGTGTGTGTGTGTGTGTGTGTGTGTGTGTGTGTATACCACATCTTTTTTTATCCATTCATCAATTGTTGGACGCTTGGGCTTCTTCCATATCTTGGCTATTGTAAATAATGCTGCTATAAACATAGAGGTGCATTTATCCCTTTGAATTAGTGTTTTTATATTTTTACAATAAAGTAAGGTAGAGAAGAGAAGATGTTATTACAAAATTCATGAGAAAGAATAAATACAGGAGTGCCTAAGTGGCTCAGTCAGTTAAGCATCCAACTTTGGCTCAGGTCATGGTCTCAAGGTTCATGAGATCGAGCCCCACATTGGGCTCTGCACTGACAGCACAGAGCCTGCTTGGGAGTCTCTGTCTCCCTTGCTCTCTCTGCCCCTCCCCCCCTCAAAAATAAATAAACATTTAAAAAAAGAAAGAAGAAATACATTTACAGAATTGTACTGTAAAAAATCAATGTATAATTGGACAAAGCTGTTCAAACCAATGTTATTCAAGGGTCAATTGTATATGTTTTAATGTGTATTGGAAAGAAATATAACTATCACATTAAACTCTGGTGATTTCACAGATATCACTTAGGATAAAGTTAAGTTTTTTTTTTTAACGTTTTATTTATTTTTGAGACAGAGAGAGACAGAGCATGAACAGGGGAGGGGCAGAGAGAGAGGGAGACACAGAATCGGAAGCAGGCTCCAGGCTCTGAGCCATCAGCCCAGAGCCCAACGCGGGGCTCGAACTCATGGACCGCGAGATTGTGACCTGAGCTGAAGTAGGACGCTTAACCAACTGAGCCACCCAGGCGCCCCTAAAATTAAGTTTTTAAAAAAAGTTGGTATAAAATAGGTTTCCACATAAGTGGTACATAAATATGACAAATTTCTTGACAGTATTGAAGTTTGGGAAACAAATCTGTCTCTGAGGTAGATAATGTTATTAGCTCCATTTAACAGATGAGAGAACCAAGGCTTAGGAAGATTGATTAGTTTATGCAAGTTTAGAGCAAGTGAGGGCGCTGGAATTCCACTTAAGAAACTGAAGGTCATGCCCAACTTTTAAAAGAGGAAATATGGAATTTTCCTTCTTCCTGGTGGGAGTTGCTGTTGTTATATACAACAAACCAAGGAATTTCAAAGACTAAGTGGAGGCCTTTAATGTGTTTAATTTTTTTTCTGTTTTCCCAAAGTACATGCCTAAAGCAATTATATCACTTATTCCCCTCCAGCTTTTAGCTCTAAAATAATCAAGAGACAGGACACCTGGGTGGCTCAGTCAGATGAGCATCCAAATCTTGATTTAGGCTCAGGTCATGATCCCAAGGTCATGGGATCAAGCCCCACATTGGGCTTCATGCTGAGGTATAGCCTGCTTGAGATTCTCTCTTTCCTTCTGTCCCCTCTCTCCCACTCATGCTGTCTATCTAAAATATTTTTTTATTTTTTTTAATGTTTATTTATTTTGAGAAAGAGAGACAAACAACCAGGAGGGGAGGGGCTGAGAGAAAGGGGGAGACACAGAATCTGAAGCAGGCTCCAGGCTCTGAGCTGTCAGCACAGAGCCAAATGCAGGGCTTGAACTCATGAGCTGTGAGATCATGACCTGTGCCAAAGTCAGAGTCTCAACGAACTGAGCCACCCAGGCACCCCTCTCTAAAATAAATTTTTAAGAAATAAAATAATCAGGGGACAAAAGAGAGGTCAGAACTTATTAGAGAGGAGGCTCTTAACTATTAATAACTAGCTGAGGGTTGCTGAAGGGGAGGTAGGGGGATGGGTTAAACCGGTGATAGGGATTGAGGAGGGCACTTGTGATGAGCACTGGGTATTGTATGTAAGTGATCAACCACTAAGTTTTACTCATGAAACTAATATTACACTATATGTTAACTAACTAGAATTTAAATAAAAACTTGAAACAGTAAAAGAATAAACTGCATTTTTCTATTAAAAAAAAGAACTTGTTAGAGAAAATAAGGTAAAACACTCAGAGTTCTGGAATGCTTTACTGTTGACAATTCCCTCAGTCTACCTGGAGGCCCTTTAACCAACTGGATTCAGGTACTGTCTTTAGCGTAGCTGCCAAATCCAGCAGTGCCAATAGGCATTTTATGCCAGAGTAAACAGGCCCAGCCTCCATGGCCTTGATGCTGAGGGACAGTCTTTGCAGGACTCTCACCACAAAGTTCCAAGGCAAGCTCTACAGATATCTCATCCTCCGGACTCCTCTGCTATACCTGGACAGGGACATCTGCAAGCTACAGTCAGGCCACCAAAGGAGCTCTCAGTGTTTTAAGAAAGAGAAGCATCTTTATAGTCTTCTGGTTTACCCACATCCTTCTGCCTCTATGCAGCTCCAAGCATATTTTGGAGGGAGATTTCATAAAGATTTCGAAATTGAGTTAGAATTTCAAGTCTATTGTGACATGCAAATTAGTCCTGCTTGCCCGTTGGCAGCAATGCAGCTGAAGTGCCTAGAGACGGGCCATAAAATGAAAACATCAAAGTGATTAAATGTGCCCGAAGAGCATAATTGAGTGCATGAATAAGAGAAAATAAAACAAATTGATTTTCTCCAGTGCCAGAAAAACAGAATAATTGAGAACAAAATAATAGACTTTGAAGTAATCAAAATGAGGAATGTACCATGGTGACATAGAAACAGCCAGTTGTGGGGGAGATTTATTGTGTTTCTGATATCATTTTTACAACTTTAATTTCATTAGCTAATAAATACAAATCAATTGAAAAATCAGTCAACCAGAAAGAAGGCAGTCCCAAGCCAAGATTTTTATTCACATCTCTAAAACAGGCTGAGGCAGTGATCCTTAGTCTATTTTCATAGGCACACATATCCCCCGTGAGCTGGAAAACAAGTTCTGGGAGGCCTCTCTGCTTTGGAGGTGATGATGTTCTGTTCTGCCAGTCGCTTTCCACATTATAAGTTTACAGATTCAACTTTCAAAAGGGTGACTTTTATACCCTGCCAAGATTTCCAACAGAATTGCCTGAGTACGGCATCTTGGTTTACAAAGATGACATTTTCGTGGCACTGACCAGCTCCTATGGTCTTGCACTGGGTCTTTCTGAATTTGCGCAGTGGAGGCAGCAGCAGGTCCAGCAACAACAGCAGGATTACCTGCCACTCTTCAATACTGATGAACATCTGTGGCTCACTGCTACCATGGTCATCCCCCCACCCCCTTACGCCCTCCCCTCCACACACACGTGCTCATGGGCAGTACATGAAGATCTATTCTAAAACACATAAAGGCCAGCAAGAGTATGACACCCCTTTGGTTTCCAGCCTGGCAACCATGATGCTGGGGAAATCAGGGGAGGGAAGCTGGGCTGGGAGACTTCTCATGCTGACTGTAGCAACAGAGCACTGGGGACAGCAAGCTATGCTGGGACCAGGTGTTGGAACGTCACACAGCAAGCATGAGATCAATGCAGAACTATTTTTATGGCTCCTCCAAGGAAAGAATCCATCCACCCTACTCTTCAGCTGTTCATGGCTGGGCTCGGTGGCCCTTCACCTCAGGATCCACAGTGGTGGCTAATGTGACTCAGATTGCAGTTTTTCCTTTCACAGACCCTTGAGCTGCTCTGGCAGCTGTTGGCACTTCCAGATGTTCATGACACGCCCTACCTTCAGGGCTCCACAGTTAGCAGCCATGCCTTTGGCTCCAGTAAAGGTCTTTGGGACCATTGGGACTGTAAACCGTGGTCTACAGGGGGAGTTGGCAGTGCTGAGACTGGCACTACTTGCTGGCTCAATCAGGATGGCATAGTTAATACATTGTGACTGCCAGGCAATTTGTGCTGGAAAATTTATCTTACAGGAAGCACCTAGATGCTGAAAGGAGTCTCTCTGACCTTCTGGTGGCATCCAAGGCCTAATCATGATGTGCATTGAGGTGAACAGGGAATGTTAGCATTTAGCTCCTTTGTGCAAGAGAAAAGTTTATCCCCACTTCAGGCCTAAAACCCCAGCTTCCATTTCCCACTGGTGTTTGGGTGGAGCAAAACGGAGCAAATGAATTTCACAACTCTAAAGCATTATACAGATGTAAGGCTGTGTTATTCTTCCTGCCACTGCTATTCCCATTATCCTGGATTTCCCAGCCCAGAATTTTTGTCTGAAAAATATGGAGAAAGCACATGGACCAAGGAACCTGGAGTTGCGACTCCAAAACGGCTGGAAGGCATTGCCCAGCCCAGCAGATAAAGCACTCCAGGCCAAGCTCCACAGGCTGGCTAGCAGACAAGCAGCCCACTCCTGTGATGTCACCTCTACAGTTACTTGTGCCTATCCCTCCACATGGAGCCAGCAGATTTAGGCACAGGAGGGGAGAAAAAATGAATCATAAGCTATTTTAGAAATTACTTCAATTCTGTTTGAGACTGCAGTAGTCCCTTGCAAGCTAAGACCAGAAGCTTGGTGGGATTAATCCACAGCCTCAGGTTCTAATTCAGGTCAGAGGCAGACAAGTGGTAATTGGTGGTTATACTTAATTGTCATTGAAAGGCTTCCTGATGACAGGAGGGATCTACATTCCAGGGCAAGCAATACAGTTGATAATTAAGAGCTTAAATTAAATCAGCCATCCATATCAGCACATGCCCAAGGCTTCGTAGAAATCTCCTGTTCTGCCATTGTTCCTAGGTAGAGTGTGAGACCCTCAAGCATGATTAGGAGGGTAGCAGCTGGAAAACTTCCTCTAGCCCTAGATCATGCTAGATGGGCCTCCTCCCCATCTTAAAATCATTCAGAGGCTCCCCATAGCTTCTAGGGTAAGGCCAAAGCCTTCTAGGTCCTTGGTGATCTGGCCTCAGACCATCCCTTCAACCTCATTGCCTGCCTTCCCTGACCCTCATCCTGTGTTCTGGCCACAAAAACTTTGAAGTTGCCTTTATGTAAGTCTGGAACATTCTCTCCTCCTTGCCCTTAAAGGTGCTGCCTCCTCTGTGAAGCCTTCCACACCCTTTCTTTATATGCCCTAAGCACTCTGTACAGACTGGTATTTTATTGCCTTGTTATGGACTAGGATGTGTTTGCCTCCAAAAGTGCCTTCCTCACTGGACGGAGAACTTCTTGAGGGCAAGAACTATTTTTCGTTCTCCTCTGTGACCTCAGCACCAAGCACAGGGTCTAGCCCATTGTAGACAACAGTAAAGATTTGTGAAATGAATGGACAGAGACAGGGACCAAATTGGGTTGAGGGAGCTGGATGGCAGGGGGTGGGTGGGGTACTATCCACTATTCTCAGATACGAGAGGCAGAAGAACAGCCTGGGTACCAGCTGTCCAAGAGCAATCCCTACAGTGACTTTTCCCAAAATGTGCCTCACATACCTCTGTATGAGAGAAAATTTGAGGTGACACAAAGATATTTTCCATTTTAATAACTATATGAATTTTAATGTATTTTTAATGTTTATTTATTTTTGAGAGAGAAAGAGACAGAGCATGATTGGGGGAGGGGCAGAGAGAGGGAGACACAGAATCCAAAACAGGCTCCAGGCTCTGAGCTGTCAGCACAGAGCCCAACGCAGGGCTCAAACTGGTCAACCAAGAGATCATGACCTGAGCCGAAGTCGGACACTTAACCAACTGAACCAGCCAGGTGCCCCTAATGTATGTTTTAAAATGTACTAAACACATCAAGTCCGTTGATGATGATGATGATGATTACTACTACTCAGTACAGATGAGGCCCAAATAGGTATTAAAAATTCTAAAGTGAGCTGATATAAAGAAAAATATTGTCACTATCAATACAGGTATGACAACATACCTGAAAGAGGTACCCATATCATGGAAGTTTGGGAAACACTTTTCAAAAGTCCTAAATTTACTTCTGTGTTCCTCTGTGGTGCCACTCGGCCTCCAAGTACTCTGGGATCACCCCAGCATTCCTCCAAACTGCTATGACACTGATTTTCTTCAGAAGTCATTTGCCACTTGGCCTGGTGGCATGGATGCTCCTTTTGTAAGCATATGTTGGCTCTCCCCAACCACATTATAAGAGGCTTAAGAGCAATGACCAAACTTTAAGCTCTGTGAGCTGAATAGGAAAGTGCTTCATCAGCTGCCCTATAGATCTACAGATGTCCATTTCTTCAATGAATATTTTTGGGCACCTATTATGTGCCAGGAAGTGTTGAGGGTGCTAAAAGTAGAGTGATGAACAAGACAGACAAGGGTTCTGCCCTCATAGAGCTTGTGAGTGGATACAGACATAGTCAAATAAACACACAAGATGTTTTCAGTGTGCTAAGTGCATTGAAGAAAACTAAACACAATAATGTGACAGAAAGTAGTGACAGGGTGGGGGTGGCCACATAGATTGGCATTCACAAGGCCTCTCAGAGATAACTTTTATTTCAAGAGAGAGAGAGAAAGAGTGCACAAGTGGTGGAGGGACTGAGAGAGAGGGAGACAGAGAATTCCAAGCAGGCTCCACACTGTCAGTGCAGAGCCTGATGTGGGGCTTGAACTCATAAACTGTGAGATCAAGACTCAGCCGCTCAACCAACTGAACCACCCAGGCACCCCAGAGATAACTTTTGAATTGAGACCTAAATCATGAGAAGAGTCAGAAATGGGACTATCCAGGGACAGAACATTCCAGGCAGAAGGAACAGCAAATGCAAAGAAGGGGAAAACCCTAAGGGGGAAAAATGACTCGTGTGTTCTAGCAACACAAAGAAGCCCTATGTGGCTAGAACAGAGTAAGCAAGAGACAGGAGATAGGCACCAGAACCTTCAGGGCTTGGCAGCTAAGTAGTTTGGATTTTATTCCAAGTGTGATTAGAAGCCATAGAAGATTTTGAACATAGAAGTGATGTGGTCTGACCTAAGTTTTAACAAAACACTCTAGCTGCTATATAGAAAATAGGCTGTAGGGAACAAAGATGGAAGCAGAGAGACCAATTTTGAGACTATTAGGGTTGTCCATGCAAGAGGTGATAGTGGTTTGGAGTAAAGTTAGAGCAGTGAAGGATGGACAGAAGTGGGTGGATTTGGAACCTATTGTGGAGGTAGAATTGACAGGACTCGCTAATGGATTGAAAGGGAGGTTGTAAATGAAGGAGGAAATACAGATGACCCCTAGTCAATGTCACAGAGAAAAAAAAAGCCCAAGGAACTGTTCCATATCTGCACTGTCCAATATAGTCACCATTTGCCACACATGGCCATTTAAATTGAAGTTAATTAAAATTAAATAAAATTTAAAATTCACCTCCTCACTTGCATCAACCATATTCCAACCTCTCAATAGCCACATGTAACTAGTGCTACCATCTTGGGCGGCATAGATATAGAACAGTTTAATCATAACAGGAAGTTCTATTGGACCATGCTGCTCTATATTTTAAAAAGTAAAGAATACAAGAATAAAAAGACAAGCCACAGACTGGGAGAAAGATTTGCAAAATGCATATCTAATAAAGGATAGGTATACAAAATATACAAAGAACTCTTAAAATTCAACAATAAGAAAACAATAACCCAGGGTGCCTAGGTGACTCAGTCATTTAAGCGTCCAACTCTCTTGGTTCTGGCTCAGGTCATGATCTCTCAGTTCATGAGTTCAAGCCCAACATCAGGCTCTGCACTGACGGCACAGAACCTGCTTGAGATTCTCTCTCTCCCTCTCTCTCTCTCTCTCTCTCTCTCTCTCTCTCTCTCTGCCCCTCCCTCTCTCTCTCTCTCAAAATAAATAAACATTTGTTTAAAAAAGGAAACAATAACCCAATTAACAAATGGGCCAAAGACTTTAACAGACACCTCACCAAAGAAAATAGACAAATGGCAAGTAAGAGTATGAAAATATGCTCAGTATCATGTCACTAAGGAATTGCAAATTAAAACAATGAGATACCACTACATGCCTATTAGAAGACCTAAAACCCAAAACACTGACAGCACCAAACACTGATGAGGATGTGGAAAAACAGCAACTCTCATTCATTGCTGGTGGGAATGCAAAATGGTACAGCCACTTTGGAAGACAACTGGCAGTTTCTTCCAAAGGTTTCTTTAAGTTATTTATTTATTTTGAGGGGGGAGGGGCAGAGAGAGAGGGAGAGAGTCCCAAGCAGGCTCTGCACTGTCAGCACAGAGCCCAACACGAAGCTCGAACCCACAAACTGTGAGATCATGATCTGAGCTGAACCCAAGAATCAGACGCTTAACCGACTAAGCCACCCAGGCGCGCCTCTTCCAAAGTTCTAACATATGATCTAGCAGTCACACTCCTTGCTAGTTACTCAAGTTGGAAACTCATGTCCAACCAAAAACCTGCATATGAATATTTATAATTGCTTTATTCATAATTGCCAAAACTTGGGAGCAACGAAGATGTCCCTCTGTAGATAAATGGATAAATAATTATGGTATAGCCAGACATGGAATGTTTGCCAGTGTTAAAAACAAATGAACTCTCAAGCTACAAAAAAGATGTGAAGGAAACTTAAATGCAATTGCTGAGTGAAGGAAGACAGTCTGTAAAGGTTACACACTGTATGATTTCAACCATATGACATTCTCAAACAGGCAAAACTACAGACAGTAGAAAGGTCAGTGGGTGCCAGGGCTTTGGGGAAAGGAAGTGACGGATGAATAGATGCAGCACAGGATTTTCAGGGCAGTGAAGCTATTCTGTGTGATACTGTAATGGTGGATACATAACGTTATACACTTGAGTTAAGTGTCTGACTTTGGCTCAGGTCATGATCTTGTGGTTCATGGGTCTAAGCCCCGTGTCAGGCTCTGTGCTGACAGCTCAGAGCCTGGAGCCTGCTTCAGATTCTGTGTGTGTCTCTCTCTGTGTCCCTCCTCCACTTGCATTCTCTGTCTCTCTCTCAAATAAATAAATAAATAAATAAATAAATAACATTATACACTTGTCAAAACTCATAGAATTATACAACGAGAGTGAACCTTAACGTAAACTATGGATTTTACTTGATAATAAAGTGTTAATATTCATTCCTCAATTATAACAAATGTACCACACTAATGCAAAATGTTGATAATAGGGGAAACTGTCTGCTAGGGGAGGAAAGAGGCAGGAGGATATGAGTATTCTTGGTACTTGCTCAGTTTTTCTGTAAACCTAAAACTAAAGTGTATTAATTAAAAAAAAAAAAGACTAAAGAAAGTGCTCACCAGCACCTAGTGCCTGGCAAAGAATACATACTCCATAAATGTTTATTGAATAAATGCATGAACAAATGAGTCAGTTGATCGATGAATCGATAGAACCCAGGCCTCCTGAGTCCTGCTTCAGTCCTCCTTCTTCTACATCAGAGGTGGAATGATCATATACTTTGTTGTCCAAACCGAGATATTTGAGGGTAAAATGGGGTGTTGTAGGTGGAATCCAGAATTGTCACAGAGATAATCCAAACATCACAAACTGGGAGACTATGAGCCACATCTTGCCTCCAAAGTTGTTTTATTTGGCCTCACATATTGATATCTTAAAAAATGAAAATTGGGGCACCTGGATGGCTCACTTGGTTAAGCCTCTGACTTTGGTTCAGGTCATGATCTGGTAGTTTATGAGTTCCAGCCCCGCGTCGGGCTCTGTGCTGACAGCTCAGAATCTGGAGCCTGCTTCAGATTCTGTGTCTCCCCCTCTCTCTGCCCCTCCCATGCTCATGCTCTGTCTCTCTCTGTCTCTCAATAATAAATAAACATTTAAAAAAATTTTTTAATGTAAAAAATTGTAATGTAAATCAATTTTCCATATTTAACACTGCAGAAACTTTACATAAAAATGTGAATTTCTGGGGCGCCTGGGTGGCTCGGTCGGTTAAGCCTCCGACTTCGGCTCAGGTCATGATCTCACGGTCCGTGAGTCCGGGGGACTCAGCGTCGGGCTCTGTGCTGACAGCTCAGAGCCTGGAGCCTGTTTCAGATTCTGTGTCTCCCTCTCTCTCTGCCCCTCCCCTGTTCATGCTCTGTCTCTCTCTGTCTCAAGAATAAATAAACGTTAAAAAAAAATTAAAAATGTGAATTTCTGGGGCACCTAGTTGGCTCAGTCAGTTAAGCATCCAATTCTTCTTTTTTAATGTTTTTATTTTATTTTTGAGAAGGAGAGAGAGACAGAGCGTGAGTAAGGGAGAGGCAGGGAGAGAGGGAGACACAGAATCCAAAGCAAGCTCCAGGCTTCAACTGTCAACACAGAGCCTGATGCAGGGCTTGAACCTGCAAACCGTGAGATTATGACCTGAGCCAAGGTTGGAGGCTTAACTGACTGAGCCACCCAGGCATCCTTTTTTTTTTTTTTTTTTTTAATCATCCAACTCTTGATTTCAGCTCAGGTTATGATCTCACAGTTCATGAATTCGAGCCCCACATCAGGCTCTGTGCTGACTGCATGGAGCCTGCTTGGGATTCTCTCTCCCTCTCTGTCTCTGTCCCTCTCCTTCTCTTTCTTTCTCAAATATACTTTTTAAAAGTGTGAAGTTTTAATCTCTCTTGGAAAATAGATCTGGTCACACTAGGACCAACTTCCTGCTCAGTAGTAAATGTGAGACTGGGTAGCAGCTGCCTCTTTTGTGAAAATGTACCTTCCTCTTTGCCACAAACTCCACCATTCCCTGTTGCATCTCCTACCATACGCCAAGTGTGAGTTTCCATTTATCATCTCACATATGCTGTTTTGCTTTTGTTTTCTTTTGTAATAGAAGAAAAGAGGGAACTATTGCTTCTATTCAGGTCATGATTGAAAATAAGAAAAAGAATAAAGGATCAAGAAGGCTCCATATGTCTTGCCCTAAATATGCTTTACTCACATACAGTACATCCTTGACTTCTATAAGCATTTACATTTGCCTCCTCTGGTCTGTACTCTGTCTTCCCAGGCCCTAGACCATGCTGGCCTTTAGAATTTTCTCAGGCTGCCACCCACTGCTGGAAAAGCTAGATGTAGGGGGGAAACAATGGGCATTATTTAAGCTTACATTTTTATTGTTACCCAAACTCAATATTGCTCATCATCAACTTTTGGTGGAAATTATTTCTGTTGTTTTTCTTAATTGACTCCAAATGTAACTGGAGAGTGAGACAGAACAGCAGAGAATACAGCACCCACCTTTCCTTTCTGTGAACATTTGTTGGAGTACTCAGACATGAAATTTTGTTTATCTGTACATTCACTCAGTCATCAAGCTCTGGCTACACTTACAGATGGAAGGACCCCTAGCTTCAGCATCAGGATCCCCTATAGGTTTTCCTCAGAAGAAGCAACAATACAAGCAAAGGCCCACATGGAGATGGGAAAGTATGGATGGGGCAAATTTAAGCTAAGGGGTTGGACCTCATTTATAGGTAGTGAGGAGTTGCTGAAGGATTTTTGGAGCAGAGAAGGCATGTGAACACAGCTACCAATGGTGTGCGGGACAGCTCCAGAGGCAGGAGCAGCAGTTAAGAGACTATTGCAGTGACCTGAGTGATGAGATACGCGACTAAGTTGGGGAGGGTGGAATAGAAAGGAGAAGACGGAGGTGGGGAGGAGCGCCTGGGTGGTTCAGTTGGTTAAGCATCCGACTTGGGCTCAGGACATGATCAAGTGGTCCGTGAGTTTGAGCCCAGTGTCGGACTCTGGGCTGACAGCACAGAACCTGGTTGGGATTCCCTCTCTCTCCCTCTCTCTGCCCCTCCCCCGCTTGCTCCCTCTAGTTCTCTCTGGATCAAAATAAATAAATAAACATTAAAAAAAGGAAGGAGAGGACAAAGTTGAGAGCCATCTTGAGATTAGGCTTGGCAAATCATTAGACGTGGAGGAGGCTTGAACCAAGAGATGAAGAATCAAAGATTATCCAGAGATGATGAGCCCTAGGGGTTTAAAACACCAAAACTGTGATCCAAAAAATTAAATTTTGTTTTGCAACAGTTAAGAGAACAAAAAGACAAGTTACATATTGAGATAAAATATTTTCAAATCGTGCACCTAACAACAGATGTGTATCTAGAATATATAAAGAACTCTCCAAACTCAACAGTAAAAAAAAAATCCAATCAGCAAAAGACATGAAAGGGATATACAAACCACAAATAAGCACCTGAAAAGATGTTCAACATCATTCACCATTAGGAAAATGCAAATTGAGACCACAGTGAAAGATCTCTACACACATATAAGAATGGCCAAAATAAAAACTGGTGAAACCACCAAATGCTGACAAAAATGCTGAGAAACTAGATCCCTTATACATTGCTGGTGGAAATGCAAAATGGTATGACCACTCTAGAAAACAGTTTGACAGTTTCTTATCAAACCAAGCATGCAACTACCATATGATACAGCAATTGCTCTCTTGGGCATTTATCTCAGAGAAATGAAAACTATGGTCACAAAAATTTCTACATGGATGTCCATAGCAGCTTTATGTGTAATAGCCCCACACTGGAAACAATGCAGATGCCCTTCAATGGCTGATGCACACTCTGGTGCATCCAGACCATGGAATCCTACTCTGCGGTAAAAAGGAACAAACTTAACATACAACTTGAGTGGATTGTAAGGGCCGTATGCTGAGCAAAGAAAGCTAATCTCAGGGGCGTCTGGGTGGCTCAGTTAAACGTCCAACTTTGGCTCAGGTCATGATCTCACGGTTCATGAGTTTGAGCCCCACATCGGGCTCTGTGCTGACAGCTCGGAGCCTGGAGTCTGCTTTGGATCTGTGTTTCCCTCTCTGTCTGCCCCTCTACCGCTCATGCTCTGTCTCTCTCTCTCTCAAAAAATAGATACATATTTAAAAAAAATTATGAAAGAAAGCCAGTCTCAAAAGGCCATATACAAAATTATAGAACTGGAGACCAGATTGATTGTTAGAGGTTAGAGATTAGGGGGGAGTTACTGTAACAAGGTACCATGAGGGGAATCCTTGTGGTGATGGGATAACATTCTGTATCTTCTTGTGGTGGGGATTACACAAATCTACATGTGATAAAACTGCAGAGAACTGTACATTTACAGACACACACACACACACACACACACACACACACAAATGTGTGCATGTAAAACTGGTAAAATCTGAATGTGGTCTGTGAATTGTACCAATATCAATTTCCTGGGTTTGATATTTAAATAATCATTATGAAAGATGTTGCCACTTGAAGAAACTTATTGAAGGGTACCTCTTGGTATTTTTTTCAACTTCCTATAAATCTATAATAATTGAAAAATTAAAAAGTTAACTACTCCCCCAAAAAGGAATAAGTTGTTGATACACCTAAAAGTTTGCATGACACACAAAGGAAGTGTGCTGCATGAAAGAAGCCAATCATAAAAGGTTACACACTGTGGTTTTTTAAATTTTTTAATGTTTATTTTTGAGAGAGAGAGAGAGAGTTAGAGAAAGAGAGAGAGAGCACAAGTGGGGGGGTGGGCAGAGAGAGAGAGAGACACAGAATCCAAAGCAGGCTCCAGACTCTGAGCTGTCAGTGCAGAACCCAATGTGGGGCTCGAACTCAAGGACTGCGAGATTGGACGGTCCTGTGTTGGACATTTAACTGCCTGAGCCACCCAGGTGTCCCTACACTGTGTTTATTCCATTTAAATGACATTCTGAAAAAGACAACACATAGTGATGGAGAATAGATCAGTGATTGCCAGGTGGTAAGAGAGGAAGGAGAGGATGTGACTGCCAAGGGATAGCTTAGGGAAGTTTAGAGGGTAATGGGACTATTCTGTGTCATGAATCTATACATGTGTTAAAAATCATAGAACTATCCATACAAATCAATT
Organism: Panthera tigris; assembly: GCF_018350195.1. NCBI lineage: Eukaryota > Metazoa > Chordata > Mammalia > Carnivora > Felidae > Panthera > Panthera tigris. The sequence goes on along the minus strand of NC_056677.1, from coordinate 58,647,634 downwards.
TTCTTGTATGTTAAGTTAAAAATAAAACTAGAGGGTGCCTGGCTAGCTCAGCCAGAAAAGCATGCAACTCTTGATCTCAGGGTTGTGAGTTTGAGCCCTGCGTTGGATGTAGAGATTTCAAAATACATACATACATACATACATACATACATACATACATACATAAATCTAGATAGGCAAGTGGGTGCTGATTTGTTTTTTCTTTCATTCCTACCTCAATTTACTCAGCCATTTGTTGAGCACCTGCTATGTGTGAGGCACTGTGCTAGACTTTAGAGATCAGTCAAAAGTAAGACAGCCTAAGGGTGCCTGGGTGTCTCAGTTGGTTAAGCTTCCGAGTCTTGATTGCAGCTCAGGTCGTGATCTCATGGTTCATGGTATAAAGCTCTGTGTTGGGCTCTGTGCTGACAACATGAGAGGTCTCTCTCTCTCTATCTCTCACGTCTCCCTCCCTCTCTCTCAAAATGAATAAATAAACTTAAAAAGACAGTAAGACAGGGGTGCCTGGATGACTTGGTCAGTTAAGTGTTGACTTCAGCTCATGTCATGATCTCACAGCTCATGAGTTCAAGCCCCAGCTGACAGCTTGGAGCCTGGAACCTGCTTCGGATTCTGTGTCTCCCTCTCTCTCTCTGCCCCTCCCCTGCTCTCACTCTGACTCTGTCTCTCCCTCTCAGAAATAAACAAAGATTTAAAATTTTTTTTTAAATGTAAGACAGACATTTAAATGTAAGACAGACAAAATTTTTTTAAATGTACCTGCCTTCATGGGGCATTCTTCCTGTTTCAGAGGAGAAGCTGTCAGTAGTGTCTGGAGCCCAGTGTTTGCTTGGGGAAGTGGGGCAAGAAGAAATCTGTGGAGAGACCAAGTGAGCAAATTTTTATTCCTGGAGCTCAGTCCTATAGGATTTCAAGTGCTCACTTATCCCTAAAAGACTCTTAGGCCTGAGTGCAGGGGAGGGGGGAAGCTTCCAATTCATATTTCATGGGTCATCACAAGAGAAACTGCTAGAAGTGTTGTGCCCTGCTAAGTCAGGAAGAAATGTTGAGAGTGGGGGAAGATTTGATGCAGTTAGTGAAGAGTGAATTATGAAAAGTTGCCTGAATTTGTGTGTGTGTGTGTGTGTGTGTCTTAAATAATCATCTGTTTAGCCCATGACTCTGTGGATTGGCAATTGGGCTGGGCTCAGCTGGGCGGTTCTTCTGCTGGGTTTGGCGGGGTTCACCCAACACTGCAGTCAGCTGGCTGCCAAAGGCCTCACTCACTTGTCTGGTGGGTAACTGGTGGTTGTGAGGGTAACTGAACCATGTGTCTCTCACCATCCAGGAGGCTAGCCTGGGCTTGTTCATATGTCAGGGTCCCTGTGTTCCCAACAGCAGCAAGAGAACAAGTCCCCAGTGCGAATGCTTTAAAAAAAAAAAAAAAAGTTTTATCGAGGTATAATTCATGTATGTTACCTGAATTTTGTTTTCTCTCCTGTTTGCAGGGAATCTGAAGCATGTGGTCTAGTTGACAAAAAGAGATCAGGTTTCCAGAGCTGAGGAACAGTGCCTGTAATGAAGACAGCGTGTTTATGCGAGCACTGTGTGGAATTTGTGACTGCAGGGGAAATTTGGAAGAAATTACTTCCTGAAAATTTCCAAGGGGCACCAAGTGGCAGCTGGCCTCCTGGGGTGAGGCAGGCAAGCACCCCAGAGGCCTCAACTAGGCCTAGGGGAAGAGAGAGATTTCCAGCATTTAAAGTGTTTATTTTTTAAAAACACACAAATGCCATTTTTAATCTTTGAAAATTATTTTTAAGCGAGTGGGGAGGGAGTATTTTTATTTTCTTAAAGGAGACATCAGAGGCTGGAGGAAAGTGTGGAGCTTGGGTCACAGGTTTGCAGGGTGGGGAGAACCAAGAGGCAGGGTTTGGGCTTCAGTACCATCCAGATGGAGTCTTTAGGGGACGGGGACGGGTCGGCAGAATAGGAGGTGGGGAGAAATCTACCTGTGTTGTTTTTAGGATTATGGATCTATTTTGTTTTTTAATAAAATCTTTGAAAACCTACCTCTTTGTCCCATCATCCTCTTGTAAAGTGCTCCTGACAGTGCACACAGTTCTGGACATTTCCTCTCACCAAAGTATCAAGAATAACCCTGATGCTTCCAGGTTTTGTTCTGGCCCAGTCTGGGAAGCTGACTCTGAGTGTGGGATCCCTGACCCCTCCCTGAGGAACTGGTGTGTCCCCTCTAAGTCCTGGGGACAGAAGGTCCAAGCTGTCCTGTGCCAGGGGCCCATCCAGGACTCCAGAGAAGAGGGGCACAGCAACCAGGGAGAGGTCCCGCTGCTGGCCCTATGGGGAGGAGCTATTCCCCTCCCTGGGAGCCCTTTAAGGATGGGAAGGGTAGGAGGCTCACAGATCTAAGGAGGCGCATTTTGATGGATAGTGAGGATACTTGCCTGTCAAATGTAGATAATCAGTACACTTGATTGCAATGGGATACAATTGTTACTGTAATCTGGGGGTGGGAGGGAGTGAAGGTGGCAAAATGTGGATGGGGAATAACAGACAGAGAGAGAGAGAGAGAGAGTGCTAAAGCAGAAGGGACAGCAAAATATCATGATTTCATGATTTGATTCACCAAGTATTTATGAAGCTCTTTCCACTCCTGGGATTAGGATAGGAGACAAGAATGCAGCCCCATCCTGGCCATCTAGGAACTCCCAGACAGGGCAAAGGAGGAGGGAAAGAACCAGATCCCAACATATTTCTGCTCTGCTGCCAGCATGAATCCAGAGGTGTAGGAGCGTTGAGGAAAGAGCCACTAGCCCAGCCAGGACAGCATCACGGAGCATTTTAAAGGGGGTGATATTTGAGCCAAGCCTCTTAGGGTGAGTTGTATTTCTCCAGGCCTCAGAGAGGGGGATGGGCATTCCGCAGAAGGGAGTGGAAAAAGCCTTGACCGTATCCAGGATGGGAATAGCCAAGCTTTTATGAAACAACATTGGGGCGCCTGGTTGGCTAGGAATACCAGTCACTCCAAATGCCCACTATTCTAATTATACATGCTCAGCTTAAGGGCAGTTTTACTTACACCCAAAAGAAGGGGGATTTAAAAAAAAATAAGAGGCTGGAGGCACTGAATGAGGCAGTTGGGGGTGGGGGAGGCCAAAGAAGGTAAAATGGGAAGTCTGAATTCCAAGCCTACAAGAGACCACCCAACAAGGTTTGTTGTCTCAAAGGCTTGCTTAATCCGGTTGTGGGGTGTGGGGGTGTGTGGGGGGGGTCCTCTATCCCAGCGATCCACATCCAAAGCCATCACCCAAATTCCTGTGAAGCCCTCATCCCTAAGAGGGAACCACCTGGTAAAGTGGTAAATGCTAGTGCTCCATTTTCCTTTCAAGGAGAACAGACCTGAATGAAAAGGAACTTTTTTCCACTGGACGGCCAATGCCACCTTCTTTTCACCTTAACTACTGCTGTCTTAGCCCGACCTCTGACCAACAGCACCAAAGCAAGCTGTAGCACTGACCCGCTGCTGGACATCCCAGAGGCCAGGCTTGTTCCTGACAGTGCACCACCTCAATGGCCTTCAGGATTCCTTTTTATTTGATTCTTGTTGAAAATGTTAGGCTAGAGTGCCTGGCTGGCTCAGTCGGTGGAGCATGCAACTCTTGATCTCAGGGTTGTGAGTTCCAGCCCCATGTTGGGTGTAGAGATTACTTAAAAATAAAATCTATTTAAAAAATTAAGCTAAGGGGGCACCTGGGTGGCTCGGTTAAGTGTCCGACTTTGGCTCAGGTCATGATCTCGCTGTTCGCAGGTTCAAGCCCTATGTCTAGCTCTGTGCTGGCAGCTCAGAGCCTGAGGCCTGCTTTGGATTCTGTGTCTCCCTCTCCCTTTGCCCCACCCCTGCTCACACTCTGTCTCTGTCTCTCTCAAGAATAAACATTAAAAAATTTTTTAAATAAAAAAAACTAAGGGCATCTGGGTGGCTCAGTAGGTTAAGCATCCGACTTGGGCTCAGGTCATGAACTCATGGTTCATGAGTTTGAGCCCCATGGGAACTGTGATGACAGCTCGGAGCCTGGAGTCCACTTCTGATTCTGTGTCTCCCTCTCTCTCTCTGCCCCTCCCCCACTTGCATGTATGGGCTTCTCTCTCTCTCTCAAAAATAAACATTTAAAAAATCTTTTTTAAAACTAGGCTAAAAATAATCCCATAGATAAAACTAGGAATGATTTTAACTTTTTAAAAATAAGTTGACTCTTTTTTTTAAGTTTATTATTTATTTTGAGAGAGAGGCGGCGGTGGGGGGGAAGAGCAGAGACAGAGTGGGAGAGAGACAATCCCAAGCAGGCTCCGCACTGTCAGCGCAGAGCCAGATGCATGGCTCAAACTCTTGAACCACAAGATCATGACCTGAGCCAAAGTCAGAAGCTTAAGCGACTGAGCCACCCAGGCACCCCGGAATAATTTCAAATTTTTAAAAATTAAAATTGAAATACCCAAAGGTGGACACAGCATTCACAAAATCAGCAAGACAGATTAAGAGTTGCTCCGCACAGTCTAAAGTCATCAAATTGTACACATTAAATATGTGCAGCTTTTGGTATAACAGTTATACCTCAATTAATCTGTAAAAAAAAAAAAATTGTTTTGCTAATTATCATAAGTGCCTGCAGGTAAAAAAGACTGAAAGGAAATACACCAAAATATCAACCGAAGTAGGCTTCTTTGAAGGAGGAATGTGTAGGGATGGTTTAATTTTTGTTCCTTCTGCTTTTCAATATTTTCCAGATTTTCTCCAGTAAGCACATTCTAGTTTTGTAATTGGGAAAATCAACTTAAAAAAAAAAAAAAAAGAACCGATCTGTAGGAGAAGTTCCAGATCAAAGTAAATTCAAAACACCCACTGAGGAATAGTTTGTGCTCAGACCCTGGGGCAGTTCTAACCACCCAGGAGGTTCTGAGCTAGAAAGAAAGATTGGTCCAGGTGGAGGGCTCCTGATTTACAAATCACTAAGCCAGAGCGGGTCTTTTTTAGATTTGTTGGCTTGAGGGCGGGGCAACTTCATACCCAGTGTGAGCCTGCCCCCGCTTCAGGAAACAGCTATCTTTGTGCCTGCAAGGACCAGCCATAATAACCATAATAATAATGCAAAGCAAGCATTGGAATATGCCCCACTTTACAAGTCACTGTCTTTTATAATATGTCACTCTCCACCCTGCTGGGTGGGTATTATAATCCCCACTTTATAGATTAGCAAACTGAGGCTACAAACTGTGAAGGAACTTGTCCAGTTGCAAGGGGCAGAGGCAGGAAGCAAACCCAGCTGAAACTGCAACTTTCCTTACTTTTTCCACTGCTCCACACCTAATGCCACTGAAATATTTTTAAACTGTGACTTCGGAGTAAACAACTTTCTTATTGCTTCCAAAGTCCAAGCTGGACCAAGCCACACTGCTCCCAGGCCCTCAGCACATAAGGACATTAGTTGTGTGCTTTTCAGCAAGTTACTCGACCTTTCTGGGTCTGTTTCCCTACCCATAAAGTGGGGCAAATGATTCTTATACTTCATAGACTATTGTGAGTGCTTGATGAATTATCACAAATACGACTTTGAAAAGAGCCTAAAGAGTTGTGTGCAGTTGGGACGGAGGAGGGGGAGAGCTGCCATGAAAATGGGCCTGGAAACTGAGGAAAACCCGGTACTACCAGGATCTCAGCAGGCCTCCACTATTCCTGAGGCACTCAGGGGCGAGAGAGCCAGAGACAGAAGACTATAGTCTGTCTGCAACTCAAGGGTTAAGAAAATAACCATTAAAAAAGAAATATATATAATGGGTATGCTTATATTTGCATAAAACATCTTTGGAATGATACACAAGAAACTGGGGCACCTCAGTTGCCTCTAGGCAGGGAAACCAGGTGGCAGGTGGCAGGGGAATGAGAGAGACTTGTACTGTGTTCCTTTTTGTAACTTTTGATTTCTGAACCCTGTGAATGCATTACCTGGTCCAAAAAAAGTAAATAAATAATTTTTTTCAAAAGCCAACGGAAAAATCCCAAGCCAGTTTCCCTTTGGGATCGGGGGAAGGTGGATCTGCCTCTGCTGTATTCATTGTGAGCTGTCACAGAGAGAGCAGTATATTTCCAATTCTATATTTAAAAGACTCTTTCTAAGGCAGAAAGGCTTCTTTATAAGAAAATCAAATATTGTCATTCAACAAAAATGGAAGAAGGAGGAAGAAGAGGACAAGGAGAAGGAAGGGAAAGAAGGAAAGCAAACAGCCATTAGACAGAGTGGGTTTTGACATCTCTAAGCCCTTACACAGAAAGCTCCAGCAGCTTCTCCTCCCCCAGCCTTTGCTCTTGGGACAAGTCTCCAAACCTCCTGCTCAGAGCTGGGCCCCAAGATGACCAGCAGTGCCTTAGTATGCATGCAATTATGCGCACAGCGCTTGGGTTTAAATCCCCTCCTGTCACTCACTAGCTTTGTGACATTGGCCAAGTAACTCACTGTCCCTGAGCCTTCTCTCCTCACCTATCAAAAAGGGATCATACCTGTTACCTACCTCAAGGGGAGGTTCCCAGGGATCAAAGAAATAATGAACATTGTACAGAGCATTTTAGATATCAGTAGTAGACACTGTTTCTGCCCTTAATGTGAACCCAGTCAGGGCAGGAAATCTTTCTGAAGTTCCCTGGCTTCAAGAATTAGAGAAATAGGATGCAAATTTGTGTGGCTGCGCATTTGCACATTCTTCTGGGACAAGGATCCATAGCTAATTTTCAGATTCTCAACACTGGGTGGGGGACGGCGTTCTATGATTCCCCAAAAGGATGAAATCTACAGATGCAAAGGTAAAGACGGATGTAAATAGAGCCTTTCAAGACAGGGCCACCTCCCTCAGGGTCTCTGCAAATGCTGGTCCTTCTGCCTGGAATGCCCAGATCTTCCCCAGATTGGTTCCGTCTCATTCAGTTTTTAGCCACATATCACTGCCTCAGTAAAATACACCAGCCACCTCATCTATTGTGGCCTCGCCGCCCTCTCTATTCCAAACAAACAAAAAAAAAAAAGCCAAAAAAACCCTATTTTTATACCATTTAGCATCATCTTATTCATTTTTTATTCATTCCTACTCACATGCACTAAGAGGGTGGGAACTTTGACAGTTTCACTGCTGTATCCCCAGTGCCTGGCATAGTAACATGGTAATTCCCATATACCTATGGAATGGTGGAACAATGTACTAAGATAAAGCAGTGTCATATCCTCAGTATTATGGGACAGAGGAGAGAAAAGCAATCTACACTGTGACAATCATGAAGGCCACAAACAGGGGATGACACTCAAGCCGATCTACAGCCAGGCATAGGGGCAGGGTGGGGGCAAGGGGAGGGACAAGCATTCCAGGCAAAGACACATAAAATTTAGGGAGGCCACAAGCACTTGAGTGTTGTCAGAACACAGAATATTAGACAGTATTCAAGAAAACCAACCATAAAAAGGTATCTTTAAGGCAATAGGAGAAATTTGGACATGGACTAGGTGATGTAAAGAAATTGCCAATAAATTGGGGCACCTGGGTGGCTCAGTCAGTTGAGTGTCCGACTTCATCTCAGGTCATGATATCACAGTCTGTGAGTTCAAGCCCTGCATCAGGCTCTGCACTGACAGCTCAGAGCCTGGAGCCTGCTTCAGATTCTGTGTCTCCCTCTTTCTCTGCCCCTCCCCCATTCATGCTCTGTCTCTTCCTCTCAAAAATAAACATAATAAGAAATTTTTCAAGAAATTATTCGTAAATCAAAACCACAATGAGCTATCACCTCAGAACAGTCAAAATGGCCAGTATCAAAAAAACAAAAAATAACAAGTGTTGGGGAAGATATAAAGAAAAGGGAATCCTCATGCACTGTTGGTGGGAATGTAAATTGGTGCAACCACTGTGGAAAACAGTATGCAGGCTCCTCAAAAAATTAAAAATAGAGGCTCCTGGATGACTCGGTCGGTTGAGCATCCAACTCTTGATTTCGGCTCAGGTCATGATCTCAAGGTTTGTGAGATGCCCTCCCCCCACCCATGCTGGGCTCTGTGCTGCCAGAGTGGAGCCTGCTTCCTCTCTGCCCCTCCTCTCTCTCGCTTTCTCAAAAATAAATAAATAAACATTTAAAAAATTAAAAATAGAAATACTATAGGATCCAGTAATTCCACTTCTGGGTATTTACCCAAAGACAATGAAAACACTAATTTGAAAAGATATATGCACTCCCATGTTTATTGCAGCATTATTCACAATAGCAAAGCTATGGAAGCAACCCAAAACGTTCATTGATAAATGCATGGATAAAGATGTGGTATATATACATGCAATGGAACATTACTCGGGCAAAAAAAAAGAATGAGATCTTGCCATTTGCCACAACCTGTATGGACACAGAAGGTATTATGTTGAGTGAAATAAATCAGAGAAGGACAAATACCATATGATTTCCCTTCTATGTGGGATCTAAACAGACAAACAAAAAAACAGAAATGGTCTCATAGATACAGAGAACAAACTGGTGGTTGCCAGAGGGGAAGGGGGTGAGGATGGGCAAAATAGGTAAAGGGGATTAAGAGACACATACCTCCAGTTATAAAATAAATAAGTCTCAGAGATGAAGAGTACAGCATAGGGAATATTGTCAATGATATTGTAATAATATTGTATGCTGACAGATGCTGACTACACTTATTGTGAGCGCTGAGTAATATATAGAATTGTCATATTACTGTGTTATACACCTGAACGAATATAACATTGTATGTCAACTATATTTCAATAACGATTTTTTAAAAGTAGGCTTCACACCCAGTGCAGAGCCCTATGTGGAGCTTGAACTCACGACCCTGAGATCAAGACCTGAGCTGAGAACAAGAGTTGGACTCTTAACTGACTGAGCCACCCAGGTGCCCCAGTAATAAAGATATTTTTAATTTTTTTAAGTATATTTATTTATTTTTGAGAGAGAGAGACAGAAAGAACAAGCAGAGGAGGGGCAGAGAGAGAGGGAAAGAATCCCAAGCAGGCTCTGCACTGTCAGCACGGAGCCCAATGCAGGGCTCGAACTCACAAACCATGAGATCATGACCTGAGCCGAAACCAAGAGTCAGACACTTAACTGACTGAGCCATCCAGGCACCCCAGCTCTTAAAGCTTATTTTTGAAAGAGAATGGCCATGTTAAAAAGAAATTATTGATGGGCATCTGGGTGGCTCAGCCAGTTAAGTGTTTGACTTCAGCTCAGGTCATGATCTCACAGTTCATGAGTTCAAGCCCCACATCAGGCTGCGCGCTGACAGTGGGGAGCCTGCTGGGGATTCTATCTCTCACCCTTTCTCTCTGCCCCCCTCCCACTCTGTCTCTCTCTATCTCAAAATAAATAAACTTTAAAAGAAGAAATTATTGATGATATTGTTAAGTACGGTAAGAGCACCGTAGTTATATATTTATTTAAGTCCTCATCTGTTAAAGAAACATAGTCTAGCATTTACAGGTGAAATAATACATCTGGGGTGTATTTACTACAAAGGGGGAAATGTATGTGGTATAGCAGTTAGTGGTGGGTGGAGATAAATAAAACAATTTGAAAAATGTTGATAATTGTTGAAGTTGATTTAATGGACACATGGAGGTTGAATATACTATTCTCTCTGCTTGTGTTGTTTTTAAATGTCTATAATCAAAAGTTGAGATCCATATTAGTGAGTGAGAGATAGTAAAATAGCAGGAGCCAGGTCATAAAGGGCCTCCTGCGCCAGGTGGAGGACACTGGACTTGATCCTGCAGGTAAGGGAGCCACCAGAGAGTTTTAACCTAGAGTGGCCTGATCAGATTTGCCAGATTTTTTGTTTAAAAAGAACACCCTAGCTGCTAGAACAAGAGAAATAAGCTGCCTGAAGCCCTGTTCCAAAGTGGCTATGAGAAGCCTGTTTACCTCAGATGGAGTCCTGAAGACTCCCTTGGCCCACAGAGCCTTTCTTCTTATCATTTGCTTGGTGAGAGAGAGAATGGAGTGTTGTGTGTGTGTGTGTGTGTGTGTGCGTGTGTGTGTGTGTTTAATGGAAATTTTTCTGCAATATATCTTTTGAGGTAAAAAGATTCAAACAATATAGTGGTTCCTTCATACAATAATGGTTCCTTCATAACCCTATGCCTCAGCAATAACCACGATTAGCGTTTGGTGTGTATCTTTCCAGAGTTTTTGTCATTTATTCCATAAATATTTATTGAGCACACATTATGTACCGTATCTGTGGACAAAACAGGCAATAATCCCTGTCCCTGTGAAGCTGGGAACATATATGATCATTTGACTGTTATATGAATGAAACCATACTGTTTGGTAACCTGATTTTTCTCACTTCATTATATTCCCTGGGCAACTTTCCATATCAATCTATAATGAACTACCTTGTTCATCTTTTATTATGACATATCTAAGACATACCAAAAAGTATGGCACATCTAATCCCTTGAAGTATTCACATTATATAGATGGCTACAAAATTTGTTTAACCTGTCCCCTAATGCTGAATATTCAGAATTTTCTCATTTTTCCTTACAAATAAAAACACTGCCATAACAGGGCTGACTGGGTGGCTCAGTCAGTTGAGCATCCGACTTCGGCTCAGATCATGATCTCATGGCTCATGAGTTCGAGGCCTGCGTTGGGCTCTCTGCTGTCAGCGCAGAGCCTGCTTCAAATCTTCTGTTACCACCTCTCTCTGCCCTTTCTCTGCTTGTGCTCGCTTGCTTTCTCTCAAAAATAAATAAACATTAAAAAAATATTTTTAAACATGCTGCAAAACAAAGAAAACTACTAGAGCTAATAGACAAATTCATCAAAATTACAGGGTACAAGGTTAACAAACAAAACTCAGCTGTGTTTCTTTATCAGTGAACAATCTGAAAAGGAAATTAAGAAAACAATTCTATTTACAATAACACCCAAAAGAATAAAATACTTACAGGGCGCCCGGGTGGCTCAGTAGGTTAAGTGTCTGACTTCAGCTCAGGTCATGATCTTGTGGTTCGTGGGTTTGAGCCCCGCATCAGGCTCTATGCTGACAGCTCAGAGCCTGGAGCCTGCTTCAGATTCTGTGTCTCCCTCTCTCTCTCTGTCTCTCTCAGTCTCTCTCTCAAAAGTAAATAAATAAACATTAAAAAAATTAAAAAATAAAGAGAGAACTAACAGAATTTGCTTAGTAGGACATGAAGTGAGAGAGAAACAAAAGATGAAGGCAAGGTTTTTGACCTGAGTAACTGGGTGGACAGAGGTGTCATTACTGAGCTTGGGAAGTGGGGTGGGGGTGACAGAGGACAGGGTGCCTTATTTGGCTGAGCTCTGGAGAGAGGACTGGTATCTCTCCCCAAAGCTTAGTGCTCAGCTTGATTTCTTGCTGGTAGGGTGGAAAGTGGATGGAGAAGGTGGAGGCAATGAGTCTCAAATGAGTAACACACTCTACCATGTATATTTTCCCATGTCACTTCCAGTGAGCACAATATCAAGGCTGAATTTCTTCACGTGGCACCCAGTGTGGCTCCTATGACCTCACCAAGCCCATCCATGCTGTTCTCCTGGTACTCATCAATCCTTTGCATGCACTGTCCCCAACACCTGGTGAATACTGGCTCTCAGCTCAGACGTCACCTCCTCCTATCTCCCACTTGATCTTGTTAAAGTCTGCTTTTCTATCTCCCCCACTACACTGGGATCTCCTTGAGGGCCAAAGGAGCACCTTCATTCCATCTGAGGCCTCGATGACCAGAGCAGGGCCAAGCTGGGGCTCAGCGCACATTTGTGGCCTGGAAGAACAACAGCAGAAGAATCACAGCCAGCCCTGAGCCCACCCTGGTGGGTCAGGAGGCCTGACTTCCCACACAGTCGTATGTGACAACGAGGAAAACAGGGCCAAGGAGGTGAAGTCAGGCTTGGAACTGGACTCAGATTGGAAGGCTGACTCTATCCCCCAAGCAGCAGGGAACAGAGATCAGGGAAGAGTAATTATTCACATGTGTACAGCACTTGAGAGTTTACAGCCACAGACATTATCTCATTCAACCCTGGCACAGCCTCATGAGGTAGATATCCTCATTTTCCCCACTTCACATCCGAGGAAACTGAGGCCCGATGAGCTAAAGTCACTTGCCCAAGGTCACACAGCTAGGAAGTGACAGCCTTGGGACTTGAATCAAGGTCAATCTGAAGGCAGAAATCCATGTTCTCAATATCACAGTAAGCCATACCTTCAGTTGGAGGGGAAGAGGAGCAGTCGGGTCTGGGCTGCCATTTCCTCCTCCCAACCTATCTCTACAGGGTTCCGGCTGAAGGCAGCACACATTAGCATTTACTCATCCCCCTCAGGCCAGGCAAAGATGGCGTCAAGCAGCCTGGGATTCAAATATGGTAGGAATCACCCGTATTTGAGACTCCAAAGGTAACACTTGGGAGACTTTTGAAGAAAATGCATGAAAAGTGCAGAAAGGCTGTGGGAATCTTCCTCTCTGCAGCCACCACCCCCCCAGGAGCTCTTCAGAGGCAAGCTCCTGGGCCCACTGAGGCCCTGCCCTGCCCCCAGGGAAGGGCATCTCCCTCACATTCCCCCAGCCAAAAGCCCCCTGGAGGAGTCTCTTACAGGGGCCTTGCCTTCTTTCTGGTTGGGCGCTGGGTCCAGAGGGTTCTTGTCTGGCAGCAGCTGGGCCCTCGCACCTGTCGATCTAGCTCCCCTGCTTCACAAACACATGTCCCTGCCAAGCTCTGTGCTGCTTCCAGATGGCCGGTCACTTATGCCTTCACCCCACTTTGGGCTTTTTTTCTTTCTCATTTGATTTCTTTTCCTTGCCTTGTTTTCTTCCCAGGCCCTCACTCTCACGCTCTCTTGCTCTCTCCCTCGCTCTCATTCATTCTTTCCTTCTCCCTCCATTGAATACATTTCTTTCTCCTCAGCCTCTCTTTTCCCCAGGTAACTATACAGTGCTAGTTCACACCTCTGTAACAGTGAGAGGTTCGGATGTGGTTTCCACCAGCTCTGACATTCAGTTTTGAGGAAAGGCAAGAAACTGGGCAGGATGGGGGAGGGGGAGTGGTTGGCTAGCGAGCAAGAAAGGGAGATAGAAACAGGTAGTAATGGATTCCAATCCCAGCATCCTCACTTGCTAGGTTGCCTCTCTGAGCCTCCTTCCTACATCTGTTAAAGGGAATTGATAATAGCAACAACTTCACATGAGGGGTAGAGAGGTTTGAGAATCGACCTTGCTTATGCATGGGGAAGGCTTGGATGAACTAAAAGGGGGAGGTCCCAATGGGTGTTACTTAGGAGGCAGTGAGGCCCAGTGGTCAACAGCAGACTGTCTGGGGCCAGTCTGCCTTGTTTGAATCCTCAGCCCAAAACATACAAGGTGTGGAATGTTAGCAAGCTATGGGATATATCAGTACCTCAATTTACCTATCAGTAAAATAGGAATGAGGTAATAATAGTACTCACCTAACACCTCAGCTTGTTGTGTGGATTCGTTGAGAGAAGTGTGGACCACTAAGAACTGTGAGGGTCTGTCACCTACTAAGCATTCAGAAAATGTTACCATCAATGTTTTTTTTTTTCCTTAATGTTATGGGGCACCTGGGTGGCCCAGTCAGTTGGGCATCTGGCTCAGGTCATGATCTCCCAGTCCGTGAGTTCAAGCCCCACGTGGGGCTTTGTGCTGACAGCCCAGAGCCTGCTTCAGATTCTGTGTCTCCCGCTCTCTCTGCCCCTTCCCCGCTCACACACACACTCTCTCTCTCTGTCAAAAATAAATAAACAATTTTTAAAAATGTTTATTTATTTATTTCAGGGGGAGGGGCAGAGAAAGAGGGAGACAGAGAATCCCAAGCAGGCTCTGGGCTGTCAGCAAAGAGCCAGACGCGGGGTTCAGACCCACAAACCGTGAGGGTCATAACCTGAGCCGAAATCAGGAGTCAGACGCTTAACCGACTGAGCCACCCAGGCGCTTACCCTTGATGTTTTTCGTCAGAGCTAGTAGGACTAAAGCTAAACGTCCCCTGAGGCGGTGTTCTTAGGAGCACTGGGCCGCTGCAGGAACCCAAACCCCGTGGTGATGTACACTCATCTCTTTGTAGGGCCAAGTATTCTCGTGCTGGGTTGTACCCTGAACAGGGACACCTGAAATTCAGCTTGCTTGCGTTCCTCTTGCAAAGCCATGTGCCCTGGGGTGAGGGTTGTGTGAAGCCCAGAGGGAGTAGCACCTGTTTCTAATTAGTCCAACCAGAGGTGGTGTCTTTCTGTGATCAGTACGAGGAGACTCTGTGTGCTAGTTGACGGGCCCTGTCTCTGTGTTAAGTCAGGAGACAGATCTTGGGCAACTGGGCCTGTAGGCCTCTCTTCATGGCTGGCAGCCGAATCTGCACCCCAAGCCCCTGAGGTACTCTGATCCACCATCTATCTCCAGCTCTGATCGATGCCCCTCGAAGGACAAGTGGCTGTGGCTGTAGGGACCTGAGGAAATATTTTCAGGCCCCCAGGTTATACATGCAAAATGAATCCTAACCACACTCACACGGTCATATTTGTTTGAGCTAACCCCAGACCCAGAGTTAAGGGCCGAGAGAGACAATAGGGCTAGTTTTTCAAGCTGGGAGATTTCTCCGTGGCAGTGGGGGCTCTGGTTGGAGCAAAACTGAGGTCCATGGATGGATGATGAATGAAGTTTGAAGTCTCTGATGCAATGGGATTGGGAGGTTGGGAGGGCAGGGCCCAGAGCCCAAGAGAGGGAACGACAGGAAATCCTCCAGGCGTAAAGATGAGATTGGGGGGCCCAGCATCCACTACATCACCTCAGGGCTCAGGTAAGGGAAGCACTTTCAGTCTGATGATGCAGGCAGCAGGGCCAGACTAAAATGGCCTCACTTTTTTAAGAATGCAGTAAGCCAAGAGACCCCACTAATCTGAGTGGTGGGCAGCAGAAAAGGGAGAGCAAAAAACCCCAAAGGCTTGTGTTCTAGAAGCTGAAGTGAGACTAGGGAAGGCCTGGCATGCTTAAGGCCTAGGCAAAATGTATTTAGCAAAGTGACATGAGGCCCCTGTCACTTCCTGGTGTGGGGGAATTTATGGACTGAGATCCTCTCACACTGCCCTTTAGGGATTTGAAGCATGTATCCATGATTGCGCTGGGCTGGAGGGGCCATGGAGGGGACAGGAAGGGAGAGCTGTGGTGAAAAACCAGCGTCCCAGGCCCCTGAGGAGAAAGCCCCTCTCTGTGCCAGTGGAGGGAGGCAGGTTCAAGTTCTCCACGGTTTGGCTGAAAGTCATTCTGCCGATTGCTCTTTTTGACACAACCTCACACCCTTTCCAGTCCTATATTCCTGGCTGTGTGCAAACTATTTCCACTTGGATGTTCTGCCAACAAGCTTAAACTAAACATGCTTAAAGCAGGGTTTCTTTTTCCCCACAAAGCTTCACACCTTCCCAAGGTCTCTAGCTTCACTGGTGACACCCGAATAGCCCAGGGCCTGGCAGGCCTGACTGCTTCTGTCTCTCCCCTTCACCAGCACCTCTCTCCCTCCCTGCCTTTGAACCCTGTGCTCTTCCACAGGTACTGTTTTTCACAGTTGTCTTTGCTGTTCCCAGGCTGCAGCCCTCTAGCACCCTGAACCTCATCCCTGGAGATTTCCTGCCACAGCACCTAAACTGGGCTCCCTGCTCTGGGTCTCTCCGTCAACCTGATCCATGCATACATCCTGGCTACCCACATTGATCATTTACTGCAATGGGGGTGGCAGAGGATCCATTCTAGAGGAAAGAAAAACATAGACACAGATAACAGTGGAGCAGGTAGCCTAATGGGAAGACTTTGGTCTTAAGAGTGAGTTGGACCTGGCTGTGAATCCCAGCTCTGTGATCCTGGGCTTTTATTTCATCTCTCTGTGCCTCGATGTCATTCTCTATAAAGTGGGGATGTTAGTGTCGATTTCCTAGGGTTCTTGTGAAGTTCAATACTAGGAGAGGTATAGACTAGAATGACATCCCCAGGAGCGCTGGGTGGCTTAGTCAATTTAGCGTCCGACTTCAGCTCAGGTCATGATCTGGGTTCAAGCCCCATATCAGGCTCTGTGCTGACAGCTCGGAGCCTGGAGCCTGCTTTGGATTCTGTGTCTCCCTCTCTCTCTACCCCTGTCCTGTTTGTGCTCTCTCTCTCTCAAAAACACATATGCATTAAAAAAATAACAATGACATCCTCAAAGGCCAGAGTGGGTGCAGAACTGTGAAGACAGTCCCCAAGGATATGACAGGCTGGGTGGCCACACTTGTTTGTATATTTGCGGTTTTCCCATTATGTATAAACAACAGGAAATCAAGTAGGGAATCAATTCAACTGGACCCAATTCTTGGTCCTTTTCAAAATTCCACATGCCCCCTCTCATATAAACAGCTAACGAAGGCTACAACCTACAAAGCTGATTGGAGTGCCCAAGGACGCCCTGTTATCTCTCTGCTCTTCTCAGTTTTAGGTTTCTCAAAGCCGTTTCCCCATTACTAATTTTGTTCCTCCTCTTCTTCTTCATCTTCTCTTCTCTTCAGTCCTCCTCCTCCTCCTTTCTTGTAACACAGGAGCAGAAGTTAGTGCCTGTCCAAGCCGGCTGGCCTGGGGCAGAGGAATGTGGCCACTCCCTCCAAGGGGCGGCCAGGCCCAGGCACTCAGGCTGGCAGCGGCAGGCAGGCAGGCATGCAAGCAGGAAGGCGAGCAGAGCTGGGGAGGCTCCCAGCACCTTGCTCTGAGGGGCTGGAAAGCGCTACAGACGTTAGCTCATCACTCCCTGGCAGAGGCCGACCAGTCTGCTATTCTCACTAGCATCTTCCAGATGGGGAAATGGAGGCACAATGGCATGCAGTGTGGTTGCAGACTCTCAGGGTCCTGTGGGAGCTCCTGGATAGGGGTTCCAGATGGAGTAAGGGGAGAAGGGCCACCCAGACTTCTCCAACTGGACTTCTACTTCTTGAGATCGTATGGGGAAAGAAGGACATAGGAAAGAACTGCACCCAGACTGCAGTATCTGAAGGGGGCAGGAGAGAAGAATAGGAGGGGAGTGGCAAGGACTCAGCATTTCCTGAGACCCCACACCTGAAGGGCCCAGATTCACTCACTAGCCCATTGGAGTGAATAACTCACCACTCTTACTGCGAAGATGTTGGCCCCACTCATCACCTCTGGAGTAAGGAGGCAACAGAGAGAGTCTGCAATGGCCAGACACCAAAGGGTTAACTATGATGTGGTTAGGTTATTATGTTTTCCTCCTAGTATTTTTCTGTTATTTCCAAATTCTGTGCAGGGAACAATTATGACATTCAGAGAACCAGACAAAATGTTAATTATTTTTCATTATGAAAAAGAAGCAGCAACTGGGATGCAGCAACAAGCCCTAGGCTCGGAATGAGGGGCCCTAGGTCAAGCCCACTCTCACTTCCCAGTTGTGTGACCCAGGGCAAGTGATTCCACAGAGCTGGCATAAGGTTCAAAGAGCTAATGTATGTGAAAATGCTTTTGTAAAAAATATCGATGGAGGGGCACCTCTTGATTTCCAGCTCAGGTCGTAATCTCACGGTTCATGAGTTCAAGCCCTGCACTGGGGTCTTTGCAAACAGTGCAGAGTCTGCCTGGAATTCTTTCTCTCTCTCTCTCTCTCTCTCTGTCTCCCACTCACAGTCTCTCTCTCAAAATAAATAAATACATGTTTAAAAATATATTGATGGAACTTTTCAAACATACACAAGTAAACATTGCAGGGAAGGCCCATGCACCATCTTCAACAATTATCATCTTATTTTATTTAGATCCCCACCCACCTTACTCCCAGCCCCACTGGAATATTTTTAAATAAATCCCAGACACGCCCTTCATTTCCATAAAGGATTCAGTATTGAACTGCCTTTTATGTTTTTCATAATTAAAAGATAATACGTGATGACTGTAACAAAATTGGAAAATGAAGACGTAATATACAAAGTAGAAAACAAAAATCACCCATAACCACACCACCCAGAGATAACATTTTAGAGTAGTCTATTATTTATTCTAAGCACATATATCTATATTTTTAACAAATGTGGGATCCTACTGTCTATACCATTTGTTAGGTATCACTTTATTGAAAATATAAAAGTAATAAAATTGTACTACAGAAAAATCAAGAAAAGATGGAAATTACCCATAATCCTTTACCACTAATAAAAAACTGTTAATATTTTAATATATTTCCTTCCCATTTCTTTCAACTAACATACATACTGTTAACATAGTGGGATTGTACTGATTATGCAATTTTCAAATTATGAATCTGTTTTAATTGTAAGAAAATAACATAATCATCATTGCAGAAAAATTTTAAAAAGGAAAAGAAACATATCACCCATATTCCATTACTCAGTCATAATCTCCATTAACATTTTGGTGTATCTACTTCCAATTTTTTTATGCACATAAAATTTTTTAATGCTTATTTATTTTTGAAAGAGAGAGAACAAGCAGCAGAGAAGCAGAGAGAGAGGGAGACAGAGGATCCAAAGTGGACTCTGCACTAACAGCACAGAGCTCGGGGCTCGAACTCAACAGACTGTGAGATCATGACCTGAGCCGAAGTTGGATGCTTGACCACTTAACTGACTGAGTCACCTAGGCGCCCCTATGCACATATAATTTTAACAAAAGTGGGAGCATACCATTTATGCAGTTCATTAACTATAAATTCATATTTAATATAAAAAATCATCATATTGCATAACATGGAAAAAAGAGAAAAGATAAGCCATAATCCTACCAGCCTACTGACCCTGTTGTTGGTTGGTGTTTTCCTGACCATTGCTTCATTACCCATATTCATACATGGTTGGAAACATAGTATTTAATTTTCTACTCTTTGTGTTCTTTGCAGCTTGGCATCATATTTATGCAACTTTGTACCCAGCATTTTTTTATTTAATATTTTGTTATGAACATTTTCCCATGAATAAAAGAGTTTCAGAAATCAGGATTTTTTAATTTATTTTTTGGTGTCAGGGTATTGAGGTATGTCCTTACCATGGACATTTACTTTTTATTTTTTCACTATTGTAAACAATTCTCCTCCAAACATTCATGAACAAAGATGTGCTTTTAAATTTTTCTACACACATATGCAGCATGTTTCTGGAGACCACTGTATGGCCTCCAGCAGTCCTCTAAAAAGTGGTCACCTTTTATTGGTCCCTAATTTACTCCTGTCATATAGCTCAGACAGCCTTTGGTTCTGGGGGATGGGATTTTGAGAACAAATCTGTGTTTTCTTCTCCCTCCCCTTCCTGAGTTTATAGACCTCCTTCATCCCCTCTCAGCCTTGTTTTTAAATTAATCAGTCAGTTTTATTGAACCTGAAGTGTATGAGCTGAGACAAGGCTAAGAGGCAAAAGGAAAAGAAAGAATCAGAAGGCACAATGACAACATTTGTTGACCACTTAACTACACACCAGGCATGCCAACCAGGCTAAGCTTTTCCTCGGATCCTTGCAACAAACCCACAGAGTTGCTACCATTAAGATCCCCATTTAACAGCCAGGAAAACCAAGGCCCAAAGAATGAAACCACTTGGCCTAAGATCATACAGCTAGTAAATGGCAGTGTGGGAATTTAAACCCAAGTGGACTGACCCCTGAACGTGTACTCTCCACCACCAGTCTAGAAGGCCACCTTACCTCGCAGGCAGTGAGGTGTTAAGGGTGAGGGTAAGGACTCTGCAGTCAGCCTGACCCAGATTCAAACACCCTGCCCCCTGGCTGTGTTAACTTGGTCATATCTCTGGGTCCCGGTTTCACCTTTGGTAAACCCTACCTCACACAGGGCTGTCGTAGGAATTAAATGAGATGATGATGGGAACATTCTAGACCAATGCTGGCACACAGAAAGTTTTTGCTGGGTAACCATCCTTGTCCTCTCCTTGCTTCCCAGAGCTCGGGATCTAGTTGCCAAGTTGGAGATAAGAGTTCGGCGGAGAGCTCTGAGCTGGGCTGGAGCCAACTGGGAAGTCTGTGATCGGGGGCAAATTTGCAGATAGATGCAAATGTCTCCTTTGCTCTCTCCCTGCCTCTGCAACTAACCTCCTTTCCTATCTCCCCCAAAAGGAAAGGGGTGGCTTTTGTGCTCCACCACTGAGTGCTTGAAGCCCCTCTCTTTTCTGCTCCCCAGGAGGTGGACGGACAGCGAAGATGACAGGAAGCCACCAGCTGGGAGACACTCTCCAGCAAGTGGGCACAGAGAATTGTGGCGGAGGGCGCTCCTTTTTCTGCCCTTCAATGGTCCGGATGGGGGAGGGCGCTGGTTGTTGAGCAACTGCTCCGGAGACACTCCAGAAGCCAAGATGAACATATGCCTCTTTCTAACAATTGGCCTGGGAGCCATCCAATAGATGGAGGGCGGATCCGACACCTCCCGGATCCGGAGCCTGCAGCGGCGCTGCTGCCGCTGTTTCCAGACCCGCTGCCCAGAGGGAGCGGAGGGGGAGGGTAGGTCGGAGGTCCAATCAGCAAAACACAATTCCAAACCCTGGGGTCGCTCACCTCAGTCAAACACCAAGATGGCTTGAGGATGTATTTCACAGGCAAACTCTGTAGGGTTTCTGAGTTCCGACAGATCCCGCCTTTTAGAGGAGGCACAGTGGACATGACCCAACGATCTTTGGGCAAAGTGAGAAACGGTGTGTGGGTGTAACGTTCCTGGGGTTTATGTTGAGGCAGGGAGAGGGAAGGAACAGAGCTGCGCAAGGCAGCTTTTGGGGCTGGGGAAGGGGGTTAGCTGGAGTCCAGAGCACGCCCTTCGCTTCCTCCAGGTGTTAAGGAAGGGCCTTGATCCGTCCCTCTGTTTGCTCCCCATCCTTAAGTCAGTAAGCCGGCTAGTCCGTCAACAAACAGAACTTTGTTCAAAGAGCAAATGCAGGGCACTTAGGGAAAAGTGTGTGGAAGGTAAGGGAAGGAAGGAAGAAAAAAAAAATGAAAGAAGAAAAAAAGAAAAAGACCTTTAGGTCTTCAAATCCAATTAAGAAGATGGAACACATACGTAGTGAAAATGACTTCATGACATTCCCTCACCTCTTTTCTCTTAACATCAGGACTTTTTAAGAAAAGAGCAAGTTTTATAAACAATGTAAAATGAACAGCTGCTGAAAGGGGCCAAAAAAGAGAGTTTAGTAGAGGGAAAATCCGTGGCCTTCCCGTAAGAGGTGAGATGGGAGCTTGCTGGCCACAAGGAACATGAACATGAAGGAAACATGAATGTTTCCCTTAAACATTTGTAAGATAGTATCCCAACCTGAGAAATATGTGCTCTAAATGCAAAATGTCATTCCTGCTGGATGGAAATGATTATATAATCGTAATAAAATAACCTGGCATCATGGGAAGGCAGAAGGGATCCCCTCAAGCTCCGGGGCAAGCTCTTCCGACACGGCTGCCAGTTCTTGGCTTTTCTGCGGCGGGCTTCCTGAGGTGCACCTGGCCCCACGGTCCGGATGGGCAAGCATATGCCGCATCGCATCCCGCCAGCCTCCTTCCGCCGGGGCTAACCACAAGAGAGAATCCCTAGAACCCAACTCCCGCTCAGGCCTTCGAGGGAAGCCGCCGCTGCCGAATAGGCCCTCCATGAGGCTCTGTCCGGAATGCGGGGACTTTAAGGGGAAAGGGACTCCCAGCCTCAGCCCTTCAACAAGATGGTGCGGCCCAGAGAGGGCAAAGAGGCTCGGAGAAAGCCCTGCAGAAAACTCAAAATACTGCCCGGCCAGCACGAGCCCTGTCCTCCTCTCCCCGGCCATTCCCTAGACCCATACCTCTCTTCCCACCCCCACCCCCCCAACGTCCTGAAGCCTGCTCTGGCCACCCGCTAGATTTAGGTCAAAAAACAGACACTAACAGCTCTCCCTAGCCTCAGCGAAATTGCTAAGTGGAATTTATTGGGCAAGTCCATGCAGGGCGGTGGGGAGAGACCATGTCCCGGGCACGGGCCACCCCCAGCTTTACAGGCGCAGGCGTCGGCCTGGGGCTCAAAGCTGAGGGTGCCCATGGCCTGGGCCCGCCGGCTGCACCCCGGGAACCGCGGGTGGTCCCCGGCGCTGACCGACCCGCGGGGCCGCTAGGACTCCGTTCCCCAGCCGGCCCTTCGCTTTCACACGATCCGCGGTGACTGCACCAGCTTGAGCGCCTTTAAAGGGCCACACACGCCAGCAGCCGCTATAAAATGTTCCCAGCGGCACAGCTGCAGAAGGGGCACCGCTGAGCTGCCAAGAGGAGGCTCGCTCCGCCCGGCTGCCCGCCCGCAGCCTGCCTGCGAGGGGTCGTTCCCGGCGAGGAGGAAGAGGGCTGAGGAAGGCACAGCACCCGCTCTGGCCCTCAGTGAGTATCCAGTTCAGATTTTGCCACCAACTCGCCCACGAGCCAGGACATGTGCTAATAATGCCCTAAGCCGGTTATAAAGACGTGGAAATTGCGGGGGGGAGAGAAAAAAAGGGGGGAAAGGGTCTGTCCTTCCTGGGATTCCTAGCCGAGTCCAGCCTGCTGCCGTTTGCGTGTGCGTGAGGGCTATCCGGGCGGCAATGGGGGCTTGAGACCCGGGTCCCCGGCGCCGGGAAGGGACCGCGGAGGCCGCCACCACCCCGGAGTCAGGCGCCGAAGCTGCGGGCGGGCGGGCACGGGTGCGGGCCGGGGCTCCGTGGCGCGGCACTGTGCGGTGCGGCGGCGGCGCGGCGGCGCGGGCTTTACCCAGGCGCCCCGGGGTCGGGTGGCACTGAGCGCGACCGGCTCGCGGCGGCGGTGGCGGCGTGCGTGCCAGGGGCTGGGGGCTCCGCCGCTTCGCCCGCGGCTCACCGGGCTCCGCGCTTCCCTCTCTCCAGGGCAGGCGGCGTCGCAGAGGTAAGCCGGGCCGCCGGGCAGGGCGCTGGGCTGGTCGGTGGGGCCAGAGACTCCAACGTAGCGGGTGTGGGGAGCGGGCGGCGGCCGGGCGGGCCGGGGGCCTCTGGGGGACTTGTTTTCTGTTTGAAAGCTGTTCTGCTGGGGGCGGAGGGGCCGCCGCCTGCCCACCAGCGAGCCTGTTCGCTCGCCAGCGCGCCCGCCTTCCGCCAGCCGGGCCGGGCGCCCGCTTCTCTCGGGGAGACCGCAGCACCTTTTCTCCCCGCGTCCGCGCTTTCTCCAGCTTGGCTTCCACCGACTTTGCTAATCGCCCAGACCGCATCTGGACGCTCCGGCTGTGGGGGTGCACAAAGCTCAGGTTTCCTTCGGGGACTGGAGACGAGAGGGGCTTTTTGGGGGACGAGTTCAGCGGAATTGCGGGATGGAAGTTAGCGAATTTGGGCAACTTGCCTCTTCTGCCCAGCCGACCTTTACTCTCCCCCACACGCACGCCCACACACCCACGCACACCCACGCACACACCCCTCTCCCTATAAACGAGGGCGGCTGGGCCGGGCCGTGCACTGAGTCCCTGCCTCACCGAGCGTCGGACTTGGAGTCAGACCGCACTGGCTGCGAATCCCGGTTCCGCCACTTTCTAGCGCTGTGACCTTGGGCAAGTTACCGAACCTCTCCGAGCCTCTCTCACTCTTCTGGCAGCCGGCTTATAGCACTGATTACAGGCGGCTTGGCTAGGGGGTAGGCTCAGCCTGCGGCCGCGTCGGGTACTCAGCGGGCGCTCAGTAAGTGTTGATGAGGCGCGGGAGTGGCTGCCGGCGCCGAGTGCGCCCCCGCGCGCGGAAACACCGCGGGGACCCAAACTCGCTGCGGAGCCCAAGACCCCGCGCTTCTCCCCGCCCGCCCATCCAGTCTCTACAATCGGTTCGTGATACCACACTTGCAGGAGCCGACGCTCGGGGCCCTGGTGGCCTGGGTGCTCGCGCCCACCGCGCAGGGATGCTCCCAGCCGCCCCCAACTCCCGCAGCTCCACCTGGGATGCGGCGGGGAGGGCAGCCGAGCTGTCCGCAAACAACGGGCCTTTAGTTTTCAGGTGGCGAAACTGACTGGTCTGGTTAGAGCACGTCCAAGCCAAGCCGCAGTACTGTTTGGATTTTTAAATTTCTCCTGAGTGAGAAAATAGCAATCGAGATGGAGCCATCTGGTTCGTGCCATTTTAACTTTTGGTCCCCCAACAGGTCAAAGACTCAGCCCCCTACCTGCCTCTCCCTTCTCTCTTCTTTCTTTACCTTCCCCACCCCCATCGAGGCGGGAGGGGGCTGGCGGCCCAACGGAAGATCCGTAGAGAAGGGAGGGAGGCGGGACTGGGAACTGGTGGCTGGGGCCTGCGACACCGGCGGGCGAGGAGGCACTTGTTGCTTCGGGTTATCCAGCCACCTCTTGCAGAGGTTTCGCAGTGGTCAGCCCGCAGCTTGGAGAGCAGCCTGGGACGTTTCCGCGCTGCCAAGTTTTGCCTTCGAATGGACTGGGTGGCAGAGTGGGGACAGAAACTGGGGGAAGCAGGGGCACGCATTCTGATCGAAATGGTATTGCCTCTTCAGACGGATTCAATAACACTTACTGAGCGCCTACTGAGCCCAGACCCAGGGCGGGTGGAGAGGTGGCGGGGATGGGAGGCCACAGATCCGAATGGAAACAGGGTCCCCCCTAGGGGAGCTCCCAGCCTGAAGGGGGAGACATGGTAAAATGGTCTTCCCAAGAACTGATATCAGAACAGAGATACTTTTTTTTCTCGTTCTTCCCCCACCCCCTGCTTCTTCTTTCTCTCCCCTGTTTCTTGTTGTTGTTGTTAATGTTGTGTTTTCTTTTGGTGCGTTCCGGTGCCTAGCAGCATAAGGGAGGGAGGCTGGATAGGAACAGGGAACGATGGTCAAGCCCCCGCCCAGACATTTTTTCTTTGGATATGAAATTGCTTGATACCAAAGGTACTGGGCTCTTGAAGATGACATGGATTAGATTCCTTGTCTTGTGGTCGCTGGCTTGAAATATTCTCTTGTTGCCTCAGAGAAGAAACAGGGCTCCAATCAAGCAGCAGTGGCAAACCCAGAAGCTGATTTTCTCATGTTTTCTCCCCACCCCCTTCTTCCTTTCTCTATTTTTCTTGCCTCCTTCCCTGATAAGTAAGTGGCAATGATAAAGACAGGCAGTAAGCGGTCACTTTCTAGAAGTATCTGAACAGACTTCTAATGACCACTGGAGAGAGGGAGGTATGGAGAATTCAAACCTTGTTGGAAAGATTAGAGATACTTTTTAAGGTCCTGAAGAATCTTTGAGCTATGAGGTATTTGTAAATAGGAAATTCTACATCTCTAAGTCATCATGAAGGCTAGAATATATAGGGATTTAAAAAAAAAAAAGCTTCTAGAAAGAAAACTTGAGATTTTCCAGAGATTTTTTTATTTTCTGGTTTGGGGGCATTCTTTTCCCCCTCATCCCCTTAATCCTTTGGCACTTGAGCTAGGGAATCATTTCTTTAGGAGCCATTTGAGTCATTTCAGGTATGATGACTTGGCCAGTGGTCAGGTGAGGCATGTGGGTAGAGGAGTATTAGATCCTGCTCCCAGAACCACAGCTACCTAATGGGAAAGCCATTTCTCTCCAGGAAGAGTCATTCCCACCAGTCCCTGCAGATGGGTGTGGCTGGGCTCAGAGCAGATATCCTGGGAAAGTCCAGTGCTGCCAGGGTTGTCTTGGAGACATGGAGAAAATCGAGACATTTCTAGCTGCTCTCTGGCTGCCTTAGCGTCCCCGGACCACCCTGATCAGCCCAGGTTCTCTCAGACCCGTGCCCAAGGCAGGGCTTTGGAACCCCATGATGTTAGCTTTGGGGACGTATTCCTTCCCTGGGCCAAAGCATCCAGCTTTCCAGGTCTTCCTTTCCCACTCTTTCCCAATCCTGGTGGAAGTCTCAGGTCTCCAGCCTTGGACACCAGTGGCCCACTGAGAAAGTGTGCTACTTGCTCAGGGACATTCCTGCCCTCAGAATCAGAAGCTGTGCACCTCACACACATACTTGGGGCCCTGGAGTCACTTGTGTGAGGAAACAATAACGTGTGCCCCCCCCCCCCTTGGTGATGTGGGTAGCTTGCTGCCTGAGCAGGATATGGCTAAATCAAGCACCTTTCCTGCCTCGGGCCAATGTTCTAGCTTGATCTCCTCCCTGTGCTCAGGTGGTTTCTGGTCTTGGGTCTAACCCCGGTGCCATCCTTGGCTTGTAGCTGTGTGGAGTTGCCCTGCTTAGGACTTTCCTAGTGCTTTCTTGGTCAACGAAGACTTTGTCCTTATCCTCTCTTTTCCCTCACATACAGCACAAAAGTTCCAGCTGGCAGCATCATCTCCCACCAGTTTATCCAACTTCTGCCAAGGCTCTGAAATGCCAACCATGTCGAGGCCTGCACTTGATGTCAAGGGTGGCACCTCACCTGCGAAGGAGGTAACTGGTGCCATTTTGCAGATGGAGACCCTGAAGCATGGAAAGACAAACTGATCTGGGCCTGGTGATAGGCCCTCCTATGCATGGTGTCTAGTGTCCTGTAGCAGAGAGGAAAGAAACGGCAGGGATTTCTTTGGGGAGGCTGACAATAGCTGCTGCCTAAATGTGGTCAAATTGAACCCACTGAGGTGTTGGAAGATGGCAGATAAAGGGAACAGAGAAGTAGAGGCTCATAAGACCACTCCATTGCAAAGATTGCTGTGAAGCTGAGAAGAAAGCCAATGAGATGCCCTTTTCAGAATGGTGAAGTGAAAAAAAAAATGGTGAAGTGAAGGAAGGGTCAGGGAGAGAGAGATGAAAGCCATGAACCCACTTAGGATGGTGGGTGCCCAGCACGGAGAACTTGGGTCTGAGCTCAGCGCTCAGAACCATGGTAGCAAAAGGATACTCAAGCTGGAAGACTAACCTTCCATGGGGCCTCCTTCTTCCCTCCCCACCACTAGCCCCAAAGGAAGTGCACATAGGGGCTTTCTGAGCCTGATGAATGGTGCTGGCAGAACCATTAACAGGGCTACCACGCTGTGCCTTTCTTTCTCTTCTAGGATGCCAACCAAGAGATGAGCTCTCTGACCTACTCTAACCTGGGAGTGAAAGACCGCAAAGCAGTGGCCATTCTGCACTACCCTGGGGTAGCCTCGAATGGAACCAAGGCCAGTGGGGCTCCCACTAGTTCCTCAGGATCTCCATCTCCAATAGGCTCTCCTACCGCCACCCCTCCCACTAAACCCCCACCCTTCAACCTGCACCCTGCCCCTCATCTGCTGGCCAGTATGCAGCTGCAGAAACTCAATAGCCAGTATCATGGGATGGCTGCCGCCACTCCGGGCCAACCTGGGGAGGCAGGGCCCCTACAAAACTGGGGCTTTGCAGCTCAGGCGGGAGGGGCGGGGTCACTCTCTCCTTCTACTGGTGCCCAGAGCCCTGCTATCATCGACTCGGACCCAGTGGATGAGGAGGTGCTGATGTCGCTGGTGGTGGAACTGGGACTGGACCGGGCCAATGAGCTGCCAGAGCTGTGGCTGGGGCAGAATGAGTTTGACTTCACGGCGGACTTTCCATCTGGCTGCTGATGCCAACTGTCCTTAAAGATGGAGGAACGAAGCCACTGATTCTGTTGTAAATAAAAATAAAAGTTACTTACAAAGAGATGGGCTGGCTGGCAGTTTTCCTCATTGAGGTCTAAAGGCCTGTAGTGTGATCAGATGTTCCTTTTAGCAATTCATGGTGGGGTGGTGGGTGAATAGCTGGGAGGAAGGGGGAGGCTCAGAGGGGGCTGCTCACCAAATGCCTCCAGCCACTGCCACTGCCCTTATCCCTCCAGGAGCCTCATTGTCGTAAGACCCCAGGAAGGTTGTCCTATTCAAGGTTGAATACAGGGGGTGTGCCTGGGTGACACAGTTGGTTAAGCATCTGACTCTTGATCTTGACCCAGGTCATGATCTCAGGGTTTATGAGTTCGAGCCCTGCATCGGGCTCTACGCTGATGGCATGGAGCCTGCTTGAGATTCTGTCTCTCCTTCTCTCTGCCTCTCCCCAGCTTTTATGCTCTCTCTCTCTCTCTCTCTCTCTCAAAATAAAGAAACTTAAAAAAAAAAAAAAGGTTGAATACAGGGGCTGGCTGGGGACGTTCTTAGATGTTAGACTAATTCAGACCCTTCCGCAGCCTCCTTACCACTTGCACATCCAAGTCAGAAGTGTTCTGGCCACATGGTACCCACCTTACAACTCTAAAAGCCACCCTACCCACTCTAGGCCCCAATCTTGACCCATTAAGGCCACCCCTTTGCCCTCTTGCCTGTGGGCAATAGATAGGGCCTAAGAAGCATTTTATGACCTGGGAGCTAAGATTTCTCTGGAAAATTGTGAAAGTAGCAGACTCCCATGATTACAATCTGGGATTCTAGGTGCCTTCAAGTCTCCCTCCAAGTGTGGGACACTCACTGGTATGCATGTCCTCCTAACTCCAGGCCTCCTGGCCTGTTTCTTTAGGCTGTCCCATTCACCTTAGAGATACAGATTAGGGCTGGGCCTGAGAAGTTCAACATTTGGGGATATAGCCCTTGCTCTTAGATTAACTGCCAAAGAGGCAGTGGCTTCAGAAGCATGTCATGTGACAAGACTGTAGAACTGAATTGGATCCTGGCCTTGGGGATGCCAGCCCCATCCTCATGTTGATCCAGTCCAAGAGCCCAGAGACTCCTACCCATATTTCAGACTCCCGGAGACGTTCTTCCTTGGATATTTTAACAACTAATCTTTCTCGGGACTAAGGTCAGACCTATCCCATACAAGTGCTTTCAAAGCGCTTCCCACTGGCTGAGGCAATGCATTGGGTTCAGCACTCCCTGAGCACCTGCTGTGGGCCACACACTCTGCTGGGCACTGGGAGCATGAATTAAAGTTACTACCTTCAAGGATGTTCACCACCCAGAAGGAGAAAGGCACCAACAAAGCACAACACAGTTATTTCCTAGAACACAAGGAAAATGCTATTTGATCCCAGAAAAGGAAACAGCTCCATCTGCCTGGGAAGTCTAGGGAAGGCTTCCTGGTATTGAACTGCCTCATTTGTTTCTTTGTATATCTCACAAGCAATAAATACATAGTATAATCTCCCTGTGAAAAGTAGAAACTTTACTTACCCATAAGGCTAAAGTACCCTTTGACCAACTCTCTCCCTCAACCCCGATCGCCTCCTGCCCTCCTTAGAGGTAGCAGCTGTTTGTTTACGGTATAATCTCACTGGCCTTGTTCGGTGCCTTTACACAAAGACATATCTACCCTTAGAAACCGTTGGGTTTTAAAATAAGACTAAGGTTGGGGCACCTGAGTGGTTCAGTTGGTTGAGCATCAGGCATCAGCTCAGGTCATGATCTTAGTTTATGAGTCGGAGCCCCACACCGGGCTCTCTGCTGTCAGCACAGAGCCCACTTCGGATACTCTGTCTCCCTCTCTCTGCCCCTCCCCTGCTCACGCTCTTTCAAAAATAAATTAAAGACTAAAGTGAGCCAAGGAAAGAATGAGTGGGGGAAAGCTGTTGTGCAGGTATAGGTTCCTGAAAGGGGCTGCGATGGCTAAGAAGTTCAGCATGTAAGGGTGCCTGGGTGGCTCAGGCAGTTAGGCGTCCAACTTTGGTTCAGGTCATGATTTCACAGTTCGTGGGTTGGAACCCTGCATTGGGCTCTCTGCTGACAACTTGGAGCCTGTAGTCTGCTTTAGATTCTGTGTCTCCCTCTGCCCCTCCCCCGCTCATGCTCTGTCTCTCTCTCTCCCAAAAATAAACATTAAAAAAATTTTTTTTAATTAAAAAAAAATTCAGCATGTAGAGTCACAGGGCTGGTATGAGTTTGGGAGGAGACAATGCAGAGGAGGTTTGCAAGAGGTAGAGCACACGGGGCTTTCTGAAAGGTCAGGTGAGGAGTGTGTCTTTATTCTTAGTACCACTAGCCCTGTGGCTGGTGAAGAATCTCAAAGTTTGTAGGAAAGCAAAGAATTAGCCAACTTTGCTTTTTAGGATGATCCCACTGAAGATGGATGGCTAGATTCATCTAAGGCTTCCAACAGAAAGACACGGGGTTCTGGGGGAACTGGTGAGGCAGGGGAAGGAAAACAAAGAGAGAACAGAAGCTTGGGAGAGCAGGGTGGGGTTGAGGGCTGGAGGTCCGTGTGCAGAGAAGAACAGAACGAGATTGGAGGAAGCAGGAAGAGAAGGGGAAGGAGAGAAGTTGAGGTCAACAGGTGTATTTCAGAATCTGGACAGCTCTAGGGCAGGGGTGGGCTCAGGAATGAGCTCTAAAGCAGAACAGCAGGATGTGGAGGGAATCTAGCCCCTAAAAGTCTGGAGGATTTGAGGTCCTTCCCCAGCCGGGGCCTTTAAAAACATGATTCTGACCAAACAAAATAGGTTAGCCATCTGGATCCAGCACATGGTCCCCAGCTTGCTACCCCTGACCTCTGTGAGCTCTTGAGCCTCCAGGATGCCAGCAGCCCTTGGGGTGGGAAGAAGCCCAAGCCAGAGGGCCAGTGCCTCTGTGAGAGGAAGGAGCTGCCTTGGATCCTGGAGGTAACAGGGGTGCAGTTGGGAAGCACACAGTGGCAGGGAATGGCCAGGGAGTCCCTAGAGCAGGCATGGTGGAGAAGGGACAATAGGAACTTGAACATGACAATCCTGTTTCCCAGTGGCAGGAGGCCAGAAGTGTGGCCAACTAAACAGCCTCCTCTCCAAAGGGCTTGCAGGGAGGAAGAGGCAGGGAGCATCCTTTAGGGAGAGCCAGGGCCCTCCTCAGGTGAGGAGGGGAAGGATGCGGTAGGGGGAGGGGCAGTAATTGTTTATTGCTGGAGAAGGGGGACGAGTGAGGGAATGTCAAGGGCACAGTACTGAAAGGCAGGGAAGCCTCTGCCCCTGCTCCACCATTTCATATTCAGGCCTTTCACAACACAACAAGACACATTTATTAGGTTACCAGAAGATTCCTGAAGCCAGCTCTAAGTCTTGCCCTGGGAGGCCAGGAAGCAAGGTTCCCAGATGCCCACAAATAAGGAACACTGTCCAGTCACAAGGAGCGGAAAGAGATGTGTGGCCATGAACACCTCCTGGGACCAGCAGCTGTGCTGCTCCCTAAGGACAAATTAGGGGCACTTTGTCTCTGCTGTCAAGGAACTCACAGTCTAGTGGTGGAGACAGCCATAGTCTTGAAGGATGAATTTGATTTCCATAAGGTAGTAATGCTGGCAGGGGACGGGGGGTGGGGGTGTGTGTAGGGGGCAGGGGCATGGCCTTCAGGCACAGGGAGCAATTGGAGCACAAATAAAAAGATAAAATCAAAGCTTGGTGTAGACCAGAACCAAGCATTAAAAAGCCTAAGGCTCTTTCAGGAAGAGCAGGAAGTCCAATTTGACTTCCTTGAAGGTCAGAGGGATGAGAGAAGGTAAGTTAGTATCAGATCTTGCAATTGTTTCTACCTTATTCCAGAGGCAAGGGGAAAGCTATCATTCCACAAACTGGGACTGACTCCCTGCTGGGGACCAGGAGCACCCTGAGCCCTGGGAATACATGGCCAGCACATTGCCCTTGCTGTCATGAGGCTTGAAGTTTAGCAAGGAGATAGACAACAGTCAAATAATCACACAGATAATTAAAATTACAAACCATGAGACATTACAGGAAGAAAAGGTACCGGCACTATAAAAGAGTGTAATGGGGGCTTAATTTCAATTGCAGTATCGGGAAGGGCTTGTGGAGGTTTTGAATAAAGGAGTGTTGTGGTCAGAGCTGGCATGAGGAAAATGAATCAGGCTGTAGTGTGCATGACAGATTGGAATTATGGTGATGCTAGAAGGCTGTTACAGTGGTTGAGGCAAGAAGTGACAAAGACAGGAAATTAGTCTATGATAAAAAGGTAGCATTTCAATGGGGAGTTGTTGTTCAATGAGTTTCATTTTTGCACGGTAAGAAAGTTCTAGAAATCTATTGCACAACAATGTGAATAACTTAACACTACTGAACTATACATTTAAAAAGGGTTAATATGGGGGCACCTGGGTGACTCAGTCAGTTGAGCATCCAACTTAGCTCAGGTCGTGGTCTCATAGTTCGTGAGTTCAAGTCCCACATCACGCTCGCTGCTTGCTTTCAGGTCAGAGCCTGGAGCCTGCTTTGGATTTTGTGTCCCCCTCTCTTTCTCTGCCCCTCCTCCACGTGTGTTCTCTCTCTCTCTCTCTCTCTCAAAAATAAATAAATAAACATTTAAAAAATAAAGTTTAAAAAGGGTTAATATGATAAATTTTATGCCATATGCTTTTTACCACAATTTTTTTTGAAGACAGCATTTCAAAGTAGACAGGAAGTGGTGGACTATTCAATAAATGCCTTGGGACAACTAGATACACTACCTCACACTTTACACCAAAATGAACTCCAAATAGAGCAAAGATTTAAAATTTTTAAAAATGAAACTATACAAGTACTAGAAGAAAATGAGAGGATTTCAAAAGAAAATATTGAGATCAGGAGACCTTCCCAAGAATGACACAAAACCCAGAAACTATGGAAGAGACTGATACATTCATTCAACTACATTTTTAAACATTTTTTAAAAATGTTTATTATTTTTGAGAGAGAGAGAGAGAGAGAGAGAGAGAGAGAGAGTACAAGTGGGGGAGGGGCAGAGAGAGAAGGAGACACAGAATTTGAAGCAGGCTCCACCCAGGCGCCCCTCATCTACATTTTTTTTAAACTGTATGGCAAAAAAATATCATTAAAAAGGCAAAATCATAAGGCATCTGGGTGGCTCAGCCAGTTAAGAGTCCAACTCTTGATTTCGGCTCAGGTCATGATCTCATGGTTCTGGAGATCCAGCTATGAGCGCAGAGCCTGCTTGGGATTCTCTCTCTCCCTCTCTCTCTGCCCCTCCCCCACTCATGCTCGCTCTCTTCAAAATAAATAAAAATAAACTTAAAAACAAGGAAAAATCAGAGGGTAAACAATAAGCTGGGGAACATATCTGCAACTCCTAGTGAATATTGAAAACAACTCTTACAAATCAATACCTCAAACACAGCAACTATATGAATGGAGGAAATAGTATTAACAAATAATATCAAAATGAAATATATAAAAAAAATTAAAATGGCTTTAAAACTTAGAAGATATGGGGTGCCTGGATGGCTCAGTTGGTTAAACATCCAACTTCAGCTCAGGTCATGATCTTTCATGAGTACTAGCCCCACGTCAGGCTCTATGTTGACAGCTCAGAGCCTACAGCCTGCTTCGGGTTCTGTGTCTCCCTCTGTCTGCCCCTCCCTTGTTCACGCTTTCTCCCTTTCTCTCAAAAATTAATAAAGCTTTTTAAAAATATTTTTTACAGAAAAACTTATCAGAAGATGCTCAGAACCACTCATACTAAAAGAAATGTATTTCAAAACTACACTAGGGGACTTCTGGTTCCAGAATGGGATGATATTGATTCACTTTCCCCTGCTCCTCTCCTTCCATTACAACTACCCTAGAAATGATTCAACAGACAATGATGAAAGTCTTCTGAAAACAGGAAAGAAGGTGGACTAGCTAGGAACTTCAGGACTTGAGGAACAATAATGTGGTGACTTTCTTCAGTTTTCTTTCTCCTTCTCCTTCTCTACCTCCTGCTCCTCCTCCTCTTTCTTTTGCTGGTATGAAAGAAAAAAAAATATATATATATATATATATGTGTGTGTGTGTGTGTGTATACATATATATTTTTTATTTTATTTATTTATGTAAGTAATTTCCACACCCAATATGGGGCTCAAACTCATGACCTCAACATCAAGAGTCTCATGCTCCTCTGACTAAGCCAGACATGTGCCCCAAGAATGTATTTTTTATTGAAGTATGGTTGACATACAAAATAATATTAGTTTCAGGTGTATAACATAGTGGTTTGACATCTTATACACATTACAAAATGGTCACCATGATAAGTCTAGTTATCATGCCTCTTCAGTTTTCCTTTTATCTTCTGTACATCCCTAGACTGGATGCCAAAGAAGCCTGCAGCCCCAAACCACCAATGCAATGGTCACACACACACACACACACACACACACACACACATTTTCACACACATGGACTGGAGACCTACTGGGAGGACCTAAGCCTGGCTCCACAGCCAAAGTCCCAGAAGGTGGTCCAGTCTGCTTACAGCCACAAAGCCCTGGGCGATCTCAATCCCCATTCCAGAACTGGCACACCCACAGGCAGCTTGTTTGCCTGCAGCAGTAGCAGGAACAAAGCCCTGTATCTCCCTACCCTCCACCCAGGGGGCATAGGAAACCCAGGCCCAGGGGCTTCAACAACCTTCCCCTCCCCCAGAAGATCACCCAGCAAAAAGCTAGCAGCTCTGGGAAGCACCTTCTGCCCCTGCAGACAGCCCCCGTGGAGATTAAGCAGAAGCCCCAGGGACAACAGAAAAATGAAGCAGACCAAAATAGGGGTTGGAAAACTAAACTGTCACTGGAACTACAACCCATAGAGGTATACCCGAACAAAAGTACTAAACCTAAACAAGGTACTGCCTGCTAAAGTAGAAGATGGAAACGGGATTAAGAGTCTTCTGGGGCGCCTGGGTAGCTCAGTCAGTTAAATGACCAACTCTTGATTTCAGCTCAGGTCATGATCTCATGGTTTGTGAGTTCGAGCCCTGCATTGGGCTCTGTGCTGATAGCGCGGAGCCTGCTTGGGATTCTCTGTCTCACTCTCTCTCTGCCCCTACCCTGCTCATTCACTTGAGCTCACGCTCTCTGTCACTCTCTGTCTTTCTCTCTCTCCCTCTCAAAAATAAATAAATAAACATTAAAAAAAAAAAAAAGAATCTCCTAACATGGGTGCCTGGGGGACTCGGTCAGTTGAGCATCCATCTCTTGATTTCAGCTCAGGTCATGATCCCAAGGTCATGGGATCGAGCACCACATTATACTCTGTGCTGAGTGTGGAACCTGCTTAAGATTCTCTCTGTCTCTCTGTCTCTGTCTCTGTCTCTCTCTCTCCCCCTCTGCCCCTCTCCCCTGCTCGTGCGCTCTCTCTTTTTCTAAAAAAATTAAAAAATTTAAAAAGAAAGTAAAAGAATGAAAAAAGATGCATCATGTAAACATTAATTTTTCAAAAAACAGAAGTGATTATATTCGTATCAGACAAAGGAGACTTCAGAGCAAAGAAAATTACTAAGGACAAGGAGGGGCATCACATAATACTAAAAGGATCAATTCACCAAGAAACATAGCAATCCTAAATGTGAATGCACCAACAACAAAGCTTCAAAATACAGGAAGCAAACACAGAGTGCTGCAGGGAAAAATAGATCTGCAATTAAAGTTGCAAAGTTCAACATCTTCTCTCAGCAATTGACAGAACAACGAGACAAATTCAGCAAAGTTATAGAGGCTCTCAACAGCAACATTAACTGAGAGGATCTAATTGACATTTATAAAACACTTCATCCAATGACGGAAGAATACATACTCTTTTAAAATAACTTGTGGAACATTGGCCAAGGCAGGCCGTATTCTAGGTTATAAAACAAACTTTAAGAAATGTAAAAGAACTGAGGTGCTGCTGGGTTGGCTCAGTCGGTGAAGCATCCAAGTCTTGATCTCAGGTCAGGTCTTGATCTCAGGGTCACGAGTTTGAACCCCACATTGGGCTCCATGCTGGGTGTGAAACCTACTTAAAAACAAAAACAAAAACTGAATGAATGAATTAAAAACAAATGTAAAAGAACTGAAGTCATTACAGATTATGTTCTTGGCAATAATGGAATCAAACCAGAAGTCGACAAAATAAAGATAACAGGAGAATCTCCAAACACTTGGAAACTACAAAGCATACTTCTAAATAATCCCTGGTTCAGAAAACATTAAAAAAATTAAAAACAAATCAAAAAGGAAATTTAAATATATATATATATATATACTATATATATATACATATATATACATATATATATAGTATATATATATATACAATATATATACATATATATACTATATATATATACAATATATATATATATAGTATATAGTATATATATATATACAATATATATATATATTGAACTGAGTGAAAATGAGAATAAGGTATATTGAAATGTGCGGGATGCAGCAAAAGCAGACAAGGAAATGTATAGCACCAAATACATTAGAAAGAGAGGAGGGCGCCTGGGTGGCTTGGTCGGTTAAGCATCTGACTTCGGCTCAGGTCATGATCTCACGGTCGGTGAGTTCGAGCCCCGCATCGGGCTCTGTGCTGACAGCTCAGAGCCTGGAGCCCGTTTCAGATTCTGTGTCTCCCTCTCTCTCTGCCCTTCCCCTGTTCATGCTCTGTCTCTCTCTGTCTCAAAAATAAATAAACGTTAAAAAAAAATTAAAAAAAAAAAGAGAGGAAAAATCTCAAACCAGTAGTCTACATACCTACCTCAAGAACCAAGAAAAAGAAGAACAAAATAAACACAAACCAAGAAGACAGAAGGAAATAAAGATGGAAGGAGCAATCAGTGGAATTGAAAACAGAAAAACAATGGGGGAAAAAAATCAATGAAATAAAAGCTGGTTCTTCAGAAAAAAAGTCAATAAAATTGGCAAAACTCTAGCAAGACTGACACAAATAAAAAGAGAAAACACAAATTACCGAAATCAGGAATGAAACTGGGATGAAACAGGGGATGGCAGTACTGATTCTGCAGCTATTAAAGGGATAAGAGAATACTGCAAATAACTACATGCTTATAAATTCAGTGTACAAGAAATGGACCAACTCCTCAAAATCCACAAGCCTACAAAACTCTACCAAGATGAAATAGGTAATCTGAATAGTCCTACAACCATTAAAGAGATTGAATTTGTGTAATTAAAGAGCTCCCAGGAATCTTTAGGCCCAGATTTTTTTCACTGGAGAATTATATGAAATGTTCAAAGAAGAATTAACACCAATTTTACACAACGTCTTCCCAAAAATAACAGGAAGAACCACCTCTCAAGTATTGCTCTGATATCAAAACCAGACAAAGACAACACACAAAAGAGGAAAATTACAGACCAATATCTCTCCTGGCCTTAGATGCAAAAATTCTAAACAGAAATTTAACCTCAATCAACACAATTTACCATATCAACAGACTAAAGAAGAAAAAAATATATGATCATGTCAGTTAATGCAGAAAAAGCACTTGACAAGAGACAATACCAAATCATTAGAACAACAACAACAACAAACTCTTGGTACATAGGAGTAAAGGGGAATTTCCTCAATCTCATAAAGAGCATCTCCAAAAAAACCTACAGCTATCATCATGCTTACTGGAGAAAAACTAAATGCTTTCTCTCTAGGACTGGCAGTAAGACAAGGAAATACATTCATCATTCTTATTCAATGTGGCACTGGAAGTCCTGCTCCCTACAGTAAGGCAGGAAAAAAAAAAAAAAAAACATACAGATCAGAAAGAAAGAGAGAAAACTTTTCCTCTTTGCAGATGGCATGATCATCCACATAGCAAATCCCAAGAAATCTATAAACCACTCTTGGAACTAATAAATGAGTTCAGGAAGTCCAAAGGAAATAAGACCAACACAGAAAAAGCCGTCACATTTTG
The DNA here is from genome assembly GCF_018350195.1 of Panthera tigris. NCBI lineage: Eukaryota > Metazoa > Chordata > Mammalia > Carnivora > Felidae > Panthera > Panthera tigris. The sequence goes on along the minus strand of NC_056677.1, from coordinate 58,610,002 downwards.
GTATACTAGTAACAAACATATGGAAACCAAAATTTAAGACGTGATGCCATTTATCATCACTAAATATATATTTTATTTTTTTAAGATTTTATTTTTTTGAGTAGCAGGAAAAAGTTTATTAGAGTATAAGATCAGAAAGGAAGAATGGTATGAAAGATCTCTTTACAGAGAGGGGGCATTCGAAAGTGAATGCCCCAAAGATTTTATTATTAAGTAATTTCTTTTTTTTTCAACGTTTTTTTTTTTTTTTTTTTTATTTTTGGGACAGAGAGAGACAGAGCATGAACGGGGGAGGGGCAGAGAGAGAGGGAGACACAGAATCGGAAACAGGCTCCAGGCTCCGAGCCATCAGCCCAGAGCCTGACGCGGGGCTCGAACTCACGGACCGCGAGATCGTGACCTGGCTGAAGTCGGACGCTTAACCGACTGCGCCACCCAGGCGCCCCAAGTAATTTCTATACCCAACTTGGGGCTCGATCTCACAACCCCGAGGTCAAGAGTTGCATGCTCTACTGAATGAGCCAGCCAGATATATATATTTATATATATAATTAGTACAAACCCTGGTCAGGATCTTCATCTAAAAATTACAAAATGCTGATGAAAGAACTCATAGAACACCTAATTGAATCTACAAATTTACTGCAATTTCTATCAAAATCTCAGCAAGTTTGTTATAGACATACCAAAGTCTATATGGAAGGGCAAAGGAACTAGACTGGCTAAAACAATTTTGTTAAAGAAGAATAAAGTGGGAAGAATCACTCCAATCAATGTTAAAGCTTACTCTGTAGCTACAGCAGTGAAGATAATACTGATGGAAAGAGGTCAGTGGAACAGAATAGAGAAGCCAGAAATGGACTCATACAAATCTGACAAAATTATTATTATTATTTACATTTTTATTTTTGAGAGAGCACAAGCAGAGGAGGGGCACATAGAAGGGGGACAGAGGATCCAAAGTGGGCTCTGCACTGACAGCAACAGGCCCGATGTGGGGCTCAAACTCAGGAACTTCAAGATCAGGACCTGAGCCAAAGTCAGATGCTCAACCAAGTGAGTCACCCAGGCGCCCCCGACCAAATTGTTTTTGACAAAATTTCAAAAGTAGTTTAAAGGAGGAGAGACAGCCTTCTCAAAGAATGCTGCTGGAGCAAATGGACATCCATAAGCAAAAACAAAAAACAAAAAACAAAACAAAACAAAAAAAAAAAAAAACCCAAAACCTAAACCTCACATCATATACAAAAAGTAATCCAAAATCAAAACTGATTTAACAACAAAACAAACTACAAAACTTTTAGAAAAACATATGGAAGAAAATCCTCAAAACCTGGGGCTGGGTGAAGAATTCTTAGACTTGACACCAGAAGGCATTATCTATAAAAGGAAAAATTGATACATTCAACTTTGTGAAATTACAAAACTTTTGCTCTATGCAAGCCCATGTAAAAAAGGATGAAAACACAAGCTACAGACTGGAAGAAAATACTTCCAAACCACAAATTTGGTAAAGGACTTGTATCTAGAATACATTAAGTGCTCTCAAAACTAGCATATGTAAAGAATACTCCAAACTCAACAGTAAAATTACAAATAATCCAATTAGAAAATAGACAAAAGACATGCACAGACATTTCACTGAAAAGGATATTCAGGTGGCTAATAAGCATTATGAAACAATGTTCAACATCACTTAGCTATTAGGGAAAGGTAAATTCAAAATACAATGAGATACACACTCATATCAGAATGGCTAAAATCAAAAACAGTGACAACACCAGATGCTGGCAACGATGCCGAGAAGCTAGATCACTCACATACTAATGGTGAGAATGTAAAATGTAATGGTGAGAATGTAAAATGATACAAGCACTGTGCATGGAATAGGGCAGTTTAAATCAAAGTAAACATGCACTTACCATACAACCCAGCAAGTGCACTCTTGGGCATTTGCCTCAGAGAAATGAAAACTTATGTTCGCATAAAAACCTGTACACAAATGTTCCTAACAGTTTTATTCCTAAAAGTTCCAAACTGGAAATCACTGAGCAGTGCCTGCGTGGCTCAGTCGGTTAAGTGCCTGACTCTTGATTTCCTCAGGTCATGGTCCCATAGTTCATTGAATTTGAGCACTGAGTTGGGCTCTGCACTGACAATTAGGAGCCTGCTTGGAGATTCAGTCCCTCCTCTCTCTCCCCCCCCCAAAATAAATAAATAAACATTAAAATAAAAGTGAAATTAAAGATACCCATGTCCTGTGACCCTGCAAACTGAACTCTGGATCCAAATGATCTGAATTCAAATCCTGACCCTCCCTGCTACTGACTAGATGTGTGACCTTTGAGAAGTTGTTCCACCTCTCTGTGCCTTGGTTTCCTCACTTGTAGAACATGGATGAAAACATGGGGCTGTTGTGAGGATTAAGTGAGTATACATATGCAAAGCATTTAGCACATAATAAGAGTGCTTAGCACATAATAAGTGTTATATAGATATTTGTTGAATAAATTCCACTTCTCAGTATCTACCTAGGGAAACACATGTGCAGCAAAAGCATATTTAGGGATATTCATCTACAGCATTGTTTAGAGAAGTAGAAAAATGATAGAAACCACCTAAATAGCCATCAATAAAACAAGGGTGAAACAAAGTAAGTTATAGTGGCACTAAGGGATACTATGAAGCAGCTAAAGAAAATGAAGTAGATCTCTATGTGCTAGCATGAAACGATCTGTAAGAGGGCTGGTTATGTAAGAAAAAGCTAGATTCAGAATGATACATATAGGATGAGCCTATCTAAACAAAACAAAACATACAATATTGTGTGTGTATGTGTGTGTGTGTGTGTGTGTGTGTGTGAGTGTATATAGAAAAAGATCTAGAAGGATACACTTCAAATAGATGTTGTTAGAGTTGTTATCGGTGGGGAGTGTTGGGGAAAGCATGATTGGATTAAAAGTGGTCAAAATGGGGGTGCCTGGGTGGCTCAGTCGGTTAAGCGTCCGACTTCAGCTCAGGTCACGATCTCGCGGTCCCTGAGTTCGAGCCCCACGTCGGGCTCTGGGCTGATGGCTCGGAGCCTGGAGCCTGCTTCCGATTCTGTGTCTCCCTCTCTCTCTGCCCCTCCCCCGTTCATGCTCTGTCTCTCTCTGTCTCAAAAATAAATAAACGTAAAAAAAAAAATTAAAAAAAAAAGTGGTCAAAATGATTTTATATTTTACAAGGAGAATGTATTTATCTGTGACTTAAGTGATTAGAAAGAATGTGTTTTTTTTAAGTGTGTTTATTTATTTATTTATTTATTTATTTATTGAGACAGAGCACGCATGCATGTGAGCGGGGGAGGGACAGAGAGGTAGAGAAAGAATTCCAAGCAGGCTCCACGCTCTACACAGGGCTCTATCTCACAATAGTGATTTTTGACCTGAGCCAACAAGCCACCCTGGTGTCCCAAGAATTTTTTTTTTTTAAGTTTGGTGAGGAAGTAGCCAGAAGTGACCAAAGGGAATTATCTTTTCAACAAGTTCTGAAACAGTTGGATATCCATAAGCAATTAACAAAATGGATCATAAACTTAAATGTAAAACCTAAAAATATTAAATTTCTAGAAGAAATCATAGGAGAAAATCTGATTTTTGGTTAGACAAAGATTTCTTAGATACAATACCAAAAGCACAATCTGTGCAAGAAAAAACAATTGATAGGGTGCCTGCGTGGCTCAGTTGCTCAGCATCTGACTCTTAGTTTCAGCTCAGGTCAGGATTTCACAGTTGGTGGGATCAAGCCCCTCTTTGGGATTCTCTCTTACTCTCTCAAAATAAATAAACTGAAAAAAAAAAAAAGACAAGAAAAACCATTGTTAAACTGGACTTCATTGTAATTAAGTTCTTGTGTTTTTTTAAAGACACTGTTTAAAAAATGAAAAGACAGGGGCGCCTGGGTGGCTCAGTCGGTTAGGCCACCTTCGGCTCAGGTCACGATCTCGCAGTCTGTGAGTTCAAGCCCCGCGTCGGGCTCTGTGCTGACAGCTCAGAGCCTGGAGCCTGTTTCAGATTCTGTGTCTCCCTCTCTCTGACCCTCCCCTGTTCATGCTCTGTCTCTCTCTGTCTCAAAAATAAATAAATGTTAAAAAAAAATTTTTTAAGTAAAATTAAAAAAAAATGAAAAGACAAATCAACCACAGACTTGAAGAAAATATTTGCAAATCACATATATGATAAAGAATTTTTCATCCAGAATATATAAAGAACACTTAAATACAATAAGAAAATAAACAACTCATGTGTGAAAAATAGGCAAGACATTTGACCAGATATTTCAGCAAAAAAGATAAATGGATGGCAAGATATTGAGCATCATTAGCTATCAGAGAAATGCAAAATAAAGCCACAATGATATACCAGTATACATATGTTAGGATGGAAATATTAATAAGACTGACCTTGACAGGCAACAAAAGAAAAAACAGATAAATTGTACTTCATCAAAATTAAAAATATTTGTGTATCAAAGGACTCAGGACAATAAAAATACAACCCACAGAATGGGGGAATATATTTGCAAATCATAGGCCTATAAGTATTCAGAATACATAAAGAACTTTTACAACTCAACAACAACAAAGCAAACAACCCAATTCAAAAATAGGCAAAGGACTTGCATGGATATTTCTCCAAAGAATGTATACAAATGGCCAATAAGCACATGAAAAGATGCTCAACACCACTAATCATTAAGGAAATGCAAATCAAAACCCCCATGAGATACCACTTCTCATCCATTAGGATGGCTGGATTTTTTTTTAATGGAAAATAATAGGTGTTGGTGAGGACATAGGGAGATTTGGAAACCCTTGTACATTGATGCTGGGAGTGTAAAATGGTGCAGCCACTGTGGAAAACAATTTGGCAATTCCCCAAAAGTTAAGCGGAGAATTACCATATGGTCCAGCAATTCCACTTCTAGGTATAAACCCAAAAGAAATGAAAGAAAGGATTTCAGCAGATACTTGCACACCAATGTTCAGTGCAGCAGTATTCACAATAGCCAAAAGATGGAAAAAACACTAGTGTCCATCAACAGATAAATAGATAAACTAACTGTGGTATATGCATGCAATGGAATATTATTCAGAGTTCAAAAAGAATGAAAATATGAGACATACTACAACATGGATGAAACTTGAAAATACTATGCTAAGTAAAATAAGCCAGATAGAAAAGGACAAATGTCCTATGATGCCACTTACATAAGATACCTAGAGTAGGCAAACTCACAGAGACAGAAAGTTGGATAGAGGTTACCAGGCACTGGAGGCAGAAGGGAAAGGGGAACAATTGTTTAATGTATGGAGTTTCTGCTCAGAAAGTTGAAAAAATTCTGAAAATGATTAGTGGTGATGGTTGCACAACACTGTGAATGTACTTAATGCCACTTCATTATACACTTAAAAATGGTCAAAATGGGGACACCTGCGTGGTTCAGTCAGTTAAGAGTCTGCCTCTAGATTTCTGTTCAGGTCATGATCTCACATTTTGTGAGATTTAACCCCAATCGGGGTTTGTGATTCTCTCTCTCTCTCTCTCTCTCTCTCTCTCTCTCTCTCTCCCTCTGCCTTTGACCCTCCCCCACTCATGCACGTGCAATCTCTCTCTCTCTCAAAATAAGTAAACTTTTAAAAAATGATCAAAATGGTAAATTTTATGTTGTATATATTTTCCACAATAGGGAAATTAAATTAAAAAAAAAAGAATGACCTTAATATGTGGAGCAACTGGAACTCTCAAACACTGCTAATGGGAATGTAAAATAATACAACCATCTGGCAATTGTTTTAAGTTTATTTATTTTGAGGGAGATGGGGTGAGGGACAGAGAGAGGGAGAGAGAGAATTCCAAGCAGGCCCCCCACTGTTGGCGCAGAGCCCAATATGGGTCTCAAACCCACAAACTGTGAGATCATGAACCAAGCCTAAACCAAGAGCCAGATACTCAATCAACTGAGCCACCCATGCACACCTGGCAATTTTTTTTCAGTTAAATATACATTGGGGCTCCTGGGTGACTCAGTCAGTTGAGCGTCTGACTTCGGTTCAGGTCATGATCTCACGGTTCATGAGTTCAAGCCCCAAATGGGGCTTGCTGCTGTCAGTGTGGAACCTGCTTTGGATCCTCTATCCCCTGCTCTCTGCCCCTCCCCCACTTGTGCTATCTCTCTCAAAATAAACATTAAAAAATTAAGTTAAATATACATCTATCATATGACTTAGCCATTCCACTCACAGGTATTTGCCAAGAGAAATGAAAATATTTGTCCATAAAGACTCGTACAGAAATGTTTACAGCAGCTCTATTTGTAATCACCCCAAACTGGAAATAACCCAAAGGTCTATCCATAGGTGAATGGATGAGCTTATTGTGGTATACCACACAACAAAGTACTACTAAGCAATAAAAAGAATAAACTATTAATACATGTAACAATATGGCTGAATCTCAAAATAATTATGCTGAATGAAAGATGCTAGACAAAAAGAGTACATACTTTAAGATTTTTGCTTCTTGAAAATTCTTTAAAATGCAAAATAATCAATAGTGACTGAAAGCAGATCAGTAACTGCCTGGGAATGCAGGGGGAGGAGTTGGAGTGAGGTATTACAAAGGGACATGAGGGGGTGATGAACATGTTCCTTTATCTTAGTTGTGGTGATGGTTTCATTGGGTATATACATTGGTCAAAATTTGTCAAACTCTATACTTTAGATATGTGTCCTTCATCATATGTCAATTATTCCTCAACAAAGATGCTTAAAAAATAAATTTAAGAAGGGAGTAGCCAGAAGTGGTCAGGAGAGAATTGAAGAACTAATTCACTGATTGAGTCACTACTGTGTTCTATGCACTTGATACACCATCTCTGACCCTTACAACAAACTGAAGAGTAAAGATTGTTATCCCTGTTTTCTGATAAGGAACCTGTGATTCAGAGAACTGAAGCCACTTGCTCTAGGGCACACAGATTCAAATTGTGCCCTTTTCACTCTGCCTCACTATGTCCCAGCAATGTGAGAAATGGCGTAGGCTGTGCTGTTGGTTGATTGCTTCAATTAGTTCAGGGAATATGAAGCATGAGAGCTACTCTTTAAGACAGGGAGTGAGGGGTTTGGACTGCTCTACTCAGAATGACTTATGACCATGAACCACTCATATGCGTCCCTTCACTCTGGCAGTCTGGGACAGGATACTGGGAACGCCTGTCTCTGCTCACCATAGACTCCATCTCCCATGCTCACACTTATAGAAATAGAACCACATACTATATATGACTTCATTTAATGCTAAAACTGTTCTTACAACACAATAGAAAAGAGAAAGATCATTCAATATATTGTAGCGAGAAAATTGGCTAGCCATTTGGGGAAAAATAGAATTTTTTATTTATTCTATTTATCTTTGTAAACTCCAAGTCAATAATTAAATATATGCTATTAAATAGAATTGAGTATTTAGCAGATCTTTGAACTGTTAACCTTCTAAGCTTTGAACTGACAAGAAATTGCAAGAGAAAAGTTCAATAGTTTTAGTTACATAAAATTATGAAAATTTGTACATAGAAAAATATAACCAAAAAGAAAATAACCATCTGGTAAAAATAACTGCCTCAAATATCACAAAAGATAAACTTCTGTGTTTTATAAAACACTCATGCAAACCCATCAGAAAAACATGCCCCCCAAAGATAAATGGGCAGATACTTCACATAAGAGGAAATGGAATGAGTAAGTAAGCATATGGCAAAACGTTCAACCTCACAAGTGATTTTTTTAAGTGCAAATTAAAACAATCACATCAGTAAATGTTAAAAATAAGTAATTACCAGGCTGGCACGAGTTTAATTGCAAGGATCTTCTGAGAAAGGTTTTTGGCAATACACATACACTACTGCAGTGTTCAGACTCTTAGCATAGTTGCTCCCCCCTCCAACACTTACTGCCAAACCATTCCCATGGACAGATGCACAGATTCTCCCAAATGTGAGTCTCCAGGCCAGATCATACACCTGAGCTCAGACCTGTGTCTATAAGACATCTCCAGTCTGATGTCCCCCCTCCTCACCGTGCATCTCACACCAAAAATGCCTCCTCCTTTTTCCCAGCAAATGTACCACTGAGTCACCAAGCCAGAAACCTGGGAGTCATCCTAATTACCTCTTTGTCCCTCACTCCTGCACATTCATCTTTTTCATCAGATTCTGCCAATACTCTCATTTGCATGCAATGTCTTTTGAATCTATCCCCTTTTCCTCCACCCCTCCCCCCAGTCACAGACATGGGTCTCACTCTTCTGTTTCTTGCTTATATCATTGAAAACAGCCCTAACCTATCTCCTCCAAGCCACTCACACTTCCTTCAAGCCATTCTGTAGGGAGCAGTCAGAGTTATCTTTCTGAAATACAAAGTTGACTCTGTCCTTCAAATCTTTCAATGGTCCCCCATTGTACACCTACAGGCTAAAGTCCAAGATTTAGCAGCCCTCTGTGTTCAGACTGTCTCACTACGATCTTTTCTCTGAAGAGCTTCTCCAGGTTTTCTGTCCCCTCCTCCCAGTTTGCCTCTCTCATTGTAGTGTGAATTCCTTGAGAGCTGGAACTAGATCTTAATCATCCCTGCATCCCAGGTTGGTAATACTGAGCTTGACACAGAGTAGGCACTCAGTAAATGTTGGGTGAAGAAATGGATTTATTCTGAGGATATCATTCGACTGAAGGAAAAAGCTTATGAAGGAAACAGTTCACTATACAGTGGTATTCACAATAAAGAAAAAGTGCAAGAAACTTAATGTTCAGCCATAGAGAACTTTTATTAATTATAGGACATCCATTTATTGGAATATGATACAGCTGTTAAAATAATAATTATGAAGATTATGTAGCAACTCAGAAGGTATTTATTATATAATAAAAGCAGAATGCAAAGTGGTCTGTATGCTAGGACTAAAATTATGTAAAAGTATGCATGCACACAAACATCAGAATGAGAAAGGAGCAAATGAATACAGATGATGTGTTTAGGGGGTTTGGGGAAGTGCTATTTGTGATTTTCTTAAGCTCTTTCCAAATTCCCTTCATTGTTGTTAGAATGTCTTTGTGCATAAATACAAATTGACAGAGGGAAAAATAACCCGTATACTGAAAAAGGCACTTTGATTCCCTCAAGTCCTTTGACACGCTGTGGTACAAAAGCAAACAAACGTGCTGACCTGGGAGGCAAGAGACCAGCTCCCCACCCCCACCCCCCACCCCCCACCCCTAACTGGCTGTGTGTGATCTTGATTAAGTAAAATCTGCAAATCTAGGCCTCCCCTCCCCCCCCCCCCCCCCCCCCCCCCCCCCCCCCCCCCCCCCCCCCCCCCGTCTCTCCTATCCTCTCTGGCTGCAATTCCTATGGTTATTCCTCACTCCCAAATCAATTTCCATCATTTCTGTTGGCTGCACCCTATCCCCCCAGTATCCTCAGACAGAAAACCTTCCATTTACTGTCTCATCAACTTCCCTCTCTCTAATCCCTACCTCTAATCAACTGCCCCTTCTTTCCAATAATCCTTCATAGCATACTTTACTATGGGCCTAGTTTTAGACAAAGAAGGGTGCCTGCCTTCCTAGTTCACACTGTCTGGCTGAGAAGAAACATTTTTTTTTTCCCTCTCGCACCTCTGCAAACTGCTGAGGGGTAGAGTGGAGGGTAGAGCAGAGACATGTAAAATGGGACCTCCTGAGCAATGAGCTTGACACCATGGCAGGAGGAGTCCAGGCACAGGCTGGAGACTCTCAGGGATAGTATAGTAAGACTTGGCAAGGGGTGCCTGGGTGGCTCAGTCGGTTAAGCGTCTGACTCTTGATTACAGCTTAGGACATGATTTCACAGTTCATGAGTTTGAGCCCCAAATTGGACTCCGCACTGACTGTGCAGAGCCAGCTTGGGATTCTCTCTCTCCCTCTCTGCCCCTCCACTGCTCGAGCATTCTCTCTCTCTCTCTCTCTCTCTCTCTCTCTCTCAAAATAAATAAACAACAACAAAAAAAAGACTCAGCACAATGGGTGGTATGTTGACTCAATTTATTCATTCAACAAGTATTTACCAAGTGCTAGACACAGCGCCAAGCTCTCAAGTGGCAAAGGGCTTGCCCAGATGGATTAGGGCCATCTCTGTTTTTAAAAAAAAAATTTTTTTTAACATTTATTTATTTTTGAGACAGAGAGAGAGACAGAGCATGAACGGGGGAGGTTCAGAGAGAGAGGGAGACACAGAATCGGAAACAGGCTCCAGGCTCTGAAGCAGTCAGCACAGAGCCCGACGCGGGGCTCGAACTCACAGACCGTGAGATCATGACCTGAGCCGAAGGACACTTAACCGGCTGAGCCACCCAGGCGCCCCTAGGGCCATCTCTGTTATGGAGATTATGGAGATGCTCAGTCTAATGGAGGACAGACAAGGACACCAGTCATTACAACCCAATGTGTTAAGTGCTGCCATTGAGTCTGAACAAAGGGCTCTTGGGTGGAAGAATGTGGGATTGACCCTGCCTGAGGGGGCTCACAGGCTCATGCAGCCAGAGGGACTTGAGCTGTATATATCCCCAAGGTTGAGGAGTGGAATTAGATGCCTAGAAAGGGGATTGGGCTGTTCCATGGCAGCTCCAAGCTGAGGAATCATCAGGTCCACAGGCAAGAGGCTTGAAAGAGGGAGCTTTCTGAGAGGAGTATGTTGTTTGGAGTGGCTTAAGCTTTGAGGTTTAGGATGGGGGAAGGGAGCAATGGGTGTCCAGGCACAGTAGGTGGCAGGTAACAGGCAGAGGGACTTGAGAGACCAGGCAGGAGGGCCAAGGGCAGTTTCAAAGTAGGAAAGTAGTACGATAAAATCTGAGTTTTAGTTAGATAACCAGATGGTCTCCGATGTCTCCTCTCTTCCCTTGAGACTTTGTAAGTGCCAAACGTGTGGTACAGGAAGTTAGGAGCAAGGCGCCAAGGTTCAAGCAAGGATCCTACCCTCCTGCCCCCTTCACTCCACCCCTTTGGCCATGTGTGAGAAGCAATAGGAAATAAAAATGTTGGTTCTTCCCAATTTACAGTATGGGCAGTTTGGCTGGCTCAAAGGTACTCGGGAAAGAGGACAGACAAAATATGTTTAAGAATTAATATTAGGGATGCCTGGGTGGCTCAGTCGGTTGAGAGTTGAACTTCTGCTCAGGTCATGATCTCACGGTTACTAAGTTAACTTAGTATGGGATGGGGCTAACAGCGCTGGTTGTTACAAAGTTAACTTAGTAACAGCCTTGCATGGGGCTCCCTGCTGTCAGCTCAGAGCTGGCTTTGGATCCTCTGTTCCCCCTCTCCCTCGCCCCTCTCCCTCCCTCTCTCTCAAAAATAAATAAACATTTTAAAGAAGAATATTAAATCTCTATCAAAATATATTCTACTGATTATACAATTGTGTGTATGTGGGACTTCAAGTAGCCGTGCTCGAAGTCAGGGAACACGTCGAGCGCATCTTGTGTTTCCAGCAGCTAACATGGAATCAGGCGACAGAAGAGGCGCTCAGCAAATACTGGTTGGGACCGCGGCAGGAAAAGAGAAAACTGCCCCAGCTTCGAGCTTCGGCCCTATGACCTCCCACCAGCAGGTGGCAAGATAGACTCCCCGGGCGCCCGGAAAGGACGGAACTGGGCGGAGCGTTTTGAGGCTCCGGCGCGCGCAGCCTCCGACCCTCTTTTCTCGCGTACCGGAAAGAGGCGGTCCTCTTTTCGTGCCTAGCGCAGCCATGGTAAGGTGGCTTCCTCGCGAGCTCTTGGGCCCATCAGCTTCCATCCTCCTGGGGTCTGGGCTACGTGGGGCTCCAGGGTTCCCGCAGAGGGTGGCCGGATGGAGGGGAAGGGGCTGCAGCCAGCGGGTTGGCCCAGGCGAGCTCGAGGGCGAGGGCGAACGTCGACCCCGGAGGAAGGGGGGGGGGGGGGAGTCGGTGCCACTGGCGGGAAGGCCTCGGTCTCTGGCCCGGCCAACGCCCGATCACGGATCCTACGGCCTCGGGAAGAACGGCTTTCTCAGGCCGGAGCCGCGGGTGGACAAGACGAGCAGAGATGATGGGCCCGGGGCAGGGCGGGTGGGCACCAGGAGGAGAAGCGTTTTCTTCGTCCTTGTTTTTTTTTGGCATGGCTTGACTTGGCGTAGTGTGGCCGGGTAAGCATCTGTACACAGCGTTGAGAAGCTTCCTCATTCTAAAGTGAAAGCGGCTCTCTGCTTTTGGCCTTAGAGTACGAGGGAGCAGCTGTTGGCACGTGGTTCTGCAGAGGGCAGGTTAATCTCGCATCAGACACACACCAGGTGGTTATGATGGAAAAACTTTTCTATTTGATTAGCAAGTAGAAGCACAGATTGGGTTCTTACCCATTTCTGTTGCTGGCTGGCTCTGTGCCACAAGGTCCAACTCCTGACCATTTCGCCAGAAAGGTTTCTTAGAAGAAACAGCCTCAAGCAGCAGACACTTCTAAGCAGTAATATGAAAGTACATAGAACAGTTCTCAAAGATAGTAATTAGTGTTCTCTATCCAGTGAGAGGGGTGGGTGCAGTTTATGGAGCCTATAGTATTTGCTAGATAACTATGCATTTACTTCTCTGCCTTCTGGCACCGCCCTATGCTTAACACTGTCCACATTTTTCTGAAGGGGGAAACTTAGACTCCATTCTTCCAAGAAGTTATAGCTGTTCTTGAAAAAACCTGTAACCATTTTAACAGCATTGAAATCTAAAACCCTGAAATTCTCCTTCAGGCTCGTGGTCCCAAGAAACATCTGAAGCGGGTAGCAGCTCCAAAGCATTGGATGCTGGATAAGCTGACCGGTGTGTTTGTAAGTATCTTAAGGGAGATTTTTTCTTTTGTCCAGTCTTATGGAGATATAGTTGACATGTCCAGAGGACCTATTTTATACTCCTTTATGTACCAGGCATTCCTGATTACTATATCCAGGAGTTATTTGGGGACAGGACTACGGGAAGAGTATTCTTGTCTCCCCGTTTTTGAAGACCTTGTGCTACCTTAATTGCACCCAGCCTGACTCCTTAATAATTCTGCCGCCTCTGTTCCACGTAATGACATAGTACACTCACATGGACTCCTAATTCAAATGTTTTTAATGGGCCTGGTCCTGTGAAGAGGAAACATGCAATAAAGGTTTAAGTTCTGGAATAGTTTTACAAGTTTGGGACACCTCTCGTTTGCCCACACTGGGCGGGGGTGGGGTGGGGGGCGGTGATGGATAGTCTGGTGTCTAGTTGATTCTAGTTGACGGTCTCGGGACATAGAAGTGAGTTTGAGTGAATCCCAACAATAGTTGAAGATCATTTTTTTTTTGATCATTTTACAGGCCCCTCGTCCATCTACTGGTCCCCATAAGTTGAGAGAGTGTCTCCCTCTCATCATTTTCCTAAGGAACAGACTTAAGTATGCCCTAACAGGAGATGAAGTAAAGAAGATCTGTATGCAGCGTTTTATTAAGATTGATGGCAAGGTCCGAACCGATATAACCTACCCTGCTGGTTTTATGGGTAAGTGATTAAGTGGTGGGCACTTGGTGGTGGCTCCTTTTGCTTGATCTTCCTCTCCAAAGTGGCAGTTGTATTTAATATCGGTGGGCTTTCATCAGTCACAGAAATAAAGCATGCCCTTCCCATTCAGTTTTTACTAACATAGTGTGGGGCTGCAAAGAATCAGGAATCCTTTCTCAAAACCAAATTGTAGTTAACTTTAAATTTGTATGTTCTAAAGACAGGATTTTAAAAGATTAGCTAGCCATCATCATTAACCTTAGGAGTTCTTGTTAGTATTTGAAATGGGAAGCATATGGGGAGTTTTTTCTTAGAGTGTTGTGGTTGTTACTCAGCATGGGGTAGTAGGGCTGTATAGTAACCTTAAACTGTTCCAATATCAGATGTCATCAGCATTGACAAGACTGGGGAGAATTTCCGCCTGATCTATGACACCAAGGGTCGCTTTGCTGTTCATCGGATCACACCTGAGGAGGCCAAGGTGAGTGTTCTAAGCAGGCTGGGTCTTCAGTACGAAGTTAGAGCCTGAATTAAGTATATGGTCTGGTCCATTGCAGTGAGGTAGGTGGATTAAGATTAAGATTGCTTGCGGTCATATACCTGGAAATAGCCAGTTAACAGGTTGGTGGGATTCTATTGTATGTGCAATTTTATGTCATGTTAGTTAAAGTCTTACTAATAGCTGTATCACAGTTCATTGCTGGGTACCTACTGATCCCCGTTTGAAGTTAACATTTTTAACAGATTGTCTTTTTTGTGGCAGAAATAAATTCCAGTTTAACTTTGGCTTTAGAGGCAAGGAAAGGGATTTCTAGGAACATTTATTAGTGCTTGAAGTACGGGTCCTTTAAGTATAAGGGACCAGAAAACCAATACTGGTCCAACCTGATTGGCCCTGTGTCATGTCTCCATTTGGTGGGTCTAGCTTTACCCTGCAGAGAGGAAAGGTGTTAATGGAGGAGACTGATAATCCTTGGCATTTGTTTGAGATCCAAAAAAAAGATTACAGACATTGATTATTTAATCCAGTTTGTTGTAGTGGTTTTATGCAAAATTTTAAGGCTCCTTAAATTATTGGCTATAAATGAAGGTTAATTCAATTGGGTGATTCAGCCCCTAATTTGCTTAGCTGCCTTGTTATCAGTAGGCTGGAGGGCATGTCCAGTGGCATCAAGGTGATTTGATTTACTTTGAGGAGACCCTGGAGTGAAAATTCAACGTTGAAACCCTTCATGTGAAATATTTGTTGATTAGGTGAACCGGTAATACAATTGCAGTTTGTGAGACAAAACAATTGTGTTTTGGAAGGAGGCATTAAGAGGCACTTGTTAGGGAGCTGATGAGGGTGAGTTGCAAGAATTCAGGGGGCCTGTGCGGCTTAAGCAGCCTGGGGAAAGGAGGGTGATCAGTCCACTCACTAGGGAGTCACCCTTGTTGTGGGGCCTTCAGTGCCTTGGACTGTAACCTGGAGTGGTACAAGGAAAACATAACAGGAAAACTGCCCTAGAGAGGGACAGTAAGGAAAATTTATGGTGGGTACGAAGTCAAGATCACCATTCTGCAGTTTGGCAAATGGCCATTCCTATGTAAGGCTGTTGCCTTCAGCTGTCAATTGCATTTTTAACCCAGTGACTTGTGGTTTTGAAGTTACTGTTTCATGTAGCGCATGTGAACTAGGAAGTTAGAAGTTACTGTTTCATATGTTACTGTTTAATACATTCGCAGAACAAGGTTACTGTTTCATACTGTTTCATACCTTCTGGGCAAAATAGAGGTTACTGTTTCATGTTCTGGGTTGGGTTAGCAACTATGAGTTTACTGTTTCATAGGTTCTAGAGCTTGGCGCATGTGAACTAAACTAAATGGCTAACTCCTGTGTGTGTTTCCAGTATAAGTTGTGCAAAGTGAGAAAGATCTTTGTGGGAACAAAAGGAATCCCTCATCTGGTGACCCATGATGCTCGCACCATTCGCTATCCTGATCCCCTCATCAAGGTGAATGACACCATTCAGATTGATTTGGAGACTGGAAAGATTACTGATTTCATCAAATTTGATACTGGTAAGCAGCCTCTGTTATCTGGGCATTCTCTTTAAGCCCAGGTATAAGCACTGTTCTTTGCTTTTCTCTCCCTATAATGGAAGCTTAATAAAGCATTATGACTTGCACCGGGCCTGGGTACAGGGTTTTGTTTTGAACTTTCTTGGGTGATTCTGATAAGCAACCAAGGAGAAAGGTCTTTTGATGTAGTAAGGGATTGGGAAGGGGGCAACTCAAAAGTTGTAAGAAATGTGCGGGGAATGTGTAAAAAACCTTAACTGGAGAACTTATCCTCCAACACCCAGGTATATAGTATGTTTATTTCCAGAGGCCCAAATGCTCAGAATATTCTGGATGGCTGAGAGGGAGTCTGTTGTAAGGCACATTCTCAGATCTGTAGAGGTCTCAAAAAAGCTCCCCTATCTATGGAAATGGCTTGAGGGCTAGGCAGGAAGATGACTGAATAGCAGCCAGCCTAATTGTGATACAGCCCTTAGTAATGCTGTCATCATCCTCAAAGTCTGTCAGTAACTCGCAGAGCACTGGGCCTTGGAGGAACAGTAGCAAGACATGGTGAGGACCTGGCGAGGTGGTTTTGGTGGGGCAAATCTTGGGAGAGCCCTGATAGTCCCTGCTTGGGTAACCTATCCATACAATAGAAGTAAATTCAAATGGGAAAAAGGACTGATTTTGTTTAGGCCTATCTCTTGTCATCCATCACATCAGGTTATGAGTTTGCATGGTACCCGGCTCTAAGCAGATTGTTTCTTCCACCTAGGTAATCTGTGTATGGTGACCGGAGGTGCTAATCTGGGAAGAATTGGTGTGATCACCAACAGAGAGAGACACCCTGGTTCTTTTGATGTGGTTCATGTGAAAGATGCCAATGGCAACAGCTTTGCCACCCGGCTTTCCAACATTTTTGTTATTGGCAAGGTAAGTTTGGGTCTCCCTTCCCTAGTCCAGGAAAACTAGTAAATGCAGGTACTGCTGGGACTGTAGCGCCTGGCTCCTGGCTGGCTCTACTGATTCTGGTGTAAATCCTTTTCTGGGATGGGGATTACACCCAGCAGGGCTGGGGCAAGCCTATGCTTTTTCAGTGTCATAAAATCATCAGGGGACCTGATCACCTTGGTTGAAAACTGGCCAGTATGTTCTTCAGTTTGTGCTTGTGGAGTTTTTTGGGGGGAAACAAGCAGTCAGCCTTGGTCACTACTTCAGTACTTCTAAGTCCTTAATTACGAAGGATATTATAGTTTACATCTACATGTATGGGCAGTGAGTTTAATAAAGTGGCCTCTGCAGCCCAAGCACTGGGTGTTTCTGATAAACCAGCATCTAAAAAGTGTCTGACTGTTCTTAAATGCTCTCAGGTTTCTGTTTTCTTTAAATGAGATGACAAAGATAGTGGATGCCAAGCTGCTGATGGAGTTAGTGTGCGGTGGTTTCTGATTCTCCTTGTTTTCTCCTCCAGGGCAATAAACCATGGATTTCTCTTCCCCGTGGAAAGGGCATCCGCCTCACCATTGCTGAAGAGAGAGACAAGAGACTGGCAGCTAAACAGAGCAGTGGGTAAAATGGTCCCTAGGTGATGTGATTGGAAGTCTTTATACATAATTAAAGATTGATACAACACGATAAATTGTCTCTTTGGTGTGTGTTGTGGTTTGGTTGTGGAGTTTCGTTTTAATTTACAGCTTCCCTATTTTACTTAATAAAAAGCAGATTGACCCAGTCAGCCTTAGGCATTCTGTGATGTAGATCTTCCTGTGTCTTTCCTTAGGCTGGGCTAGGGTGGTGGGAGGGAGAACATACCAGACTTGACAAAGAAGGAGCAGTAGCTAGCCCAGGAGTGGAGAGAGCCAGGCAGGACGACCCCTACACACCGAGTGTTGGCCAGGAACTCATCTGTCCTATTGACTCTCCCCTTAAAAAGGGGGGGTGTGGGAGGGGGGGTGGGCTAAATGGGTAAGGGGCTTGAAGAATCTGCTCCTGAAATCATTGTTGCACCATATGCTAACTTGGATGTAAATTATAAAAAATAAGTTACGGAAGAAAACATAACGAGGCATCTGAGTAGCGGTTAAGGAGCTGACTTCAGCTCGGGTCATGATCTTATGCTCTTTGAGTTTGAGCCCCACATCTGTGGGCTCTGTGCTGACAGCCTGGAGCCTGCTTCGGATTCTGTGTCTCCCTCTCTGCTCCTCCCCCGCTCACACTCTGTCTCAAAAATAACGATTTTTTAAAAAATTAAAAAATCTCTACCTCTTGCTGGGTTCCTCAATTTTAATACTACTGGACCAGGTAACTTGTAGGTGGCTGTCCTGTGTATTGTGGGATGTTGAATGGCATCCCTGGTGTCTGACCACAGCATGTTGGAGCCTGCCTCCCCCTTCTACCTGGTTGCGATTACAAAATGACTTCAGATATAGACAGTCCCTCTTACGGAGCAAAATTGCCTTGTGTTAAGAACCACCAACTACCCTACAGACAACTGCCGAATCTATCACTTTTAACCTTATGTCACACCATTCAAGCTTACCAAATCCCACTGTGACAGGTTTGGGGGAAAAAAACAATTTGGACATCTTTATCTGAAACCTCATGAGCCTGTGTAAGATCACTGCATGTTTTACTGGGCATGTGTAATGGCCCTCCCTGGTGCCCAGGTCTGTGGTCTGACAGAGAAGGAGGCTCACTAAAGATCTGTGGCTTGCAGTGCCTCCACCCCTGGCTGGGTCCTGGGCTTGGAGGCAGGAGCTGCAGAAAACTGATCTTGTTGAACTAAGCAAGGTCTGAATTAATCAGCTAAAGGAGGGATGCCCCAGGAATCTACCACACCAATTTGGCCCCACAGATCTTGTCTACTGTTCACGTTGCAGACACAAAAGCCACTGACTGGGGCTTGAGAGCAGTCCAACATGGGGCCTCAAGATATCTGCTTAAGCAGGAGAAGGAATTTCTGCAAGAATGGGGTCCAAGCAAATCAAGTCGTCCAGATAGGCAGTTATGATGAGCCAGGCCAAGCCAGGCCAGAAGTAATCTTTTTTTTTTTTTTTTTTTTTTTTTTTTGAGAGAGGGGGAGAGATTGAGACCAAGCAAGCATGCACAAGTAGGGGAGGTGTGGAGAGAGGGGGGCAGAGGATCCAAAGCAGGCTCCATGCTGACAGCACAGAGCCAGATGTGGAGCTCGAACCCCATGAACCGTGAGATCATGACCTGAGCCCAAGCCGATGCTTAACCGACCACTCAGGTGCCCCAGGCCAGAAGTAATCTTAAGGTGCCCCTTGAGAAACAGGCCGGTGAGATAGTGAAAGGCCAGAGGGCAGGAGTCCCTGAATACTGGTGGATTTTCTTGCTGCCACCCTGCTTGCTGCATCCGTGGCTGTTCTTTGTAGGTTTGCTGTAAGCCTCAGCTCAGCAGATGATGGAAATTATTTGGATTTTAGCTAAGGAACCAAGGCAAATGTGGGGAATGAGAGGTCTCCCAGTTGGTTCTTTCCACACATGCAGTGGTTTCCCAGATGCTAATTGGGCAGCCATCTTGCACACTGGGGAATTAGTGTATTTGGCTGCAGTCTCCTCACACCACCAGAGTTTTTTTTAACACTGTTTTTTAATGCTCCTCCACATAAGTTTATTTAAGTTTTTAATTCCAGTTAGTTAACATACAGAGTTTATTAATTTCAGGTGTACAATATAGTGATTCAGCAATGTCATACAGCACATGGTGCTCATGTCATACAGCACATAAATGCAGTCCTTAACCCCCATCACCTATTGAACCCAGCCCCCCACCCACCTCCCCTCTGGTAATCCTCAGTTTGTTCTCTATAGTTAAGAGTCTGTTTCTTGGTTTGTCTCTCTTAGTTTTTCCCTTTGCTCATTTGTTTTGTTTCTTAAATTCCACATGTAAGTGAAATCATGGTACTTGTCTTTCTCTTATTTTGCTTAGTATTATACTCTCTGGCTCCATCCGTGTCATTGCAAATGGCAAGATTTCACTCTTTTTATGACCAGTTGATATTCCCTTTTATATATATGCCACATCTTCACCCATTCATCAATTGGTAGACACTTGGGCTGCTTCCATATCTTGGCCATTGTAAATAATCCTGCTGTAAACATTGGAACGCATGTATCCCTTTGAATCAGTGTTTTTGTATCCTTTGGGTAAATACTTAGTAGTACAATTGCTGGATCATAGGGCAGTTCTATTTTTATTTTATTTTAATTTTTCTTGTATGTTTATTTATTTTTGAAGGAGAGACAGAAACAGAACGTGAGCAGGGGAGGAGCAGAAAGGGAGACACAGAATCCAAAGTGGGCTCCAGGTTCCGAGCTGTCAGCACAGAGCCCAACACGGGGCTCAAACCCACAAACTGAGATCATGACCTGAGCCGAAGTTGGACGCTTAACCAACTGAGCCACCCAGCCGCCCCATTGGCAGTTCTATTTTTAACTTCTTGAGGAACCTCCACACTGTTTTCCACAGTGGCTGCACCAGTTTGCATTCCCACCAACAGTGCACGAGTGTTCCTTTTTCTCCATATCCTCGCCAATACCTGCTGTTTCTCGTGTTGTTGATTTTAGGCTTTCTGACAGGTGTGAGGTGATAGCTCATTGCAGTTTTTGATTTACATTTCCCTGACAGCAAGGATGAGCATCTTTTCAGGTGTCTGTTGGCCATCTGGAAAGATATGTCACTTGTAAATATCTTCCATTCCATAGGTTGCCTTTTAGTTTTGCTGGTTGTTTCCTTCACTGTGCAGAAGTGAATATTTTAAATGTGTTTTCTTTTTTTATTTGTTAAACTATCACAGGAATTTTTTTTTATTAGCAACTAGCCCTAATGTGGGGAATATTTCCATCCTAACAACCAAGTCATATGAGTGTACTTAGCCAAAGCAGCCTGTAGTCTCAGAATGAGCTATAGTTTTCCAAATAAAATGGCTTGTGTCTTCTTAGTGTTTTTGAAGCTTTCCAGTTTGATTCATAAAATCTTATAGCTGGAGGGAACCTTAGAGATTATCTCAGCCAGGGAGGCAGACAAATGGTATAGAGATGAAACTGACTGAAGCAAGCTAAACTTTATTAGATTTGGTTTACTTCCTGTGCCTACAGTGGGCTGGGCCTCATGCTCCAGTCAGAGAGCAGCACAGCACAGTTTTGAGAACAAGAAGAGTACAAACAGCTAGGATTTATGTAAGAATTTATAGTTTACAAGAGCCTTCTTGATTTTTTAAATTTATTTACTTATTTTGAGAGAGAGAGAGAGAGAGAGAGCGGGCAAGGGACAGAGAGAGAGAGAATCCCAAGCAGGCTCCTTGATATCACTGCAGAGCCCGACACGGGGCTCAATCTCACAAACCATGAGATCGTGACTTGAGCCAAAATCAAGAGTCAGATGTTTATCCAACTGAGCTATCCAGGCATCCTTAGCCATCTTGATTTGTTAATATCCAAATCTTGTGTTCTTGCTGCTAAACCAGATGTTACAGAAAGAATGATATCCTCCATACTGCCCCCTGACCCACACCAATCAGTTCTATACACAGTCTTCCCTATCTCAAGTCATGGCAAACTGTCTTACCAATTACACAAGCCAAACACTTTGGACATGTCCTTAATTCATCTCCTTTTCTCACACTCCACATGTAATTTTATGAGAAAACCCAGTTGCTTCTACCTTCAAAATATATCCAGATTGCATATATGGTGATATTTAGAAAGTATTGTTAATTTCTTGTGAGATAATTGTGAAGTTTTTCAGAGGTACACACTGAAGTGTTTGCAGAAGAAATGACAAGCAACCTGTAATTTGCTTTAAAATAATCTAGTGAACGAGGAAGATCAACAAAACAAGATTGACTATATGCTAATAATGTTGAAGCTGGGTGATGGTTACATTGGAGTTCATTACACTAGTTGTTCTACTTATGTGTATGTTTGACATTTTTCATAATAAATGTATAAAGGAACAAATAAATAGTATGGTATCTGCCCTCTCCTCCCCACCTCAAATAATATTAGACTATTTCTTTCTTTCTGTTTTTTGTTGGTTTTTTTTTTTTTTTTGAGAGAGAGAAAGAGGGTGCAAGTGAGTGAGTGGTAGAGAGAGGGACAGAATCCAATGAGGGGCAGAGAGAGAGAGACAGCGATAGAGAGAAGTGGGACTCATTTGAAGCAGGGCTCATGCTCATGAACCTTAAGATCATGACCTGAGCTGAAGTCATATGCTTAACCAACTGAGCCACCCAGGCGCCCCAATGCTGGACCATTTCTTATCACCTGCATTGCTACCACCCTGGTCTGAGGCACCAACAACTCTTCTGTACATTACAGATTATAGCATTAGCTCCTGACTGGTCTCTCACTTCCATCCATCCCCCCTACAGTCTCAACCCAGCAGCCAGAGGGATTCTGTTTAAAGTGTGTAAGTCAGGAGGCATCTGGCTGTCTTAGTGGAGCAGTAGACTCTTGGTCTCGGGATTGTGAGTTTGAGTCCCACATTGGGTGTGGAAATTACTTAAAAATAAAATCTTTAGGGGCACCTGGATAGCTCAGTCAGTTAAGCGTCTGACTCTTGGTTTCGGCTCTGGCCATGATCTCATGGTTCGTGAGTTTGAGCCCCGCATCAGGCTCTGCACTGGCAGCATGGAGCCTGCTTGGGATTCTCTGTCTCTCTTTCTCTCTGTCCCTCCCCAGCTCATGCTCACTCTCTCTCTCAAAATAAATAAACATTAAAAAATAAAATCTTTAAATTGTGATAATAATTGGGGTGCCTGGGTGGCTCAGTTGGTTAAGCGTCCAACTTCAGCTCAGGTTGTGATCTCATGGTTCATGAGTTCGAGCCCCGTGTTGGGCTCTGTGCTGACAGCTCCAAGCCTGGGGCCTGCTTTGGATTCTGTGTCTCCCTCTTTCTCTGTTTCTTTCTCTCTCTCTCTCTCAAGAATAAATAAAGATTAAAAATAAATAAATAAATAAATAAATAAATTTAAATAGTAATAATAATTTTAAAAAATAATAAAGTGTGTGAGTCAAGTCAGGTCACTCCTCCGAATGGCTCCCATCTCACTCAGACTAAAAGCCACAGTTACGAGGCCCTATGAAGCACCCACAATCTGGCCTCTCACCTCAC
This sequence comes from Panthera tigris, assembly GCF_018350195.1. Taxonomy (NCBI): domain Eukaryota; kingdom Metazoa; phylum Chordata; class Mammalia; order Carnivora; family Felidae; genus Panthera; species Panthera tigris. The sequence continues at coordinate 58,587,221 of NC_056677.1, read as the reverse complement.
CTCCTACTACTCTCCTGCTGGCTCAATCTGTTCTGCCCACACTGGCCCCTTGCTGCTTCTAGAACATGAAAGTTAATTCTCCTCTCTTAGCATCTCTCATTGACTCCATTTTTTTTGTTGTTTACTTATTTTTGAGAGAGACAGTGAGCACAAGCCGGGCAGGGGCAGAGAGAGGGAGACACAGAATCTGAAGCAGGCTCCAGACTCTGAGCTGTCAGCACAGAGCCCGACACAGGGCTTGAACTCATGAATGGTGACATCATGACCTGAGCTGAAGTCGGACGCTTAACTGACTGAGCCACCTAGGTGTCCCTCACTGACTCCATTTTTATGTATGTGGTTTATATTATGAACATTTTCGAATATATAGAAAAGCCAAAAGAGTAGTACAATGATCGTCCATATAGATACCAGCTAGATTGAATAATTAACATTTTGTTATATTTGCTTTATTTCTATATGTAGGCATACACACACACACACACATTACTCTGAACCCTTTGAAGGTAAGTTGCAGACATCATGACCTCAGGTTCCTAGTGCCAAGAGATGGCAGGGGCTGGCTCTCAGGGGGCTCCACCAAAGCAGTTAATTTCCATGTTGCCTTGGGTATAAACTAGATACTAATGAGAGATGCTGTCTTTTCAGATAGAACTTTCCAACGCCAAATCAAGAGAATCCACTTATCTGCCTAGATTGTTGGGCTCAGAAAAGTCCCCAAACCCAAAGATCTAAAGTTCAAAGAGAATGAAAATTAAAAGGTTTGATGTGCTCAGGCTGGAGTTTTTGGGTTGATTTTTTCTCATCATTTTGGCTTTTGAAAATGTCATACTCTTTAAACAATAATAACAAAGAATGTTCCCAAGAGGCAACAGACATCATTTAGTAATAACAGTAATAATAACAACAGAAAGAAGAAATTTTCCAAGAGCCAACAGCTTTTCAGTTTATCCCTGGGACTTTCCTAGGGATATACTCATGTATTTTTCTTAGCTTTTCTAGCAATGGTGAACACGTGTAATCAGTGGTGTGTTGGTAACTGTTTAATAACCAACTCTCTAAAAAAATGTGTACCTACAGGCACCTGGATGTCTCAGTTAAGCGTCTGACTCTTGATCTCAACTAGGGTCTTGATCTCAGGGTTGTGGGTTCAGGCGCTGTGTTGGGTTCCATGCTGGGTGTGGAGCCTACTTTAAAAAAAAGTGTACCTATACATGTACATAGGTTTATTATAAGTTTTACTGATATAAAGGATGTATAACACAATTTACAAATAATAACGAAATAGGCAATACTCTTTATTGTGATTTCCATATATTGCTATAGCCAGTTGGTTCTCACAGGATGCTGTCATTGACTTTTGCCAAATTCTCATATCCATAGCAATCTGTGGTTATGGGGGTGCCTGGCTGGCTCAGTCATGACAAAGAGTGTGTGACTATTGCTCTCAGGGTTGTGAGTTCAAGCCCCATGTTGGGTGTAGAGATTACTTAAATAAATAAAACTTTTAAAAAATCTATGGTTCTGGTTGTAGTCAACAAAGAAATGTAGTTCTGACCAAAGTGTTGTTGATATTTGTGTTTGCATTAACAAATAAGACAAAAGTACAATAACAAATAAGACAAAAGTGAAACAACAAAGTCATACATAAGAACCTCACTCATGTGTCAATGACAGGAGCAGCTTCTTTGCTGAATCAGATAATAGTTTTCGAATACAGAAAGAATATCTCCTTAATTTTTTGTACTAGTCACAATGTATTGGGTATAAGACACAACATACTTCTAAGTTTAATCTGCATGTTAACAATTTCTTCTGTTCTGTTCTTAACTCTAGACAATTAACAAGACAGTTAATCAAGTCTTGATTGTAGTGTTTACCAATTTCTGTAGCTGATTTCAGGCAACTACCATTATGTCACCACACAGGGACCTGGGAAGAGATGCATAGTAACCACTATATAACATTTCCACCACATCTCTACGATAGGCATAAATGACCTCAAGGACATATAGATAATAGTAAAATGTGGGGTGCCTGAGTGGTTCAGTCGGTTAAGCACCCTACTCCTGATTTTGGCTCAGGTCATGATCTCACAATTCGTGAGATGGAGCCCCTTGTCAGGCCCTGCGCTGCCAGTGGGGAGCCTGCTTGGGATTCTCTCTCTCTGCCCCTCCCCTGAGCTCTCTAAATAAATAAATAAATAAATAAACATTGAAAAAATAGTAAGGTGTAAAATAACTAGGAAGTAATGAGCATTTAGTAGTTATTCATTACGTTTGCATTTTTTTAGTTTATTTCTTTATTTTAAGAGAGAGAGAAAGAGAGAGAATGCAAGCGTGGAAGGGGCAGAGAAAGGGAGAAACAGAATCCCAAGCAGGCTCTGCACTCTCAGCGCAGAGCCCGATGCGGGGCTCGAACCCACAAATCGTGAGATCATGACATGAGCCAAGATCAAGAGTCAGACGCTTAACTGGCTAAGACACCTAGGTACTCCCATTACCTTTGCATGTAATATAATTTACTTCATTGTAAATTTGTATATTAACATTTAAATATAATTTTAATATTTATATATTTTTGCATTTCTAATAATAATGGCTGTTTTTAACAAGTGGCTCAGAAAATTCCTAAAAATTTAACAATTGGCTCTTGTGAGCTGGTATGAGCCGGTTCCAGCACACTATGTGGGCTATGCTGTGAGACTCAGCTGGCTGCCCTGGTCCTGTGGAGTGTACCTCCTCACCGTCTTTACATGTGCCCTCCTTCTCCATCCTCTTGGCCACTTGTGCCATGGGTGACTTCCTCTGTTCCCACCCAAATCTCTCTACCACACACCCAATTCCTAGAGCTCAGTTTGAATTGTGTCCCTTTGTCTTCAAAACTTCTTGTTCAGGGGCACCTAGGTGAATCAGTGGGTTAAGCGTCTGACTGTGGCTCAGGTCATGGTCTCACATTTCATGGGTTTAAGCCGTGCGTTGGGCTCTATGCTGTCAACACAGAGCCTGCTCTGGATCCTCTGTCCCACTCTCTCTCTCTGCCTTTTCCTCACTCTCTCTCTTTCTCAAAAATAAATAAACATTAAAAAAAAAACCCAAAACCTCTTAGGGCACCTGGGTGGCTCAGTCAGTTAAGCATCAGACTTTGGCTCAAGTCATGATCTCACAGTTCTTTGGCTCAAGCCCTGGGGTCGGACTCTGTGCTGACAGCTCAGAGCCTTTAGCCTGCTTTGGATTCTGTGTCTCCCTCTCTCCCTGCCCCTCCCCCACTCATGCTCTATCTGTCTCTGTCTTTCAAAAATAAATAAACATTAAAAAAAAAACTCTTGGTCAAACGCACTGCTTGTAGAATCAGGTCCAAATTCCTTGGGCTTTTTGCAAGCCCTCCTCACTGTGGTCTTAAGCTATTTTCTCAATAGAAGGACAACACAGTAGTTCCCAATTGCCGGGTCTCTAATCACCACAACTTCTTTCTTGGACATCAGACCCTCATAGTCATCTGCCACCTGGACATCTCTTAGGTGGTCCCCAAACATCTCAAAATCAGCATGTCCCAAATAGACTCCCACCCTCACAGTGTTTCTATTTCTGTAGTCCCTGCTTTTCTCTCTTAGACCTTCAAATTTACATTGTTCCCATCTCTCTTCCTATTATTTTGATGCTTTTTTCTTCCAGGAACATTTATTCCCCACACTCAGCCATTCTTCAGGTCTCAGTTGAGATATTGCTTCCTCTGGGAAACTTCTGGGAAGGTTAGGAGCCCACAGCACACCGTTTCCCTGTTCTTCCCATTCTAGAATCTACCATGGTGTATTAAAATGGTCTATTTAGGGGTGCCTGGCTGGCTCAGCCACTGGAGCATGCAACTCTTGATCTTGGGGTTGTGAGTTCAAGCCCCACATTGGGTGTATAGTTTACTTTTTTTTAATTTAAATTTTTTTTAATTTACATCCAAATTAGTTACTATATAGTGCAACAATAATTTCAGGAGTAGATTCCTTAATGCCCTTTACCTATTTAGCCCATCCCCCCCCCAACACCCTCTAGTAACCCTCTGTTTGTTCTCCATATTTATGAGTCTCTTATGTTTTATCCCCCTACTTGTTTCTATATTATTTTTGCTTCCTTTCCCTTATGTTCATCTGTTTTGTCTCTTAAAGTCTTCATATGAGTGAAGTCACATATGTCTTTCTCTGACTGACTAATTTCACTTAGCATAATACCCTCCAGTTCCATCCATGTAGTTGCAAATGGCAAGATTTCATTCTTTTTGATTGCTGAGTAACACTCCATTGCGTTTATATATATATATACATATATATATATATATATATATATATACATACACACACACACACACACACACACACCACATATTCTTTATCCATTCATCCGTTGATGGACATTTGGGCTCTTTCCATACATTGGCTATTGTTGATAGTGCTGCTATAAATATTGAGGTGGCATGTGTCCCTTCAAAACAGCACACCTGTATCCCTTGGATAAATGCCTAGTAGTGCAACTGCTGGGTCATAAGGTAGTTCTATGTTTAGTTTTTTGAGGAACCTCCATACTGTTTTCCAGAGTGGCTGCACCAGCTTGCATTCCCAGGGTGTATAGTTTACTTTTAAAAAATTGTCTATTTAATTGTCTCTCTCCATTGGGAGTTTGTGAGGTCCATAAGGTTAATCTTGTTCACCACCATAATCCCCACCATCTAGCCCATTCACCGGCATGTTGTGGGTGCTGGATGAATGAATGAATGAATGAATAAGAGGTATATCCTGCAAGACCCCTATAAACCTTTCCCTGTCTTGTTTCCTCACTGTTTCCCCAAGTACACCTTGTCCTTTTTCATTTCCAAAAAAAAAGGAAGCGAGAGTTTTTGCTTATGCTTAAGGGGACAAGGTCAGAAAATGTCACCTTCTGAAATTGGAACTAATAGAATCAACATTGAATAGATGAGAGCAGCCATCTGCAAAATAATCCACTTTAAGGGTTGGTTTGTAAATGTGGTACCAATGAGACAAGGGGGGTTCTCAGGTCTCTATGGTGACCAGCATGTTGCCACAGGCCAGAGATCTGCCAAATAAAAAGAAAGCGATAATGTCAATCAGTCGTAACCTGATTGTTAAAGATAATGCTGTATAAGCAGGAGGGCCCTTGTCTACATGGGGTCTTGAAAAGACTTGAGCTAAAGAGCAACACATTTTCTGTGCTCAATCATCATTAAGTGCTACCTGTAGCCCTTTAGAGTTTACAAAGCACCTCCATGTGTTACCTCAGTGAATCTCCATGATGACCCCGTCAAGTGGACCTTATTCGTCATTTTATAGATGATAAAAATGAAATGCAGGGAGGTGATTCTACTTGCCCTAAGTCCACCCCCCCCACCACCGCCACACACACTAACACTCACATCTTCACTAGACCCACAGAGCATGAGATGGTTATAAACCTAAGGAGAGAAATACCTCTCAGGCAGAGATAGAAAGTTCTTGTAGTGACCAGGTATTCAACCCACTACCTTTGGTTCATTCTGATTCTGTGCTCAGGTTGCAGCTTTTAACTATGAAGAGGTTTGGCTCAGGGCCTTGGACACCCTGAAGGGAGTGTGGGGAGATGCTGGGAGAGAATTTCTGTCAGGCTGGTTTTTTGTTTATTCAACAAACACTTATTGGACAACGACTATGTGTCCAGAAGTGTTAATAAAATGGGACATAGTGGTGAATGAGGCACAGAGCTCCTCACCAAACTGATGGCCTAATTACAGCAGTCTGACAAGTGAATACAATAGTCCCGCCTTATTTGTGGGAGATATGTTCCAAGACCCACCCCCCATCAGTGGTTGTCTGAAACCGCAGATAGTACTGAACCTTATACATACTGTTTCTTCCTATATGTACCTACGATAAAGTTAAATTCATAAATAGACACAGTAAGAGATTAACGACAATAATTAGTAAATAGAACAATCATAACAATATTCTGTAATAAATGTTATGCCAGTGTGGTCTCTGTCTCCCATAATATCTTATTGTACTGCACTCACTCTTGTGATTATGTGAGATGATAAAATGCTTACATGATGGGATGAAGAGGGGTGAATGATGCAAGCATTGTTACAGGTTACTTCTGACCTGTTGCTATGTCAGAAGGAGGGCCATCTGCTTTGGACCATGGTTGACCTTGGGTAACTGAAACCACAAAAAGCAAAACTGCACATATACTTAAAAATACAGTATGATAGAAAAAGGAGCACGGAGTGCTCTGGGGGCCCATCAAAGAGCCATTTACGGTGGTCTCAGGGAGGGTCTGGAAAGGCTTCCTAGAAGAATCAGTGCCTGAGCTGATACTGGAAGGGATTTAGAAAAACAAAAAGAGGTTGGAGGAATCAAGATGGGGAGAGAAAAATTTAACAGGGAGACAGGGTGAGAACACTGGGGGGGTGGGAGTGTGTGACAGCAAAAGGCTAGGGAAGAGCTATGGGGGGAGGTTGTGAGAAGTGCGGCTAGAGAGATAATCAAAAAGTCAAATTAATACAAGAATGACCTCATAATAATAATGTATAGTACAATTTCCCCAGATCTATGATGTTATTAATCATGATTATTAATCATTCATTGATGAAATCAATGAAAATTTATATGGCTGGTACCAATGACTTTGTAATTCTAAGATCTGACTTGAAGTGAGTGATTAGAGCACCTCAGTGTGAGGCACAGAACTCAGCACGCTACATGCACCCTCACAGCAATCCCGCTGTGTGGGATCTGTTATTGTCCTATCGTGCTAGTGAGAGAATTGCAGGTCAGAGAGGTTAAGAGTGCACCCAAAGTCACATTGGCTGTCAGGTGGCTGGTTTGGCATTAGTAATGAGGTTTAATATAGAGTCCAGAGCCCATCCTGGAACATGGCTTGCTCAATAGCAATCAGACGTGGGGCGCCTGGGTGGCTCAGTCAGTTAAGCATCAGACTCTTGATTTCAGCTCAGGTCCTGATCTCACCGTTCATGAGATCGAGCCCCCATGTTGGGCTCTGTGCTGACAGTGTGGAGCCTACTTGGGATTCTCTCTCTCTCTCTCTCTCTCTCTCTCTCTCTCTGTCCCTCCCATGCTCTCTCTCTCTCAAAATGAATAAAATAAACTTAAAAAATTAGCAATCAGATGTGTATAGGAATCTCACCTTAACCCTAAGAAAAATAAAGTTATCAAAGGGCACCAAGAAGACACCCAGATTTTGTTTTAAAAAACTCACCCTAGTGGGGCACTTGGGTGGCTCAGTCGGTTAAGGGTCTGATTTCAGCTTAGGTCATGATCTCATGGTTCATGGGTTCGAGTCCCACATTGGGCTTTCTGCTGTCAGTGCAGAGCCTGCTTTGAATCCTCTGTCTCCCTCTCTCTCTGCCCCTCCCCTACTCATGCTCGCGTGTGCTCTCTCTCTCCCCAAAATAAATAAACGTTAAAAAAAATCCTCACGCTGGCTGTGGGTTGAAGGATGGACTGGAAGGGGGAGAATAGAGGCATAAAGGGCAAGGGAAGCCTTTTGCCTTTTACTTCATCTCTCAGATGGTTGTGGCTTGGACTAGGGAGGTAGCAGTGGGGATTGAGAAAAGGGAGTAGATTCACGAGATATATAGGAGATAACATTGACAGGCCTTTGTGCCTGATGGGATATGGTAAGTAAGGGCAAAGAAAACTTCAGGATGACTCCCAGGGTTCTGGCTTAAACAAATGGATAAATGGCAGAGCCATTCCTCAAGAAGAGGAACATGGAAGGAGGAGGAGAAGGTTCTGAGGAAGAAGACACCCACTGAATTCACACTGCAGGTGGAGTGCAAGGTCCATGAGAGACACAAAGCTGGAGAGATGGTTCTAGAGTTCAGAGAAGAGATCTGGACCAGTCATCAGAATAAAGAAGGTGATTCCAGTCGTGGAGGGATGAGGTCTCCTGGGTGTGCAGAATGAGAAAGGCAAGGGGCAGGTGCACACTACTGGTTGAGGGAGGATGAGTGAACAGGCTCTGTGAGGCACTGCAAAGGGTCTGCTTGCTTTTTTTTATGTTTATTTTATGTATTTATTTATTTTATTTTTTATTTTTTAAAAAATTTTTAATGTTTATTTATTTTTGGAGAGACAGAGACAGAGCATGAGCTGGGAAGGGGACAGAGAGAGGGGGGGAGTCACAGACTCTGAAGCAGGCTCCAGGCTCCGAGCTATCAGCACAGAGCCTGACTTGGGGCTCAAGCTCGTGAACCATGAGATCATGACCTGAGCCGAAGTCTTCTGCCTAACCGACTGAGCCACCCAGGCGCCCCTGTATTTATTTATTTTTAATGTTTTGTTTATTTTTGACAGAGAGAGTGCACACAGGGGAGGGGCAGAGAGAGAGGGAGACACAGAATCTGAAGCAGGCTTCAGCAGATGATGTCTGAAGCAGGCTCTGAGGTGTCAGCACAGAGCCCACACAGGGTTTGAACCCATGAACTACGAGATCATGACCTGAGCCAAAATCAGACACTGAACCAACTGAGCCACCCAGGAGCCCATATTTCATTTATTTTTGAGAGAGACAGAGAGAGTGCGAGTGGGACAGAGAGAGAGAGGGAGACAGAGGATCCGAAGCGGGCTCTGTATTGACAGCAATGAGCCCAATATGGAGCTTGAACTCATGAACCATGAGGTCATGACCTGAGCCAAAGTCAGAGGCTCAACTGACTGAGCCACTCAGGTGCCCGGGTCTGCTTGCTCTTATGGGAGGAGAAAGCTGGCAGGCCTGAGACTGAGTTGAGACTTCAATTCTATGAGTAGAAAGGACCTTTGGACTTAAAGATGCCTCCCCAAAGAGCTGCACTGGGCAGCACAATTGTCAGTTTGAACACTCATGTAATTTTCAGTAAGGATGTGGGCTTGGGGCTGCCTCTCTACCCATGGAGAGGGCTGCTGAGAGCCAATCCCACTGTCTCAACCTATGCACATTCCCTTTGGGATACAAGGATCTCACAGGGTCTGATCCAACAATTTGAAGAGACAGTATAACATAGTGACTAAGCATATGGCCTTGGCAGCAAGACTGCCCACTTCCAAAGCCTCCACCAACATTTGGCAGCTGTTTGGCATTGGGAAAGTCATTCATTCCCCTGATACTTACCTTTTCCATCTGTAAAAGGGGGGTAATAATTATACCAACCTCACAGAGCTTGTTTTGAGGATAAAATGAACTAGAACATTCCCTGGCAGGTAGTAAACTCTATTGAATGCTAGCTGATCCTAGCCAACAAGAATGTTTCTGACCTATTACAGTTTCCAAATCCATATTCTCCAGGGCCCAATTGCTCAATAAAAATGCTTAGAGCATTCAAAAAGCAGGAACAACAGCAAAAGTATTTGGGAGAAGAATATGATAGTTGATATTTCAAAGGGCTCCATCAAAGTAGTCATCACAGGAAAAATCAGAATTTGGTTGGACTTTCTTCCCCTTTTTATAGTTTGGTATAATTTTTACTCTGAATCATTTAATGATAGTGGTAGAATTGAATATGGAGCCGGGGGTGGGGGTCAGTCCATGTCTTTTCAGTACTTGAAGACTCTGAGTCATAGTCTCAAATAATTCCATTTGAGCCTTTCATCAAGCCTGCAAAGGAGATGTCATTTATATCCTCCTTGGTAGAGGTAGAAAATAAGGCTCAGAGATATCAAGAACAGACGTGGGACTGGATCGGAACCCAGACAGATGATGTCAGAGCTCCATGAAGTGGGGGATTGATTGGTTCATGGTTCTGGAGGGGGGCGGGTTGTTGGCATGGGTCTATTTACCCCATGTAAGGGGAATTTGTGCTTTTGTGCAAGAAGTAAAGCAGTGAGGAGGCCCCACTGGCAGGCCCCACGCTGGGGCGATTAGGGCCAGAAGGCAAAGATGGCTCTTGAGGACTTTTGGAAAGGCCCCTCCTTGGGGGCCATATGTTTGTAATCACTGTGTGTATGGCCAGAATTGGGGGACGGGCTGTCTTGGCCGGTGGCCAAGCCAGATGTTTATTGTGTGACTCCACATAGCACAGCGCTCAGTAACCCCTCGCCGTGCTGGGAATTTGTATGCCATAGTTATGACCAACCTCATCCCATAACTGAGAAGGTTTCAAAGGTCCTCTGAGTCAAAGGCAGAACCAGGGAGGTGGGAGGTTAGCCTCCCATCCCCTCACCCCTTCCCATTTGGGCCCCTTTCTTTGCATATGACTTTATTTCCTCTACCCTCTCTCCATGCCCAAGTGCTCCCTGTCCTCCTGCAGCCTTCCCCACCCTAGGACATCCACTAAGGCCTGCCTGGCCATTGGCTTCATTTCCCCCTGCTGTTGTGAAGGATGAGCCCTTTTGTCCCCCCTACCCATTTTTTTTAAAGTAACTCTACCCCTACGTGGGACTCAAACTCACGGGCCTGAGATCAAGAGTCTACTCTTGATCAAGAGCATGCTCTACTGACTGAGCCAGCCAGATGCCCCAACCCTTTCCCACCTAACAAAACCCCAGTCATCTTTACAATCCCTCATCTTGGCTCTGCTCTGAAGCTTCTCCAACTTCCTCAGAAATGGAAGGACAAGGAGGCAAGTGCTCAGGGAGCACCTACTCTGTGCCAGCTGTGGAACCAGGGGTTTTACATACCTCACCTCATTAAATCTTCACAAGAGCCCTGTAAATTTCTACAGGTGAGGGAACCTGGGTCCAGAGATGGCAAACAACTTGTCTAGGGTCACACAGCTGATCAGGGCAAGAGTGTGGCTCAGTTTAACTCAAGTCCCTATGAACTTGAACTCTGTCCAGTTCACACCACAATGCTTGTCCCAAGACATGCTCCCTCTTGATCACCTTCAGCTCCTCTTTTTTCATCCCATCACATGTCCAATCCATCAGCAAATCCCACTAGCTCTACCTTCACAGTATATCCAGAAGCCATCACTTCTCACCATCTCCACAGTTGCCACCCTGCTCTAAGTTCCCAGGTACTTATTGCAATAGTACCCTATCTGCTCCTTTGCCCCTAGCAGGGCACTTGCTTCACCCTTGCCCCTCACCAGACTTCCCACACATGGTCTATTCATTACACAGAAGCCAGAGGGATCCTATTGAAACACATGTCAGGGGTGCCTGGGTGGCTCAGTTGGTTAAGCACTTGACTCTGGATTTCGGCTCAGGTTATCTCACAGTTTGTGAGTTCAAGCCCCATGTGCAGCTCCACCCAGACCCTGAACAGCCTGCTTGAGATTCTCTCCTTCTTTCTCTGCCCCCCCTTCTGCTCTCTCTCTCTTTGTCTCTCTCTCTCTCTCTCTCTCAAAATAAATAAACTTAAAAAAAAAATAAAAACATGTGTCAAATCATGCCATGTCTCCACCTCAAAATCCTGCAATGGCTCTCATTTAATTTGTAGTATCCATCCTTACTTTGGCCTACATGGCCTGTGTGCTCTGTCTCTGCCCCTTTTCTAGCCCTCTCTCCCTTCCTCACTCTGCTCCAACTATACTGGACTCACTGCTGTTCCTTCAACACACCAAACATGCTCTTGCCTCAGTGCCTTTGTACCTCCTGTTTCTTTTGCCTGGAACATTCTTGGAAATCCATATGGCTTGCTGCCTCACTTCTTTCAAGTCTTCATTCAAATGATATCTTCTCAGCAAGACTTTCGCCATCACCCTGTTTAAATTTGCAACCCCTACCCCACCAATAAACACTTCATATTCCTATGCTCCTGTTGTATTTTTCTCCCTTGCTTGCACTTGTCAGCAACTATAGCCAGGCCTCTCACTTAGCTGTGATGGTCCATTTTATGTGTCAACCTGACCGGGCCACTGGGTGCCCAGGTATTTGGTTAAACATTATCTCCGGATGTGTCTTCGAGGGTGTTTCTGGATGAGATTAACATTTGAATCTGTAGACGGAGAAAAGCAGATTGCCCTCCGCAGTGTGGGTGGGCTTCATCCAATGCACCGAAAGCCTGAATACAATAAAAGATTGAGTAAGAAAGAATTCTTTTTACCTGACTGTCTTGGAGCTGGACATTAGTCTCCTCCTGCCTTCAGACTCAGACTGGAACTATACATACCATTGTCTCCCTCTGCCTCACCCACTGCATATTGTAAACTTCTCAGCCTCCAAAATTTTTTTTTTACAATTTTTTTCTTGTGATGACTAATTTTTTTAATGTTTATTTATTTTTGAGGGAGAGAGAGAGAACACATGTGCAAGCGAGCAGGGGAGGGGCAGGGAGAGAGAGAGAGGGAGACTGAGGATCTGAAGCAGGCTCTGTCCTGACAGCAGAAAGCTGGATGTGGGGCTCGAACTCATGAACTGTGAGATCATGACCTGAGCTGAAGTGGCACACTTAACTGACTGAACCACTCAGGTGACCCCAGCCTCCAAAATTCTATTAATTAATTCCTTACAGTAAATGTCATTATGTATGTATGCACATGCTATTGGTTCTGTTTCTCTGGAGAACCCAGACAAATACGCCAAGTAACAGTATACATTTATTACATTTTTAAAAGTTGTTGTCTCTCTCCACTCCAACTTAAACTTCAGGAGGGCAGGAGTTTTTGTCTGTTTTGTTCACTGCTGTATCCTCTGCAAAATGCCTGGCATATAGTAGGTACTTAATAAACACATGTTGAATGAATAATGGCCCTTATAATTGTATAATTGTACCTTGTTTGTGTGTCTTGCTTTTTTCTTTTTCTTTTTCTTTTTCCTTTTTTTTTTTTTTTTTTTTGTCTCCCAGGAGTCTGTGAGTCACTCCACCACGGGAACTGGCATTTGCATCCCCAATGCCAGGCAAAATGCCCACCACCAAAGTACCCAGTACATACTGAATGAAATGCCTTGATATGATGCATCCAGAAGACCGTTTAAGTTACCAGGACCAAACAACACAGAGCCCTTGCGTGCCAAATTCGCGAAGACCACCTCTCTTTTCCCCCACCCTTCCCTCAAACCCCAGCCTTGGCAACGCGGCTTCCTTCTGCCTGGTGCACCCGCCCTTGCTCTTTCCTCCCTTCCCCCCACCAAGCCTTCCTCGCCCGCCTGGGTACAGGCGATTATCTGGGGGTGGTAATTGAGAGTAAATTGGAACTTGTTTTGCACAGGGCTATGTCTCACGCAGGTCGATTTGTATGCTTCCTGGGCACTTGTGACACTCCAGAGATGCCATAGCAACGGCCTCGGCGCCTCCGGGCTCACTAATGGCAAGAGATGAGGCGGGGGAGTGGTGCGGGCCACGGGCACTGAGATGGCGGGCACGGCCAGGGACACAGCGCCACAGGGAGCGGTCACCTCTCTGAGCCTCGGTTTCCCGTTGGTATCAGGGAAATAATAACCAGCACGGAGGCTGTCGTCGGGCAGAAAAGAGATAATGGCTTGAACAGTTTGTAAAACTGTAAACTGAGGAGTGGCTATCCGTACAATGACTATTCTTTTTCGTGGCATTGTCTTCTTTCCTACTTGTCCCCTGCCTTTCTGCAGCTCCCCCCTGCCCGCTTCGCCCCTCCCTGAGCCAGTGCCTGCCAGATTCCCCCGCCACAGGAGCGGGGTTCCTGCTGGCCCTCCTTTATTCGCTGCAAAAATCACTGCCCCTGGAACACCTTTTAGCGACGAGGCCCACAGAGACACCGCCAGCTCATCCTGCGGGGGCCGAGCCACTGATTAAATTGTATTCACTCTGCCTTTCGGTCATTCAGATTGGCTGGGACGAGGCCAGCTGGAATTAGTGACACATTTGAAGCAGAGAATATTGACAAAAGAAGGCCGTTTTATTGCTTGCAATGACACGCGATAATTCAAAGAAGGCTTCCCAGTGTTTCCAAGGAGAGCTTTATTTAGACTTTTTTGCTAATTATTTGGATAGATGCAGACCACAAGTCCTTAAAATCCGTTTTGTTCCCTTCTAGGGGTTGAAAAACAACCTTTCTTTCTCCAATGGCCTCCTCTCTCTTTAAATCTGAGATCCTGACCAGGAGAAGGCTTTGAAAACAAGAAAGCACTACTGAACAATTCATTCTTTACAAATATATATATATATATATATATATATATATATATATATATATGGTTTATTTATTTATTTATTTTAAGAAAGCACGAGCAGTGGAGGGGCAGAGAGAGAGGGGGAGAGAGAGAATCCCAAGCAAGCGGGGAGCCCGACTTGGGGGTGGAACTCACAAACCCTGACATCATGGCCTGAGCTGAAATCAAGAGTCAGAGGCTTGACTGACTGAGCCACCCAGTCACCCCCCCTTCCAAATATTTTTTAAGCACCTACTATGCATCAGAACTATTGTGGTTATTAAAGATACAGACATGGAACTAATGTTCCTAGAGGAGAAACAAATAATATGGAAGTAAATAGAGAAAGGAGATACTTTTCAATAGTAGTAAGGGCTCTAGGGGCACCTGGGTGGCTCAGTCAGTTACGCTTCTGACTCTTGATTTCAGCTCAGGTCATGATCTCACAGTTCATGAGATAGAGCCCCGAGTCAGGCTCCACGCTAATGGCATAGAACCTGCTTCGGATTCTCTCTCTCCCTATCTTCCCCTCCCCTGCTCATGCTCATACCTTCTCTCTCTTTCTCTGTCTCTCTCAAAATATATAATAAACATTAAAAAATAGTAAGGGCACTAAAGGACATAAACAGGATGAGAGAGGTGAGGTAGTTACTTTAGAGAAGATGGGTCAGGAAATGTCTCACAAGAGAGATAGCGGAGATCTCAATGATAAGAAGGAGCCAGCCATGCTAAGATTTTAGGGGAAAGTGTTCCTGGTAGAAGGAACAGAAAATGCAAAGACCCTGTGGTGGAAATGGGCTTGGTTGTTTGAAGAAGACAAAGAAAGCCAATGTGGCTGGGGTGAAATGAACAAACAAAGTGAGATTTGGATGGGTCAGGTCACTAGGGACTTGAGGGCCATGATGAAGAGTTTGGATGGTATTTTCAGTGCATTGTGAACTAATGAAAGTTTCTAAGCAAAGGAGTGATGTGATCTGGTTTCTATTTTTAAAAAGGATTATTGGCTGCTGTTTGAAGAATAAATTAGATTACCTTAATAAAAAAAATGGACTGGGAGACAAGAATGGGAGTAGGGAGGCCAATTAGGAAGCCACTGGTAAATGCCAGGTGGTTTACGCTTGGGTGCTTGCAATCTGGTGGGGTAAAGTGGAGAGATTCAGGATGTATTTTGGAGATAGAGCCTAGATAGGACTTGGTGATGGATTGGATTTGGGACAGAGAAGAGACAATGTTTCTAGTTTATAGGTTTGGGGCTTGAGCAACTGGATGGATGGTGGTGCCATTTATAGAGATGGAAAAGACTAGAGCAGATCAGGTTTGAGAGTGGGTTGGGAACCCATACTTTTGGATGCTTTCAGTATGAGATGTCAGGGAGCCCTTGATATAGGAGTCTGGGGCTGAAGTGAAAGGTTTGGACCTAAGAAAGACATTTTGGAGTCCTTAATATTCGGCAAAGAGTTCTCAGGATTCTTGGTGACTTGTTCAAAGCCAACCCTACACTAGAACAGATAACTGCCCAGGGGGACAGGGGGATACCTGCCTCCCTCTCTACCTCCAAAAGGACACCTCTGTTCTCAACTTGACTTGTCTCAGTGAAGACCTATTCTTCAAGGAAATGCAAAATAAAACTTTTTAATAATCAGAAGGGTGAGGATCAAAAGGTTGGAAAACACTGTTACCAAAGGTGTGGGGAAACAGGTATCCTCATATGTTGTTGATAGGAATGTAAATTTGCTCATCCCTGATGAAAGGCAATTTAGCAGCTTCTATCAAAATGAGAGACACATATACTGAGACCCCAACAATTCCACCTTTAGGAAATTATCCTACAGATATACTCACACATTCACAAAAATGTATGTGCCAGGGTATTTACTGCCACAATGTTTGTAATAGCAAAAGACTGGAGGGGTGCCTGGGTGGCTCAGTCAGTTGAGCATCTGACACTTGATTTTTGGCTCAGGTCATGCTCCCGGGGTTATGGGATCAGGCCCCAAGTCAGGCTCTGTGCAGAGCATGGAGTCTGCTTGAGATTCTCTCTCTCTCTGTTTCTGTCTCTGTCTCTGTCTCTCTCTTCCTCTCCCCCACTTATGCTCTCTCTAAAATAAAAATATAAAATAAAATAAAAGATTTGAAAAATATCCACCAGCAGGGGACAAGTCAAATAAATTAAGGTACACTCTTACAATAGAATATATGCAGCCATTAAAACTAAGGAAGATCTTAATTTTTTTTTATTTTTTAAATTGAGGTGAAATTCACATAACATTACATTCACTAGTTTAACCATTTTAAAGTGTAAAACTCAGTGTTTATATGTATTGATATGAAAAATCCTCTGAGACCTATTGGTAAGTGCCTACCCCCACTCACCTGTCCCCACCTGTCTACCTCTGCTGGTGATCCTAGGAGGGACTTTTTTCGATGGGCACCTTTGAAATGTCTCCATGACATAGAAGGCTGAGTCTGTTGCTAAGGAAAGGTGGTGGTAATATTAATCAATGGTTCTCAGAACAGCTGCACATTAGCGCCACCAGGGGAGATTTAAAAAATGTCCTTGCCCAGGCCCCACCTCTAGAGATTATGATTTAATTAGAGGTGAGGCCTGGACATGATTTTTTATTTATTTTTTTATTTTATTATTTTTTTTATTTTTTAATATATGAAATTTACTGTCAAATTGGTTTCCATACAACACCCAGTGCTCATCCCAAAAGGTGCCCTCCTCAATACCCATCACCCACCCTGCCCTCCCTCCCACCCCCCATCAACCCTCAGTTTGTTCTCAGTTTTTAACAGTCTCTTATGCTTTGGCTCTCTCCCACTCTAACCTCTTTTTTTTTTTTTTTCCTTCCCCCATGGGTTTCTGTTATGTTTCTCAGGATCCACATAAGAGTGAAACCATATGGTATCTGTCTTTCTCTGTATGGCTTATTTCACTTAGCATCACACTCTCCAGTTCCATCCATGTTGCTACAAAAGGCCATATTTCATTTTTTCTCATTGCCACGTAGTATTCCATTGTGTATATAAACCACAATTTCTTTATCCATTCATCAGTTGATGGACATTTAGGCTCTTTCCATAATTTGGCTATTGTTGAGAGTGCCGCTATAAACATTGGGGTACAGGTGCCCCTATGCATAAGTACTCCTGTATCCCTTGGATAAATTCCTAGCAGTGCTATTGCTGGGTCATAGGGTAGGTCTATTCTTAATTTTCTGAGGAACCTCCACACTGCTTTCCAGAGCGGCTGCACCAATTTGCATTCCCACCAACAGTGCAAGAGGGTTCCTGTTTCTCCACATCCTCTCCAGCATCTATAGTCTCCTGATTTCTTCATTTTGGCCACTCTGACTGGCGTGAGGTGGTATCTGAGTGTGGTTTTGATTTGTATTTCCCTGATAAGGAGCGACGTTGAACATCTTTTCATGTGCCTGTTGGCCATCCGGATGTCTTCTTTAGAGAAGTGTCTATTCATGTTTTCTGCCCATTTCTTCACTGGGTTATTTGTTTTTCGGGTGTGGAGTTTGATGAGCTCTTTATAGATTTTGGATACTAGCCCTTTGTCCGATGTGTCATTTGCAAATATCTTTTCCCATTCCGTTGGTTGCCTTTTAGTTTTGTTGGTTGTTTCCTTTGCTGTGCAGAAGCTTTTTATCTTCATAAGGTCCCAGTAATTCACTTTTGCTTTTAATTCCCTTGCCTTTGGGGATGTGCCGAGTAAGAGATTGCTACGGCTGAGGTCAGAGAGGTCTTTTCCTGCTTTCTCCTCTAAGGTTTTGATGGTTTCCTGTCTCACATTCAGGTCCTTTATCCATTTTGAGTTTATTTTTGTGAATGGTGTGAGAAAGTGGTCTAGTTTCAACCTTCTGCATGTTGCTGTCCAGTTCTCCCAGCACCATTTGTGAAAGAGACTGTCTTTTTTCCATTGGATGTTCTTTCCTGCTTTGTCAAAGATGAGTTGGCCATACATTTGTGGGTCTAGTTCTGGGGTTTCTATTCTATTCCATTGGTCTATGTGTTTGTTTTTGTGTCAATACCATGCTGTCTTGATGATGACAGCTTTGTAGTAGAGGCTAAAGTCTGGGATTGTGATGCCTCCTGCTTTGGTCTTCTCCTTCAAAATTACTTTGGCTATTCGGGGCCTTTTGTGGTTCCATATGAATTTTAGGATTGCTTGTTCTAGTTTCGAGAAGAATGCTGGTTCAATTTTGATTGGGATTGCATTGAATGTGTAGATAGCTTTGGGTAGTATTGACATTTTGACAATATTTATTCTTCCAATCCATGAGCAGGGAATGTCTTTCCATTTCTTTAAATCTTCTTCAATTACCTTCATAAGCTTTCTATAGTTTTCAGCATACAGATCTTTTACATCTTTGGTTAGATTTATTCCTAGGTATTTTATGCTTCTTGGTGCAATTGTGAATGGGATCAGTTTCTTCATTTGTCTTTCTGTTGCTTCATTGTTAGTGTATAAGAATGCAACTGATTTCTGCACATTGATTTTGTATCCTGCAACTTTGCTGAATTCATGTATCAGTTCTAGCAGACTTTTGGTGGAGTCTATCGGATTTTCCATGTATAATATCATGTCATCTGCAAAAAGCGAAAGCTTGACTTCATCTTTGCCAATTTTGATGCCTTTGATTTCCTTTTCTTGTCTGATTGCTGATGCTAGAACTTCCAGCACTATATTAAACAACAGCGGTGAGAGTGGGCATCCCTGTCGTGTTCCTGATCTCAGGGAAAAAGCTCTCAGTTTTTCCCCGTTGAGGATGATGTTAGCTGTGGGCTTTTCATAAATGGCCTTTATGATCTTTAAGTATGTTCCTTCTATCCCGACTTTCTCAAGGGTTTTTATTAAGAAAGGGTGCTGGATTTTGTCAAAGGCCTTTTCTGCATCGATTGGCAGGATCATATGGTTCTTCTCTTTTTTTTTGTTAATGTGATGTATCACGTTGATCGATTTGTGAATGTTGAACCAGCCCTGCATCCCAGGAATGAATCCCACTTGATCATGGTGAATAATTCTTTTTATATGCTGTTGAATTCGATTTGCTAGTATCTTATTAAGAATTTTTGCATCCATATTCATCAGGGATATTGGCCTGTAGTTCTCTTTTTTTACTGGGTCTCTGTCTGGTTTAGGAATCAAAGTAATACTGGCTTCATAGAATGAGTCTGGAAGTTTTCCTTCCCTTTCTATTTCTTGGAATAGCTTGAGAAGGATAGGTATTATCTCTGCTTTAAACGTCTGGTAGAACTCCCCTGGGAAGCCATCTGGTCCTGGACTCTTATTTGTTGGGAGATTTTTGATAACCGATTCAATTTCTTCGCTGGTTATGGGTCTGTTCAAGCTTTCTATTTCCTCCTGATTGAGTTTTGGAAGAGTGTGGGTGTTTAGAAATTTGTCCATTTCTTCCAGGTTGTCCAATTTGCTGGCATATAATTTTTCATAGTATTCCCTGATAATTGTTTGTATCTCTGAGGGATTGGTTGTAATCATTCCATTTTCATTCATGATTTTATCTATTTGGGTCATCTCCCTTTTCTTTTTGAGAAGCCTGGCTAGAGGTTTGTCAATTTTGTTTATTTTTTCAAAAAACCAACTCTTGGTTTCGTTGATCTGCTCTACAGTTTTTTTAGATTCTATATTGTTTATTTCTGCTCTGATCTTTATTATTTCTCTTCTTCTGCTGGGTTTAGGCTGCCTTTGCTGTTCTGCTTCTATTTCCTTTAGGTGTGCTGTTAGATTTTGTATTTGGGATTTTTCTTGTTTCTTGAGATAGGCCTGGATTGCAATGTATTTTCCTCTCAGGACTGCCTTCGCTGCATCCCAGAGCGTTTGGATTGTTGTATTTTCATTTTCGTTTGTTTCCATATATATTTTAATTTCTTCTCTAATTGCCTGGTTGACCCACTCATTCGTTAGTAGGGTGTTCTTTAACCTCCATGCTTTTGGAGGTTTTCCAGACTTTTTCCTGTGGTTGATTTCAAGCTTCATAGCATTGTGGTCTGAAAGTATGCATGGTATAATTTCAATTCTTGTAAACTTATGAAGGGCTGTTTTGTGACCCAGTATATGATCTATCTTGGAGAATGTTCCATGTGCACTCGAGAAGAAAGTATATTCTGTTGCTTTGGGATGCAGAGTTCTAAATATATCTGTCAAGTCCATCTGATCCAATGTATCATTCAGGGCCCTTGTTTCTTTATTGACTGTGTGTCTAGATGATCTATCCATTTCTGTAAGTGGGGTGTTAAAGTCCCCTGCAATGACCACATTCTTATCAATAAGGTTGCTTATGTTTATGAGTAATTGTTTTATATATCTGGGGGCTCGGGTATTTGGCGCATAGACATTTATAATAGTTAGCTCTTCCTGGTGGATAGACCCTGTGATTATTATATAATGCCCTTCTTCATCTCTTGTTACAGCCTTTAATTTAAAGTCTAGTTTGTCTGATATAAGTATGGCTACTCCAGCTTTCTTTTGGCTTCCAGGAGCATGATAAATAGTTCTCCATCCCCTCACTCTCAATCTAAAGGTGTCCTCAGATCTAAAATGAGTCTCTTGTAGACAGCAAATAGATGGGTCTTGTTTTTTTATCCATTCTGATACCCTATGTCTTTTAGTTGGCGCATTTAATCCATTTACATTCAGTGTTATTATAGAAAGATATGGGTTTAGAGTCATTGTGATGTCTGTATGTTTTATGCTTGTAGTGATGTCTCTGGTACTTTGTCTCACAGGATCCCCCTTAGGATCTCTTGTAGGGCTGGTTTCGTGGTGACAAATTCCTTCAGTTTTTGTTTGTTTGGGAAGACCTTTATCTCTCCTTCTATTCTAAATGACAGACTTGCTGGATAAAGGATTCTCGGCTGCATATTTTTTCTGTTTAGCACACTGTAGATATCGTGCCAAGCCTTTCTGGCCTGCCAAGTTTCAAAGGAGAGATCAGTCATGAGTCTTATAGGTCTCCCTTTATATGTGAGGGCACGTTTATCCCTTGCTGCTTTCAGAATTCTCTCTTTATCCTTGTATTTTGCCAGTTTCACTGTGATATGTCGTGCAGAAGATCGATTCAAGTTACGTCTGAAGGGAGTTCTCTGTGCCTCTTGGATTTCAATGCCTTTTTCCTTCCCCAGGTCAGGGAAGTTCTCAGCTATAATTTGTTCAAGTACCCCTTCAGCACCTTTCCCTCTCTCTTCCTCCTCTGGGATACCAATTATGCGTATATTATTTTTTTTTAGTGTATCACTTAGTTCTCTAATTTTCCCCTCATACTCCTGGATTTTTTTATCTCTCTTTCTTTCAGCTTCCTCTTTCTCCATAACTTTATCTTCTAGTTCACCTATTCTCTCCTCTGCCTCTTCAAGCCGAGCCATCGTGGTTTCCATTTTGTTTTGCATTTCGTTTAAAGCGTTTTTCAACTCCTCGTGACTGTTCCTTAGTCCCTCGATCTTTGTGGCAAGAGATTCTCTGCTGTCCTGTATACTGTTTTCAAGCCCAGCGATTAATTTTATGACTATTATTCTAAATTCACTTTCTGTTATATTATTTAAATCCTTTTTGATCAGTTCATTAGCTGTTGTTATTTCCTGGAGATTCTTCTGAGGGGAATTCTTCCGTTTGGTCATTTTGGAGAGTCCCTGGCGTGGTGAGGACCTGCAGGGCACTTCCCCTGTGCTGTGGTGTATAACTGGAGTTAGTGGGCGGGGCCGCAGTCCGACCAGATGTCTGCCCCCAGCCCACTGCTGGGGCCACAGTCAGACTGGTGTGTGCCTTCTCTTCCCCTCTCCTAGGGGCGGGATTCACTGTGGGGTGGCGTGTCCCGTCTGGGCTACTTGCACACTGCCAGGCTTGTGTTGCTGGGGATCTGGCGTATTAGCTGGGGTGGGTAGGCAAGGTGCACGGGGGGTGGAGGGGCAGGCTTAGCTCGCTTCTCCTTAGGTGATCGACTTCAGGAGGAGCCCTGTGGCAGCGGGAGGGAGTCAGATCCGCTGCCGGAGGTTTGGCTCCGCAGAAGCACAGAGTTGGGTGTTTGTGCGGAGCGAGCAAGTTCCCTGGCAGGAACTGGTTCCCTTTGGGATTTTGGCTGGGGGATGGGCGGGGGAGATGGCGCTGGCGCCTTTGTTCCCCGCCAAGCTGAGCTCTGCCGTCCGGGGGCTCAGCAGCTCTCCCTCCCTTTGTCCTCCAGCCTTCCCGCTTTCCGCGCAGAGCTGTTAACTTATGACCTCCCAGACGCTAAGTCGCGCTTGCTGTCGGAACACAGTCTGTCCGGCCCCTCCGCTTTTGCCAGCCCGACTCGGGGGCTCTGCTTGGCCGGCGAGCCGCCCCTCCGCCCCGGCTCCCTCCCGCCAGTCCGTGGAGCGCGCACCGCCTCGCCGCCCTTCCTACCCTCTTCCGTGGGCCTCTGGTCTGCGCTTGACTCCGGAGACTCCCTTCTGCTAATCCTCTGGCGGTTTTCTGGGTTCTTTAGGCAGGTGTAGGTGGAATCTAAGTGATCGGCAGGACGCGCTGTGAGCCCCGCGTCCTCCTACGCCGCCATCTTCCGGAACCCTGGACATGATTTTTTAAATGGAGGCATAATTTACACAAGGTACAATGACATAGGTCTTAAGCATGTAGTTCAATGAATTCTGCTACTTGTGGGCAGTGTGTAACCACTGCCCCAATAAAAACATAGACCATTTCCACTGTCCCAGTCAATGCCCACACCATTGACAGAGGAAACCACCTTTCTTATTTCTATCATAGATCCATTTTTGATTGTTCTTGAATTGCGTATAAGTGGAATTGCGTAGAATGTAACATTTTGGGATTGGCTTCTTTCACTTAGCACAATGCCTTTGAGATTCATCCAAATTGTTGCACTGATCAGTAGTTCATCACTAGTAGTCTCTTCCATTGCTGAATGGTATTCCTTTGTGTGGATACACCAAAGTTTGTTTAGTCATTCACACATCCAGGGACGTTTGGGTTGTCGCAATCTTTCTATAGGGACATGCATTCATTTCTCTTGGGCTGGAATTACTGGATTTATGTAGAACTTTTTTTGAAGCCATCTCTTTTCTGAAGTTCTTATACCAATTTACACTCCTACCAACAAAATATGAGAGTTATAGCTGTTCCACATCTTTGACAACACTTTGGATTGTCTGTCTTTTTAATTATAGTGATTTTCACGGGTACATAGTAGTATCTCATTGTGATTTTAAATTGCATTTCCCTAATGACTATGTTGGTCATCTTTTTATTTGCTCATTAATCATTCATATATCCTGTCCAATTCTGTGTCTGTTTGAGTGTTTTGCCCATTGTAGGTCATTTTATTATTGATTTGTAGGGGCTGTCTATATATTCTGTATACTATATTTTGCCAGATACATATATTGCAAATACAATTATTGTTTAAAACATCTCTAGTGATTCTAACATGAATCTAGGGTTGAGAACCCCTGATACTCTAAACTTTTTTTTTAATGTTTATTTATTTTTGACAGAGAGAGACAGAGCACGAGCAGGGGAGGGGCAGAGAGAGAGAATCCGAAGCAGGCTCCAGGCTCTGAGCTGTCAGCACAGAGCCCGACATGGGGCTCGAACTCACAGGCCACGGGATCATGACCTGAGCTGAAGTCGGACGCTCAACCGACTGAGCCACCCAGGTGCCCCGAGCACCCCTGATACCATAATGATCAGCTCCAGAGGGTCTCTGCCTCTATGAGTTCCCAAATATGCCCCCTTGCAACTACGTCTGATGATTGGTTCTTCAATCCATGTGAACATACATGGCTGTGGGGATTTGGGGAGTTAGGGGTGGCTTGTCAGTCTTCCTCCTATGGATCTGTATGGCTTCTTGGATTGTTCATTCATCTGAACGGTTCTCTTACCCTCTGATGTGAGACTGTAAGTCTTTTATTGTCACTATCCTAAAATTTTCCATGTATGAAACTTGGCCTTATTGCCTGACCCATTCTGACTACCTGGATATTGTGTATGTCAAAGGCCAAAGACATGTTTTCTTCTGGATGGAGCAAGCTATGTCCTTCCTAGGCATAGAAGGAGTGTGACTTTCTGAATCCCCTCACAGCCATTGTCCTCAGGCTGCCTACCTGCTCACTGAAAGGTTGAATCATTTTCTAGTAGCCTTGGGAACAATTCACCAAGGGTCTGGAAGTTGATGGCCTGGTCCTGGTCTCTTTGAATCTGCTGTGTACTTGCTGCATGATTTTGTGTAAAGCAGTTAACCAATCTGAGCCTTTGTTCCTGTGACTGGTAGAGCAATTGCTTGCTTGTTATGCGGAAAGTGCCTGGCATCAAGTAGGTATTCACAGGATGCCTGGGTGGCTCAGTCGGTTAGGTGTCCGACTTTGGCTCAGGTCATGATCTCACAGTTTGTGAATTCAAGCCCCACATCAGGCTCTGTGCAGACAGCTCAGAGCCTGGAGCCTGCTTCAGATTCCGTGTCTCCCTCTCTTTCTGCCCCTCCCCTGCTCATGTTATGTCTGTCTCTCTCTCTCTCTCTCAAAAATAAATAAACGTTAAAAAAATTTTTTAAAAAGTAGGTGTTCACAAAGCCATCGGTTCCCTCAAAAGGGGAGCTGGGGAGCTTGGCTCTGGGAGCAGTGCAACTGGGCTGTGAGAGGAGCCCTCTGCTTGGGGACTTGCCATGCCCTCAGTGTGCCCTCGTGTCATGTATCTGCCCCTTCCCTCCACACATAGTCTAGGAGGCCTAGATTGGCCAAGTTCCCTCCTGCTGTGTTGTCCTCACCCTGCCCTTCTTGGCTAATTTGAACAGAGCATCCAACGAGGGCCCCTAGGCTCTTTAAGCTCACAGCAGATGGCTGGGAAGCCAATTCTCTGGGACATACAGTTCCTGACTCAGATCTGGGCAGGGGGCCAAGGCCTTCGAAGGGCTGTAGAAAAATGTAACCCTTAGCCTCCCCTCAAGAGCTTGTAGTTTCTACTGTCTATCTCTTTTAGTGCCTAAAAGGAAGGGCAAAGGACCACAAAGGTTAAGATTAGGTGCCCACAGGAGTCCCTTCTTGGGCTGGCACCAGGGAGGAGCTTTGACTTTAGCTTTTAAGATAGGTGCTCATGCCATGTAGGAAGGTTTTCTCTGCTGCTGCAGGAAGTAGATTTGGAAGCTGAGGAGGAGGTCATGGGAGCTACCAGAAATGCTCTTGACTTGGGGAACACATATGTATAGGGCATCTGGAGAGTCCACCAACACTGGCAGGAACCCACTCATTTCACAGCAAAACAAGATTTGGAAGAGAATAGAAAGGGAGTATCCTATTCCTCGGTGTAACTCAGATTCTTTTGTGCTATTTCCAAGTCCATTCTGAGGCAGGTTTAAGAGGGAGACAGGCACAGTGCTGGCAAGAAGTGTGGCTGGGATGGGTATGCTTGGACCTCCCCTTTTCCTTGGTTCCTGCTCCTCACTATTGTTTTGGGTGTATCATTCTTACCCACAGCCTTATTTAGCTCTCCAACACGGTGTCTATTGCTCACCTTTGAGACTAGTAAATTGACAAATCCATCCATCCATCCAACAAATATTTGCTTATAAGCTACTATATGCAGGTGCTGTGCTAAGCTCTGTGAAGCTGTAACTGTGAAAGCCATATCTGTCCTTCACAGAGCCCACATGATCATGGGCTGGGTGAGCCAGAGGTAACTGGACAACCACATTCCATGGACAATCCAATGATAAAAGCAGGGCGTGTCACACTGTGTCACAGAGGATGAATGTTGGGAAGGATTATGGAAGGTCCCTGGAAGAAGGGAGACTTGAGCTGAGAGCCAAGGAGTGAGTAGGACATAGTGAGACAAAAAGGAAGGGAAGAAAGTCCACGCAGAGGAAATAGCATGTGAGACAAGATTTGAGTGAGTAGAAGTGTTTTAGCTTGAGAAGAGTGATGTGCGTATGTGTGTGTATGTGCGTGAGAGTGTGTGCATGCTCATGTCATGGAGAAGTGAGTCATAAGGCAGGAGAAGCAGTCAGGGGCCAGATCAGGAAGGCTTTGAAAGCCATGCTGAGGAGGCAGACTTGATTTTGAGGGCAAGGGGGTGCTTCAAAGGGTTTAGACAGGGCCATGACATGATCAGATTGGTGTTTTTGAAAGATCACTCTGGTTTCTGGGTGCAGAAACACTGGGGAGCAGGCATAAATAAAAGCAGGAAGAAAGTCAGGAAGCTATTGAAGTAAGGCAGGTGAGAGATGACAGTGTGACAGACCAGAATGGTGGCAGAGGAGATGAAGAGAAGTGTTTGGGTTGGAGATATATTTTGGAGGTAGATCCAACAAGATGTATTGGTGAATTGGAAAGATGCCTCTCAGTTTCTGACTTGAACAATTGGGGGGGTTGGAAATGCTGTTCATGGAAGTGAGGAATATTGAGGGAACAGGTCTAGGGGAGGGTGGGAGATGAGTTCAGTGCCATGTTGAGGTTGAGCTTCCAGGAAGATATGTCCTGTAGCCAGTTGGCCATCTAGGACTGAAACTCAGGAGAAAGGATGAGGCTAGAGACAAAATTGTGAGGTTTGGGGAGTGGACGAGGTAGCCCAAAGGGAGTGAAGGAGGCCATGTTTTTTGCAGCGGCACTGTCCTGTCAAACGATCCCTACCCTTTGGTGCCTGCCTGCTTCAGCTCAAACCCTAGGAGGCGGGTTTAAGAGGCACTTATCAAAGACTGAAATTTAGTGCAAAGACCCTGTGGATAATCCTAAATCTTGGCTCCCTCTTTCCCCTCAGCTCCTGTCATCTCCACGGCATCTTGGACTGACTTGACTAGCTTCCAGTAAGAATTTATCCTGCGGGTGGGCCAGGCCAGCTGCCATTCTTAGGAAACTGAGTTTCTGGCTCCCCCTGCTGGCAGAACTGGAGATGACTCACAGCTGGGCCGCTGAGCTGGGAAGCACCCTCCTCACCTCAAAAGAGAGGCTGAAGACATCTGCCCCAGTATTCTTCTCCAACTCCCCCCTCCACCCCACCAAATCCCACCCACTTTAGAACTCTTGCTGGAAATAGCTGGATAAAAGCCTAATTAGGTGTCTGGGAATCACAGATTAAATTCTCCCTGTTTCCAAATTACTTCTCTTCTGCCCCAAACTCACTCTTGGCCTCCTTGTCCACGAGGATTCCATTTGGTTATTTCTACCTATCTCCAAAAACACTCTCTTCCATTCTGAGTCCGCATGAGCAGGATTTTGCTGACACCCATTTGACCTTCCTCCTCCTCATATGCAGGAAAGCCATGGTCTGTGCTGGAAAGAGTACTGGGCTGGGAGTCAAGGAACCTAGGTTGAGTCCTGTTTCGGCCACCGATTCAGGGTGTAGCCTTGGACCAGTCACTTCCTTCTTTCCCACTGGCAGTTCTCTCACCTGCGACTTTGGACTGGACTCCAAAAAACCCTTCCAACTCTAGCGTCCTAGGTTTTGCTCCAACCACCTTACCCTTTTCAGTTCTTCATGTGCATCAATCTCTCTCCTGCTTCAGGACCTTTGATCATGCTCTTCCCTCTGCCTGAAATGCTTTTCCCTTCCCTTTTAATTTCTCCTTACCCTTCAGCTCTCAGCTGAGATGTTACTTCCTCAGAAAAACCTCCCCAGCCCCTTCAGACTGGGTCAGGTACCCCATCATATGCTCTCAGATTCCCTGGAACTCTCTTTCTGTGCCTCATCATGGTTTGTGATTTTCCACATGCTTGCATGTTTATTATTTCAAGTCTCCCCCCAAATCCCCAAACTTCAAACTCTTTGATAGCAAGAACCGGTCTGTTTTGCTCACCACTGTATCCCAGCACCCAGATGCTTGCCTGGCCATCTTGTAAAGGCTCAACACATATCTATTAAATACATGAAGAAGTAAATGGATGAATGAACACTTATCTTCACCTATCATCTGCTTTCTATATCTAACTAGCATAATGTCTAAGAGCAAAAAGTCGAAAGCCAGAATGCCTGGGTTTGGAGCCCAGCTTTACCACTCACAAGCTGTGTAAGCTGGTAGAAGTTATTCTTTCTGTGCCTCTGATTCCTTATCTATGAAGGGTGGATAATAATAGCATACTCTACCTAACAAGGTTGTTGTGAGGATGAAAAGACTTAATATATGTAAACTGTGTGGAACAAGGCTTGGCACTCAAGTACTATATTAGTAATAGCTATTGTTCTTAGCCTGCCTCATCCATCTCTCCATTTACCCATTCTGAGCTCCCCCACAAGGACTCATTATCTTATTTCCGGTCTTTGAGTACTGGTGACTCAGTGTTATTTGCAGATTAGATAGCAAAGTTTTTTTTTAAATTTTTATTATGGAAAATTTCGAACAGGTGGAGCAGAGAGAAGAACGATAATGAACCTCTGTAACAAGTTTCAACAATAATCAATATTTTGCCAGTCTATGTTCATCTTTCCCCTTCCTCATCTTTCTGCCTTCTGGAGTATTTTAATACAAACCCCAGATGTCATATAATTTTATCTGAAAACACTCCATTATGCATCTCTAGCAGATAAGGACTTTAAAAAATACAACAATACCATTAGCACACTTTAAACATTAACAATAATTAGGGAAGGCTTTTGAAACTCCATTCCCCTGGGGGAAGCTGGGGGAATGGGAGCCCTCACTCTGGGGGTAGACATGAAATGAGGAACAGTCAAGAGAATTAATATAAAGTACCGTGAACAGGCTCTGATACATAAATGGGATATAGTAATAACTGTTATTTTGATTCTTTTCCATTTTCTCTACTTATCCACCCTAAATCCTCCCCAACCCCTCTCTTATTTCTGGTCTATGAGCCTGTGTTACCCTTTAGAAAGGAGGACTAGGAGTCCAGGGTGATGAGTTTCCTGGGTCACTTGCACCCCTTGGTGAGAGCTGGGACTCTGGAAGGCACTGAGAAGGGCCCGAAGGTAGTGACTGTGGGACTGAGGGGGAGGGAAAGAGAGCTAGAGGATTTAGTGCATTTTAAATAAGGGGGAGTCCTGGGGCGCCTGAGTGGCTCAGTCGCTTAAGTGTGAGACTCTTAATTTCAGCTCAGGTCATGATCTCACAGTTTGTGAGTTCCAGCTCCACTTTGGGCTCTGTGCTGATGGTGCGGAACCTGCTTGGGATTCTCTCTCTCTCTCCCTCTGTCTTTGCCCTATCTCTCTTTCAAAATAAATAAATAAACTTTAACAAAACAGAAGGGGGAGTCCTGTGGCTGTGTGAGAATGGTACTGAAAAAAATCCAATAACCTAAGGGCAAGCAAGCAGGAATCCTGGTCCTTTCTTCCCAATATTCAGAGCCTTTGGGGATCATTGAAAGCTAGGAAGCAGGGAGGCCAGAGTCTGGGTCCTGAGGGAGTTCCTTCTAGCTTTTCTCCACAGCCCACAGAAAGGCAGCTGCCTGAGACAGTAATCAGGGTTTTGCTTTGCTTCATTTTGAGTTCTCAACTGCTCCAAAGATATGTAAGAGATGATGGTAGATGTTGAGCCAAAGCACAACTGGAGATGGCCTGCCCTAGACTGGCGATGAAGATTTTTGTGCTCCCATCTCTTTTCTCCTTTCTATGAAATTCTCCCCAACCAGCCTTTCTCATCACACGCCTACTTTGGGTACCCAGAACGCCTGCGCACTCGACTCACCCCAATGCAAACTTGCCTCTAGGGAGAGAAGTGATTCAAACACTTTAACAGAGTAAGCAAGCTCTTTCAAAAACTGGCTTCCAACTACCTCATCTACCTCATTTCCCACTACTCTCCTTTCTGGCAATAGACAGTGGACACAGTGAAGGAGCATGGATTTTCCATATAGACCTGGTATTAAATTCTGGCTCTGCTATTTCCCAGCTCTGGAACCTTAGGCAAAGTCACTTTATGTCCCCAGCCTCAGTTTTCGTATCTGAAAACGGGGATAGTAGTAGTATACTAAAAGCCCTCTTAACAGAAGGCTTAAAGCCGTATGAAAATATGACCTAAAGTCATGTGAACTAGGAAAATATCCCATAGTTTCTTTTTAGAAGATCCCCTTTGAAACTAATGATCTATGGTATTTACAAAAAGCTTAAAATCCTCTGGACTTATGGTGGGCGTGACTGGGTCAATAAGTGAGTTTTCAAACACTGAATGTTAATTAGTGCCTTGAAGAATCACAATGTCCATGTTTTCATCGCTGTATGAACAAGGGCAATTTTTGTTGGCCCACAACCTCTGAGGATCATCCAAGCAACTGACTTAAACTCACTGCGTTTCCTGCCCCAAGCTCTGAGCTCTGCCTTTGAAAATGACCGCATCCTAGTTGGAGCTTCTAAAAAAATGGTAACCATACGTTACAGCACTACTTTTTTTTTTTTTTTAGCACTACTTATTTCTTAAATGAGAGCTTTGGCTTGGCTCTTGAAGACTCTTCCTCAATGTAAGTCTAAGTCACGGGGACCATGCCTCCCAGCGTGTTTGAATTCAAAGCATGCTCAATGCCAGGCAATGGCGAGCATGGAATGAAGGATATTTGGGGGAACAGGCTATGGAGAAGGTCTCTAGCGGCCACTAAAGTGACCGAGATCATATCAGGCATTTTACTTCACTCACGAGGATAGCTAGCACACGCACACGCACGAAAGTGCTGAAGCACTGCTTGCACCGAACTGAAAATGCGAGAAATGAGAGGACACAACGCCCTCCCTTTCCGTTGGGGCTGGGACCGCCTCTTAGCTCCAGCGCGTGTAGGCGCAGGCGCGCGACCTTCGCGGGCGGGCTCCGGCGGTGGCGCGGAAGGAGGTGCTGCCGATTGGCCAGCCGTGAGGCCGAATGTTGGCCTTGACCCGCCTTCCGGCGCACCACGCATGCGCCGGGCGGGAGCGAGCGAAATTTGATCGCCGCCTGAGATACCTGGAGCCCGAGTTGGGGGTAATGGAGGCGTCCAGAGGGTCTGCGGAAGCCGCGGCCTTAAGCCCGGAGCAGGCTGCCCGTTACCTGAGGTATGTCTGGGCCGCTGGGGGGGTCTAGCTCGCAGGCTCTGGCCGGCAGTGGGGGTGGGAAGCCCTCGGACCCTCCCGGGGGCCCAGACTGCTGAGGCCCTTGTGAGACGCGCCCTTGCGTTCTCGGAGTAGGGCGTGGGAATCTGCTCAGATTTCTAAAACCTGGGGAGCCTCCCGATGCCCCCTTCTTTGGTCAGATAGCTCTCCAGTGCGAACTCCTTAAAAGTCAGAACTTCCACTGATCAAGCCTTTCTTGAGTCTTGCCAGTCTACCAAACACCAGGCCTAGGGGATACAGAGAGGAGTGAAACACTAACCTTGCCCCCTCAATACTGCTTATATTTTGGTAGTGGAAAGGGGTAGGTAAACCAAGAATCGCTATAATGTTTGATGAGTGCTGAAAGAGGTATAACGTGCAAGGCATAGTATGGGCATAGAGGATGAGATTGGTCAACTACAAGGGCCGGCCTCACAGAAGGAGATGCTTGTGTTCAATGAGTAAGCGTTCATCTTATGGCTAAGGGTGGGGGACATGGTGATGTGAGGATGAGATTTAAACTTTTTTTAAAAGTTGTGATAAAATAGAAACAATGTAACTTAGCCATTCTTAAGTATACAGTTCAGTGGTGTTAATAACATTAATACTGTTGTTAAAGCAGCACCACCTTCCACCTCCAGAACTCTTCAGCTTGCAAAGCCAAAATTTCCTATTAAAGAACTCCTTCTTCCCATCTCCCTCAGCCCCTGGCAGCCATCATTCTACTTTCTGCCCTGGTGCATTTAACTCCAGGAGCCTCATACAAGTGGCATCATACAGTATTTGTCTTTATATGATGGGTTTATTTCACAGAGCATACTTTCATCAAAGTTCATCAGTATTGTGTCGTTACAGAATTTCCTTCCTTTTTAGGGGGGAATATTCCATCATGTGCACATACCACATTTTGTTTATCCATGTATCTGTTGATGGACACTTGGGTTGGTTTCATCTCTTGACTCTTGTGAACAGAGCTGGCTTTGAACATGGGTGTGCAAATCTCTCTTTGAGATCCTGCTTTCAATTCTTTTGGATATCTAGCCAGAGGTGGGATTGCTGGCTCACAGGGTAATTCTATTATTAATTTTTTGAGGAACTGCCATACGGTCTTTCACTGCAGCTGCATCATTTTACCTTCCCTCCAGCGGTGTACAAGGGTTACAGTCTCCATATTCTCGCCACCACTTGTTATTTTCTGGTTTTGTTGTGATGGTTGTTACTAGCCATCCTAATGATAATGAAGTGGTTGGGATTTTGATTTGCATTTCTCTAATGATTAGTGATGTTGAGCATCTTTTCATATGCTTATTGGCCATTTGTATATCTTCTTTGGAGGAATGTCCATTCAACTCCTTTGCCCATTTTTTAGTCAGGTGGGTTGTTTTATCTTCACGTATTTTGGGTATTAACTCCTTATCAAATATGATTTGCAGATCTTTTCTCCCATTCTGTAGGTTGCCTTTTCACTCTGTTGGTAGTGTCCTTTGATGCACAGAAGTTTTAAATTTTGATGTTTTACAAACAAATAAATTGGGCCAGTGTAATAGTTCTGTCTTCCTTTCAAAAAAAGTGTCTTAAGGCTGTTAAAAGCTAAAAGGTCTTACTGAAGAGTAAAATCACATCTTTAGGCTAAGTTACATGACGCCTTTAAGGAAGATTTGGGAAAACAGGGAGCAGTGTGGTGTGGTAGAGTACTAGCTTTGGAGTTGGGCCATTTGGGGTTCAAAATATGGCTCTGCCATCTGCTAGCTGGGAAACCTTAAGTGAGTCATTTGACTGTTCTGAGCCTCAATGTTTTCATCTGAAAAATGGGGATAGGAAGGCTTAAGCTATTTAACCCCCTCCCCTCCTTTCCCTGAGCAAGCAAAAATGCCTGGATTTCCCCAACACTGCCTCTTACACAGGCACCTGTCTCTTCCTTGCTCTCAGGTGCTCTTTCCTGAACATTCCCAAACTCCCCTGCTCCCTTCAATGCTCAGCCCTTCTTTCACAGTCAGCATCTTCTGCCCTCACAGTCCCCTGCCTCTCATGACCCCTCAACTCACAATCTTTTTTATTTCTCCTAATCTTTCTCTGTCTCTCCCATCCTCTTCCAAATCCAACCTACACCGAAGTCCCCTGGCACAAAGCATCACCTTCTCTGCCTTCTTCAGTGCTGCTAGTCCTCCTTGGCACACTCTGCTCACACATATCTGCCTTTCTTCCTCCCTCTCTCCTCTCTCTCCTCTTGCTGTCCCACCTTCTTCATCTCTCTGCCCTTCCTGCCTAACAGCTGAAAGAAAACTTTGAAACTTGGTGTCATACACTCTCTGCACCCATGTTTTCTTTTTCACACACGTCTTCTGTCAGATGAAGTAACTGTCGCACGCTTTCGGTGCCTGTCATGCTTACCCCCCAGCCCTTCTCTTGCCCACCGTCCTCCTCTCCCTCTTTCTGTCCTGTCTCTTCCTGTTCCCCATTATCTCTTCCTCTGTCACCCACCTTTGTCACTCACTCTCCCTCTCTGGCACTCATATTTTCTTGCTCCTTCTCCCATTCTCTGTCACCCACCACATCCTTCTCTCTCTTGCCCCCATTCTCTCTCCTTCTGTCACCCATCCTGTCGACACTGTCCTCTTCCTGCTCACACTGTCATCCATTCTGTCTCATCCACTTACTCTTCCGTCCCACCCTCTTTCTGTGTCTGTCATCCTCCCCACTGTCGCCCCTTCCCCCCTTTCTCTGTCACCCATAACCTCTGTCCCCCACTCTCTACCTCTGTTACCCATTCTCTGTTACCCACTTTGTCATTCACTTTCCTTCTCTGTCACCATTCTTTCATTCTGTCACCTACCCTCTTTTTCCTCTCTGTCACTGTATCTTGGGTCCAGTCAGGAGGTAGAAACCATATAGCATATTAAAACAAGAATTTCAATATAAAGAATTATTAAAATGATAAACGAGTGACTATAAGAAATACAAACGGGGCACCTGGGTGGCTCAGTCGGTTAAGCATCTGACTTCAGCTCAGGTCATGATCTCATGGTTCGTGGGTTCACGCCCTGCGTCAGGCTCTGTGCTGACAGCCCAGAGCCTGGAGCATGCTTTGGATTCTGTGTCTCCCTCTCTTTCTTCTCCCCTGCTCATGCTCTGTCTCTCTCTCAAAAATAAACATTAAAAAAAAAAAAAGACATACGGAAACTCCATATGGTGTCCTTGGGCTAAGGGGGAGTATCCAAGGAAGGACAGACTTGGAAGGGGATCCTCTCCCCAAGGCTGAGGTTCAGACTTCATTGGAGAAGTGTAGTTCAGCCCACTGTGTAGCGGAGAAATGCTCTGGCTGGTCTGCATCCCCTGGGCCAACAGGAGGCAAACTTCTGGAGTGCAGGTGGCGAGCAGTCTATCAGCAACTCTTGGCATGTGCACACAGAAGAGGTAGGGGCCCAGGGCACAGGGGAGCTGTTGGGCGAGCTGGTTTCTATGTGAGGGGCTGCAAGAAGGTTATTGCCAGGCCAGGTGGAGGCTTCAAGGTCATTGAGGGACGGCATGTTCTGGGTTTGTGGTTGTGGGCTATTCTGTTGTCCCCCTGTGCTGCAGCAGCCGGCAACTTCAGAAGAGCCCCTTCCTCCTGAAGTGTCCCTCAGGCGCCCTCTACTGAGAAAGAGTAGCATCGTGTTCACTGTAAAGGAGAGATGCTTAAAGGAATTCTGTCCATTATCACAGAACAGGTATTGAGGGGTGAATTTGGAACTGAGAGGCAACAAATGATGACTGGTAGAGTCAGCCACCCTCTGCTTACCTCTGTCACCCACCCTTTCTCTCATGTTGCCTACCTTTTGTCTCTCACTCACTGTCTATGTCACTTGCTCTCCCTGTGTCACCAGTTTGTATGTATCTATGTTGTCCATACTGTCTTGCTATCACCTGTCTGCTGCTCTCTTTCTCTATTCTCTGTGTCACCCACTTTCTCCTGTCACTCAAACTGCTTTTGTCAAGGTCACTAATGATTTCATAAATCTAAAGGTCACTTTGTAATCCTCATCTTCCTTGACTTACCAGCAGTATTTGACAGTGTTGATCACTTCTCCATGAAACTCTGCATTCATTTGGCTTCCAGGACTCCTCACTGTCCTGATTTTCTTTTTCTTTTTTTAAGTTTATTTATTTATTTTGAGAGAGACCAAGAGAATGTGAATGGGGGATGGCAGAGAAAGAGGGACAATCTCAAGCAGGCTCTGTGCTGTCAGCACAGAGCCCATGTGGGGCTCGAACTCATGAAACCATAATATCATGACCTGAGCCAAAATCATTAGTCAGACGCCCAACCAATTGAGCCACCCAGGCTCCCTTCTCCTGATTTTTTTTTCTAATATAATTTATCGTCAAATTGTCTTCCATACAACACCCAGTGCTCATCCCAACAAGTGCCCTCCTCAATGCCCATCACACAATTTCCCCTCTCCCCCACTCCCCATCAACCCTCAGTTCTCTATATTTAAGAGTCTTTTATGGTTTGCCTCCCTCCCTCTCTGTTTGTAACTTTTTTTTTCCCCTTCCCTTCCCCCATGGTCTTCTGTTAAGTTTCTCAAGATCCACATATGAGTGAAAACACATGGTATCTGTCTTTCTCTGCCTGGCTTATTTCACTTAGCATAATACCCTCCAGTTCCATCCATGTTGCTGCAAATGGCCAGATTTCATTCCTTCTTATTGCCATTGTACATATAAACCACATCTTCTTTATCCATTCATCAGTTGATGGACATTTAGGCTCTTTCCATAATATGGCTATTGTTGAAAGTGCGACTATAGGGGCGCCTGGGTGGCTCAGTCGGTTGAGTGTCCGACTTCGGCTCAGGTCATGATCTCATAGCTCGTGAGTTCGAGGCCCGCGCCGGGCTCTGTGCTGACAGCTCAGAGCCTGGAGCCTGCTTCTGCATCTGTGTCTCCCTCTCTCTCTGCCCCTAACCCAGTTGCATTCTGTCTCTGTCTCTCTCAAAAAAAAATTAAATAAATAAACATTAAAAAAAAATTTTTTTAATAAAAAAATTTTTAAAAAGTTATTAACTGGATCTGTTATTCTCATTCAAAAAAAAAAAAAAGAAAGTGCTGCTATAAACATTGGGGTACATGTGCCCCTATGCATCAGCACTCCTGTATCCCTTGGGTAAATTCCTAGCAGGCTATTGCTGGATCATAGGGTAGTTCTATTTTTAATTTTTTGAGGAAACTCTACACTGTTTTCCAGAGCGGCTGCACCAGTTTGCATTCCTACTAACAGTGCAAGAGGGTTCCCGTTTCTCCACATCCTCTCCAGCATCTATAGTCTCCTAATTTGTTCATTTTAGCCACTCTGACCGACGAGAGGTGGTATCTCGCTGTGGCTTTGATTTGTATTTCCCTGATGATGAGTGACGTTGAGTATCGTTTTTTGTGTCTGTTGGCCATCTGGATGTCTTCTTTGGAAAAGTGTCTATTCATGACTTCTGCCCATTTCTTCACTGGATTATTTGTTTTTCGGGTGTGGAGTTTGGTGAATTCTTTATAGATTTTTGGATACCTGCCCTTTATCCGATATGTC
Organism: Panthera tigris; assembly: GCF_018350195.1. Lineage (NCBI taxonomy): Eukaryota > Metazoa > Chordata > Mammalia > Carnivora > Felidae > Panthera > Panthera tigris. Next base: position 58,550,603 of record NC_056677.1, on the reverse strand, counting down.
ATTTGCAAATATCTTTTCCCATTCCATTGGTTGCCTTTTAGTTTTGTTGATTGTTTCCTTTGCAGTGCAGAAGCTTTTTATCTTGATGAGGTCACAATAGTTCATTTTTGCTTTTAATTCCCTTGTCTTTGGAGATGTGTCGAGTAAGAAATTGCTGTGGCTGAGGTCAAAGAGGTTTCTTTTTACCTTGCTGATGCTGCTTCTCAGATTATGCTGATACCTCCTCATATCCTTACTTTTTTTCTTTTTCTCATCTAATGTACTTTAAATTCTCAGACATCATCTAATTTCATCCTTAAATACTTCAGTGCTGCATCTCTTTTTAAAAAGAACACATACTTACAAAACCGTTATAATGTATCACCTAACAAAACAAGCTAATTCCTTGATATCAGCTAATACCCAGTCCATATTCACATTTTTCAAGTGGTCTTTAGTCTTTTATAATTGCTTTGTTTGAATTAGGATCCAAAGAAGGTCCACACACTGCATTTGGTTATATTTCTTAAGTCTCTTAATCTAGGGGCACCGTGGTGGCTCAGTTAAACATCTAACTCTTGATTTTGGCTCAGGTTATGATCTCAGGGTTTGTGGGTTCAAGCCCCACATAGGGCTCCGTGGGATTCCCTCTCTCTCTGCCCCTCCCTCTCTCCCTGTCTCTCTGTCTCTCTCTCTCTCTCTCTCTCAAAAAAGTCTCTTAATCTAAATCAATCCCTCCCCACCCCTGACTTTTATTTCTATGCCAATGATTTGGATTAGTCTGATGGCTTCCTTGTAGTATTATTAGTTTGTTCTCCTATCTCCTATAATTTAAATTTAAAGGCTTAGATTCAGGGGAAGATGGCAGCGTAGGAGGACGTTGGGCTCACCGCATACTGCTGACCACTTAGATTCCACCCGCATCTGCCTAAATAACCCAGAAAACCGCCAGAAGACTAGCAGAACGGACTCTCCGGAGCCAAGCATAAATGAGAGGCCCACAGAAGAGGGTAGGAAGGGTGGAGAGGCGGTGTGCGCTACACAGACTGGTGGGAGGGAGCCAGGGCGGTGGAGGGGCAGCCAGCCCACCCGGCAAGGCAGAGCCCCCGAGTCTGGCTTGCAAAAGCGGAGGGGCCAGAGGGAGTGTGTTCTGACAGCCAGCGGGACTTAACATCTAGAATGTTATAAGTCAACAGCTCTGCTTGGAGAGCGGGAGGGCTAAAGGACAACGGGAAGGACAGTTGTTGAGCTCCGGAGGACAGACCTCAGCTTGGCAGGGAACAAAGGCACTGGGAAGCGCCATCTCCCTCACCCATCCCCCAGCCAAAATCCCAAAGGGAACCAGTTCCTGTCATGAACTTGCTTGCACCATGCAAACACCCAATGCTGTGCTTCTGTGGATCCATCCCTCCGACCGGGTCTGCCTCCCTCCCGGTGCCTCAGGGCTCCTCCCAAAGCAGACCACCGAAGGCAAAGTGAGCTGAGCCTACCCCTCCCGCCCCTGTGCACTTTGAGGATCCACCCCAGCTAATACACCAGATCCCATCAGCTAATATGCCATATCCCGTCGAAGCAGCACCACAAGCCTGGCAGTGTGCAAGTAGCCCAGACAGAGGCCACACCACTCCACTCCACAGTGAGTCCTGACCCTGGGAGAGGGGAAGATAAGGTACACACCAGTCTGACTGTGGCCCCAGCAGTGGGCTGGGGGCAGACATCAGGTCTGACTGCGGCCCCGCCCACCAACGCAAGTTACTCCAGACAGCACAGGGTAAGAGTCCTGCAGTTCCTTGCCACTCCAGGGACTATCCAAAGTGACGAAATGGAAGAATTTTCCTCAAAAGAAACTCCAGGAAGTAGCGACAGCTAACGAACTGATCAAAAACGATTTAAGCAATGTAAGAAAATGAATTTAAAATATTAGTCATAAAATTAATCGCTGGGCTTGAAAAAAGTATAGAGGACAGCAGAGAATCTATTACTGCAGAGATCAAGGGACTAAGAAACAGGAGGAGCTAAAAAATGCTATAAATGGGCTGCAAAATAAAATGGAGGCGACCACAGCTCGGATTGAAGAGGCAGAGGAGAGAATAGGTGAATTAAAAGATAAAATTATGGAAAAAGAAGAAGCTGAGAAAAGGAGAGATAAAAAAATTCAGGAGTATGAGGGGAGACTTAGAGAAGTGACATAATTAAATGAAATAATATACGCGTAATTGGGATTCCAGAGGAGGAAGAGAGAGAGGGGAAGCTGAGAACTTCCCTGAACTGGGGAAGGAAAAAGGCACTGAAGTCCAAGAGGCACAGAGAACTCCCTTCAGACGTAACTTGAATCGATCTTCTGCACGACATATCATAGTGAAACTGGCAAAATACAAGGATAAAGAGAGAATTCTGAAAGCAGCTAGGGATAAACATGCTCTAACATATACAGGGAGACCCATAAGACTCATGATGGCTCTGTCTACTGAAACTTGGCAGGCCAGAAAGGAATGGCAGGAAATCTTCAATGTGATGAACAGAAAAAAAAAATGCAGCCGAGAATCCTTTATCCAGCAAGTCTGTCATTTAGAAGGAGAGATAAAGGCGTTCCCAAACAAACAAAAACTGAAGGAATTTGTCACCACTAAACCATCCCTACAAGAGATCCTAAGGGGGATCCTGTGAGACAAAGTACCAGAGACATCACTGCAAGCATGAAACCTACAGACATCACAATGACTCTAAACCCATATCTTTCTATAGTAACACTGAATGTAAATGGACTAAATGCCCCAACCAAAAGACATAGGGTATCAGAATGGATTAAAAAACAAGACCCATCTATTTGCTGTCTACAAGAGACTCATTTTAGACCTGAGGACACCTTCAGATTGAAAGTGAGGGGATGGAGAACTATTTATCATGCTCCTGGAAGCCAAAAGAAAGCTGGAGTAGCCATACTTATATCAGACAAACTAGACTTTAAATTAAAGGCTGTAACAAGAGATGAAGAAGGGCATTATATAATAATTACAGGGTCTATCCATCAGGAAGTGCTAACAATTATAAATGTCTATGCGCCGAATACGGGAGCCCCCAAATATATAAAACAATCACAAACATACACAACCTTATTGATAAGAATGTGGTAATTGCAGGGGACTTTAATACTCCACTTACAACAATGGATAGATCATCTAGACACAGGATCAATAGAGAAACAAGGGCCCTGAGTGATACACTGGATCAGATGGACTTGACAGACATATTTAGAAGTCTGCATCCCAAAGCAACAGAATATACTTTCTTCTCGAGTGCACATGGAACCTTCTCCAAGATAGATCACATACTGGGTCACCAAACAGCCCTTCATAAGTATACAAGAATTGAGATCATACCATGCATACTTTCAGACCACAATGTGATAAAGCTTGAAATCAACCATAAGAAAAAGTCTGGAAAACCTGCAAAAGCATGGAGGTTAAAGAACACCCTACTAAAGAATGAATGGGTCAACCCGGCAATTAGAGAAGAAATTAAAAAATACATGGAAAGAAATGAAAAGGAAAAGACAACAATCCAAATGCTTTGGGATGCAGTGAAGGCAGTCCTGAGAGGAAAATACATTGCAATCCAGGCCTATCTCAAGAAACAAGAAAAATCCCAAATACAAAATCTAACAGCACACCTAAAGGAACTAGAAGCAGAACAGCAAAGACACCCCAAACCCAGCAGAAGAAAAATAATAAAGATCAGAGCAGAAATAAACAATATAGAATCTAAAAAAACTGCAGAGCAGATCAATGAAACCAAGAGTTGGTTTTTTTGAAAAAATAAACAAAATTGATAAACCTCTAGCCAGGCTTTCTGAAAAAGAAAAGGGAGATGACCCAAATAGATAAAATCATAAATGAAAATGGAATTATTACAACCAATCCCTCAGAAATACAAGCAATTATCAGGGAATACTAGGAAAAATTATATCCCAACAAACTGGACAACCTTGAAGAAATGAACAAATTTCTAAACACCCACACACTTCAAAACTCAAACAAGAAGGGGCGCCTGGGTGGCTTGGTCGGTTGAGCGTCTGACTTCAGCTCAGGTCATGATCTCACGGTCCATGAGTTCGAGCCCCACGTCAGGCTCTGTGCTGACAGCTCGGAGCCTAGAGCCTGTTTCAGATTCTGTGTCTCCCTCTCTCTCTGCTCCTCCCCTGTTCATGCTCTGTCTCTCTCTGTCTCAAAAATAAATAAACGTTAAAAAAAATTAAAAAAAAAACTCAAACAAGAAGAAATATAAAGCTTGAACAGACCCATAACCAGCGAATAAATTGAATCAGTTATCAAAAACCTCCCAACAAATAAGAGTCCAGGACCAGATGGCTTCCCAGGGGAATTCTACCAGACATTTAAAACAGAGATAATACGTATCCTTCTCAAGCTATTCCAAAAAATAGAAAGGGAAGGAAAACTTCCAGACTCATTCTATGAAGGCAGTGTTACTTTGATTCCTAAAGCAGACGGAGACCCAATAAAAAAAGAGAACTACAGGCCAATATCCCTGATGAACATGGATGCAAAATTTCTCAACAAGATACTAACAAATTGAATTCAACAGCATATAAAAAGAATTATTCACCATGATCAAGTGGGATTCATTCCTGGGCTGCAGGGCTGGTTCCACACTCGAAAGTCAATCAACGTGATACATCACATTAATAAAAGAAAAGATAACCATATGATCCTGTCAATGGATGCAGAAAAAGCATTTGACAAAAGTCAGCATCCTTTCTTAATAAAAACCCTCGAGAAAGTCGGGATAGAAAGAACATACTTAAACATCATCAAAGCCATTTATGAAAAGTCCACAGCTAATATCATCCTCAATGGGGAAATACTGAGAGCTCTCCCCCTGAGATCAGGAACAAAACAGAGATGTGTACTCTCACCGCTGTTGTTTAACATTAGTGTTGGAAGTTCTAGCATCAGCAATCAGACAACAAAAGGAAATCAAAGACATCAAAATTGGCAAAGATGAAGTCAAGCTTTTACTTTTTGCAGAAGACATGATATTATATGTAGAAAACCCGATAGACTGCAACAAAAGTCTGCTAGATCTGATAACATGAATTCAGCAAGTCGCAGGATACAAAATCAATGTACAGAAATCAGTTGCATTCTTATACACTAATAATGAAGCAACAGAAAGACAAAGAAACTGATCCCATTCACAGTTGCACCAAAAAGCATAAAGTACCTAGGAATAAACCTAACCAAAGATGGAAAAGATCTGTATGCTGAAAACTGTAGAAAGCTTATGAAGGAAATTGAAGAAGACATAAAGAAATGGAAAAACATTCCGTGCTCATGGATTGGAAGAATAAATATTGTTAAAATGTCAATACTACCCAAAGCTATCTACACATTCAATGCAATCCCAATCAAAATTGAACCAGCATTCTTCTCGAAGCTAGAACAAGCAATCCTAAAATTTGTATGGAACCACAAAAGGCCCCGAATAGCCACAGTAATTTTGAAGAAGACCAAAGTAGGAGGCATCACAATCCCAGACTTTAGCCTCTACTACAAAGCTGTAATCATCAAGACAGCATAGTATTGGCACAAAAACAGACACATAGACCAATGGAATAGAATAGAAACCCCAGAACTAGACCCACAAAAGTATGGCCAACTAATCTTTGACAAAGCAGGAAAGAATATCCAATGGAAAAAAGACCGTCTCTTTAACAAATGGTGCTGCGAGAACTGGACAGCAACATGCAGAAGAATGAAACTAGACCACTTTCTTACACCATTCACAAAAGCAAACTCAAAATGGATAAAGGACCTGAATGTGAGACAGGAAACCATCAAAACCCTAGAGGAGAAAGCAGGGAAAAACCTCTCTGGCCTCAGCTGCAGCAATTTCTTACTTGACACATCCCCAAAGGCAAGGGAATTAAAAGCAAAAATGAACTATTGGGACCTCATGAAGATAAAAAGCTTCTGCACAGCAAAGGAAACAACCAACAAAACTAAAAGGCAGCCAACGGAATGGGAAAAGATATTTGCAAATGACATACCGTACTAAGGGCTAGTATCCAAAATCTATGAAGAGCTCACCAAACTCCACACCCGAAAACCAAATAACCTAGTGAAGAAATGGGCAGAAAACATGAATAGGCACTTCTCTAAAGAAGACATCCAGATGGCCAACAGACACATGAAAAGATGCTCAATGTCGCTTCTCATCAGGGAAATACAAATCAAAACCACACTCAGATATCACCTCACGCCAGTCAGAGTGGCCAAAATGAACAAATCAGGAGACTATAGATGCTGGAGAGGATGTGGAGAAACGGGAACCCTCTTGCACTGTTGATGGGAATGCAAACTGGTGCAGCCACTCTGAAAAACAGTGTGGAGGTTCCTCAAAAAATTAAAAATAGACCTACCCTATGACCCAACAGTAGCACTGCTAGGAATTTACCCAAGGGATACAGGAGTGCTGATGCATAGGGGCACTTGTACCCCAATGTTTATAGCAGCACTCTCAACAATAGCCAAATTATGGAAAGAGCCTAAATGTCCATCAACTGATGAATGGATAAAGAAATTGTGGTTTATATACACAATGGAATACTATGTGGCAATGAGAAAGAATGAAATATGGCCTTTTGTAGCAATGTGGATGGCACTGGAGAGTGTTATGCTAAGTGAAATAAGTCATACAGAGAAGGACAGATTCCATGTTTTCACTCTTATGTGGATCCTGAGAAACTTAACAGAAGACCATGGGGGAGAGGAAGGAAAAAAAATGGTTAAGAGAGGGAGGGAGCCAAAACATAAGAGACTCCTAAAAACTGAGAACAAACTGAGGATTCATGGGGGGTGGGAGGGGAGGGGTGGGTGGGTGATGGGTATTGAGGAGGGCACCTGTTGGGATGAGCACTGGGTGTTGTATGGAAACCAATTTGACAATAAATTTCATAATAAAAAAAATAAATTTAAAGGCTTGATGGAATGGGTAAAGAAATGTGCTACATGCACACATGTACACATAATAGCGTATTATTCAGCCATAAAAAAGAATAAAATTTTGCCATTTGTGACCACATGGATGGACCTTGAGGGCATTATGCTAAGTGAAATAAGTCAGACAAAAAGGCAAATATGTGGAATCTTAAAAAAACAAATAAACCCTAAAAAACAAGCTTATAGATACAGAACTGATTGGTGGTTGCCAGAGGTGGGAGAGTGGACAAAATGGGTGAGGAAAGTCAAAAGGTACAAAACTTCCAGTTATAAATAAGTAATGGTGATGGAATGTACAGCATGGTCATATAGTTAACTATATGACTATAGTTAATAATACTGTATTGCATATTTGAAAGTTGCTAACAGTAATTTGAAAAAAGTTCTCATCACAAGTAAAAAAACTAATTATCCATGGTGACAGATGTTAACTAGACCTACTGTGGTGATAACTTCATAATATATACAAATACTGAATTGTTATGTTGTACACCTGAAACTAATACAATGTTATATGTCAATTATACCTTAATAAAAAAATTAAACACTATTCTAGAGCAAAAAAACCACAAAGATTAAGGGTCAGTATTTGTGGCATGAATATTTTAAAGGTGAGGTTGTGTACTTCTTACTGCATCACATCAGGAAGCATATAATGTCTGATATTCCTACTTTTAGTAATGTTAGGATTGGTCAGTGTGCTCAGGTGGTCACAGGCTGGTCACTCCTTTGCAGAGTTGCATTTCCCCCCTTATGATGAATAAATAATATGTTGGGGATACTTTAGCATCCTGCGAGTACTCAGTTCCCCAATGACCTTGCATCCATTTATAATTATTGCCCAACTTAGTTATTTCATTAGGGATTACAAAGTGTTGATTTTCTAACTTTACTACTGTTTTTGTATTTGTTAGCTGGAATTCTGTAAATGTTCTCAATGTTGCACTGTTGGTTTTTTTGACATGGTTTTTGTTTTGTTTTAGTGTTTATTTTGAGAGGGCGCACGTGTGCATGGGCAGGGGAGGGGCAGAGAGAGGGAGAGAAAGAATCCCAAGCAAGCTCCATGCTGTCAGCACAGAGCCTGAGATGTGGGGCTCGATCTCACGAACCATGATATAATGACCTGAGCGAAAATCAAGAGTCAGATGCTTAATTGGCTGAGCTATCCAGGTGCCCCATTTTATCTTTTTTTAAAATTATACTTCATCCTTTGACAATCTTTTCTGGGCTCTTGGCTTTTTTTTTTTAATTTTTTTAACGTTTATTTATTTTTGAGAGAGAGAGAGTGTGAGTGGGGGAGGGATAAAGAGATAGGGAGACACAGAATCTGAAGCAGGCTCCAGGCTGTGAGCTGTCACCACAGAGCCCTATGCAGGGCTTGAACTCATGAACCACGAGATCATGACCCGAGCTGAAGTCAGACACTTAACCAACTGAGCCACCCAGGCACCCCATTGGCTTTATTTTCTTTTAAGTAGGCTCCATGCCCAGCGTGGAGCCCAACATGGGGCTTGAACTCATGACCTGAGCTGATGAGATCGAGAGTCAGACGCTTAACTGACTGAGCCACCCAGGTGCCCTTAGGTTCTTGGCTTTAAATCACATTTTTATGCTGAAAATTTTTACATTTTTGTCTGTAGTCCTGACCTCTTCTGAACTCTAGGCTCATGTATCCAACTGCTTCCCTGACATCTCTACTTCAGAGTGGACCTATCAATCTTATCCAGAGCCAAAGGACAAAGCCATATGTTCTTCTCAATATGTGCAGAAAAAGCCTTTGAGAAATCTAGCACCCTTTAATTATACAAGCTCAACAAACTAGGAATCCAAGGTAACTTCCTCAGTCTAATCAAAGGTGTCTACAGAAACTCAAAGCTAACATTATACTTAATGGTGAAAGACCGAAAGCTTTCCATCTTTTATTAGGAACATGATAATGGTGTCTGCTGTCGCCACTTCTGTTCAATATTATAATTCAACATTATAATACAGGTTCTAGCCATGGCAAATAGGCAAGAAAAAGAACTAAAAGGCATGGAAATTGGAAAGAAGGAAATAAAACTATCTGTATTTGCAGATAAAATGGTGTTTTATGTAGAAAGTCCTAATGAATCCACAAAAAACTATAAGAGCTAATAAAAGAGTTCACCAAAGTTGCAAGATACAAGATCAGTATTCAAAATTGCATCGTAGGGGCAGCTGGAAGGTTCAGTCGGTTAAGCATCCGACTTTGGCTCAGGTCATGATCTTGAGGCTCACGAGTTCAAACCCCATGTTGGGCTCTGTGCTGACAGCTTGGAGGCTGGAACCTGCTTCGGATTCTGTGTCTCCCTCTCTCTCTCTGTCCCTCCCCTACTTAATAAACGTTAAAAGAATTTTTTAAATTCAAAAAATTTTTTTGAATTGTATTTAGGCAAGTAACATTCTTTTACAACTTTTGTTCTGATATATATATATATATATATATATATATATATATATATATATATGAAAATGTATAAAACAGGTATTCAGTTTAATGAATTATTATTGCAACCATCACCTAGGTAATGGTTTTTAGATTTTTTTAGAAAATTTTTTAAATGGTTTATTCATTTATTTATTTATTTATTTATTTATTTATAGACAGAACATGAGTGGGAGGGGGAAGAGAGATGGAGACACAGAATCCGAAGCAGGCTCCAGGCTCTGAGCTGTCAGCACAGAGCCCGACCCCGGGGCTTGAACCCATGAGCTGTGAGATCATGACCTGAGCAAAAGTCGGATGCTTAACCAACTGAGCCACCCAGGCGCCCCAATGGTTTTTAGATTTTTATTTTCATCTTAATGGAAGGTCTTGTCCACTTCCCCACTAAGGTGGTCTGAAGGTGAATTGAAGGCAAACTTGAGGGTTCGGAACTTCTTTCCAAACAACCCCAGGTTTGTCCCAATCCCGGAATAAGTACTTGCTTGAAGCCCCAGAGTTTTGCACTACAATGCAGTGGCTAACCAGATAACCTTGGGCTGGCAGATTACGGGCTGGAAGTACTAAAAGTCTATAGCTATTCTAAGAGAACTTAATATTGTTCCTGGAGAATTTTTCATTTTTAGTTAGACTTCATTCCAAAGGGCCAGTCAGGATATTGGCCACCAAATACTCTCCCAAGTGATGAAACTATTTCCTGCTGAGGCGCTTTGGCTGGTATGACCCATCTGGGTGCCAACGCACATCTGCTATGCCAGAAAAAAAAGGTAATTTTGGTTTTGACATAATTATTAATTAGCTGTCTTTTTCAGAGTAATTAGCCAGCAAGTTCAGCTGCTTTCTGAGGGCATGTTGTTAACATGTAAGAGGATGCTGTCTTCCTGTTTATTCTGGCAGAGGAACGTTTGCCCGGTTTAACCAAAATTTTCAGGTTGAAGTTACAAAGGAGGGGGACTAGATCCCTACCTGCCTTTACCCACTTTAAACTAGGGCTTCCTCTTCCTGCCTGCTTGTAATCTCTTTGCGACAGGGTATAAAGGACCTGGAAGAGCACTAAGAACCTTGGATCTCTTTTGGGCCATATGGTTTGGTCCAGATAGTTCTTAGCTGTGGAGTCCAAAGCCAGTGACACAGATAATGAGTACTATAGAAAGCCTTACACTGTTGTAAGTGATTGGACTTACAGGTGAAACAGAGGACATAGAGGGACAGTGTTAAGCCCCAAACCAAACCTTGACTAGGTTCCTGTCCAGAGAACTACAGGCCTACCATTTTTTTAGGAGAAAACATTTGGAGAGGGGATTCAGCCAAACCCAGTGGTGCTTTTTCTAGCTCAGATAAACTATAGGTCACAGATTGGCAGCCCATGAGCCATGTTCACAGGTAAGTTTTGTTTGTTCTTACTAGTATTTTAAAAACTTCTGCATTGGGGTGCCTGGGTGGCTCAGTTGGTTAAGCGTTCGACTTCAGCTCAGGTCACGATCTAGCAGTCTGTGAGTTCCAGCCCCGCGTCGGGCTCTGGGCTGATGGCTCAGAGCCTGGAGCCTGCTTCCGATTCTGTGTCTCCCTCTCTCTCTCCCTCTCCCTCGTTCATGCTCTGTCTCTCTCGGTCTCAAAAATAAATAAACGTTAAAAAAAAAGAAAAAAAAACTTCTGCATTAGTTACCATTTAAATGTTTATTTATTTCAAGAGAGAGAGAGAACGAGTAGGGGAAGGACAAAGAGAGAGAATCCCCAGCAGGCTCCACACTGCCAGCTCAGAGCCCAAAGCGGGGGCTTGATCCCACGAACCGTGAGATCAAACCTGAGCTGAAACCAAGAGTTGGACTGAACCACCCAGATGCCCCATTAGTTACCATTTAAAAATCAGGAGAAATTCCCATAAAAATCAGAGTTTCCAACTGATCTTCAATAGTCAGAAGATCTTGGCAATCCTGGGCTTTTATTCCTGCAACTGTAACTAGCATCTGGAGACCAGTAGCAGCCTGCCCCCTTTAAATAGGGCACATGTGCCCCAGTGTTACTTTTCACACAGCATTTTCACTCATTGCAGTTACTTGCCTTGTCCCCACAGGTCTTTGCTTTGTGACCACTACACATTGGGTGTATTCAGCCAGGACCAAACCTCAAAAATTAAGATAGAATTCTGTGAGGTTTGAGACCCACTGCTGCTCATCCCCAGATTTCCCTGATGTATGCTTTGATAGCCTTCATGCCGTTGTTACAGTTTGTAACTAGTTATTTATGTGATTCGTTGATAAATGTCAGTCCCTGTTACAGGCTGCACAAAGGCAGAGACCTGGCTTGCTCTCCACTGTATCTCCAGTGTTTAGCACAGTGCTTGACACATAGTGAGTGCTTAATTCCTATGTGATGCACAACTGAAGATCTCTTAGCTTATTTCGTTAGTCAGATGTCTGCAAACATAGTGGTTATAATTTCACCAGTGGAGGACCTGGAAACATTGGGTGATTATTACAGCTCCACACGGGCAGTGCATAGCCTGACTCGGGGTTTGAATTCACGAACCACAAGATCATGACCTGAGCTGAAACCAAGAATCGGATGCTTAACAGACTGAACCACCCAGGCACCCCAGTGGTCAGTGGTTTTAAATGCAACAGAAAGGTCAAGAAAGATAAAGACCAAGAAGTGGCCACTGGATTTGGTAATATGGAGTTTATTGGTGCTGTTGGTGAAACCAGTTGCATTTGAGTGCTTGGTTAAGAAGCCTGACTTCAGTGTGTTATGACTCCGGGTTATGTGTGCCTTTGAACTGAGGTAATCTATGGGTAGTAATCTATGGGCAAAGCAGTTATTTCCTGGTTTTTTTTTTTGACCCACCACCCAGATTCAGTTATTAACATTTTACTACACTTACTCCATCACATACCTATTCTACCAATCCATCTTACGTTTTGGATGCATTTTAAAGTAGATTGCAGAGATCAGGATACTTCCTCCTACCGCAGCATACATACCATTAACTAGGCTTTAATATTTTCACTTTTTTTTTCTTTTGTTGAAGTAAAATTTACATACAAAGAAATCACAAATCTTACATGTCCATTTGGTGAGTTTTCACAAATGCATCCATTTGTGTAACCCAAACCCCTGTCAAGGTGTAGAATATTATTGTCACCCCAGAAAGTTCCCTTAGGCCCCTTCCGAGGCTGTCCCCACTCTCACCTTCCACCTAAAGAGGCAACCACTGCTCTGATGTTTTCCACTACAGATTCGTTTTGCTTGTTCTAAAACTTCGTGTAAGCTGAATCTCACTGCTGCTTTTAGGCCTGGCTTCTGTAGCTCAGCATAATGTTGAGTTTCTTACATGTATGAATTCATACGTATAGTAGTTCATTCTTTTCTGTTATTGAGTAGTATTCCATTGTATGAATATACCACAGATTGTTAACCCAAGTCGGACACTTGAGTTGTTTCCAGTTTCTGGCTGTTAAGAGTAAAGCGATGTAGGGTTGGTTGGTTTTTTTTTCCCCTTAACTGTCCATCTCATTAATGGGGCTAATCAGGGAAAAGCTAATTATCAAATAATCAGTAATACTTGCTGTGTGACTGAAATGCGAACCACATTCTCCTCTAATTTATCCCAGAGGTTGCTGTTTAATAACATTAAGTTAATATTTATAAGTGATTGTGATACATTGTTTTCTACTTTGGTTAACATGATCATCCCTGGAAGTCAGGCCAATAGGTGGCCATCTTTTCAGGCTAGTTTTTCCGTGACTCAGGCTTTAATGGATCGGTTTCCAGTACTGGCATTAAGGCCACCTGTAGTTTTGTTTTGTTTTTTTTTTTTAATCAGAATCACATGTTTTATTGATGCTGGTTGACAATCGAAAAGATTTACCAGTTGTGCCTGATGCATCCGCATGCACATTGCCAAGGGGACTGGATATGTAGAGGTATGTCAGAGAGCTCCTTATCAGGGAGTTGGATCAGGATAGGGGAACTGAGATCTTTTGGGAAGGATAGTAGTAACTACTCACACGCAGTGAGGTTAGCAGGACCATGCTCCTGCACCTCTCCCAGAAGCCCAGAGCCTGGTGACTAGGTTAGAAAACAAAGAGCAACTCTGGTTTCTTTGTGTGTGAAACAAAGTTTTATTGGGTCTGGGTCTTTGCATTTAGTTCCATATCCCATCACATTCCAGAAGAATATTATAGGGAATGTTCCAAAGGACCCCTCCAGAACCTAGTGTTTATCTCTATAATTTTTCTATAAGTCCTTTAAAATGATTCTTAAAGTGGAGGGCACCTGGGTGACTCGGTTGAGTGTCTCACTTCGGTTCAGGTCATGATCTCATGTTCCTTGAGTTCTAGAGCTAAGCCCGCATCAGGCAGGGTCCCTGCTGTTAGCACAGAGCCTGCTTAGGATCCTCTGTCCCTCTCTCTCTGCCCCTTCCCCGCCTGCACTCTCAAAAATAAAACATTTAAAAAACAAATAAAATGATCCTTATAGGGAATCATGTTCTACACATGAAATTTCAGGTACAATCATTAAAATACAAAAATTTTTGTTTTATAGTCCCTTGCTATGGAATTAAAATCTCTCTTCTGGGTTGACAATTTTGCATCTGAATAGTTCTTTAACATCAGAGCCTCACATGTAAGTGCCTTTTAAATAGTTATTAAATTGGTAAATGAGGGGTGCCTGGGTGGCTCAGTCCGTTAAGCCTCCGACTCTTGACGTTGGCTCAGGTCATGATTTCACAGTTCTTGAGCCCAAGGTTCTTGAGCTCAAGCCCTGCATCAGGCTCCACTCTGGCAGTGCTGAGCCTGCCTGGGATTCTGTGTCTCCTCTCTCTGCCCCTCCCTCCCACCCTCCCTCTCTCTCAAAATAAATAAATAAACTGAAAAAAAATAAATTGGTAAATGAAAATAAATCTGACCTTCTCCCATACTTAGCACTGTTTTCCTCCTTGTTCTGCTTGGGAGGAGGTTCTTTCTCCTGAACTGGTTACTCTTCCCTTATCTTCTTGGCTGCCAAGCAGGCCTGGCTTTTCCCCAGCCATGCCCAAGAAGAATAGGGTAGCAATTTTGGAGAAAACATTTGGACCCATGAAGTGTTACATTCTCTAGATCATTAGGGATCCTATGTGTTTCAGATGGACACATGATTGCATTAGTAGTAAAAATGACATTTTTTTTTCTTTTCCAGCCCTGGAAAATGGAAGTGATTAGAGGTTGAGTGGCTAAATCAAACTGTATTACAGAAAACATTGTGGTCTTGTAAGTAACCAGATATCCAGGATAGTGCTATAATAGGCAGATTTCATTTTTTTCTCTTAACTCCGTTATAAGGAAAGAAGGCCCAACTTCATTGGTGGAGCAGACTGGGTAGAGGGAAGGAGCTGAGATGCAGTATGAGACCTGCTAACTCAGGTGGAGCGGACTGCAAAGCAGCTTGCCTGATAGGGGTTCAACCCAATCAGAAAGTGGTGGTGAGCAAGGAATACTATAAATTCCAGTTGTGGTTCAGGTAGAAGGTTGACAAATGTGGGAGTTCCAGAGGATGGGTAGGACCCAGCAATATGAGTCTTAGACTGGTGGTAAGAAGTCTAAGCAGACAGGGGCACCTGGGTGGCTCAGTCGGTTGAGCGTCCGACTTCAGCTCAGGGTCATGATCTCGCAGTTTGTGAGTTCGAGCCCTGCGTCGGGCTCTGTGCTGACAGCTCAGCCTGGGGCCTGCTTCAGATTCTGTGTCTCTCTCTCTGCCCCTCCCCTACTCACACCCTGTCTCTCTCTCACCTTCAAAAATAAGTAAACATTAAAAAGATTTTAAAAAGACAAAAAAAAAAAAAGTCTAAGCAGACAGTTGCCATTTAAAAGGTTGGTGTATTACGATGCCTGGGTGGCTTGGTTGAGCATCCACCTTCAGTTCAGGTTATGATCTCATGGTTTGTGAGTTTGAGCCCCACATCGAGCTCACTGCTGTCAGTGCAGAGCCTGCTTAGGATCCTCTGTCCCCTTCTCTCTCTGCCCCTTCCCTGCTTGTGCTCTCTCTCTCTCTCAAAAATAAACATTTTGTTAAAAAAAAAAAAAAGGTGTATGATTCTGGGGAGTGTAACCCAGAGCTAGGGTTCACAGGCAGCACTTTACTTCCTGGAGAGGAGGCCTGGCTGTAGTTAGAAGACCAGGCTTCACAGGGGTTTAGGATACTGGACAGGTTACCAGTTTAGGGATTTGGAAACGATCTAATAGTAATAGAAAATGACATATTTTCTCCTTCAAGCTCTGGGACATAGACCAAGCCAGAAGACCAGTTACCCAGGTGAAGGCACCCTGAGGGTGGGGAGGGTTGTGAGGAAAGAGAAAGTGGAGAATGAGTTCAGGGGCTGGCACTAAGGTGGAGGGATCCAGTGGTCATCACTATGCCCTCACGTTCAAGACCAGAGTAAGAGGGAATATAACTTAATTCTACAGCTCAGTAGAGTTTGGGGAGGTGGGCAGCTGACCTGCCACAGTAGAACTAGCAGAGTTTTACAGCAAGCAAGCTCTTTTCTTCCTCCTTTCCTGCTCTTCATCTTTTTTTTTTAAAGTTCATTTCTTCATTCTGAAAGAGACTGAGAGAGAGCACAAGCAGAGGAGGGGCAGAGAGAGAGAAAGAATCCCAAGTAGGCTCCACACTGTCCATGCAGAGCCTGACATGGGGATCCATCTCACAAACCATGAGCTCATGACCTGAGCCAAAATTAAGAGTTGGATACCTAACTGACTGAGCCACTCAGGCACCCCTAGATTTCCTTCGTTTTTACATAAGGTCCTTTTTCTGTTCTTGCATCCTGTCTAGGACATCACATTACATTTTGTCATCTGTCTCTTTAGGTTACTCTTGCCTGTGACATTTTCTTAGACTTCCTTTGTTTTTGATAACTTTGACAGTTTTGAGGAGTATTGCTTAGGTGTTTTGTAAAATGTTCTCTCAATTGGGATCTTTCATTGTTTCTGGTGTTTAGATTGGAGGTTTTGGTTTTGGGGGGAAGACTAGAGAGGTAAAGTGCCCTTATCATCAAATTGTATCAAGGGTACATATGTTAATGTGATATATCATTGTTAGTGTTGACTGTAATCACCTGGCTGAGGTACTGTTTGCCAGGATTCTCCTCTTTAAAGTTACTTGCGCTTCTCCCCTCCCCCATACCTTTCCACACTGTACTTTTTGGGAGGATGTTAGTATATGCACTCCATATTTAGGTAGAGGGAGTTATGCTCCATTTCCTTGAGGGCAGAGTATCTACATAAATTATTTGATTTTCTCCTGCATGGGAGATTTGTCTCCTCTCCTATATTTGTTCACTCATTTATATCAGTATGGACTCATAGGTATTTATTTTATACATTGGGTTCTAATCCAATTTTACTTTGTTGCTCAAATTGTTCCAGCTGTGACCATTGAGAGCTCTTTCATTTGGCTCCTGTGTCTTTTTGGCATACTCCCATCATTGTGGGGGGTTGTTTGAGCACTTCCTTATTTTCTGACACTACAGGTTCCTCCAGGCTCATCTTACACAGTTCCTGCCACAGTCCTAGAATCAGCCATTTTTCCAAGGAGCCCAGGTTCCTTTTATTGGAGAATCGTATTAGAAACCAAGATCTGGGTGCTAGGTGAGCTTTTTGCTACTGGGATTTTCTTGCTTCTAGGCCCTCTCACCTGACCAAGCAAGGAAATATGGGTGTATAATACTCCATGTGTATACACACAACTGTAAATATTCTATGTATAACCACCTGTATCTGTGTTAAAAATGGGTTTATATTGATGTCTCCAACTCTAATCCATTACCACATGCATCACCACCGTCTCCTCTTGCTTCTCCATTCGAACAGGTAAGAAACGTGGCTCCCACTATCCACCATTCATTTACTTAATTCTTCAAAAAAAATTTTTTTTTGAAAAATAAATAATGGGGGCGCCTGGGTGGCTCAGTCGGTTAAGCGTCCGACTTCGGCTCAGGTCACGATCTCGCAGTCCGTGAGTTCGAGCCCCGCGTCAGGCTCTGTGCTGTCTGCTCAGAGCCTGGAGCCTGTTTCAGATTCTGTGTCTCCCTCTCTCTCTGACCCTCCCCCGTTCATGCTCTGTCTCTCTCTGTCTCAAAAATAAAATAAAAAATAAAAAAAAAGAAAAAGAAATAATGTTTATTTATTTTTGAGAGAGAGAGAGAGAGAGAGAGAGAGAGAGAGAGAGAGAGAGAATCTGAAGCAGGCTCCAGGCTCCGAGCTGTCAGCACAGATCCCGACACGGGGCTTGAACTCATGAACCATGAGATCATGACCTGAGCCAAAGTCAGATGCTTAACCGACTGAGCCACTGAGGCACCGCATTTACCTAACTCTTCAATTTTATTATACATGCATTGTAGCGACAGAATTGTTAGCCCATACGCCAAAAACAACTTTATCCACTAGAGTACAATACTTATATTGTTTCTTTTGTTTTTAGTCGTACAGACTTCCTCATTTCCTAGGTTATTAGGTCAGCACCTTTTGTCTCTACCCTTTCAGTGAGTTTGTTTCATACATTTGTAATACAGCTAGATTGTTTTGTAATGATTTTAATACAATGTGTTAAGTGCACTGATAAGAGATGAGCACATGGGGGAGTCCTGAGGTGGAACAGTTGATCCAGCTCTGGGATAGGGTAGGGATAGAAGGCAGCCTAGGGGAACCGCAGGTGAGGCCTGGTGTATACCTCAAAGCAGCTCCTAAAGTATGGTCTCTGGACCACAAGCATTAGTATCACCTGGGAACTTTATAGAAATACAAATTCTTGGGCCTGACTATAGAATCAGATAGTTTGGTGTTGGGGTCTAGCATTCTGTGTTTTAACAAGCCCTCCAGAAGATTATGCATAACATTGAGAGTTACTGTCTTAAAGAATGAGTTCTGTGAGTTTCGTTTGATGAAAGGAGAGTGCATTCCAGGAAGAGGAGGGTGGTGTAAGCTTAGATGACACCAAGTAGCATGATGGGCATAAGGGGTTAAAATAAGATGTTTGAGGCAGGAAGTGGTAGGAGTTAAGGCAGAGAGGTTCAGCAGTTCCGGGCTATATCAGGAGGGCTTGGAATGCCAGGCTAAGGAACTTAAACTCTATTATATAGGCCACAGGAAGCCACTGAAGAATTTTCTGTTATTGTTAATAGCTTTATTGAGGTATAGTTCACATACCATACATACATTTCAGCCATGTAAACTATACAGTTTAATAATTTTTAGTATATTCACAGAGTTGTACATTCATCACCCCCAAAAGAAATTCCTTGCCCTTTAGCTGTTACCACCACCAAGTCCCAGAATTCCCCAGCCCCCCCCCCCCCAGTCCCTGGCAACCACCAATCTACTTTTTCCTCTGTGAATTTGCCTATTCTGGACATTTCATATGAATGGAATAATAAAACGTGCTCTTTTGTGACTGGCTTACTCATGTAGCAAAACATTTTCAAGGTTCATTCATGTTGTAGCACGAATCAGTATTTTATTCCTTTTTTATGGCTGCATAATATTCCATCATATGGCTATACCACATTAAAAAAAATTTTTAATGTTTATTTTTTAGAGAATGAGAGAGAGAGGCAGAGTGTGAGCAGGGGAGGGACAGAGAGAGAATAAGACACAGAACCTGAAGCAGGCTCCAGGCTCTGAGCTGTCAGCACGGAGCCTGATGCAGGGCTCGAACTCACAAACTGAGAGATCATGACCTGAGCCAAAGTTGGACCCTTAACTGACAGAGCCACCCAGGTGCCCCAATATACCGCATTTTTATCCATTCAGTTGGTGGATATCTGTGTTATTTCCCCTTTTGGCGTATGAATAATACTGCTACGCACATTCATGTACAAGATTTTCTGTGGACAGATGTTTTCATTTCTCTTGAGTCTGTACCTGATTGTAGAATTCTTGGATCACATGGTAATCCCATGTGTAACTTTTTTTTAATGTTTGGGTTTTTTTTTTGAGGGGGTGGGGAGGGGCAGAGAGAGAGGGGACAGAGGATCCAAAGATGCGGGCTCTGCACTGACAGAAGCAGCCCAGCATGGGGCTTGAACTCACAAATTGTGAGATCATGACCTGAGCTGAGGTGGGATGCTCAACCGGCTGAGCCACCCAGCCACACCCATGTGTAACTTTTTTGAGGAACTGACAAATTATTTCCAAAGCGGCTGCAGCATTTTACATTCCCACCAACAGTGTTATGAGAGTTCCAATTTTTCCACATTGTTGCCAACACTTGGTATTTTCTTGCTTTTTGATTCTAGTCATCCTAATGGGCATAAAGTGGTATCTCATTGTGGTTTTGGTTTGCATTTCCCTGATGACTAATGATGTTGAGCATTATTTCCTGTGCTTACTAGCTATCTATAGATCTTCTTTGGAGAAATCTCTATTCAGATCCTTTTTCCATTTTTAAATTGTGTTGTCTTTTAATTATTGAGTTACAAGATTTCTTTATATATTCTAAGTACAAATCCTTTATCAGATACATGATTTACAAATATTTTCTCCCATTGCTTGGGTTGTCTTTTCACTTTCTTGGTAGTATCCTTGGAAACATAAAAGTTTTTCATTTGGTGAAGTCCAATTTCTTTTTCCTTTGGTTGCTTGTGTGTTTGGCATCATATCTAAGAAACCACTGCCAAATCCAAGGTTACGAAGATTTACACCTATATTTTCTTCTAAGAGTTTTTAGTTCTTATATTTATGTCTGTGACCCATTTTTAATTAATTTTTGTGTATGGTGTGAGGTAGGGGATCAATTTTATTCTTTTGCATATGATATTCAGTTGAAAAGACTATTCTTTCCTCAGTGAATTGTTTTGGCCTCCTTTCTAAATCAATTGACTGTAAACCACTGGAGAATATTAAGCAGAGGAATGACCTGATTTCTTTTACATTTTTTTTCTTTTATGTTTTAGGCAGTATCACTGGCTGCTATGTAGAGAATGTATTGGAGGGGCCAAGAGTGGATGTAAGGAGACCAGTGAGTAGGAAGTTGCCATTACCTGGGCCGGAGGTGATGGTGACTTAAACCACAGTAGTGGTAGTGCAGATGGAGACATAGGTTATACTTGGGAAATAAAGTTAGTAGGGCTTGGGGATTGTCCAGCTAGGGGAGAGGGTGATTAAAAGAGGGTGGAGGTCAAGGATGACTCATGTGAATTGGAGTCAAGGATGATCTTCAGATTTCTAGCTTGTATGGCTAAGTTGATAGTAGTGTCATTTACTATCACATGAATGGAGAAACATGTTTTTAGAGGGGGAAATAACAAGTTTAATTTGGAATTAGTTGAATTTGAGTTGCCTGTGAGATTTTTTTTCAAGTGGAGATGTGCAGAAGGCATTTGGAATGCGAGTCTAGACTGGAGTTTGGGGGCAAGCCCTGGAATGGAGAGAGTGGTTTCATGAGCACATAGGTGGAGGTGGAAGCTCTGGGAAAGCCAGAGGAGAGAGTAAAAGGAATGAGAAGAGGGCCCAGGACTGAGCCCTATGGAAAGAAGAATAGGATCCCAAGAAAGACACAGAAGAAATGGCCACTGATCAGGAAGGAAACCAGGAAGAATCTATAGGAATCCAGTGGAAGGAAGAAATTTTAAGGAGGGAGTGATCATTAGTGTCAAATGTATCAGAGGTACAGAAAAATAAGGTTTGAGAAGTGCCCAGGTATCTTTCCTGTTTCCATGCTCCCACGATATAGGTTGGTTGGTTTGGTTGTTTTTTTTTTTTTTAATTTTTTAATGTTTGTTTATTTTTGAGAGACACAGAGACAGTGCGAGTGGGGGAGGGGCAGCAGAGAGAGATGGAGATGCAGAATCTGAAGCGGGCTCCAGGCTCTGAGCTGTCTGCACAGAGCCCAATGCAGGGTTCGAACACACAGGTGATGAGATCACGACCTGAGCAGAAGTCGGATGCTCAACTGACTGAGCCACCCAGGCACCCCTGGTTGGTTGGTTTTACAAGAAAATATCACTCCATACTTCTTATGGGTGACATTTTAAAAAAATACTATGGAACCAATAACCTTTGCACATACATTTCTCACAAATAATGTCTGAAGGTGTTGCTGGCAGTGTCTGGTGGGTATGTGTCTTAAGTGATGCCAGCTTTCATTGGCATCTTCTGTGCTAATCTTTCCCATCCTGAATTGAGGATATTAAAAACCCAACTGCAGTTTAGTTTCCAAAATGGATTCTAACATGTTCTCAGATTGAATGTTCAATCTGTTTCCTTCTTTTCTAATCTTCTCTATCTAATCTATCTATATATATATGTATATATATATATACATATATATATATATTTCTTTTTTTTTTTTTTTTTTTTTTTTTTTACAGATACGTGAAAGAGGCCAAAGAAGCAACTAAGAATGGAGATCTGGAAGAAGCATTTAAACTTTTCAATTTGGCAAAGGACATTTTTCCCAATGAAAAGGTGATGAGCAGAATCCAAAAAATACAGGAAGCCTTGGAGGAGTTGGCAGAACACGGAGATGATGAATTCACAGATGTGTGCAACTCTGGCCTGCTGCTCTATCGAGAGCTCCACAACCAACTATTTGAGCACCAGAAGGAAGGTATAGCTTTCCTCTATAGCCTATATAGGGATGGAAGAAAAGGTGGCATCTTGGCAGATGATATGGGATTAGGGAAGACTGTGCAGATCATCGCTTTCCTTTCTGGTATGTTTGATGCCACACTTGTGAATCATGTGCTGCTGATCATGCCAACCAATCTCATTAGCACGTGGATAAAAGAATTTGTTAAGTGGACTCCAGGAATGAGAGTGAAAACCTTTCACGGTCCTAGTAAGAATGAACGTACCAGAAACCTCAATCGGATTCAGCAAAGGAATGGTGTCATTATCACTACGTACCAAATGTTAATCAATAATTGGCAACAGCTTTCAAGCTTGAACGGCCAAGAGTTTGTGTGGGACTATGTCATCCTTGATGAAGCACATAAAATAAAAAGCTCATCTACTAAGTCAGCAATATGTGCTCGGGCTATCCCTACCCGTAATCGCATCCTCCTCACAGGAACCCCAATCCAGAATAATTTACAAGAACTATGGTCCCTGTTTGATTTTGCTTGTCAAGGGTCCCTGCTAGGAACATTAAAAACTTTTAAAATGGAGTATGAAAATCCTATTACTAGAGCAAGAGAGAAGGATGCTACCCAAGGGGAAAAAGCCTTGGGATTTAAAATATCTGAAAACTTAATGACAATCATAAAACCCTATTTCCTCAGGAGGACGAAAGAGGAGGTACAAAAGAAAAAGTTAAGCAACCCAGAGGTCAGACTTCGCGAAAAGAATCTAGATGTTGATGCCATTTGTGAAATGCCTTCCCTTTCCAGGAAAAACGATTTTATTATTTGGATACGTCTTGTGCCTTTACAAGAAGAAATATACAGGAAATTTGTGTCTCTAGACCATATCAAGGAGTTGTTGATGGAGACACGCTCTCCTTTGGCTGAGCTAGGTGTCTTAAAGAAGCTGTGTGATCATCCTAGGCTGCTATCTGCACGGGCTTGTCTTTTGTTGAATTTAGGGTCTGTGAAATTCTCTGTTCCAGGTGAAAATGAAGGGGAAGATTCCTCAGATGTGGACCAGATTGATCAAATAACTGATGATACACTGATGGCAGAATCTGGAAAAATGCTATTTCTAATAGAGCTGCTTGAGAGATTGCGAGATGAAGGGCATCAGACTCTGGTGTTTTCTCAGTCAAGACAAATTCTAAACATCATCGAATGCCTCTTAAAAAATCGGCACTTTAAGATTTTGCGAATCGATGGAACAATTACTCATCTTGTGGAACGAGAAAAAAGAATTAACTTATTCCAGCAAAATAAAGATTACTCTGTTTTTCTGCTTACCACTCAAATAGGTGGTGTTGGCTTAACATTAACTGCAGCAACTAGAGTGGTCATTTTTGACCCTAGCTGGAATCCTGCAACTGATGCCCAAGCTGTGGATAGAGTTTACCGAATTGGACAAAAAGAAAATGTTGTAGTTTATAGGCTGATCACTTGTGGGACTGTAGAGGAAAAAATCTACAGAAGACAGGTTTTCAAGGACTCCTTAATAAGACAAACTACTGGCGATAAGAAGAACCCTTTCCGATATTTTACTAAACAAGAATTGAGAGAGCTCTTTACAATTGAGGATTTTCAGAACTCTGCAACCCAGCTGCAGCTTCAGTCTTTGCACGCTGCTCAGAGAAGATCTGATAAGAAACTAGATGAACACATTGCCTACCTGCACTCTTTGGGGATAGCTGGAATCTCAGACCATGATTTGATGTACACACGTGATCTGTCTGTTAAAGAAGAGCTTGATGTGATCGAAGAATCTCACTATATTCAACAAAGGGTTCAGAAAGCTCAATTCCTTGTTGAATTAGAATCTCAAAATACAGAGCTTTTAGTGGAAAGACAAAGGACTGGAAATGAGGGGATCTGGCAGCGAGAACCTATATTTCCTTCTCAAACAAAGAAGAAATGCCCTGAATCAAGGAAACCGCAGCCTTGGCCTTCACCACTTCTAACCCAGGAAGAAGAAATCAGTTCCCAAATGGCAAGTATAATCATTGATGATCTGCCTGAAGAGCATGGGAATCAAGATCTCTCCAATGTAAAGATGAACGTTACCGTCTTACAAGATGGTAGTCACCCATGCGAAAGCACATTTGATGCTGACTCTGTGGCTACTTTGCCCAAGTGGTGTGGAAGTGTGGATGAAATTTGTACTGACCCCATGGGAATGGCTATACAGAAAGAGACATTGCAAGAGGACCCTCTGGGAAATTTTAATTATTCACTTAACAAATTGGTCAGAGCTGATCTTGGGCCACATCTAGATCAACTGAAGGACAATGAGATTTTACTTCACTGCAGTCCCTGGCCCATGAGTCCCATGACCAGCGCAAATCAAAATACAGAGTCAAGCACATCTGTAATTCAAATAGCTGATGATGACGTGTCAGCATCCCACGGTGCACTACAGGATGCTCAAGGCAGTGAGGCCAAGTTGGAAGAGGAACCTTCAGCGTCCTCATCACAGTATGCATGTGATTTCAATCTTTTCTTGGAAGACTCTGCTGCAGACAACGGACAAGATCTTTCCAGGCAGTCTTTGCAGCATGTTGAGAATGAAAATAGCCTGTGCGGTGCTGCAGCTAATTCTGAAGCAGAGGTCGAGCATGGCAAAGCCCATCTTAGTATGGATCTCTCTGAGACAAACGATGAGCCAGAAGAAGTAATAGTTAATGTGAAAGTCAGAAGGAAAGCTAGAAGGATCGTTTCAGATGGTGAAGATGAAGATGATACTTTTAAAGATACTTCAAGCACAGATCCATTCAACACACCTCCCTTTCAGTTGTTATCTGTAAAACAGTTTGATGCTTCCACTCCCAAAAGTGACATCAGTCCGCCAGGAATGTTCTTTTCACTGAAAATGGCTGATAGTATAAATAAGTCTGTAACCTCTAGAAGATCCCTGGCTTCTAGGAGGTCTCTTGTTAATGTGGTTTTAGACCACGTGGAGGATATGGAGGAAAGACTTGACAACAGCAGTGAAGCAGAGGTTGCTGAAGATTACCTGGAGGAAGGAGCCGAGGAAAGCAGTGGTGAAGTCTCAGAGTGTACAGAAGACCCTCCTGGCAAAACGCTGCCTTCAGAAAATAAGTTAATGACACCTGAGCCTCATGCTTTGGCTCAAGAGACCTCTCCTGGCAACCCAGGACAGACCTCTTTGTCTGGCAGACAGTTGGTTGATTCTCCCCAGGATGAGGCAATGGAGGCTGTGAATGACTATGAGACCCTTGTAATTCGTGGAAAAGAACTGAAAGAGTGTGGGAAAATACAGGAGGCCTTAAACTGCTTCGTTAAAGCGCTTGACATAAAAAGTGCCGATCCTGAAGTCATGCTCATGACTTTAAGTTTGTATAAGCAGCTTAATAAACCTTAAGACTATAACCTGTTTATTGTTAAAATGAGACACTGAGTATGAATTCGTTCCTGTAACTGGATTCTTTGGGAGCATGAAGCATTTAGGCTTAAGGTGAGAGATCTCAAAAAGCAAGGTTTTGGTTTTAACTATTTTGTAAATTCTGCATTTACTCCCTATTCCTTCCTGTCCCCCTCCCCTGTACATATATTCTGAACACTAGGTTAATATTTCTTTACTTGAATAGGCTTATATTTTTCTTTTAGGCATGCTCTATAAACTTTTTTTTTAGACAGCGAGTGAGGGCGCGAGTCCATGAGAGGGCAGAGGGAGAGAGAGAATCTTAAACAGGCTCCACGCTCAGTGTGGTGGCATGCTCTGTCAACTTAATAGAACTATGTGATTTCTAGAAATGTTTTTGTGAAATTATTCTTCATTTCATTCTGGAAATGACCACTTCTGTATATCGCACTTCAGGTAAGAAAATAAAGTCACTTTTCTCAGTGTTTTCTTCTC
Source organism: Panthera tigris (assembly GCF_018350195.1). Classification (NCBI taxonomy): domain Eukaryota; kingdom Metazoa; phylum Chordata; class Mammalia; order Carnivora; family Felidae; genus Panthera; species Panthera tigris. The sequence goes on along the minus strand of NC_056677.1, from coordinate 58,524,666 downwards.
CATTTGCTTTCTTTCACTGAGATGACACTGGCAAATGCATATGGAAGCACATTAGTTTAAGCAGGAGCTTATTGGAATTCTGAATCTGTGACCTGCTTATTAACATGCTATTTTGTGTCCTCAGCTCACTCCAGCAGAAGGCTGGGATAAGGTACCTGGTGCCAGGCTTCTTTATCACTGGCTCCTGACCCCGGAGTCACTTTGTCAACAACTTAGCCATTCTTCACTCACCTCCCACTGCATTCTGATACAGGTCAGCATAGCGGATCTTTGGGTGGTAGACTGAAAAGGAGTTCAGTTGCTTCTTAGAAACAAAGTACAATACAGAACTCTGCACTTAAGAAGTGGAACTAGCTTTTATGAAGTACCTGCTCTATATTGGGTATTCTGCATAGGTTCCTTGTTTAATCCTTACCATAATCCTTTGAGGTTGAGGGTGGCATTTACTTTATTTTAGTTGAGGAAACTAAGGCTCAATGGGGCTGTGACCTGCCCAAGATCACACAGTAGGGAGTGAAATGGAGTTTTTTAAACCATGTGTTACTTGGTGAAAAGTTACCATAATAAACTGTCTCTGCTTCACTGGATATACTGAGATGTTTTTACTGACAACACTTCTGACCCCAGATGTGCGGAGGTTTTCCACACCAGTCCTCCAGTTCTTGGCAGATATCCATGGAGTGTCCTACAATTCAAGTCAGTTCTGACACTACCTGGAGTTCCAGTCAGACTCCACACGTTCAAGGGCTCACTCCCATAAAACTGCCCTCACCTCGGTTGACAATTGCTAGTATTGGGTCCCCATGTTATCCACACTTCTATCCAAATTGGCTACAAATTGAGGATTCCTATGACTGCACCTTCAGGTTCAATAATTAGAACAGCACACAGAACTCAAGAAAATATGAAATATATATAATTTAAATCTACATATTGTATATAAAACAATTTAAAAAACTACAGGTAGGGGCGCCTAGGTGGCTCAGTTGGTTAAACGGTCCGGTCCGACTCTTGATCTTGGCTCGATCATGATCTCAGTTTGTGAAATTGAGCCCTGTGTCAGGCTCTGTGCTGACAGCATGGAGCCTGCTTGGGATTCTCTCTCAAAATAAATAAACTTAAAAAAAAATACAAGCAACTTAGAAGGGATCCATAGGCTTGGGCAAACTGCCAAAGGGCTCCATGGCACAGAACAGATTAAGACCCCCTGATCTAAGGGTATGAAATAAAGTCTCTTACCTGCCCTGCCCCCAGTTCTGGATTACCATTTCCAAGGACAGTATATATGTACAAGCACAAGTATATGTTTGTATATCTATGTTCTTACCCAAATGATAGTATGTTATATATGCTGTTCTGCACCAGTTTTTAACACAGCTGTATGATATTTTATTGAATGGATATACCATCATTTATTGATGGATAGTCCGTTTATTTCCAACTGACACTGTGATGAATAATATCCTTGTACCTTTTACACATGTATTATATCTATGGGATAAATTCCTAGAAATGGAACTGCTGGGTGCAAGGGTATATTTGTAATTTTTCTTTTTTTTTTTTTTTTGGGAGAGAATCTTAAGCAGCCTCTGCACGGTCAGTGTGGGGCTCAATGTGGCACTCAAACTCATAAACTGTGAGATCATGACCTGAGCCGAAATCAAGAGTCAGACGCTCAACCGACAGCCACCCAGGCGCCCCTGTATCTATAATATTGATAGGTATTGCCAAATTTTCTCGATAGAGGTTATAATGTACATCGTATAATGTACGATAGAGGTAGAAATGTACATTTCTACCATTAATGGATACCTGTTTCTTCATACCCTCACCAACAATATGTTAAATGTTTTGAACTTTGCCAATCTGATAGGTAAAAAGCAAGACCTCATTTTGGTTTTAATTTGCAGTTATTTTACTCTGAATGAAGTTGGTTCATTAAGCATTGAACTTAGTGAAAAAGATGTAATTTCAAAGCAGAATTGAATGCATGTGCTATAATATGTATAAATCAGTATAAATCCTTAGTTTTCTCATTTATCAACTCCTTTAGAACCTTAGTTGCCAGTTCCAAGTTAACTTCCCAAAGGGTTGCTTGGTGTCAGAGACCCATTCTTGCTCTGCTTTCTCACAAGGTAGCTATCACTGCTTTCTCTTTCCATGCCACAAATTAGTTTGCTTTTTATTTTTTATTTTTTTAATGTTTGTTTATTTTTGAGACAGTGTGAGTGGGGGAGGCATTTTGTATTTGTTAGCTGGAATTCTGTAAATGTTCTCAATGTTGCACTGTTGGTTTTTTTGACATGGTTTTTGTTTTGTTTTAGTGTTTATTTTGAGAGGGCGCACGTGTGCATGGGCAGGGGAGGGGCAGAGAGAGGGAGAGAAAGAATCCCAAGCAAGCTCCATGCTGTCAGCACAGAGCCTGAGATGTGGGGCTCGATCTCACGAACCATGATATAATGACCTGAGCGAAAATCAAGAGTCAGATGCTTAATTGGCTGAGCTATCCAGGTGCCCCATTTTATCTTTTTTTAAAATTATACTTCATCCTTTGACAATCTTTTCTGGGCTCTTGGCTTTTTTTTTTTAATTTTTTTAACGTTTATTTATTTTTGAGAGAGAGAGAGTGTGAGTGGGGGAGGGATAAAGAGATAGGGAGACACAGAATCTGAAGCAGGCTCCAGGCTGTGAGCTGTCACCACAGAGCCCTATGCAGGGCTTGAACTCATGAACCACGAGATCATGACCCGAGCTGAAGTCAGACACTTAACCAACTGAGCCACCCAGGCACCCCATTGGCTTTATTTTCTTTTAAGTAGGCTCCATGCCCAGCGTGGAGCCCAACATGGGGCTTGAACTCATGACCTGAGCTGATGAGATCGAGAGTCAGACGCTTAACTGACTGAGCCACCCAGGTGCCCTTAGGTTCTTGGCTTTAAATCACATTTTTATGCTGAAAATTTTTACATTTTTGTCTGTAGTCCTGACCTCTTCTGAACTCTAGGCTCATGTATCCAACTGCTTCCCTGACATCTCTACTTCAGAGTGGACCTATCAATCTTATCCAGAGCCAAAGGACAAAGCCATATGTTCTTCTCAATATGTGCAGAAAAAGCCTTTGAGAAATCTAGCACCCTTTAATTATACAAGCTCAACAAACTAGGAATCCAAGGTAACTTCCTCAGTCTAATCAAAGGTGTCTACAGAAACTCAAAGCTAACATTATACTTAATGGTGAAAGACCGAAAGCTTTCCATCTTTTATTAGGAACATGATAATGGTGTCTGCTGTCGCCACTTCTGTTCAATATTATAATTCAACATTATAATACAGGTTCTAGCCATGGCAAATAGGCAAGAAAAAGAACTAAAAGGCATGGAAATTGGAAAGAAGGAAATAAAACTATCTGTATTTGCAGATAAAATGGTGTTTTATGTAGAAAGTCCTAATGAATCCACAAAAAACTATAAGAGCTAATAAAAGAGTTCACCAAAGTTGCAAGATACAAGATCAGTATTCAAAATTGCATCGTAGGGGCAGCTGGAAGGTTCAGTCGGTTAAGCATCCGACTTTGGCTCAGGTCATGATCTTGAGGCTCACGAGTTCAAACCCCATGTTGGGCTCTGTGCTGACAGCTTGGAGGCTGGAACCTGCTTCGGATTCTGTGTCTCCCTCTCTCTCTCTGTCCCTCCCCTACTTAATAAACGTTAAAAGAATTTTTTAAATTCAAAAAATTTTTTTGAATTGTATTTAGGCAAGTAACATTCTTTTACAACTTTTGTTCTGATATATATATATATATATATATATATATATATATATATGAAAATGTATAAAACAGGTATTCAGTTTAATGAATTATTATTGCAACCATCACCTAGGTAATGGTTTTTAGATTTTTTTAGAAAATTTTTTAAATGGTTTATTCATTTATTTATTTATTTATTTATTTATTTATAGACAGAACATGAGTGGGAGGGGGAAGAGAGATGGAGACACAGAATCCGAAGCAGGCTCCAGGCTCTGAGCTGTCAGCACAGAGCCCGACCCCGGGGCTTGAACCCATGAGCTGTGAGATCATGACCTGAGCAAAAGTCGGATGCTTAACCAACTGAGCCACCCAGGCGCCCCAATGGTTTTTAGATTTTTATTTTCATCTTAATGGAAGGTCTTGTCCACTTCCCCACTAAGGTGGTCTGAAGGTGAATTGAAGGCAAACTTGAGGGTTCGGAACTTCTTTCCAAACAACCCCAGGTTTGTCCCAATCCCGGAATAAGTACTTGCTTGAAGCCCCAGAGTTTTGCACTACAATGCAGTGGCTAACCAGATAACCTTGGGCTGGCAGATTACGGGCTGGAAGTACTAAAAGTCTATAGCTATTCTAAGAGAACTTAATATTGTTCCTGGAGAATTTTTCATTTTTAGTTAGACTTCATTCCAAAGGGCCAGTCAGGATATTGGCCACCAAATACTCTCCCAAGTGATGAAACTATTTCCTGCTGAGGCGCTTTGGCTGGTATGACCCATCTGGGTGCCAACGCACATCTGCTATGCCAGAAAAAAAAGGTAATTTTGGTTTTGACATAATTATTAATTAGCTGTCTTTTTCAGAGTAATTAGCCAGCAAGTTCAGCTGCTTTCTGAGGGCATGTTGTTAACATGTAAGAGGATGCTGTCTTCCTGTTTATTCTGGCAGAGGAACGTTTGCCCGGTTTAACCAAAATTTTCAGGTTGAAGTTACAAAGGAGGGGGACTAGATCCCTACCTGCCTTTACCCACTTTAAACTAGGGCTTCCTCTTCCTGCCTGCTTGTAATCTCTTTGCGACAGGGTATAAAGGACCTGGAAGAGCACTAAGAACCTTGGATCTCTTTTGGGCCATATGGTTTGGTCCAGATAGTTCTTAGCTGTGGAGTCCAAAGCCAGTGACACAGATAATGAGTACTATAGAAAGCCTTACACTGTTGTAAGTGATTGGACTTACAGGTGAAACAGAGGACATAGAGGGACAGTGTTAAGCCCCAAACCAAACCTTGACTAGGTTCCTGTCCAGAGAACTACAGGCCTACCATTTTTTTAGGAGAAAACATTTGGAGAGGGGATTCAGCCAAACCCAGTGGTGCTTTTTCTAGCTCAGATAAACTATAGGTCACAGATTGGCAGCCCATGAGCCATGTTCACAGGTAAGTTTTGTTTGTTCTTACTAGTATTTTAAAAACTTCTGCATTGGGGTGCCTGGGTGGCTCAGTTGGTTAAGCGTTCGACTTCAGCTCAGGTCACGATCTAGCAGTCTGTGAGTTCCAGCCCCGCGTCGGGCTCTGGGCTGATGGCTCAGAGCCTGGAGCCTGCTTCCGATTCTGTGTCTCCCTCTCTCTCTCCCTCTCCCTCGTTCATGCTCTGTCTCTCTCGGTCTCAAAAATAAATAAACGTTAAAAAAAAAGAAAAAAAAACTTCTGCATTAGTTACCATTTAAATGTTTATTTATTTCAAGAGAGAGAGAGAACGAGTAGGGGAAGGACAAAGAGAGAGAATCCCCAGCAGGCTCCACACTGCCAGCTCAGAGCCCAAAGCGGGGGCTTGATCCCACGAACCGTGAGATCAAACCTGAGCTGAAACCAAGAGTTGGACTGAACCACCCAGATGCCCCATTAGTTACCATTTAAAAATCAGGAGAAATTCCCATAAAAATCAGAGTTTCCAACTGATCTTCAATAGTCAGAAGATCTTGGCAATCCTGGGCTTTTATTCCTGCAACTGTAACTAGCATCTGGAGACCAGTAGCAGCCTGCCCCCTTTAAATAGGGCACATGTGCCCCAGTGTTACTTTTCACACAGCATTTTCACTCATTGCAGTTACTTGCCTTGTCCCCACAGGTCTTTGCTTTGTGACCACTACACATTGGGTGTATTCAGCCAGGACCAAACCTCAAAAATTAAGATAGAATTCTGTGAGGTTTGAGACCCACTGCTGCTCATCCCCAGATTTCCCTGATGTATGCTTTGATAGCCTTCATGCCGTTGTTACAGTTTGTAACTAGTTATTTATGTGATTCGTTGATAAATGTCAGTCCCTGTTACAGGCTGCACAAAGGCAGAGACCTGGCTTGCTCTCCACTGTATCTCCAGTGTTTAGCACAGTGCTTGACACATAGTGAGTGCTTAATTCCTATGTGATGCACAACTGAAGATCTCTTAGCTTATTTCGTTAGTCAGATGTCTGCAAACATAGTGGTTATAATTTCACCAGTGGAGGACCTGGAAACATTGGGTGATTATTACAGCTCCACACGGGCAGTGCATAGCCTGACTCGGGGTTTGAATTCACGAACCACAAGATCATGACCTGAGCTGAAACCAAGAATCGGATGCTTAACAGACTGAACCACCCAGGCACCCCAGTGGTCAGTGGTTTTAAATGCAACAGAAAGGTCAAGAAAGATAAAGACCAAGAAGTGGCCACTGGATTTGGTAATATGGAGTTTATTGGTGCTGTTGGTGAAACCAGTTGCATTTGAGTGCTTGGTTAAGAAGCCTGACTTCAGTGTGTTATGACTCCGGGTTATGTGTGCCTTTGAACTGAGGTAATCTATGGGTAGTAATCTATGGGCAAAGCAGTTATTTCCTGGTTTTTTTTTTTGACCCACCACCCAGATTCAGTTATTAACATTTTACTACACTTACTCCATCACATACCTATTCTACCAATCCATCTTACGTTTTGGATGCATTTTAAAGTAGATTGCAGAGATCAGGATACTTCCTCCTACCGCAGCATACATACCATTAACTAGGCTTTAATATTTTCACTTTTTTTTTCTTTTGTTGAAGTAAAATTTACATACAAAGAAATCACAAATCTTACATGTCCATTTGGTGAGTTTTCACAAATGCATCCATTTGTGTAACCCAAACCCCTGTCAAGGTGTAGAATATTATTGTCACCCCAGAAAGTTCCCTTAGGCCCCTTCCGAGGCTGTCCCCACTCTCACCTTCCACCTAAAGAGGCAACCACTGCTCTGATGTTTTCCACTACAGATTCGTTTTGCTTGTTCTAAAACTTCGTGTAAGCTGAATCTCACTGCTGCTTTTAGGCCTGGCTTCTGTAGCTCAGCATAATGTTGAGTTTCTTACATGTATGAATTCATACGTATAGTAGTTCATTCTTTTCTGTTATTGAGTAGTATTCCATTGTATGAATATACCACAGATTGTTAACCCAAGTCGGACACTTGAGTTGTTTCCAGTTTCTGGCTGTTAAGAGTAAAGCGATGTAGGGTTGGTTGGTTTTTTTTTCCCCTTAACTGTCCATCTCATTAATGGGGCTAATCAGGGAAAAGCTAATTATCAAATAATCAGTAATACTTGCTGTGTGACTGAAATGCGAACCACATTCTCCTCTAATTTATCCCAGAGGTTGCTGTTTAATAACATTAAGTTAATATTTATAAGTGATTGTGATACATTGTTTTCTACTTTGGTTAACATGATCATCCCTGGAAGTCAGGCCAATAGGTGGCCATCTTTTCAGGCTAGTTTTTCCGTGACTCAGGCTTTAATGGATCGGTTTCCAGTACTGGCATTAAGGCCACCTGTAGTTTTGTTTTGTTTTTTTTTTTTAATCAGAATCACATGTTTTATTGATGCTGGTTGACAATCGAAAAGATTTACCAGTTGTGCCTGATGCATCCGCATGCACATTGCCAAGGGGACTGGATATGTAGAGGTATGTCAGAGAGCTCCTTATCAGGGAGTTGGATCAGGATAGGGGAACTGAGATCTTTTGGGAAGGATAGTAGTAACTACTCACACGCAGTGAGGTTAGCAGGACCATGCTCCTGCACCTCTCCCAGAAGCCCAGAGCCTGGTGACTAGGTTAGAAAACAAAGAGCAACTCTGGTTTCTTTGTGTGTGAAACAAAGTTTTATTGGGTCTGGGTCTTTGCATTTAGTTCCATATCCCATCACATTCCAGAAGAATATTATAGGGAATGTTCCAAAGGACCCCTCCAGAACCTAGTGTTTATCTCTATAATTTTTCTATAAGTCCTTTAAAATGATTCTTAAAGTGGAGGGCACCTGGGTGACTCGGTTGAGTGTCTCACTTCGGTTCAGGTCATGATCTCATGTTCCTTGAGTTCTAGAGCTAAGCCCGCATCAGGCAGGGTCCCTGCTGTTAGCACAGAGCCTGCTTAGGATCCTCTGTCCCTCTCTCTCTGCCCCTTCCCCGCCTGCACTCTCAAAAATAAAACATTTAAAAAACAAATAAAATGATCCTTATAGGGAATCATGTTCTACACATGAAATTTCAGGTACAATCATTAAAATACAAAAATTTTTGTTTTATAGTCCCTTGCTATGGAATTAAAATCTCTCTTCTGGGTTGACAATTTTGCATCTGAATAGTTCTTTAACATCAGAGCCTCACATGTAAGTGCCTTTTAAATAGTTATTAAATTGGTAAATGAGGGGTGCCTGGGTGGCTCAGTCCGTTAAGCCTCCGACTCTTGACGTTGGCTCAGGTCATGATTTCACAGTTCTTGAGCCCAAGGTTCTTGAGCTCAAGCCCTGCATCAGGCTCCACTCTGGCAGTGCTGAGCCTGCCTGGGATTCTGTGTCTCCTCTCTCTGCCCCTCCCTCCCACCCTCCCTCTCTCTCAAAATAAATAAATAAACTGAAAAAAAATAAATTGGTAAATGAAAATAAATCTGACCTTCTCCCATACTTAGCACTGTTTTCCTCCTTGTTCTGCTTGGGAGGAGGTTCTTTCTCCTGAACTGGTTACTCTTCCCTTATCTTCTTGGCTGCCAAGCAGGCCTGGCTTTTCCCCAGCCATGCCCAAGAAGAATAGGGTAGCAATTTTGGAGAAAACATTTGGACCCATGAAGTGTTACATTCTCTAGATCATTAGGGATCCTATGTGTTTCAGATGGACACATGATTGCATTAGTAGTAAAAATGACATTTTTTTTTCTTTTCCAGCCCTGGAAAATGGAAGTGATTAGAGGTTGAGTGGCTAAATCAAACTGTATTACAGAAAACATTGTGGTCTTGTAAGTAACCAGATATCCAGGATAGTGCTATAATAGGCAGATTTCATTTTTTTCTCTTAACTCCGTTATAAGGAAAGAAGGCCCAACTTCATTGGTGGAGCAGACTGGGTAGAGGGAAGGAGCTGAGATGCAGTATGAGACCTGCTAACTCAGGTGGAGCGGACTGCAAAGCAGCTTGCCTGATAGGGGTTCAACCCAATCAGAAAGTGGTGGTGAGCAAGGAATACTATAAATTCCAGTTGTGGTTCAGGTAGAAGGTTGACAAATGTGGGAGTTCCAGAGGATGGGTAGGACCCAGCAATATGAGTCTTAGACTGGTGGTAAGAAGTCTAAGCAGACAGGGGCACCTGGGTGGCTCAGTCGGTTGAGCGTCCGACTTCAGCTCAGGGTCATGATCTCGCAGTTTGTGAGTTCGAGCCCTGCGTCGGGCTCTGTGCTGACAGCTCAGCCTGGGGCCTGCTTCAGATTCTGTGTCTCTCTCTCTGCCCCTCCCCTACTCACACCCTGTCTCTCTCTCACCTTCAAAAATAAGTAAACATTAAAAAGATTTTAAAAAGACAAAAAAAAAAAAAGTCTAAGCAGACAGTTGCCATTTAAAAGGTTGGTGTATTACGATGCCTGGGTGGCTTGGTTGAGCATCCACCTTCAGTTCAGGTTATGATCTCATGGTTTGTGAGTTTGAGCCCCACATCGAGCTCACTGCTGTCAGTGCAGAGCCTGCTTAGGATCCTCTGTCCCCTTCTCTCTCTGCCCCTTCCCTGCTTGTGCTCTCTCTCTCTCTCAAAAATAAACATTTTGTTAAAAAAAAAAAAAAGGTGTATGATTCTGGGGAGTGTAACCCAGAGCTAGGGTTCACAGGCAGCACTTTACTTCCTGGAGAGGAGGCCTGGCTGTAGTTAGAAGACCAGGCTTCACAGGGGTTTAGGATACTGGACAGGTTACCAGTTTAGGGATTTGGAAACGATCTAATAGTAATAGAAAATGACATATTTTCTCCTTCAAGCTCTGGGACATAGACCAAGCCAGAAGACCAGTTACCCAGGTGAAGGCACCCTGAGGGTGGGGAGGGTTGTGAGGAAAGAGAAAGTGGAGAATGAGTTCAGGGGCTGGCACTAAGGTGGAGGGATCCAGTGGTCATCACTATGCCCTCACGTTCAAGACCAGAGTAAGAGGGAATATAACTTAATTCTACAGCTCAGTAGAGTTTGGGGAGGTGGGCAGCTGACCTGCCACAGTAGAACTAGCAGAGTTTTACAGCAAGCAAGCTCTTTTCTTCCTCCTTTCCTGCTCTTCATCTTTTTTTTTTAAAGTTCATTTCTTCATTCTGAAAGAGACTGAGAGAGAGCACAAGCAGAGGAGGGGCAGAGAGAGAGAAAGAATCCCAAGTAGGCTCCACACTGTCCATGCAGAGCCTGACATGGGGATCCATCTCACAAACCATGAGCTCATGACCTGAGCCAAAATTAAGAGTTGGATACCTAACTGACTGAGCCACTCAGGCACCCCTAGATTTCCTTCGTTTTTACATAAGGTCCTTTTTCTGTTCTTGCATCCTGTCTAGGACATCACATTACATTTTGTCATCTGTCTCTTTAGGTTACTCTTGCCTGTGACATTTTCTTAGACTTCCTTTGTTTTTGATAACTTTGACAGTTTTGAGGAGTATTGCTTAGGTGTTTTGTAAAATGTTCTCTCAATTGGGATCTTTCATTGTTTCTGGTGTTTAGATTGGAGGTTTTGGTTTTGGGGGGAAGACTAGAGAGGTAAAGTGCCCTTATCATCAAATTGTATCAAGGGTACATATGTTAATGTGATATATCATTGTTAGTGTTGACTGTAATCACCTGGCTGAGGTACTGTTTGCCAGGATTCTCCTCTTTAAAGTTACTTGCGCTTCTCCCCTCCCCCATACCTTTCCACACTGTACTTTTTGGGAGGATGTTAGTATATGCACTCCATATTTAGGTAGAGGGAGTTATGCTCCATTTCCTTGAGGGCAGAGTATCTACATAAATTATTTGATTTTCTCCTGCATGGGAGATTTGTCTCCTCTCCTATATTTGTTCACTCATTTATATCAGTATGGACTCATAGGTATTTATTTTATACATTGGGTTCTAATCCAATTTTACTTTGTTGCTCAAATTGTTCCAGCTGTGACCATTGAGAGCTCTTTCATTTGGCTCCTGTGTCTTTTTGGCATACTCCCATCATTGTGGGGGGTTGTTTGAGCACTTCCTTATTTTCTGACACTACAGGTTCCTCCAGGCTCATCTTACACAGTTCCTGCCACAGTCCTAGAATCAGCCATTTTTCCAAGGAGCCCAGGTTCCTTTTATTGGAGAATCGTATTAGAAACCAAGATCTGGGTGCTAGGTGAGCTTTTTGCTACTGGGATTTTCTTGCTTCTAGGCCCTCTCACCTGACCAAGCAAGGAAATATGGGTGTATAATACTCCATGTGTATACACACAACTGTAAATATTCTATGTATAACCACCTGTATCTGTGTTAAAAATGGGTTTATATTGATGTCTCCAACTCTAATCCATTACCACATGCATCACCACCGTCTCCTCTTGCTTCTCCATTCGAACAGGTAAGAAACGTGGCTCCCACTATCCACCATTCATTTACTTAATTCTTCAAAAAAAATTTTTTTTTGAAAAATAAATAATGGGGGCGCCTGGGTGGCTCAGTCGGTTAAGCGTCCGACTTCGGCTCAGGTCACGATCTCGCAGTCCGTGAGTTCGAGCCCCGCGTCAGGCTCTGTGCTGTCTGCTCAGAGCCTGGAGCCTGTTTCAGATTCTGTGTCTCCCTCTCTCTCTGACCCTCCCCCGTTCATGCTCTGTCTCTCTCTGTCTCAAAAATAAAATAAAAAATAAAAAAAAAGAAAAAGAAATAATGTTTATTTATTTTTGAGAGAGAGAGAGAGAGAGAGAGAGAGAGAGAGAGAGAGAGAGAGAATCTGAAGCAGGCTCCAGGCTCCGAGCTGTCAGCACAGATCCCGACACGGGGCTTGAACTCATGAACCATGAGATCATGACCTGAGCCAAAGTCAGATGCTTAACCGACTGAGCCACTGAGGCACCGCATTTACCTAACTCTTCAATTTTATTATACATGCATTGTAGCGACAGAATTGTTAGCCCATACGCCAAAAACAACTTTATCCACTAGAGTACAATACTTATATTGTTTCTTTTGTTTTTAGTCGTACAGACTTCCTCATTTCCTAGGTTATTAGGTCAGCACCTTTTGTCTCTACCCTTTCAGTGAGTTTGTTTCATACATTTGTAATACAGCTAGATTGTTTTGTAATGATTTTAATACAATGTGTTAAGTGCACTGATAAGAGATGAGCACATGGGGGAGTCCTGAGGTGGAACAGTTGATCCAGCTCTGGGATAGGGTAGGGATAGAAGGCAGCCTAGGGGAACCGCAGGTGAGGCCTGGTGTATACCTCAAAGCAGCTCCTAAAGTATGGTCTCTGGACCACAAGCATTAGTATCACCTGGGAACTTTATAGAAATACAAATTCTTGGGCCTGACTATAGAATCAGATAGTTTGGTGTTGGGGTCTAGCATTCTGTGTTTTAACAAGCCCTCCAGAAGATTATGCATAACATTGAGAGTTACTGTCTTAAAGAATGAGTTCTGTGAGTTTCGTTTGATGAAAGGAGAGTGCATTCCAGGAAGAGGAGGGTGGTGTAAGCTTAGATGACACCAAGTAGCATGATGGGCATAAGGGGTTAAAATAAGATGTTTGAGGCAGGAAGTGGTAGGAGTTAAGGCAGAGAGGTTCAGCAGTTCCGGGCTATATCAGGAGGGCTTGGAATGCCAGGCTAAGGAACTTAAACTCTATTATATAGGCCACAGGAAGCCACTGAAGAATTTTCTGTTATTGTTAATAGCTTTATTGAGGTATAGTTCACATACCATACATACATTTCAGCCATGTAAACTATACAGTTTAATAATTTTTAGTATATTCACAGAGTTGTACATTCATCACCCCCAAAAGAAATTCCTTGCCCTTTAGCTGTTACCACCACCAAGTCCCAGAATTCCCCAGCCCCCCCCCCCCCAGTCCCTGGCAACCACCAATCTACTTTTTCCTCTGTGAATTTGCCTATTCTGGACATTTCATATGAATGGAATAATAAAACGTGCTCTTTTGTGACTGGCTTACTCATGTAGCAAAACATTTTCAAGGTTCATTCATGTTGTAGCACGAATCAGTATTTTATTCCTTTTTTATGGCTGCATAATATTCCATCATATGGCTATACCACATTAAAAAAAATTTTTAATGTTTATTTTTTAGAGAATGAGAGAGAGAGGCAGAGTGTGAGCAGGGGAGGGACAGAGAGAGAATAAGACACAGAACCTGAAGCAGGCTCCAGGCTCTGAGCTGTCAGCACGGAGCCTGATGCAGGGCTCGAACTCACAAACTGAGAGATCATGACCTGAGCCAAAGTTGGACCCTTAACTGACAGAGCCACCCAGGTGCCCCAATATACCGCATTTTTATCCATTCAGTTGGTGGATATCTGTGTTATTTCCCCTTTTGGCGTATGAATAATACTGCTACGCACATTCATGTACAAGATTTTCTGTGGACAGATGTTTTCATTTCTCTTGAGTCTGTACCTGATTGTAGAATTCTTGGATCACATGGTAATCCCATGTGTAACTTTTTTTTAATGTTTGGGTTTTTTTTTTGAGGGGGTGGGGAGGGGCAGAGAGAGAGGGGACAGAGGATCCAAAGATGCGGGCTCTGCACTGACAGAAGCAGCCCAGCATGGGGCTTGAACTCACAAATTGTGAGATCATGACCTGAGCTGAGGTGGGATGCTCAACCGGCTGAGCCACCCAGCCACACCCATGTGTAACTTTTTTGAGGAACTGACAAATTATTTCCAAAGCGGCTGCAGCATTTTACATTCCCACCAACAGTGTTATGAGAGTTCCAATTTTTCCACATTGTTGCCAACACTTGGTATTTTCTTGCTTTTTGATTCTAGTCATCCTAATGGGCATAAAGTGGTATCTCATTGTGGTTTTGGTTTGCATTTCCCTGATGACTAATGATGTTGAGCATTATTTCCTGTGCTTACTAGCTATCTATAGATCTTCTTTGGAGAAATCTCTATTCAGATCCTTTTTCCATTTTTAAATTGTGTTGTCTTTTAATTATTGAGTTACAAGATTTCTTTATATATTCTAAGTACAAATCCTTTATCAGATACATGATTTACAAATATTTTCTCCCATTGCTTGGGTTGTCTTTTCACTTTCTTGGTAGTATCCTTGGAAACATAAAAGTTTTTCATTTGGTGAAGTCCAATTTCTTTTTCCTTTGGTTGCTTGTGTGTTTGGCATCATATCTAAGAAACCACTGCCAAATCCAAGGTTACGAAGATTTACACCTATATTTTCTTCTAAGAGTTTTTAGTTCTTATATTTATGTCTGTGACCCATTTTTAATTAATTTTTGTGTATGGTGTGAGGTAGGGGATCAATTTTATTCTTTTGCATATGATATTCAGTTGAAAAGACTATTCTTTCCTCAGTGAATTGTTTTGGCCTCCTTTCTAAATCAATTGACTGTAAACCACTGGAGAATATTAAGCAGAGGAATGACCTGATTTCTTTTACATTTTTTTTCTTTTATGTTTTAGGCAGTATCACTGGCTGCTATGTAGAGAATGTATTGGAGGGGCCAAGAGTGGATGTAAGGAGACCAGTGAGTAGGAAGTTGCCATTACCTGGGCCGGAGGTGATGGTGACTTAAACCACAGTAGTGGTAGTGCAGATGGAGACATAGGTTATACTTGGGAAATAAAGTTAGTAGGGCTTGGGGATTGTCCAGCTAGGGGAGAGGGTGATTAAAAGAGGGTGGAGGTCAAGGATGACTCATGTGAATTGGAGTCAAGGATGATCTTCAGATTTCTAGCTTGTATGGCTAAGTTGATAGTAGTGTCATTTACTATCACATGAATGGAGAAACATGTTTTTAGAGGGGGAAATAACAAGTTTAATTTGGAATTAGTTGAATTTGAGTTGCCTGTGAGATTTTTTTTCAAGTGGAGATGTGCAGAAGGCATTTGGAATGCGAGTCTAGACTGGAGTTTGGGGGCAAGCCCTGGAATGGAGAGAGTGGTTTCATGAGCACATAGGTGGAGGTGGAAGCTCTGGGAAAGCCAGAGGAGAGAGTAAAAGGAATGAGAAGAGGGCCCAGGACTGAGCCCTATGGAAAGAAGAATAGGATCCCAAGAAAGACACAGAAGAAATGGCCACTGATCAGGAAGGAAACCAGGAAGAATCTATAGGAATCCAGTGGAAGGAAGAAATTTTAAGGAGGGAGTGATCATTAGTGTCAAATGTATCAGAGGTACAGAAAAATAAGGTTTGAGAAGTGCCCAGGTATCTTTCCTGTTTCCATGCTCCCACGATATAGGTTGGTTGGTTTGGTTGTTTTTTTTTTTTTTAATTTTTTAATGTTTGTTTATTTTTGAGAGACACAGAGACAGTGCGAGTGGGGGAGGGGCAGCAGAGAGAGATGGAGATGCAGAATCTGAAGCGGGCTCCAGGCTCTGAGCTGTCTGCACAGAGCCCAATGCAGGGTTCGAACACACAGGTGATGAGATCACGACCTGAGCAGAAGTCGGATGCTCAACTGACTGAGCCACCCAGGCACCCCTGGTTGGTTGGTTTTACAAGAAAATATCACTCCATACTTCTTATGGGTGACATTTTAAAAAAATACTATGGAACCAATAACCTTTGCACATACATTTCTCACAAATAATGTCTGAAGGTGTTGCTGGCAGTGTCTGGTGGGTATGTGTCTTAAGTGATGCCAGCTTTCATTGGCATCTTCTGTGCTAATCTTTCCCATCCTGAATTGAGGATATTAAAAACCCAACTGCAGTTTAGTTTCCAAAATGGATTCTAACATGTTCTCAGATTGAATGTTCAATCTGTTTCCTTCTTTTCTAATCTTCTCTATCTAATCTATCTATATATATATGTATATATATATATATATATATATATATATTTTTTTTTTTTTTTTTTTTTTTTACAGATACGTGAAAGAGGCCAAAGAAGCAACTAAGAATGGAGATCTGGAAGAAGCATTTAAACTTTTCAATTTGGCAAAGGACATTTTTCCCAATGAAAAGGTGATGAGCAGAATCCAAAAAATACAGGAAGCCTTGGAGGAGTTGGCAGAACACGGAGATGATGAATTCACAGATGTGTGCAACTCTGGCCTGCTGCTCTATCGAGAGCTCCACAACCAACTATTTGAGCACCAGAAGGAAGGTATAGCTTTCCTCTATAGCCTATATAGGGATGGAAGAAAAGGTGGCATCTTGGCAGATGATATGGGATTAGGGAAGACTGTGCAGATCATCGCTTTCCTTTCTGGTATGTTTGATGCCACACTTGTGAATCATGTGCTGCTGATCATGCCAACCAATCTCATTAGCACGTGGATAAAAGAATTTGTTAAGTGGACTCCAGGAATGAGAGTGAAAACCTTTCACGGTCCTAGTAAGAATGAACGTACCAGAAACCTCAATCGGATTCAGCAAAGGAATGGTGTCATTATCACTACGTACCATCCGTTAGTCTGCTCAGTGGGGAAAATCTCCTGGAGGACTAACCTGCTGAGGATGCCCAGAAACTCCTCTAAAATAAGAAACTTCTATGTCAAATGCAGCTGAGCAAGAACACAGTGTATTAAAAGAATCACTGTTAAGAATCATGTGGTTATTTTGGCAAAGTTTTATTTTTGAAGCAGTACAGTATTTATAATTCTTTATACATTTTTGTATGTTATAAATATGGGAATGTGAAATAAAAAATTCAGATACATAAAACATCGGCTGCTTAGTCTAGTACAAACAACTGGTAGAAGAACTGAGTGCCTTTTTGCCTGCAATAAATGTTTATTTAAAAAGAAGAGTTCACAAAAAAAAGTTCATGTTGAATGGCCTTTATGTACAGCATATTATATTAAGACATTGGAGCTAATAACTGTCCTGGCAGATCAAAGTTGGCTAACTTACAAAACAAGTGTTGTCTATTGCTTATTTTAGGATTTTCATATGCTAATACAACTATTTGATGTCCAACTCAATGTGTGAATAGTGTGAACTAGGTATTTGGCTCTCCTAGAGATGATTTTTAAATTAACTTATGGGGTATACTGAGAATCACAGACAGTAGCTCTGAGGGAAAAGAGACTGAAGGTTAAAAGGAGTCTGCTTGACTTCTCTCTTTTTTTAATTAAGTAAACTTTACACCCAATGTGGGGCTCAAACTCACAATCCCAAGATCAAGAGTTGCATGCTCTACCGACTGAGCCAGCTGGGTGCCCTTGCTTGACTTATCTTTGAGAACAGCTGACTGAATACCCACTATAGTGTGCACACTAACTTTTCCCCACCTCATCTTGTGCCGACAAACCCACAATGACAGAGTTCATAAAATACAAGGATTATTCAACACCTTTTAAAGAAATAAACAGGGGCACCTGGGTGGCTTAGTCGATTGGGCGTCCGACTTCAGCTCAGGTCATGATCTCACAGCTCGTGAGTTCGAGCCCCACGTCAGGCTCTGTGCCAATGACTCAGAGCCTGGAGCCCGTTTCAGATTCTGTGTCTCCCTCTCTCTCTGCCCCTCCCCTGCTCATGCTCTGTCTCTCTCTGTCTCAGAAATAAATAAAAACATCAAAAAAAAATTTTTTTAAAAAGAAATAAACAGAATTGTATAAAACACTGTCAGTCTTCCATACAATTTTATTTTCTCCCTTCAACCATAATAATATGATATCCAAATTTTGTCTTAACTGGAGGGTCTGTAAACACAGGCTTATCCAGCCCACTTATGGGCAAGGCAAATGCTGCTTCTTGAAATGGTCCCACCATGGTACCTCTGGTCATCCAACCCAAGTCACCCTGAAAAACCCAAAAGATATGTGATGTCAGGTGGCCCTCCAGAGGAAACAGTTCTACAGTAGCTTGAGAATTTCCCAACACAAATGCTAAGGTTCCTAGTTTTATTTGCCTGGGCTGTAAAGAAGTGGGCCTGACAAGGACAAATGGGTGAAAGAGATCCAACCATGGACTGAACACATAAGCACTCACAATGCTGCCAGGTGTCTCAGCTGTGCGAGTTTGGTCGTGCCTAGTCTTAGACAACAGGTGCCCTGTACACAACTGTACATTTCTGCTTTTAAGATCTTTAAACCAAGATATGGCTAAAATTAAAGGCAGAACATAGAAATAACCCCTACCACTGTGTGTCCTCCATGGGGGATAAATGAAAACAACACCATACCCCTTGCCTGGCTTTATCTTCACTATACTGTATGGCCACTTCATTGAATCTCATTCCAGATTTCAACTTTTCCATGGCTTCCATGATTTTCCCATGTTTTTCACACAGAATGTGTCTGACCTACAAGGAAAAAGTATGGTCACATAAGTTGAGAGACACAAACAATTCCTTTTCTCACAGTACAGCAGTCATGCTGTATTACCCCCAGTAGTGAAAAAATAGATCAGGTTACGGCAACAAAACCCTGAAGTCTGCTCAGTTGGGCGATGGCCACAAGCTCGTTTCCCATGTCAAGACACTATCTCAGAACTCTGATTTTTTTTTAATTAACTTAAATTTTTTTTTTACTAAAAAAATTTTTCAGTGTTTATATTTGAGAGAGTGAGCGAGCGAGCGCATGTAGGGGAGGGGCAGAGAGAGGGAGACACAGAATCTGAAGCAGGCTCCAGGCTCCGAGATGTCAGCACAGAGCCCGACATGGGGCTTGAACTCACAAACTGTGAGATCATGACCTGAGGAGAAATCGGACGCTTAACTGACTGAGCTCAGGCACCCCTCAGAAATCTGATTTAGATGGAAAATGGGCACCTGGCTGTGGGAAGCTACTATCTTAACCATGTACTTCAATGGTAACAGGAAGAGGAAACAGAATAGTTGAAAGCTTGGGCCTTTGAGTCAAATCCCACCTCTGCTGTACAATTGCAGGCATTTTTTTTCTTTTTAAAAAATTTTTAACATTTATTTTTGAGAGACAGAGCACAAGTGGGGGAGAGGCAGAAAGAGAGGGAGACACCGAATCCAAAGCAGGTTCTAGGTTCTAGGCCATCAGCACAGAGCCTAATGTGGGGCTTGAATCCACAAACTGTGAGATCATGACCTCAGCGGAAGTTAGACACTTAACTGACTAAACCACCCAGGTGCCCCAATTGTAGGCATTTTCTTAAACCTCTAAGTGTTTCCCCCTTTGTGCACTGAGATAATAATAGTACTTATGTGTTCTCATAGGGTTGTGAAGACTGAGGTGATGCAGTCAGTATTCAATAAAGGTTAGCTGTTATTTCATCAGAGTGGGGATGATATTTAAAAACCCACTAGGAAATATTTTTTATGAAAAAAGGCCCAAGGTATAAAGCCTCCTCACAATTCAACACTTTGAAAAAGTATCGTATGTTGATTAAGAATACTCAACCCTATAGAAGTATTCAAGTTTGACCTATGTTTACATAAAGCCATGTGTTTTTATTAAAATCACTCTATCTTGAAAACTGGTTTTGTCAGGGTAGCCATTTTGCAGGATTTCCAATTTCTCAAACACAATCCATTGTTTCATATTGTAAGTGATACACTGGGATGGGGGCTAAAGGTGTCTCCCTTATAAATGGAGACAAGCAAATCAAGGTTGTCTTCAGGGTTCAACTATTGCAATTGGGGGCAAGGGGATTCTAGGCCCACAGGAATAACTTCCCGATGGAGGAGCTACACAGGAATTAGGAACATAGATAGCAAAGGAAAGAATGTGTCAAAAAGCAGGGTTCAGAGAGGCAAAATTATATAGAATGTACAGGATGTACAGAATGTACTGTCCCTGGCAGACAGGAACAATCTGGACACTAGAGATACATGTTGGGAAACAAGGACAGTTCATCAAGACCTCAAGTTGGCCTGGCCAAAACAGCTTCTAGGATGCCCCCCCTCTTTATGCTTCTACACTCACAAAGCAACCTTCTGGTACAATTACTGGGAACTGAATTACAGTATTCATGATCACAGAAAGGGGAGACCACCCAGCACCTTATACATGAATAAACAAGTATTTTGGTCTGGACAGTCTGACAGGTTACACATAATGAGTCTGTAGTACCTGTGGGGTTTGCAATGTGACCAACTGGCAACTGTGTAAGGCTGGCATCTTAGAAGACAGCCAACCCTGGGGCACCTGGGTAGCTCAGTTGGTTAAGTGTCCGACTCCTGATTTTGGCTCAGGTCATGATCTTGCTGTTTGTGGGTTTGAGCCCTGCGTCAGGCTCTGCACTGACAGTGCAGAGCCTGCTTGGGATTTTCTCTCTGCCTTTCCTGTGCATTCTCACTCTCTCTCTAAATAAATGAATAAACTTAAAAAACAAGAGAGCCAACCCACAGAGAATTTGGGAGTGATTAGCACAGAGGTAGCAGCTGACACTATGGGAGGTGATGAGATTGCCCAGGAAGGTTACGTAGAATGAGAATAGGAGAAACGTAGGTTAAAGACATCCTCGGAGAACACTGATGTTTAAGCAATAAGCAAGGAAAAAGCTCAATAACCATAATATAAAAAGAAAGGCCAGAAAGGTAGGAAAGGTGTGTTAATAGAAACCAAGCCAAAAGAAAGTTTCAAGGAGGAAATGGTCAACAGGCTTAAATGCAGCAGAGTGATCAGGTAAGAAGTACAACCGATTTAGCAATGAGTGATTGATGACCTTAGCAAAAGCAGTTTCAGAAGAGTAGAAACTGCAGAAGCCAGATGGTGGAGGGCACACAGAGAGAGGGATAGGAGGCAGGAAGGAAATCCGTGTGGGGTACTCCCCCAGCTGAGGTAGAAAAAGAGAAAGGGCTCTTATCAGAAGAAAATGGTCACAGACATGTATATATGTTATTTTTATTTTTTATTGTTTTTTATATTTTGCTTTAAAAAAATTTTTTTAAATGTTTATTTATTTTTGAGGGAGAGAGAGGGAGAGAGACAGAGCACAAATGGGGGAGGGGCAAAGAGAGAGGCAGACACAGAACCCGAAGCAGGCTCCAGCACAGAGCCCGACGCAGGGCTCGAACTCAAGGACTGTGAGATCATGACCTGAGCCGAAGTCGGATGCTTAACCGACTGAGCCACCCAGGCAGCCCAACATGTACGTATTTTAAAGGTCCCTGGGCAGAGGTCTCAGAATGAAGGGAAAGATGCAGTAAAGAGTGAAAGGTTGAAGACAGAGCAAAGAAACAGGGTGGACATAATGCAGGATAAGGCCTGGTACTCAGAGCCCTGCTTGAAAAACTTATTAGTCTTAAAGAAAGAAAGATGAGAAGACAGAGAAGGGAGATGTGGGTGAAGAGAACTTTGTTGGAGAGGGGGCCAGAAAGCCAACGAGTTCCTCACAATAGATCAGGTTTCCATTTTCTTCTGAAAATTTAACAATATTTAAAAGTTATTATTTGCTAGGCATGTGCTAAGCACTTCTCTCATGAAATCCTCACACCAACCCTGTGACACTGGGTCAGTGTTTGTCAACCCTGGCAGTATTTCAGAATCGTCCTCAGTGCTTTTGAGGGGCACCTGGGTGGCTCAGTAGGTTGAGCGTCCGACTTTGGCTCAGGTCATGATCTCACGGCTTTTGAGTTCCAGCCCTGATCAGGCTCTATGCCGACAGCTCAGAGCCTGAAGCCTGCTTCAGATTCTGTGTCTCCCTCTCTCTATGCCCCTCCCTCACTCATGCTCTCTCTCTCGCTCTCTCTCAAAAATAAATAAACATTAAAAAATTTTTTAAAAAGATAAATAAAAAATCCACCAAGGTCCAGGCCCCATCCTCCAGGGATTCTGAGGCAGCTGGTCTGGGGTGGGACCCTGGACATTGGTAGTCTGAGAAGCTATCTAGGCGAATCTGATGTACAGCAGGATTGAGAAACAATGGACGAAGTTATCTACTGACGGACTGGAGCAGGGTGGTGGATGGCTTGAAGTGAGTGGCAGAGGACTGCTGAGTAGTACTGAGAGCCTAGCTAAGGTTAGAGACCAGGAATTAGTGGTCCCAATTCCCAAGGCTGTGTGACTCTCCAGCAGGGCCCAGCAGTTCTGGGTTTAAATGTAAAGGAAGTAGGGGCGCCTGGGTGGCTTAGTCAGTTAAGCTTCTGGCTTCGGCTCAGGTCATGATTTCACAGTTCGTGAGTTCAAGCCCGTCATTGGGCATGCTGCTGTCAGCACAGAGCCTGCTTTGGATCCTCTGTCCGCACCCCCTCCGTCCCTCTCCTTGTCTCTCTCTCTCAAAAATAAACAAACATTAAAAAAATTTTAATGTAAAGGAAGTAGACCACTGGATGATCTGGAGTTGGTAGTCTGGCAGGTGGATGCAACAGCTGACCAAAAGGAAAAAGAGTCGGGGCTCCAACATCCAGTGGTCAAGCTCTCTGATCTAATTTCCAGCCTACAGGACATACAGGGCTTGGACAACAGACAGGAAGCCGGGAGACGGTGGGAAGAACAGGCAGGCTTGAGGGCTAGAGGTCCATATGCACAGAAGAACAGAACAAGACTGGGGGAGGCAGGAAGCAAAGGGGAAGGAAGGAAGCTGTGGTTGGTAGGTGGATTTCAGAATCTGGATAGCTCTAGAGGCACAGGGCAGGGTGTGGGCTCAGGAGTGGGATTGAAAGCAGGATGGCAGGATGTGGAAGGAGCCTAGCCCCTAAAAGGCTGGAGGGTTCCAGGGTTCCCTTCCTACTGGGACCTTTCCAAACACCAGAAATAACTCAGATGTCCTCTAGCAGGTGAACAGTTAAACATACTACAGCACACCCATTCCATGGCACACTACTTAGCAATACAAAGGAATAGACTATTGATAGGTGAAATCTCCGGAGAATTATGCCAGTGAAAAAGCCAAAAGGTTACATATTGTGTCATTCCATTCGTGTAACATTCTTGAAATTATAAAATTACAGAAATAGAGAACAGATCAGTTGCTGCCAGGGGTTAAGGACGGAGGGAAGGTGGGGGAGGAAAGTGGGTATGGCTATAAAAGGGCAACAAGAGGGATTCTGGGGGTGATGGAAATGTTCTGTATGTTTACTGGATCAACGTCAACCTCCTGGTTGTGCTGTGTACTAGAGTTTGATGTAACATGTTATCGGGGGGAAACAGGAAACAGCACATGTACCATTTCTTACAAGTGGAATGTGAGTCTCAAATTATCTCAAAAGATGGGGTGCCTGGGTTGATCAGTTGGTTAGGTGTCCAACTCTGGATTTTGGCTCAGGTCATGATCTCACGGTTTGTGGGATTGAGGCACATATCGGCCTCTGTGCTGACAGCTTAGAGCCTGCTTGGGATTCTCTGTCTCCCTCTCTCTCTGCCCCTCCCCTGCTCATGTGCTTGCTCTCTCTCTCTCCCAAAATAAAATAAAAATAAAATAATCTCAAAAGAAAAAGCTTAGCAAGAGAATTTAGTTCTAATCAAATTTCCTATGTGCCACTTCTTTCCACATACCTCATGCACAGCCACACTGAAATCATTTTTTTCCAGAAAGAGCAAGAATCCTCTTTGAAGCCATGTGCAGCGGAGCAGTCTCTTGTGTTGGGTGCTTGTAAAAGTCAGCATATAAGGTGAAAATTGTATATGGCCAAAATTCCCTACAATATCCCTTATGAAGATGCCATACTGGAGACCAACATGTCAGCCCTCATCAAACCCAACACAGCCTGTCTCCCCAGACTGCGGCAACAATGACAACTTCTTCAGCTGAACACCAGACGAAGTACTTGGTTTATATTTAGGGACCACGTTTTATGAGAACTTCTCTTTGGATACCAGAATCCCACTTCACATAACTGGATGCTCATACGAGAACAGAGGTCTACTATGGAGAAGCTGATTAATGTCTCCTACCTCACTTTCTCTGGGCCATAGGGTCATCGAGTAGAAAAGTGGGTAGAAAAGCCCACACTGTTTCTATGCTCCCTCTCTCTTTTTTTTGGCTGCGTGTGCATGGCTGGGTTTATACGATGCAATCCACTACTCCACTTATTATACAGCAGTGAAATTTATCTTTACCTAACTGCTCCAAGTATACTGTGATAATAGAAACCATCTCTTACCTGCTGGATTTTTTAAAGATTTTTTTAATGTTTATTTATTTATTTTTTATTTAGAAAAAAAAATTTTTTTAATGTTTTATTTATTTTCAAGACAGGGAGAGACAGAGCATGAACAGGGGAGGGTCAGAGAGAGGGAGACACAGAATCTGAAACAGGCTCCAGGCTCTGAGCAGTCAGCACAGAGCCCGATGCGGGGCTCGAACTCATGGACCGCGAGATCATGACCTGAGCCGAAGTCGGCCGCTTAACCGACTGAGCCACCCAGGCGCCCCTAATGTTTATTTATTTTTGAGAGACAGATAGACAGAGTGTGAGCAGGGGAGGGGCAGAGAGAGAGAGACGAAGACAGAGAATCTGAAGCAGGTTTCAGGCTCTGAGCTGTCAGCACAGAGCTCAACGCAGGGCTCAAACTCATGAACCATGAGATTGTGACCTGAGCTGAAATTGAAAGCTCAATTGAATGAGCCACCCTGGTGCCCGTTTTTGTTTTTGTTTTTAAATACAGAAACCATCTCAGTACACTGCTTGACACAGGGCAGATGTCACTAAATCCTTATTGAATGAATGAATCCAAGTATCGGATCCCATACTCTGAAACAATGAAACTGCCTTGTGACGTAGCACTAAGTAGTAAGGTTTTGTTTTCCCAGGGCAGATAACACTCCTCTGTACTAGGTCAAGTACTTCAAATAGTTATTTGTGATTGCCTCCCATCCCAATGTTCATGGTCAGGTCCCTGGACTGTAGCTTACCAATTGGGGGAGCAACATAAAATATTAAATATTATTTCCTTCTGACAAACAGTTCATTCATTTACTGGGAAGATCTAACTTAATACATGTTAAGAAACAATACAAAGTATGAAGAAATTCTGGATGTTTGAGGGAACAGTTGAGAAATAAAATGGAATTACTTTGTGACACTGGTCCCTATTTTCCAATTTTATGTTATCTTGATTTCATATCAGTAGTAGGCTAGCCTCTTTTTTTAAGTTTATTTTGGCGGGGGGAAGGGGCAGAGAGAGAAAAAGAAAGAGAATCCCAAGCAGGCTCCACACCGTTTCAGTGCAGAGTCCAATGAGGGGCTCGATCACGACTGGTCATCATGACCGTGAGATTGTGACCAGAGCTGAAATAAGAGTGAGATGCTTAACTGACTGAGCCACCCAGGTGCCCCAGTAGTAAGTAGGCTAGCCTCTTAGAATGGGTTAAGCATACTGTCTTTTCCTTTTCTGGGTACCAAAATAACACATGTATATGTATGTTATTTATATTTAACATGAAAGAAAAGGAACTAGTAACTCACCTTTACTGCATTGCCACCACCTTTGGGACCCTGAGCCTTCTTGTCAGAACTGTCACTCCCAGAGGCTGCTCCCCCTTTAGAGAAGAGATCATAGGTACTCATTTAAAATGCATCTTGATATTTACAGAAAGGTCCAATACAAGAGGAGTGGATACTTCTGTCATAGCACCATGCTTCAAAGGGGCACTCTGCCACTTTACTACATGAAGCTACAATTAACCTGTGACTCACCTCTCTTAAAACAAGAAATTCATGCCCACATAAGCCCTTCGTAGAAAACAGATATACAAGTGAGTGTGCTAATGGATGAATGAGAGTGCCAAAAGTCTGGTCCAGATTCTCTGGACCCAATTTGAAATCCTGCTTCTAAGGGCAAATCTCCGAGCTCCTGTAAGATTTTTTTTTTTAACATTTATATATTATTGAGAGACAGAGAGATATAGAGCATGAGCATGGGAGGCGCAGAGAGAGGGGGAGACACAGACTCTGAATCAAGCTCCAGGCTCTGAGGCTGTTAGCACAGAACCCGACACAGGGCTCGAACTCACAAACCGTGAGATCCTGATCTTAGCTAAAGTCGGACGTTAACCGACTGAGCCACCCAGGCGCCCCCCTCCTGTAAGATTTCTAATAAGCACTGCAACTATGTATTTGAGTACTCACAATTCCAATAAGTAAAATCTCTAAGAATCTATTTTAAATAAAGATCAAATTTCCCACCACCCATATTTGGCTAAAGAATGTATTCATTGTCCAAATTCCTGGAGTCTCCTGCATTGCCTATTGATACCTTACTAAGAAAAGTTGTCGGTATTCAGATTAACCACCACAGGGAGCATCTTACATTTTACTATTATGTCATCTCACCACTACACCAACTTTGTTGTTTGTGGCAGCATACTTACTTTTAGAGGCTCATGTTCCTAAGAACTACTGCTGGATTAAATGTTCAGTTCAATAAACATTTCCTAAATAACTATTAGACACTGGGCATACAAAGATGAACAAGCCATGGTATCTTCCTTCAGGAAATTCATATTCTACTGGGGAAGACAGATACGTAAACAGATCATTTCAGGAGAATGACCTGTGATCTATGGACAGAAGGCTGTGGAAGCACAGAGAGCCATTTTAGCCAGTCAGGGAAGGTTTCCTGGATGAACAGAAGCTAAGTGAAGAAAAGACAAGGATGAGGAGACACCCCAGGGTGGTCAAACACCGTGGTGTGTATGAAACTATGGATGAATCCAAGTCTGAGGTGGGAATGCTGTGAGATAAGTAAGCCCTGGGGAAATGGCTGAAGGTTAGGGCATGAGGGCCTATGAGCCCCACTAAGGAACCTACAATAGGGAACCACTGAAAAGTTTTAATCAGGAGATTCCATCTTACTTGTCTTAGTATCTCCAATGCCTAGCACAGTACATGGCACACAACAGTTGTTCAATAAATGTCCAACTAAACTGAAAACCCAAAATGCTGATCGCCAAATGCCTAGGAAAATGTTACTGCCAAAGGAGTTTTATTACACTAAAACTGCTGTACATTCACTCTTGAACGATGATGCATTCCTGTTATCCCAGCCTCTCCCCTGCTGGATGCTGGCATCTTCTGACTGCCACCACTTCACTCCCTTTGATTGACTGAGGACTCTGGCAGCAGTTTCAGGCTGCCTTTCCATCCTCACTCTTGCCATCATCTTGGATGACCTCACCACCTAGGCTGAGGAATCACCCAACAACCTAACTTCACACTTCTGGACCTCCCTCCTCCTCAATGTCCATGCCTTCTACTCCAGGCCACCTGCTCCCAAGGGCACAACACGATGGAACTGTGCCACCGAGAACTAACAGTTCAGTCTCTGGCTACAACTTCATGTTCTTCCAGCCTTCTCATGCCTCACTCTCACAACACTGGCTCTTTGACTTCACAGAAATCACTCCCAACTTCGGTACCTTTATCCTGATGTGTTTCCCTGGGCTACCCATTTCTCCTTCCCCTGCCAGTCTAGACCCTATGCTCGATCATCTGTGTTCCTACTGTCACCCTTAATTCACTTGTTCTGCTATTCTATTCTCATTGTCCAACAAACCCTCAACCTTGGCTCAAGGCTACACCTAGCTCTTTTCAATCTTATATTGTGCCAGTTGCAAGTTACCAGGTAAATCATGACTGTGCAGATTGTGTCCTCTACAAATTCATGGCCTTCAACCTTAGGCTCTCAGCCTTGAGGGCTGATCCTTTTATTAGCGTTTCCTTCCCTTTCCCATCACCCCCAATGACGACTCCAAACCTTTACCACTCTTAAGAACCTCACTCAGTCCTTGCCCCTCGGTCTTAAAAATTACCCTTGCCTTCCACTTTAACAAGAAATTGAGGCCATGAATCATGATATCCTATAAACACCTCCCCATTGTGGCCCCAATTTTTACAACCAC
The DNA here is from genome assembly GCF_018350195.1 of Panthera tigris. Classification (NCBI taxonomy): domain Eukaryota; kingdom Metazoa; phylum Chordata; class Mammalia; order Carnivora; family Felidae; genus Panthera; species Panthera tigris. Next base: position 58,496,690 of record NC_056677.1, on the reverse strand, counting down.
ACCCATCCTCGTCTCTTTCCCTATGGCCTCGAGCATAAAGTGTCCTTTCTCCTATTCAAAGGTCAACTTCTCCACCTCTGTCCTAGACCCCATTTTCTCCAACTTCACTCCTTCCGGCCCCTTACCTCTCTAACTCTACCGGATCCTTTACGTCAGCCTCACTCTTAAGTTTTCCCCATTTTGAAGAAACCATCAAAACTTCCTCTTAGTCCTTTGTCTTCCTCTATCTACCATTTAATTCCCCTGCGTTTTCAATAAAGGCTTTCCAGAGAAGTCCGCACTGTCTCCATCTTCTCACTTCCGGGTCAATCCTCTAGTCACTGGCCACCCACTGCCCCGTCCCGGGCCCTGGGGGTCGCCGGTCGGCTTCCTCCCCTCGCTCCTCATCCGATCCCATTCTCTCTGGCTGCTTTGGCCGCTCTACCTTTCCCCCCTTTCCCGGAACGGCTTTTTCCCTTGGGCGGCATCTTCGAATCTTGGGGCTGTACTGTCAAAGGCTTCGGTTGCCTGACAAAGCCCCTTCAGGCCCCACGGGCATGTCCGAAACAAACGACTGAAAACGGCATCGAACTTGACAGTTTTTGCTGTGGCCCTGGAAGCAGGCATAATTTGGGGCAGACCCGGTCCTTGGGCCCGCGGACCAATGGAGCTGAAGATGTCTGACCAATAAGAAGTTAGGTTCTGTTAGAGGGGAGGAGCCAGTGGTGAAGCAGGGGCGGGAAACCCCGCCTTTGCGTTTTTTTTGTTGTAGCTGTTCCTTCTATCGCACGCCATTATTTGCGCTAGCTCCCATGCTCCCTCACTCCCCCGCCCATCTCCTCCACGCATGCGTAGTGGAAGGTGCGGGCCTCTGCAGTCCCTTGGCGCCGGCTCTAGCCAATCCCGCGGGGCCGCCAGACAAAGGGAAAGGAGGAAGAGCCGCGGTGGTTGCCCCCTCCTCCTGCTCTCTCCTACTCATAGGTCTTGCTCTCTCTTGAGGTTTTTCATTTTTAAATTTTATTCTGCAGTTGTAGCTGATTGGATTTAGAAGATAGTTAAAAAAAAAAAAAAAGCTATCACCCCTCTGCCTCTTGCAGAACTCTGTCATGGAGAAAAATTGGAAACGGTCTAAATGTTCCTCAGTGGGGTATTGCTTAAATAAATAATGTTTCAATCACACAAAAGGATATGCGCCATTTAAAATAATGAATGTAAAGCTGTCTGAAAAGCTGACACAGGAAATGGACTTAAGGAAGGTTACAGACCAAGCTATAGAATATGATTCATTTTTTAGAAAAAGTATATAGTGTGCTCTATTATATATGCATAAAAGACAGGAAGGCTACCTAGCAAAATGTGACCAGTGGTGCTAGTACAGGTTGTTGTATATGTTTCTGTATATTTTCCAAATTTTCTGTAATGGTGCAGTATAAAATACTTAAAAGCATGGATTCTGGAGCCAGACTGCCTGGCTTCAAATCCCTGCTCCAACATCTGGCTACTAGCTCTGTGACCTTGAGGAAATTACCTCATCCTTCTTTGGCTCAGTTTCACTATCTGTAAAATGGAGTTGATGATAATAGTACCTACTCACAGGGTGTTAAGAGAATTAAACAAGTTTATATTTGTAAAGCACAGAAACCAACGACTAACTCATAGAATGTTAGAGTAAGATGAATGAGTTTTGAATTTGTGTCCCCACACTTTCTTCCCTTATCTGTAACCCCTCTTCTCCTGATTTGTATATAAGGTCAAACCTTTTTCTTAGGCTCCATAAGATAGCTGTCCCAGCTTGCCACTACCAGCCAGAACTCCAGTTCAGAGTTTAGTGTTTGGATACAGCCTTGCTGGACTGGGGTGCTTCATGCCCAGACCAAAGGATCAAGCATTTTTGATACTGTGCCCACCCCCAACTCATACATAACAAGCAGCCCCCTCTTGTACTGCTGTGACTTCTGGACATACCACATCTTGGGCACTCCTTGTTTCAGATTGGGAGTGATAAACTGTAGGAAACACATCCAATGCTGAGGGGATCATTGGTTCTCTGCTTGTGAGGTGGATCCTGCCCATGTACTGACTTTCCAAGTCTGGCTGGGAAATGGGGGATGGAATTTGACAATGTCAGTATGGCCTCATGTTCATCAGCTCATCCACAGCCAGGAGCCCAGGAGGCACTTTACTTCTGGTTTTTCATAGGGAACAGCCCTTCCTGTGACCACCGACCATGGAATGAAGAGTGGGAATGAAGCAGAGTTCAGATCCCAGTGAAGAGCCAGTATTAAATGGCAGATGCACCTGACAAATGCTTAGTGCCTGAAATATTGTGAGAGCTCTGTGTGTTCCAGCAGATAACAGCAACAACTATAATAAACAAGTTTGTGTAAGTGGCTGAACTTACCTGAAGCAGTATCTAGGGGCCAATAGCTCAAAGGAGAAGACTATGGGCATTGGTCTGCTGGGGGGTTTCAAGGTCAAAAGCACTGTAAGGCAGTCAGATTCAGAATCATATACAATCTCAACCATGCAGTATGCATCACAAAAAGGCAGGGAAGGAAGTATAAAATCTTAAGTGTTCAGGGTGCCTGGCTGGCTCAGTCGGTGGAACCTGTGACTCTTGATCTCCGGGTTGTGGGTTCAAGGCCTAAGTTGAGTGAAGAGATCACTTAAAAAAAATCAAGTCTTAAAAAAAATCTGAAGTGTTCATTCTGGAATGTGAGTTTGTGACTACCTTTTATTTATTTCTGTTTATATTATATTGTGTTTATACCAATTGGCATGTATTTTTCTTTTATTCAAGAAAAAAGAGCAATAACCATTATTTGTAAAACAAACACCATAGAAGCCAGCTTCTCTACAGGGTTAAGTCGGCACCAGTCTATGGAGACCGACTGTGGAGGAGTCTGTGGAGCAGAGTGACAAATGAACGTAAGAGCAGGCAGGGGGGCAGAGAGGAGAAAACTTCAGCCTTGAAACCATGGTAACGACTGCGGGAGTGTGCACAGTGAGTCAGAGCCAGGAATGGCTGCCAGTTGTATTTTCTATTAATTACCTCCTCAGACTGATTCTTTCATGTATTTCTTAAACAAGGAATACTTAGGAAGGGAAGCTGGCAGTCTTCTTCCCAGAAGTTCACAAACCTTGACCGAAACTCACTATCCTGCCCTACCTGCTATACAAACAAAAGGCTGCAATTTCTTTCCCATTTGAGACCCTAGCAGAGCTTATTCCAAAAGGGGAGCTTGAAGCAACAGAGCATAGAGATCTAATTGATCCCATTCAGAGGTGGTCAATCCATGGGGAGCTCTGGGCCCCAGCCTCTGTAGATAAGGGTAGGAAAAAGTCACCTTTGGAAATGGAAAGAAAGAAAAATCAGTACACAGTGGATGAGATCAGCCATCTGCAAAAGTAGCCACCCATTATGGCAAATGGATGCAGGTATATTGCCAATGGGATGGATGGGTCTCCTGAGCACAGTGGCCAAAGAACTTTCTAATCCTCTTCATGCCCTTGTAACATGTCTGGCATGAGAGAATGAAGCTTTGAACAACTGTAATTTTTTTTAAAGTGCTTCAGAGAAGAAGATTCCATCTATGTTTGTCTAGCATTGTCTAAGCAAGCAGTTTCTGGAGAACATTAATATTCCAGTATCTAGTGAGGTGGATTTTTTTCAGAGGCGGTGTTCATTTGAGACAGTGGAAAACAACCAACACAAGTGGCATATGTAGCATGAGTCAGATGCTTTCCCTTCAGTATCTCTTTGAATTTTCACAACAGTTTTTTTAAATGATATTTATTTATTTATTTATTTATTTATTTATTTATTTATATTATTTTTTTTTTTGAGAGAGAGTGCACACATGGACACACACATGCATGTGTGAGGAGGGGAGGGGCAGAAGGAGAGGGACAGAGAGAGAGTAAAAAGCAGGCTCTATGCCCAGCATGGAGCCCGATGTGGGGCTCTACCCCACAAACTGTGAGATCACAACCTGAACTGAAATCAAGAGTCAGATGCTTAACAGACTGAGCCACCCAGACACCCATAAGATTTTATTTATTTTTATTTTTTATTTTTTTTAAGTTTATCTTGGGAGGGAGGGACAGGGAGATCAGGAGAGAGAGAATACCAAGCAGACTCCACAATGACACTGTGGAGCCCAATGGGGGGCTCAAGCTCGTGAACTGTGACATCATGACCTGACTGGAAATCAAGAGTTGGACGCTTAACTGACTGAACCACCCAGGCATCACCCTAAGATTTTACACCCAATGTGGGGCTTGAACTCACAACCCCAAGACCAAGGGCCACATTGCTCTACTGACTGAGCCAGCCAGGCACCCCTATTTTCACAACAGTCTTTGTTTTGCAGAATATCACCATTGCCATTTTAGACCTGAAGAAACAGGCTCAGAGGAATTAAGAAGCATGTTCAAGTTTGCACATCTAGGGACTGTGGCAGGGTTGGCCTCTGAACTCAAATCTGACTTCCAAGCTGGTACGTTCTGCATGATGACACTGCCCTACGCTTTGCCATCCCCTATGTGAAATCCAAGAACACCCAGTTCCCTTTGTTTTGAGTGTATATTCAAGTCAGCTTCCCAGGCACCTGAACCCTTACAAGGGGGCACTCTGCCCAAGAGGTGCCAGGGCCAAGTTATGCCCCCACCTTACAGAAATCAATTTGCCTCTGGTTTATGCATTAATGTGTTCATTCTGAGTAATCTGGAAGGTGATCACCTCTGCCTACTGGACCTCCCAAGCCCAGAAGCACAGAGGCAAGAAGGAACATGGTGTAGGGGGAGGGCAGTGGACAGAGTATTGTGGACAAGGCAGAGGGGGGACAGTGGGGAAGAGGTCTTCTTTGTCCTCATCCTCAGGAAGTGGTCTCCATTTCTAATGAATTCTGCCTTCTAAACAGCTCATCTCCTCTGCTCCTCATCATTGTACAGTGAACAATGAGCACTTTGCTGAGATTCACCAAGCATCTCTTGCCCTTGTCCCGTGCCCTCTTTGCCCCTGCCACAGGATTTTGAACATTCTCTGGACCATTGGAAAAGCCTCCACATGTGGTCTCTTAGCTGTCAGTCTCACCTTCTCCAAGCTACCCTCCCCAGCGTCTCACAGAGAGCCCTCAGAAACCCAGATATGACACTCATTCCTTCAGTGGCTCCCTGCAGTCTGAGAGGGTCCTTAGCCTGGAGACCCAAGGGCCTTTCTGCTGACATCTGCAACCTCATCTCTTGCTAGTCCTCACAGGGCTTTAATCACATCGAGTTACCATTTGCATGCCCTCAAATGTATGGTGCTCTCTTAAGACTCCATGCCTTTGAACATGCTGTTCTGTCTACCTGGAGTGCTCTTCTCCCATTTTTTATCTAGTTAACTTATATTTACCTTTCAAGACCAAGCTCCAGTGCTACTTCCTCCTGGAAGTCTTCCCTTACCCTCTTCTCTACTTCTTCCAGGGTGAGCAAGGCACTCCTCTGCACTCCCAAAGCATTCTCTGCTTATCTCTAATATTTGTATGATTTTCAGTAATAATCATAGATGCACCAGTTTGTTTACCCATTCACTCATTGAAAAACATTTGGGTTGTTTCCATTTGGGGGTTGTTACCAATACAGTGGCTATATAAACGTTTGTGTACAGGTTTCTATGTGAATACAGGTTTTCATTTCTCTAGGATAATTCGCAAGAGTGTTATTGCTGAGATGTATGGTAAGCATGTTTAGTTTTGCAAGAGACTGCCATACCCTTTTTCAGAGTGGCTGCACCATTGCACATTCCTACCAGCAATGTTTGGGCGATCCCATTTCTTTGCCTACTCACCAGCATTTTGTGTTATCACAGCTTTTTTTTAATTTTAGCCATTTGGATAGGTGTGTACTGATACATCATTGTGGTTTAATATACATTACCTAATGGCTAATGATGTTAAGCATCTTTTCATGTGTTAATTTTCTGTCTGTATATTCTCTTCAGTTTCTCATTGGGTTTTTTTACTGTTGAGTTTCAGGAGCTCTTTATGTATTCTAAATATGAGTCCTTTGTAAGATATGTGGTTTGCAAATATTTTCTCCCTGTCTCTGAGCTTGTCTTTTCCTCTTCTTAAGAGGTTTTTTTCTAGAGCAAAAGTCCTTAATATATTTTCTTTTATGGATTTATGTTATGACTAAGAACTATTTATCAAGCCCTAGGTCCCAAAGATTTTCTCCTATTTCATTTCTAAAAGTTTTATGGTTTTATGTTTTACACTTAAATCTATGATCCATTTGAGTTAATTTTTGTGCAAAGTGTGAGCTTTAGATCAAAGTCCTTTTTTTGGGCCTATAGATGCCCAATTGCTCCAGCATCATTCATTGAGAAAGCTATCTTTCATTATTGCTTTTGCACTTCTGTTAAGATTCAGTTGTCTGTACTTGTATGAATTTGTTCTGGATTCTCTATTCTATTCCATCAATCTATGTGTCTATCCCTCCCCAATATCACACAATATCATGCAGTCTTTTTTAAAGATTTTATTTGAGAGAGAAAGTGCATGAGCGGGGGAGAGGGATGGGGAGGAGAGGGGCAGAGACAGAGACAGAGAGAAAATCCTAAGCAGGCTCCATGCCCAGCTCAATCCGATGTGGGGCTTGATCCCACCATCCTGGGATTGTGACCTGAGCTGAAATCAAGAGTCAGACGTTCAACCGTCTGAGCCACCCAGGCACCCCTATCATGCAGTCTCGATTTGTGTAGCTACATACTATGTCTTAAAATTGTGTAGAGTAATTCCTCCCACTTTATTCTTTTTCAAAATTGTTTTAGCCACTCTAGTTCTTTGTAGCTTCCATATACATTTTAGAATAATCTTGTCTGTATCAAGAAAAAAAAATGTTGCTAAGATTTTGATAAGAATGGTGTAAAACCTGCAAAACGTTTTGGGGAGAACCGACACCCTTACTGTGTTGAGTCTTCCAATTCAGGAGCACAGTACATCTCTCCCTGTAGTTAAATCTTTGATTTCTTTCATCAGCATTTAATAGTTTCAGCCTACCATTCTTATATATATTTTCTTAGGTTTTTATCTATGTATTTTCTTTGAGTGATTGTGGATGATATTATAATTTTAATTTTGGTTTTCACATGTACATTTCTAGTATTTAGAAATGCAATCGGATTTTGTATGTTGATCTGGTATCCTACAGCCTTGCTGAACTCATTTATTAGTTCTAGGAGGTTGGGGTTTTTTGTTTGTTTTGTTGTTATTGTTTGTTTTATAGATTTCTTGTGATTTGCTATATAGACCATCATACTGGGGTGCCTGGGTGGCTCAGTTGGTTGAATGTCTGACTCTTGGTTTCAGCTCAGGTCATGATCCCAGGGTCATGGGATTGAGCCCTGCATTAGGCTCCATGCTGAGCATGGAGGCCGCTTGCGAATCTCTCTCTTTCTCCCTCTGCCCCTCCACTGCTCACACTCTCTCTCTCTAAAAAAATAAAATAAAATAAATTTTTTAAAGAGGCTGTCATGCCATCTCTCAATAGGGATCATTTTATTTTTTCATTTCCAATCTATATGCCTTTTATTTCATTTTCTTGTTTTATCACACTGGCTAGGACTTCCAGTACTATGTTGACTAAGTGGTGACTGGACATGCTTGCCTTGTTCCTGATCTTATGGAGGAACACATCCAGTCTTTCACCATTTAGTATGTTAGTGTTAGGGTTTTTTACAGATGTTCTTTACTAACTGGAGGAAGTTCTCTTTCCCTTTCTTTCTTTCTTTCTTTCTTTCTTTCCTTTTATTTTATTTTATTTTGAGGAAGTTCTCCTCTATTCCTAGTTTTCTGAGGGTTAAAAAAAATGAATAAGTTTCCACACAAAACATTTGAAGGACCCAAATTTGTAGCAAATTCCACGGCAGTTTTAAAGTTGAGCTGCTATAGTAAATACACTGGGGATTCTTGATACTTGAATATGGAATATGTGCACAGGAAAAGGAAATACAACATTGCACTTTATAAGCACTGTATTTTTAACTAGAAAATGCAATATCTTAAATAAAATAGTACTTAAAAATGGTACCAAAAAACCCCTCAAAAACAAACAAAAAAAAATGAGTAAGTGTTGAATTTTGTCAGATGCCTTTTTTGCATGCCTTGATATAATCGAGTGATTTTTCTTCTTTTAGTCTGTTAACATGATGGATTACATTGGATGATTTTCAAACTGAACCAGATTTGAACTCTTGGAATAAAACCTATTTGGTCATGGTGTGTAATTCTTTTTATATATTACTGAATTTTATTTGTTGATATTTTGCTGTGGATTTTACATTTATATTCATGGGGGATATTGATCTGTAGTTTTCTTTTTGTACTGTCTTTGTCTGGTTCTGGTATCAAGCCCACATAAAATGAGCTAGGAAGTTTTCTCTCTTCTATTTTCTGGAAGAGATTGTATAGAATTGGTATTCATTCTTCTTTGGACATTTGGTGGAACTCTCCAAGGAAACCACCAGATCTGAATATTTCTTTTGGAGGAATTTTAAATTACAAATTCAGCTTTCTTCAGAGGAATTGGTTCATTTCATCTAAGTGTCAAATTTATGTGTGTAGAGATGTCCACAAGGTTTGTCTCTGTTTCTTTCCTGATACTGGTTAGTTTTGTCTTCTCTTTTTTTTCTAGTCTTGCTCGAAGTTTGTTAATTTTATTCATCTTTTCAAGCAACAATATTTTTGTTTCATTGATTCTCTATTGTTTTTTTGTTTTCAAATTTTTTGTCTTCAAATTTGTTTTCAATTTCATTTCATTAATTTCTTATCTTTTATTATTTCTTTTTTTTCTGTTTGCTTTGGGTCTGTTTTGCTGGTGTGTTTTTGTTTTTGTTTTATTTTTATTTTGTTTTTTAGTTCTTGAGGGGAGAGTTTAGATTATGGAATGGATTTGAGACCTTGCCTCTTTTCTAATGAAAGCATTTAGTTACATAAATTTCCCTCTCAGAACTGCTATAGCTGTGATCTACATGTTTTGATTTTGTATATATTTTTTTCAGTCAGTTCAATGTTCATTTTCTACTTCCCTTGAGACTTCCTTTTTGAACCATGGATTATTTAGAGGTATGTTGCTTAGTATCCAAATGTTTGGCAATTTTCTTGCCATTTTTCTGTTATTGACTTCTAACTTGATATCATTGTGGTAAGAGAAGGCCTGCTATATTATTTTAGCTCTTTTAAATTTGTTGATTTTTTTTTTAGTGGCCCAGGGTTATATGGTCTCTCTTGGTGAATGTTCTGTGGATAGTTGAAAAGAATATGATATATTCTGCCATTGTTAGGTGGAGTGATCTAGAAATGTAGATTGGGTCCTGTTGGTCATTGGTGTTGTTAATTACTTCTATACTCTTCCTGATTTTTCATCTATTTCTTCTATCAATTGTTGAGTGAGGGTTGTTGAAATCCTCAATATAATTGTGGCTTTGTCTATTACTCCCTCCAATTCTATCAATTCTTGCTTCATATATACTGCAGCTCTATTGTTTGGCATATACACACTTAGAAGTGCTATGTATTCTCGGTAATTTGATCCTTTTATTATTTTTGTAGTGTACTGTTTTGATTTCATTTTCTTTTGTTTACACATTTAGATATTTTCTTAGTGGTTACTGTAGTGATTATAATTAACATGCTAAGTTTATAATGATCTAGTATGAATTGATACCAATTTAGCTTTAATAGCATACAAAAAATCTCTTATACAGCTCAGCCCCTCCTTTTATGTTGTTGTTGTAACAAATTATGTTTTTTTTTTACATTGTGTGACCAATAACATAGATTTATAATTATTTTTTGTGCATTTGTATTTTAAATTATGTAGGAAATAAAAAAAAATTGGAGTTACCAGAAATACAACAATACTCGTTTCTATATTTACCTAGGTAGTTATCTTCATTGGGGACCTTTATTTCTTCATATAGCTTTATATTTGTGTTTAATGTCCTTTCATTTCGACAGATAATGAATTCTTCCAGATTTTGTTTATTTGGGAATGTTGTAATTTGTCCTTCATTTTGGAAGGACAGTTTTGTTAAATATAGAATTCTTGGTTGACAGTAAATTTCTTTCAGAACTTTAAATATGTCATCCCACTGTCTCTTGGCCTTTATGATTTCTGGTGAGAAATCAGCTGTAAGTCTTATTGAGGATTCCCTTGTACATGCTGAGTCATTTCTTTTTTGTTGCTTTCAAGATTCTTTCTTTGTCAGGGTGCCTGGTTAGCTCAGTCGGTTAAGTGTCTGACTTCGGCTCAGGTCATGATCTCATGGTTTGTGGGTTCAAGCCCCACTTGGGCTCTGTGCTGACAGCTCAGAGCCTGGAGCCTGCTTCAGATTCTGTGTCTCCCTCTCTCTCTGCCCCTCCCCCACCTGTGCTCTGTCTCTGTCTCTCAAAAATAAATAAATGTTTAAAAAACTTAAAAAAAAGATGCTTTCTTTGTCTTTTGATAGTTTGTTTATAATGTGTTTTGGTGTGAATCTTCTAAAATGTATCCTATTTTTGTTTAACTTCTTGTAGATTCATGTCTTTCATCAAATTTGGGTAGTCTGGGGCCATTATGTCTTCATATATTCTTTCTGCACCTTTCTCTTTTCTCCTTCTGCAGCTACAGAAGGAGCTCCATTATAGGTATATGTTGGTCTGCTTCCTTTATGCTCTGTTCATATTTCTTCATTCTTTTTTTTTCTGGCTCCCCAAATTGAGTAATTTTAATTGCCTTATCTTCAAATTTGCTGATTCTTTTTTCTGCCTGCTCAGATCTGCCGTTAATCCCCTTTAGTAAATTTTTCATTTCAGTTCCTGTACTTTTCAGCTCTAGAATTCTATTTGTTCCTTTTTATAATTTTTTGCTTTCTTTATTGATATTCATATGTTGCTCATACGAAATTTTCCTGGCTTCCTTTAGTTCTTTGTTCATGGTTTCCTTAAGCTCTTTTTTTTAAATTTTTATTTAATTTATTTAATTTACATCTAAATTAGTTAGCATATAATGCAACAATGATTTCAGGAGTAGATTCCTTAATTTCCCTTACCCATTTAGCCCATCCCCCCTCCCATAACCCCTACAGTAACCCTCTGTTTGTTCTCCATATTTAAGAGTCTCTTATATTTTGTCCCCTTCCCTGTTTTTATATTATTTTTGCTTCCCTTCCCTTATGTTCATCTGTTCTGTGTCTTAAAATCCTCATATGAGTGAAGTCATATATTTGTCTTTCTCTGACTAATTTCGCTTAGCATAATACCCTCTAGTTCCATCCATGTAGTTGCAAATGGCAAGATTTCATTCTTTTTGATTGCAGAGTAATATTCCATTGTATATATATACCACATCTTCTTTATCCATTCATCCATCAATGGACATTTGGGCTCTTTCCATACTTTGGCTATTGTTGATAGTGCTCCTTAAGCTCTTAAAAAATTTTTTTTAACATCTTTTCATTTTTGAGAGACAGAGCATGAGTTGGGGGGTGCAGAGAGAGAGGGAGACACAGAATCCAAAGTAAGCTCCAGGCTCTAAGCTGTCAGCACAGAGCCCGATGTGGGGCTTGAACTCACAGAGTGTGAGATCATGACTTGAGCTGAAGTTGGAAACTTAACCGACTGAGCCACCCAGGTGCCCAGCTGTCCTTAAGCTCTTTGAACATATTTAAGAAAGTTGTTTCAAAGTCTTTGTCTATTAAGTCCCATGCTTGGATATCCTCAGGCACAATCTTTGCCAATTTATTCTTTTCATGTGAGTGGGCCATACTTTCCTATTTCTTTCTATGCCTGTGTTTTTTGGATTGAAATTGGACATTCGAATATTATAGTGTGGCAACTCTGGAAATCAGATTCTTGTCCTTCCTCATGGTTTGCTGTTCTTGACTGTTGAAGGCTGCAGTCATACATTCATTTAGCCACTTTTCCAAACTGTTTTTGTAAAGACAGTATTCCTTCTAGTGGGGCCCTGAATTCTCTGTTCTTTCAGCTTGTGTACAGCTAGTATTTTAACATAGGTTTCCTTGACCATCAAGAATGAAAACATACAATTAACAAACCACTCCTTTCCCAGTATTTGTGGATTGGCTCTGTGTGGGGTCACTCTTTCAATATTTAGCCAGACCATTTACAGCTCTGCTTTAGCCTTCACTTGCTGCTTGCACTGAGTTTTGAGATCACCCAGAGATGAAACATTAGAGTGTTTTCAGATCTTTTCTGAGCATGCATTCTGTTCTGGGCATGCATGTGGCTTTCTAAGTTCTCCAGTACATATAAGTGCTTTTGAATGTCCCGATGTCCCAAAGAAACTCACCCAGGCTTTAGGTGATCTGTTGTATGTCTCAACTATAATCTTTTGCCCCAGAAGGCTTCAGGCTTTTCTTTTACCTTACAAATTTTCAGGCAATGCTTGCCACCCTTCCTCCCTGAGCAAGTTCTGAGGTAAGTAAAATAGAAACAAGCATTTTCAATCAGTCCTTTAGGTAGTCCCCAGAGAGCTTAGAACAAAATGATTTTCAAATGAAATCTTCTCTGCTCCCTCTGAAACCAGGGACCAGGGACACACAGGTTAGGTAGTCATCTTCAGCACCAACACCCAGCCAGGGAAGGAGTGGGGCAAGTACAAAGCCACAAAGTTTCCCTAACTATTTCAAGTTTCCTCTTTCTTGATTCAGCATTTGCTTAGTTACTGTAAAACTTTGACCATTTTCCAGAGTTCTGACAAAGTTGGTCCTAACAGTTTATTCTTGCTTTTTGAGGTTTCTGTGGAAAGATGGGCATTTGGAATTGCCTAGGTAGCCAATTTGCTGACATCATTTCTGTAACCCTTTTATCGTTATGTAATTTCCCTCTTTGTACTTGCTAATATTGTTTTTGCTCTGAAGTTTACTTTATCTGCTTTCAAGTTCACCAATCATGCCTTCTGCAGTATCACATCCTCTGTTAGTTTCACCTAGAATATTTTTCATCTCAGTTATTTATAGGAAATTTAATCTGGGTATTTAAAAATATTATTCATTTCTCTTCTTATTATGCTATTCTTTCCTCTATCTTCTTGAATATATGAAAGATATTTTAATATCAGTTTTAACATCCCTGTCTACTAAATATATCATCTGATTCTGTTTATATTGATTGATTTTTCTTCTTTTAGGGGTTGTATTGTTTTACATCTTTACATGACTTTATTAGTTTTTTTTAACTACAAATTACTACAAACTTAGCACTTTCAAACAACAACACTTATTTATAATCTCACAGTTGTATAGGTCAGAAGTGTGGGTAGGCTTGGCTGGATTCTCTTCTTAGGGTCTCACAAGACTGAAAAACAAGGAGTCAGCTGGTCTAGACTCTTATCTGGAGCCTTTGGAAAAGAGTCTGCTTCCAAACTCATTCAGGTGATTTCCTTGTACCTGTAGGACTGAGGTCCCTGTTTTCTTGTTGGCTGACAGCCTCAGGCCACTCTCAGTTTCTCAGGGCCACTTTTATCCCTTTACCCCTGGCTCTCTCCATTTTCAAGTTAGTAATGGTGTTGTTGAATCCTTCTCACATGTGGAATCTTTCTAACTTTATCCTCCACTACCATCCAGAGAAAACACTCCCCTTTTAAGATTTCAGTGATTAGATTAGACCCACCAGCATCTTTTGATTCATTCAAAGTCAACTGATTAGTATTCTTTTTTTATTATTTATTTTTACTTTTTAAAAAAATTTTTAATGTTTATTTTTTTTTTGAGAAAGAGAGACACATAGCATGAATGGGGGAGGGGAAGAGCGAGAGGGAGACACAGAATCTGAAGCAGGCTCCAGGCTCTGAGCTGTCAGCACAGAGACCAACGCAGGGCTCCAACCCACAAACCACAGATCATGACCTGAGCCAAAGTTGGACGCTTAACCAACTGAGCCACCCAGGCGCCTCAACTGATTAGTATTCTTAATTACATCCCCCAAATAGCTTTTGTCATCAAACTTAAGGTAATCATGGGTATACTATTAGACCATATTTCACAGTTCTTGGGATTAGGTCAGGAGGTCTTGGGGGAGCCATTTTGTAATTCTGCCTTACACAATGTTTATTATTTGATTGGATAATAGACATTGTGAATTTATGTTTGTGTGTGCTAGATTTTTATATTCCTTTAAGGTTTCTTGAGTTTTTTTTCTGGGATGCAATTAAGTTACTAGGAAACAATTCCTTTGAGGCTCATTTTAAAAGCTTTGTTAAGCAAGGCTCAGAATAGCCTTCGGTCTAGATCTAATTTGGCCCCACTACTGAGGCAATAGCCTTCTGAAGATGCTAATGAATTCCCCATTAGTTAGGAGTTTTTCAGCTCTTATTTGGTAGGAACATGAGCTACTTATGGTCCTATGTAGCTCCAGCAATTGCCCCTGTTCCTTTCAGGCAGTTTCCTTCAAACTCATCAGTACTCATCTGAATACTTGAATACTCTCTGCAGATCTCTGAGGGTCTCTCTTTCTGTGAAGTGCCCTCCTCTCTGGAATACTGTCCTGCTAAGCTAACTCTAGCTGCTTTGGTCTTCCTGGACTCTCAGCCCCATTTACTCAACTCAGAAAGTCCACTGGGCTCAAACTCGGTTCCCCCTCCTTGAACCATCGCCTGGAGACTCTCACACAGTAGTAAGCCAGGACAATTGTAGGGCTCACCTAGTTTGTTTCTGGTCTCTCAGGGATCACTGAAATTTGCTTTTTTCATTTACTGATGTCCAGTGTGTTGAAAATCATAATTCAAAGTTTCATATATTCTATTTTGTTGTTGTTGTTATTTCAGACAGGAAAATAAATCTGGTCCTTGTTACTTCATCTTGGCCAGAAAGGAAAGTTCTGAACTTCATATAGATGGAGGCATATAGTAGACATTCCTCTGTATTTGACTTCTTTTGTGAGTAGCAGCAGTTTATTTTTAAGTTGCTGGTAGTATTACACTGTATGAATATTTTCTCTTATTTAATGGCTCCATCAAATTTCATTAGATGGAAGTACCATGATTTATCCAACTGGTTTCCAATTGATTTACACTTAGAGATTATTTCTGGTCTCTTGTTGTGACAAACAGTGCTTCAGTACACATCTTAAAGGTATATTTTACACAGATGTGAGATATATGTAGGATAGATTCCCACATATGAAACAGCTGGGACAAAGAATTTTGAATTTTGCATAGTAATTGTCAAACTTTTTTCCAAAGAGAGATCAGCCAATGTTCCCACTGACCATGATTAAGGGTGCCTATTTCTCCACCAACTTGTTATTCTTAAAAGAGCTACTCTGATCATTCAGTTAGCTAACAGTATAGCAAGATCTTCCTATAAAACTTTTTCTCTGTATCCAGGCCATAAGACTGCCTCAAGAAGTGATGTTGCCATCTAGCAAGGGTATCTCATTACTTCAGAAATAAACCTCCTTTGGATTCCATCCAAGGCCTCTGGCCTAATACTAAATTGGCTCTATAGGGAACAGTGCCATGGCAAGGTTCCAATGTGGTAGTCTTTGCTCCACTGAAACATTTCTTAAGCAAAGTAAATTAATTACAGACCTTTGGGGGGCTTATTTCCTTTGAGATTAGTATTACACCTAAAACGTTTCAAGATAGTAGCTGTTTTTAGCAATGTTAGGTCTGTTACTCCTCTGTAACCTCAACAAAATGCTTTCTCCAGAAAGAATATTAAGTTCACATGGTCTAGTGGGTCATTTTAGTGTCTCAAAGTGTTTGCCTTTCTAACTTAATGATGTGAAAGTATGCTAGGTTTGCTTTAAGAGGTTAGTGTGAACCAGGTAGTAATCAATGTTAATTGACTTAAAACAACACAAAACGTGATGTGTGATGTATCTGTATATGTAAGTTTGTAGCAAGTATAGTAAGGGTAGCTCTGGAGCCCAACTGTCTGGGTATGAATCCCAGTTTTATCACCTAACAGCTGTAATATCACAGGTAAGTTACTTAACATTTCTTGATCTCCTGTGTAGAACAGAGTGTTGGGAAGATTAACCAATTAATTTGAATAAAGCATTTAGAACAATGCTTGACACATAGTACCTCTCAACAAACATAAGCAATTATGTTTGCATGAGCCAGTATTTTTTCTTTTTTTGCAAAATGTATCAATTAACATAATCAAAACTCTATGAGATGACATCCTGGTGGATGGTGGGGTGTTTTACAGTGTAAGGTACCTTCTCCTAGCAAAATCTATGAAAATCCTTAGGAGCTATTCCAAAAACAAAGAGAAGCAACAGTCATACACACAGAGACTTGTTTAACAACAATGAACAGCGGTGCCTGGGTGGTTCAGTCAGTTAAGCATCTGACTCTTGATATTAGCTCAGGTCATAATCTCATGGTATGTGGGATTGAGCCCTCTGTTGAGCTCTGTGCTTGGGATTCTCTCTCTCTCCTCTCTCTGCCTCTACCCATGCTGGTTCTCTCTCTCTCTCTCTCTCTCTCTCTCTCTCTCTCTCAAAATAAATAAACATTTTAAACAAACAAACAAACAAACAAACAAAAACCAATAATGAACAAATGTCCGTAAAGACGGTTTATGCAGGAACTCAAAGAAATCACGTTTGTGGTGGAAACTCCCCTGTAATCTTTTATTCCAAATATTTGCCATTGGGGCTTATTTATATTAATTAGGTATTTTAAATGGGATAGGTGTAGGGGCAGGGGTAGGGCCACAGCTGGAAGCTAGATGGAACTGATTTGGAAGCATGAAAGCATAAACAAAGTTCACAGATAGACTGAAGAAGACTAGAGGGGACTAGAGGAGAAGTGGATTTTGAGTAAGGTTTACAAATCCATCTCCCTTTAGATTGTGAGCAATGTGAAAGCAGGGCCTTATATATGTCACCTCTGTAAGCTGAAGATGATTCTGTAAATATTTGTTGATACAACTGAATGGAATTAAAATTAAACAGTCCAGGAAAGGTGTCGGGGATTTCAAAACGAGCAAGAGCAAACAGGCAGAGTGGACTTCTACAGGGTGTCTGGGAATAGTATCCCTGAATGCAGCAGAGACAGATGGATGCACAGAATTGGCAAAACACCATTAGGAAAAAAATAGTCAACAAAACACTGCCGAAAAATTGGAAAAACTGTCTCCAGTCATATTTCAGTACTAACAACTACTCTACTGTCATTTTTGTTTACTCCCTGGTAGTGCTTGTGTTGTGGTTTTTGTCTATATGTGTATTATTCGTCATTCATTAATTTATTCAACATGTGCCAGGCATGTTCTGTACATGGCTGTGCACAGTTGCAATCATAATTGGCATACCATTTTCTATGCCCTTCCACTTGCTATAGCATAAGCCAGCATTTCCCTCAGTGTTTTGCTGAGCACAAGCTGCCCCATGACAAACAGGTTCCATGATCAAGAAAAGAAGGCTTGGGAATACCGCACTTGAGAGCCCTTATATTGGCAGTATACAACTCAATTTTCTATCTTGGTTGTTCCTTCTCTACTGGATGCCTAAATATTGGACAGCCCCAGGGCTCATCCTAGGTTCTCTTCTCTTCTCTATTTACTTTTTCCCCTTAGGGAAACTCATCCAGTTTCAAGGCTTTAAACCATTAATGTTCCAAGGACTCCCAAATTTCTCTCCAGCCCTGACTACTGCCCTGGACTGCCAATCCACCTGGCATCACCACTTGTATGCCCAATAAGCAGCTCAAATTTAAAATATTTCAAGCATAACCACTCATTCATTTGGCCCTCCTAACCCCTCTCTTTCTCAAATTTTCACCATCCTAATAAATGACACCACCATCCACTCAACTGTTGAAGCCCAAAACCTAGGGATCATTCTGGATTCCTCCTTTCACTTGTCACCCAATTCCAATTCACCAGCCAGTCCAGTTGGCTCAATATTCATGATATAAACCCAAATACCTCTGCTTCTCTCCATATCTGTGGTCACCACCCTAGCCCAAGCCACTGTCCTCTCTGCCTAGCTTGCTGCAGTAGTCTCCTCGTTGGTCTCCTACCTTCATTCTTACTTTAATCTATTTGCCACAGAGCAGCCAGAATTTTTTTATTTTAATTTTTAAGTTTATTTATTTATTTATTGAGAGGGAGGGAGGGAGGAGAGAGAGAGAACAGGGAAGGGACAGAAAGAGAGGGAGAGAGAGAATTCCAAGCAGGCTCTGTGCTGTCAGCACAAAGCCAGATGCGGGGCTTCATCTTATGAACCATGAGATTATGTCCTGAACTGAAATGAAGAGTTGGATGTGTAACTGACTGAACCACTCAGGTGCCCTCCAGAATGACTTTTAAAAAATCAAAGCATGTCACTGATCCTCCAGAAACCCTCCAATGGCTTTCCTTTGCTCTTACAATAGAATCCAAACTCCTTACCATGGTCACTATGCTTCACTCACTATCTCCCAGCCATGCTGTGGTTCTTTCTGTTTCTTGAAAACAGCAAACTCTCTCCCTCCTTGGGGTCTTTGAATTTGCTGTCCCCCTGCCCAGAAGACTCTCCCTTCAGGCCCATTGAGGTCTCAGTTCAAAAGTCATCTCAGAGGAACCTTCTGTAATCAACCCATCTAAGCTAGCCGCCCCCACCCCCCCAACATCCCAGTTCCCATCTATCATGTTGCCCTGTTAATTCTGCTGCAGTCTGAGGTGATTTGGGGTATTTATTTGCATTTTGCCTCTACTGACTGGAATATAAGGTTCATGAGGTCAGGGTTCTTGTCTCTCTGGTTCATTGCTGCATCCCCAACACCTAAGTGTCTGACATACCCAGTAAATACTTGTTGAATAGATGAAAGTGTAATTAAATGCCTGAGAAGTCTAAGGGTAAAGAAACCTTTTAGGGGCGTCTGGGTGGCTCATTCGGTTGAGTGTCCAACTCTTGGTTTCGGCTCAGGTCATGATCTCACAGTTCGTGAGTTCAAGACCCATGTCCAGCTCTGCACTGACAGCAAGGAGCCTGCTTAGGATCTGTCTGTCTGTCCCTCTCCTCCCTCCCCCCACCTCAAAATAAATAAACTTAAAAAAATAAACTTTTAAATATGATATTAAAAACCCTATTAGTCATAACCTGTGTGTTTGGGGGAAAATACTTCAGGAAATGCCAGGAGAAGTATTTTTTTTTCATATTGTAGTGTAATGGAGTAAAAATAACAGAGGTTTATTATTCAGATGGATGTTTACTCAAATCTTTGTTCTGCCACTCACAACTGTGTTAGCTTTGATGAGTCAACTTGCTTCTCTGAGCTTCTCTGAGCTACGGTTTCTCCATATGTAAATGGAAGTAACAATAAAAGACTTTGGAGGTGGTTGCATCAAACTAGATAAAGTAATATACTTATTATAATACAGGTCAAAAAAGTGTCACTCAATAAATGCTAGTTTCCTTCCTTCCCCATTATCATAATTATGATTTTTACTTAGTGGCACTTAAGGTTGCTATTCAATGGTTTACTTGTTGAGGGATACTTGAGTCACTTCCAGACTCATTCATATATCCTTTTCCTTCCTTTGCATAATTTTCCTAGCATAGATTCCCCGAAGCAAGAGTACTGAGTAAAATGGCATGATCATGTAAAATTTCCTGATGCATATTGCCAGATTTTATTTTAAAGGGATGGTATTTATTCATAGTGTTAGCAGCCAGTAATCATGCATCAATTTGGTACTCTTTCAGCCTGACATATTGTAATTTCTTCCACCTCCCCTCAATTTTAGCTACTATAATAGGCAAAAAATGGCCATTCAGTTTTTAAAATTTTGTATGTCTTCACTCATTAAGGAAGAGTAGACATTTCCCCATATGTTTGCCTTCTAATAGTATTTATTCTCATCTGTTTATGCCTTCGCTCATTTTTCTCTTATGTGATCATATTCCTGTTAGGGCTGCGAGGACACAGGCTGGTGGCTCTGAGCCCCACTCTGATGTGTTCTGCAGAGCAGGGGTGGATAAGACTTGGTGCTTGTTGTTCACTCCGTTTTGGAAATCTGGGAGCTGCTTCTCTCCTCCTGGTTTGCTGCCTGCTGTCTTTTTCCTAGACTCCTTTTCTTTCAGCCCTTCCTGTAAATTTGGCATAACTCACAATTGTATCCTGGGTCTTACAAAATGTTCTTACTGTAAAATACAACATACATACATTAAGAAAAGTACTTAAAACAAATATACACTTTGTACACTTGTAAAAATGTTTACAAGTGCACACCAGTATGACCACGCCCAGTTCCAGAAATAGAACTTTTCTCATATCCCAGAATCCTCCCCTGTGTCTTCATCAATTACAATGGACCCTTCTACTTTTTTTTTTTTCAATTTGAGGGGAACAAGCAGGGGAGGGGCAGAGGGAGAGAGAAAGAATCTTAAGCAGGGCTCCATGATCAGCACAGAGCCAGCCGGTTGTATGGCTCCATCCCATGACTCTGGGATCATGACCTGAGTTGAAACCTAGAGTCAGATGCTCAACCGACTGAGCCACCCAGGCACCCCTGACCCATTCAATTCTAAGGAGCCACTCTCTTAACATTTATGATAACAATTTCCTTGTTTTCTTTATAGTTTTATCATCTACCTATGCATCCCTAAGAGTTTAGTTTTGCTTGTTTTGCACTTTATATAAATGGAACCATCCTGTATGTGTTCCTATGCATCTTGCTTCTTTTGCTCAACTTCATATTTCTGTGCTCCATAATGTTGTTACATGTGCTGTAGTTTAATTGCCTTTGCTGTATAGAATCCTGCAGTCTGCTTGTTCTCCTCTTGATGGACTGTTCGGTTGTTTCCAGTTTGAGCTGCTATGTGCAATGTACTATGAATCTTCTGTATTTCTTTTGGGAAAGATCTACACATTTCTCTGGGTTGTATTGCTAGGAGTGGAATTGCTGGGTCCTGGGGGATGTGTATCTTCAACTTTAATAGGGAAAGACAAACTGTTTTCCAAAGTGGTTGAACCAACCAACCAAAGTGATGCCTACCACAGTGTGTCAGAGTTTCTGTTCCTTCACGTCTTCCTCAACACTAGTTACTGCCAGACTTAAAAATATTTTGCAAGTCTGGTGGATGTGAAATGGTATATCATTGTGTGTGTGCGTGTGTGTGTGTTACAGCTTTATTGAGGTATAATTGATGTACAACAGATTCCACATACTTAGAGTGACAATTTGATGAGTTAACATCTGTGAAACCAGAACCATTGCGATAATGAACATGGCCATCATGCCCACAAGTTTCTCCCTACCCCGTTGTAATTCATCCTCCCTCATTTCTCATTTCTCTGCTGATAGATTAGACTAAGCACTTTGCTATGCTTATTGGATATTTGGATTTCTTCTATTATCATGAGTCCATATAAGTCTTTTCCCCATTTTTTATTGAATTCTCTGTTTTTTATTATTACATTGTAGGAGTTCTTTGTGTATTCTGAATACTAGTTCTTTTGTTGGTTATATGTGTTGCAAGTATCTTTTCCTTTTTTGTGGCTTGCGTTTTCACTCGTTTTCCTAGTTTTAAAGCAGTTGAATTTTATCACTTGTCCTTTATGGTTAGTGGTTTTGTGTTTTGTTTAAGAAATCCTTCTTGGGGTGCCTGGGTGGCTCAGTTGGTTAAGCATCCAGACTCTTGGTCTCTGCTCAGGTCATGATCTCACAGTTTGTGGGATCAAGCCCTGCATTGGGCGCTGCACTGACAGTGTGGAGCTTGTTTGGGATTCTCTCTCTGTCCCTCCTTCATTTGCTCTCTCTCTCTCTCAAAAATAAATAAACATTAAAAAAAAGAAATCCTTCTGTACTGTGAGTTCATGAGGATATTCTCCTATATTATCTTCCAAAAGCTTCATATTTTTGCTGTTCATATTTAGGTTTTTATCCAACTGGAACTTCTTTCTTAGTGTGGTATGAGGCTCCCTTTTTATGTGAAATAGTGAAATAGGATGATAGGCTTCCTACAGCCTATTGGGCCCCTACAGAAACAAATCAAACAAGGAATAAAGCGATACAAGAGAAACCTATTTCCTTCTCTTCTCTCCTACAGATGTTGCTCCCTAGGGCATTCCCTAATAAACATCTTGCTCACCAAACTCCATCCCAGAGTGCTTCCTGGGGGAACTCAACCCACAACTTCACCTTGATGCAAGGTTCACAGGCTCAAATGCCTTCAGGGGCATAGCAGGTAATATACATGAACGAAGCTGTTTGGGTTTAATATAACAGGGACAGATGAGGAACTAGTTAACTGCAGAGATTGTGCCCACCTAAATTTTTAAAAATTGAAAAACAACTCCAGACAGTGTTTGTACTCCACACAGTGTGTATGAGCTCAATTCAGCCTGCAGGCATCCTGTGTATGACCTATGCTTTGGTTTTTGTATTTTTTCAAGATTGTATTTTAATTTTTAAGTAATCTCTACACTCAACCTGGGGCTTGAACTCAACAATCCCGAGATCAAGAGTTGCATGCTCCAGTGACTGAGCCAGCTGAGTGCCCCTATGACCTGTGTTTTAAAGGCATATTCTCTCTTTGGTTAATTAATATACCAGACCCTGCCTTTGACATGTCTTTTGTGGGTCTCATCAGTGTGGGTCAGTCCCTAAAAGCTTCTCCAACTTGTGGTATGGTAGACCAAGGAGGCTGTGACCCTGCCAGAGTGACCATTAAACTCTGCACCACAAGGTCCTACTGAGGTACTGCTTGCCATGAGGTCCACCTTGAGCCAGCCTTTATCTGACCTTTATCTTAAATCTTAACACCTGCTATTGTATGAGAGTCGCCTTGGCCCCTCTCCCTTCCCTTGTGAGTTTTCTAGGTTTTTCCATTTCTGTTGTGTCTTTTTGGAAGAACAACTTGGTATTATCAGAGGACATGAGCTAATGTAGGGCCTGGGAAGACAAGGATGCTGGCTGCAAGGGCCTCAGCCTTACATGCTTGGGCCAGTTGGGAATAGAGAACGAAACTCCTTTTGGATGAGAGTTGACCCTTAAATATAGTTATCACTACCTGCATGGTGGGATCAGACCCTTTTTGAGGGATGGAAGTGATATGGGCCACATCTGGTCTGTGTTTTTTTTTTTTTGTTTGTTTGTTTGTTTTTTTGCCCCCAGCCCAGACTCACTCTGGTCTGCCCTGCTGGATGGCTTCATTGAGCCAGAGAACAAAGAGGGAGTGCATGCCCTGAGCACAGTTGCTACAGCAACCTCCTCCTCTCAGGAGCCTGGCAACTGCTGCCCACTTCACCAGAGCCCCGCCTCCTCTGCGGCCCCTTGTTGCTTCCAATAAGCAGTCATGCTCAAATCCCTGAGACAAAGTCCTTGAACATGAATTACCTGACCATGTCCCTTAGGTTCACCATTCTGTGGGCCAGGTTTCTGCAAGACACTGTGTCCTGCATATAGGCTTTGGGCTCCTAAGGGTTTGTGAGACTCAAACCCCATGTATGTGGGCCCCACACTTGCATGGCTGGTAACACATGCTCAGAACTGGGCTTAGTGTCTGAATAAAGGCGTCACTGCTACAATGAAAACCAGAGGGTGAAACAGAAAATGGTTTTAACAGAAAGAGTTTATTTCGAGAAGACACAAACAGCTCTAGCTATATAAAGAATACAGTTCAATTGCTGGTAGCAAGTCAGTATGGAATGCTTGAATAAAAAAAGAAGAAAGAAAATAAAGACAAGAAAAACCCTTTGTAATATCACCCCACAGAGGGCTTCCTTCCATTTTGTGTTGGAATTCTAAAAAGCCTGGGATTATGATCTCTCCTAATTTCTGCTGCTTCTTGAAATTTTTATCCAGGGACACTTTCTTATCACTGGGGGAATTGCCTTATCTCTGCCTTCTAGTTGAGGATATTGGTCTGTAAATTCCTGTCTCCCTTATTTTTTCTTAAGTACATTGTCGGCACTCAGTAAGCACTGATTGGTAAGTGCTAATGAAACAAAAAAGTCTGTCTCCTGACTATGCATAGTAGGACTAGCCAGTCCTCCTTCCTCATTTTGCTTTTTGCAAGTGTAGGTCTTTTGTTGCCTTAGAGTCCAAGGCATAAACCTGGTTCCCTTCCTAAGTCTGGAAATTTTCAAGCAAAGGCAGAAAGAAACTGTTTCATAGATATTTTCAAATAGGAAAATCATGAAAGTTACTCATGCCTCTGACTTTTTAAGATTTAGTTTTCAATATGTGGGTAGATCCCTGGGCTCAAATGACAGAAAGGAAGCTTAAAGGTCCTAAGAAGCAATTTGCTTAGATAGGAAAAACTGCAGCCTGGGAGGTATGTCTGAGTGACTGAGTTCATATCAAATTAAAGTCCTTGCTCTTTATATGTCAGCTTGTTCACAATTGTCGCAGAGAGTTTCTTCAAATGGCTTCCTGAGGGAAGCCAGCAAAAACCAGTAGAGAGAAAGTTTCAAAAGACAAGAAAAGGGAAATTCCTCAGGATGATGCCTCATCCCCTTCTTGACCAGCCCCATCAGACCTATATCTGGACCAGAGAACTGATGAAACACTAGATGGAGTGTGTGTGTGTGTGTGCGTGCATATGTGTGTGTGAGAGAGAGAGGAGGGGAGAGGGAGAGAGAGAGAAGGAGAGAGGGAGAAAGGGAGAGAGAGAAAAGAGAGACAGATACAGTAGTCAATGAGGCCTTCACAGTTCCATTGGAGAAACCAGGCTCACACACACAGGCACACACCTTCTTCACTCATATCTCTCAATGCTTACATGAGAAAAATGTGAAATGTGAATCTGAGCTTTAGACTTCCAGGTAGCATGAGAGGTAGAGATGGCAGCAAGATGTAGGGTTGTGAGGAAGATTTAAGGAATTCTTTTTTTTTTTAGGTGAGGTCTAGCCCAACATGGTGCTTGAACTCAAACCTTGAGATCAAGAGTTGTATGCTCTACTGACTGAGCCAGCCAGGTACCCCTAGGGATCCTTTAAAGGTTCAGAAAACAGGAGGCGGTGGTATGCTGAATGCTTGCTGGTTGTGGTGCTGCACAGAGCATCCCAGGGAGTCCATCCTGGGGCCTGGGGGGCCAAGGAGGCAGGGGGTTTAGACAGGAAAACACTGTGGACACAGAATACCTTCTATACCTCATTGGTTTTCTTGCTGGGGATAAGTCTAGAACAGATCCAAATTACATTATAGAAAATGGACACATGGACATTCTGGGTTTCAAAACCAACTATGGGAATCAAGAGTGCTGGTGATTTCCCTAGGAAATTGCAGACCAAACTGGCATCTCATGGCCTGGGCCAACAGACTTTCCAGAGACAGCCCTAAACTTGTGACGGCAATATAGGGCAGGTCAGGCCAGATGGCCCAGGGCCGGGGTTCCCAGCCAAAGTTCGGGAGACCAATATAGGGACAAAAGAAATAAGAAAACTCAGAAATCCATTCTTCCCGCTCAGTTTACCTCAAACTCAAGGAATAAGAGGCACATTGGATAACCAGGACAGGAGGTCTGGAGAAAAGAATGAGGGTTTCTACACCAAGGTAGTGAGTGAGAGAGTCAGTGATGAGCACCCTATCAAAGAATAATGGGTTGGTATATGCAGCCCCTCTGCACCCACTTCTGTGCAGACTGGTCTGACAGTGAAGTAGATAGGAGGGCAGTGAGCCATATCACCCAGTATACAACCCAGTTATCACATGGGGCCCGTCACAGAAATGCCTGTTACAGAACATTGGACCAGGGGTCAGTAAACTATGACAAGCAGGTCAAATCCAGCCTGGGGCTTTATATGGCCCAAGAGCTAGGAATGGTATCTACATTCTTAAAGTATTGTAAGACAAAGAAACAACAGCGAAGAAGAATATGCTACAGAGACCACATGTGCCCCCCCCCAAACCTAAAATAGTTACTATCTGGCCCTTTACAAAAAAAGTTTGTCAACCCCTGGTCTAGATCCCATCAATCTATGAGCATTCCTGAACATAGAAACCAGAGGAGGTCCAGTGGAAACAAGGGAACAATGGAAATAACTGGAACTACCACTCCATGTAACTAGCACAACCCTAAAGGGACACTGCCTTCAATTCCACAGAATAATAAGGTATGCAAGGACCATGGAAGGAAGCCCAAGAATAGCTAAAGAGAAGAGTCACACTAGGCAAAGAATGTTCCAGAAAAGAGAATGCATGCAGAGCACAGTACTGATTAGGGAATTTTGTTATTTTTTTGATAAGATGGAGATAAAGTTTGAGCCCAGGGATCGACATAACATCAAGCTAGGTGAAGCTTCTAGAATACAACTAAATATCTCATGAGCATGTAACAGTCTGATATCTCATAAAGTTTAAGAAGGGAAGGATAAAGTAGATTCTAGGAAAGCCTATATCGGTTTGTCCTACTTTAAATAAACACCAATTACAAAAGTTGAGACTAAAAATAAAGTAGACATTGAGTGACATTGAGAAGAGGATTCTTTGTTTTTCAAAAGAAGTCACCAGACGATTCCTTTAGAAAAGAAGCTTCTCTACTAAAAAGTGGAATTTGATCTATAAAAATTCATTTTTCAAACTTCTTTTAGGGAAAATATATACAAAGTAGGGAACATATACTGAATTTTGAGGGGAAATGAATGTTTCTAAATTGAAAATCAGATTTGTCCTTGGATTCAACTAAAGAAATCTTGAGCAGTTTCCCTTAAAGAAAATATATTAGTTTGTTGAAATACCTGGGAAATCCATGTGTCATAAATGTAGAAGCCAGCTGTGGGTCTTCTATAAATGCAGCCCTTTAAATGAAAAAAAAAAACACTGGCCCCAGAGGCAGGAGATCTGGAACTGAGGCCAGGTCCTGCTACTGTGTGTGTGACCTTGTGTAAGTTATTTGACCTTTCTGGGCCTCATGTGTAAAATGAGAGGTTGGTCCCTTTCACTTCTAACATTCCATGGCTACAGATAAATATAGAAATAAGATAAATACAACAACCTAGAAATAAAAAATATTCCCCAAAGTAAGTTTTGGAGTCAGTAGAAAAGAGTAGCAATGAAATATCATAAAAAGAATAAAATTGTAACTACTAGCCAGAGTAAATATATCTCATTTAAAAATTAATGAAAAGATTTGTAATTTACAGATTTAATCAGGAGAGGTAAGAACATACATATTGATATTTCTTTACCACCACACATATGGAGGAGAAAATGAGTTTGGGGTGACTTATATAGTGAGCACAATGCTGCATTTGCATGCATAACATTTGGTAAAATTGGACATTAAAAAAAAGCGGAACACCACAAAAGGAATAAGTTTCTATAAAGCCTGGCATTGAAAAGAAGCTGAGGGGGGTTAATTGGTTGTTCCAGTTCAGATTTTGTTGGTGTATTTGTTGATATCAAATTCTACTATGTAGGCAAAATATTAAAATCAGAGCCCTCCTAGAGAACAGCCACCTTGGTGAAGATAGGTATTTAAGGGTTGGCAATACCAAACATAACACTTTTTTCCTTTTTTCCTATTTGTGAATTCAAAAAAATTAAATCCAAAACGGGCCAGACAT
The DNA here is from genome assembly GCF_018350195.1 of Panthera tigris. Lineage (NCBI taxonomy): Eukaryota > Metazoa > Chordata > Mammalia > Carnivora > Felidae > Panthera > Panthera tigris. Next base: position 58,469,216 of record NC_056677.1, on the reverse strand, counting down.
GCTGGTTAAGTCAAATCAAGAGTTTTGCAGGTTAAGCGAGTAGTTGATTCAATCTGGTAATTTCTTAACACGAAACAAATGTATACCTGACCAACACGACCATATACATCACTTGGCCAGAGACCAATCACTGTGATGACAGCAGAAATGGTGGGAAAGTTTGAAATCATTTGAACAGTTGTGGCTATAGTGATTCAGGGGCTTGGAGAAGTAACATCACTGGAATACACACACACACACACACACACACACACACACACTCCAGGGCTGCTGCTGCTGCTGTTTCTGGGATGACACTTTGAGAACCACTGGCCTTGATTTTGGGCTTTTACTGAACAAATGTATATTCCCATTTCACACAATCCATTACTTATGCAAATTAATTTTTGCTAAACTTATGAAAAGCACCTCAAATATTTGGCTATAACTGTTTACTGCCATATTCCTATATAAATATGTGTCAGAATATTCTAAAACTTTATTCCATGTCATTGTTTAAATTTTCATTTTTGCTGCTCTTTGACTAAGGCAGCTCTTCCCACTCTTGTCATTTTAAATCCCTAATACCTTGGTGACTTATAGCTAAAATACGAGCAAAGGCTTTGGAGGGACTGGATGCTCTGGTATAGATCTGGTCTTTCTCACACCAAGCTGAAGTGATAGCACAAAACATAAATAAGGGCAGGGGAAGCAGAGGCTTGTGTTTAGTAAAGTTGTACCTCTAGCAAGTTTAATAATTACCACCACCACCACCAAGAGACCAATATGGATCAGACATTGATCAGTTTCACCTTTCACAAACAGGACACATTTTCACAAACTCTAAGTCCTTGTGTTCTTTTACTAAAATGACTAGTATTAATTCCATTTGTGTAAAAATGTTAATGTACAATATGATCTCGGCCTTCTCAGTGGCTTTCAGTAGCCATTTCTGAGAGTCTCTTGGTAGATGTGGTCCCTTGGTCCCTTGTCCAATAGAACAGCATGGGGTATCAGGACTATTTAGTCAACCACCAGCAATTTAATACAATAATTCCAGGAGATTAAGGTATTTTCTATGTTCTGGAGTTAGCTTTCAGGGAATTTGGCCTTTCGGTGGTGCAAAATACACTTTGCAGCTAATCGAGGCCTAGAATTCTACAGGCAGAACTTCAATTCCTTTGGCTTAAGGCTTTTCCCCTGTTATAATGCAAGCGACCCTCAAAAAAGGTAGCGTTAAGCCTTATGATGTTACAGTAAAGGACTTTATCCCTTTCCTGAGAGCATGTTTTTCTTAGTAAAGAGAACAAACTAGGAGGCACTCAGGAGAGTTGGGGCTGGGAAGCAAGGTCTGGGGAAAATGGAGCAGAAAGAGGAGAATGAAGATTCATCCCAATGGCAGACCTCCAGCTCATTCACTATTGTGCTGAAGGGCTGTCTCTGTCTGCATCCCTACTGAAAATGGGTGCTAACTTGCCACTTGGAGCAGGTTGCTTAGAAATCAACCATGTTTTCTGATAATATTGTCTATTCTTAGATGTATAGGCATACAAAGGCTTATAGCAATGGAAAAAAGAAATGGCAATAAAACATTTGGTGCAACAACAGGGATTTATCAGAGGAACCACACTTACAGGAAGAAGATAAACTGATATTCATAGAGTGCAAAGTGCAGGGCTGAGACGAGGGTAAAGCACTTGTGCGGCCCTGAGAGTGGGCGCTTCGTTCACCTCACTCTAGTCCTGGCCCTGGAAAATCAGATTAAAGTGAAAGCCTACTATTGTGTTACAGACTTGGTGATGATGGAAGGCTGCACTGGTGAGGAACAAGAGCACTGGCCACAAACTCAATTTTTTAAGGAATAGTTTATCAGGAAGAGGGCAGGTGCACGGACACATCTGCTCAGATAGGTACTGCAGGATCACAATCTGATCTGTGTTGTCTAGAGATTTAAAATGGATGTCCAGTGAAATGCTTGTTGTAAGCTTTTATAGAATCTTCTCTAGTCTTTGCACATTCAAGGGGATGCCTTCAGACCAATTGGTCTATTTGAGGTCATTAGGCTAACACGAACTATTTCGCTGTTTGTGGTCTTGCCTCCTTAAAGGGTAAGCTGTAGGTTAGGGATGCAGTTCACAGGAGTCAGGGCTGAGGGACAAGTTGGGGCCAAGTGGGAGGCTTAGGTGAGAGATGAGGCAGACAAAGGAGAGGAGATACTAGCGAGGCTTCCTGCTTTACCAAGAATGGCTTGCTGTCTACTCTTGACATTTGAACCACAAATACGTAATGAATACCCACCAAGAGTAAATCACTCTTTGCTACCCATTGACCTCTCCTGGGGATGACTCCCTCTACTCATGACTACACTGAGGTTAGTCCAGCAGAGCTACCTGTGGCTATCGGTTGGAATCAGAGCAAACAAAAGGATAGAAACAACTTGAATTGGAAGCTGACCTCCTGTGGCAAACTTCATTTTACTTGAACCCCTTCTGTATTCCATGCTCAAAAATTGTGATCGTTATTATTTGCACTAGTGACCGTGGCAGTACTAGGTCTCTGAAAGCCTACATGGAGGGGCTGTCAGCCTCTCTTCTCTGGTCTTAACAGAGTCGGTACAGAGGGCAGCAAACATTGTGCTCTGTGCCTCAGTGGGAGAGTTGGTGTTATAATCATGGGGATGAGAGAGGTTGAGGGTTAGGAGTAGGAAAGATGTTTGGTGTCATAGTCATCAGTGACTAACAAATTCTACAGTTTGGTTGTTTGCCTGGGATTAGGTCCACCTGTTGCAAAATATTAAAGGAATATTTCTTGCCCTCAATGTGACCTCTGACCATAAAATCTCTGCCCCAAATCCTCTTGTGCTAATGGAAACACCACTGGGTATTTGAAGGCCATAGTAATGATGCAGAAGATGTTACAAAAATTCCAGGTATACAGACTATTGTAGAGGAAAGCAAGACTCAAGGTAACAGCAAAACATAAAAGTGTCTGGGCATTCAGCTTTAGAATCTTTTGGGAAAACCACCCAGGGATAGAAAGGTGAAACCCACTAGAAGTAGCAAACAAGAAGCTTCCAGAAAAACCAGTAGAAGTAACACATCCTGTACTATATGAGTCTCTTATTTGGCTTCAGACCTCAGCTGTTCAAAGTGGTTCCCAATGAGAAGGCCCTGGCAGCCTTTCACTTTTGTTAGGCCAAAGCATGAACACCCCTTCATTTCCCTGCAGAGGAAAAAATGTTTCTGTCTTTTGGAATTCTGAGTCTGGGGCAGACAAGCGTGGCATTCAGATATAAATTCAGGCCAGGAATGAATCTATTTTATTTCAGGCAAAACCCCTGAAATTTGATCTGGACCTTCAAATCAAATAGTTTGAATGCTTTCAAAAGCAACTGGGTTCTCACTGTTTATTATTTTAAGTGGCCTCTAAGTCAGGGGGCAGTGCTGATTGCAAAGAAGTTGATGAGCCTGGCCTGCACTTAGAAGTCTAGAATTCAGACCTGTACCAACCAAGGGCGTAGGCTTAAGACCTGTGAATGAGAGGCCCAAGTCTTCTCAGCAGTCAGTGTAGTTTTTCAGCTGCTCTGTCTGCAGGAGTGTGGGCAGTGGAGCTAAGAGCTTGCTTCTCATTGGTGAGCGATGTGACCTATCAAAATCAAGTTCTGCTTGTCTCTGGGGCAGTTTCTGCATCATCCAGGATGTTGGCCAATGAATCTGTTGGGTTGGCGGGGGTGGCACTGAAGGAGGAAGGGGTCCAGGAATCAGGCTACAATTTCATTTGACTTTTCTTTTCCCTTCTCGAGAATGTAGACCATTAACCCTCCATTATTGGTCAGCCAGTTTTTGTTCAATGCGTTGACTGTTTTTCTCCCCCAGCCTCCCCAAAACCAGACACATGAAAATCAAATGAATTACTTCTCTTGCTCTGCTTAGAAAATTGAACTGACAAGAATAGTTAGTGCCTATAAGCTTGTGTGGGGAGCAGTCACAATGATTGCTCTGGGGGCTCCGTCAGCATCTCATTTCCCCCGAGTTCCTACACTCTCCCCCAACATAGTTAATGTAAAGTCAGTCACACAGTGGAACATAAATGGCAAAAAGTAGCCCTTTGTGTGTATGTGTTATGGGCCACAGCCACTTGCAAGGCTGCCTTTTAGGTTTTGGATATATTCTTTTTAGTCCATACATTCTTGGTTTGGGAACAGAGTAAGACTTCCTTTAAACAAAAACAAAAGGAACCACAAACCACAATCTAAACTGAATGGAGGTGGACAAGTTACACTTACTTTCTCTCCTCCTTGAGCCTTTGATAATGCTGTTCCTTCAGCTAATTACTTCCTGTAATGAAGGTTATATGCAAATGAAACGAGAGTTCTTAGAATGCAGCATGAGCTGGGCACTGATTCTAGCTATCATTGTTGACAGACACTTGAAGAATTTCAAGACACAATGTGCAAGTTACCTTGGATAGATCTGAGTGAACAAATGGCTGCCTCATTTGTTGGCTGAACTTGATTCATCCAAAGCAACCCAGTCCTGACTTTTCCTAGTTGGCGGGGGCGGGGGGGGATGTCATCTACATGTTTATTGAAAGTCGTCACCCTGATCTCCGCATAGACAATCAAACTGAAAAAGGCATGAATTTCAAGACAGACTCACATTCATATTTTGAATGACAAAAGCCATCCAATCAACCCCATGCTGAAATAAGTGCACAGCCACAAACCTCTCTGGTGGGGGGAGTTTAAGTGTGGATGGAGAGGCACCAAGTCTTTTTGTTTCTCCACACAGGGCCATCAAGGCCTTGCCAGGAAAGTGAATAATCAGCAATGGCACCCTATGATCCCCAGTTTTGGCAGTCCCCAATCCACTCTCACACTGTGCCCCTCAGTGACAGGAGTCAGGGATGGAGCAGCCTGGCCATTGATTGAATAGATGGTACATGTGCCCTTGCATCTGAGAATTTCTTCTCAGGGCACAACACTGGGGGAAGATAAGGAGAAAATCGGTAGTTGGGTAATGGCAAGACTGTAAGTATGAAAATGTAAAAGGTCTGAAGATGATTAAAGTGCCTGATGATTTAGTTCTAGATAAAGTGACCTGTCTCCTGCTGTCCAGAGTGTGAGTTAATGTAAAAGAAATGTAGGGTCTTCTGTTATGTCCATGATTACTTTTTAAAACCCTTTCTCTTCCCCTTTGTCTACTCAAGTTTAGTAACTAAACCCTGTTAACTGAACTCGGGACTTAGGTACTGGGGTCATCGGTAGTTTCACAGTCTTTTGAAAATTGTGCAATAATTCTCCGAGCCAGTGGGTTAGTGGTCTTCAGCAGTTCGGCTGCTGAGGGGCGGGACCTTGGAGTTGTCTTGCTTCCCTTCTTCTGTAGCAAGGCCTTGAAATCATCGTTTCTGCCAGCATCTAGGTTGGCACTGCCGCTTGACCCCGCGGAAGCAGCTGACTCACTGATTGGAGAATCAGCTGTGTTCTTTATTGGTGAATGGGAGCTTGGTCTGCTGCCGCCAGCAAAGGCCTCACCAGGCTCTTTCCAGCCAAGCAGCTTTCTTTTGGACCTAAATAAGAAAAAGTTTGTTTTAAGTGAATTCACCTGGCAGATATTTCCTAAATGCTTCGTATAATTTCATGAATGCCAGTGGCATGATGTGGGGGCTACCATGCAGCAGCCTTGCAAGCAGTTGTACTTACCAGCTTTCTCTCTCTCTCTGCTAAGTCCTCAGAGTCCCTTGTCTGGCTTCCTCTCTCTATACCCCTTTCAATGCCCCCAGCTGGAGTCGCTTGGCCTGTGCCTGCAGGCTCAGTTCTGCCTAGGTTCTGGGACCAAGGAAACATTTAAGGAGTCTAGGCCAGTAGCTCAGTGACTCTGGATCAAGACAGTCTGAGAGCTGATCCTGTTCTGAACTGGTGCTCCAGCTCTAATGACTGGGCTCTTTCTATTTTTTTCTCATCACCAAGTCCTTGCTTTGAAACCCTAACAACCGGTGCCCGGTCCGGTCCCACTTTGCCTAAGTTCCTGCTTTGATGCTTGGCTTGTTGCCCCATTTCACTTCTTGATAAGATGTTTTTGGTACAAGGAATTCTGTGAAGGGTTAAATGTCTCCGTCTGTAGACAGAGCTGTGAGAGAGCAGATGGAGCCACAATAGGCCTGCGGTTGCTAGGAGACGAGGGGCCTCTCACTCCGGCACCTGGTCTTCCCTTCCCTGCCCCTCCTCCACTTCACCCAAAGATGTCAGTGAATTGCATATGCAAGGCTGAGGGCTGCATTCACATATGTGGGTATCTGAACTTAGGCTCCAGTTGCAATTCTAATGGCTGCTTAGAGGTAGCAGATTTTCTTTTGGTATAAGAAAGGGTAGACAATTACAATAGGAATTAAGAAAATTGGTCTACACCTGTGTATCACAGTAAACAAATCTTCAGTTGTGCGTGAAGCCACAAACACATCATCGTCCTCTTCAGCAATCCATTCGGCTGTTTTATCACTGATTACACTTTTTTCTTCAGTGCTTGCTTCCGTAGAACTCCCTAGGCATAAGAACCAGAAGGAATTAAATACTTCGACCACAATAGTTAGGACAAAGCACATTCTCCTGTGGTATTTCATTTGATGTTCAAAGCAACTCTGGGAGGGCTGCAGGGCAGAGACTCTTAATGTCTCTGTTTTGCAGAGGAACACAATGTTCAGAAGGTTAGTGTTTTGGCCAAGGTGGAGTGAGTGGTGAAGATCAGCATGGGTCCCTGTGTTCTCACACCTTTTCCATTATACAACAGGTTGCCTGAGCATTCTCTTGTTTTGAATGCAGTATTTTTAAAAATCAAAAAGCAGAGACTCATCTAAAGCAATGACTCAACCAGTAGGTGGGAGTGGGACCTATCTGAATCTCAGAGGGAGCCTGTGGAGTTTGATGATGCATCTTCTAAAAATTACCTGTGGCTGTGATTTGTTTGCTTGTTTTAGCCACTATGATTTAACTTATGTTGGAAGTCCAAATTTGGCCTAAGGAAGGTCATAAGATTTTGATGTTTGGTGTTAAAGGTACAAAAAAAGGATGAGAAACATGGATGGATCTGGAGGACAATAGGTTAAGTGAAATAAGATAGTCACCAAAAGACCAATGCTGTATGATTCCACTTACATGAGGTCCCTGGAGGAGTCAAATTCATAGAGACAGAAAATAGAAGAGTGGTTGCCAGCATATGGGGGTGAGGGGACAATGGTGAGTTCTTGTTCAATGGATACAGACTTCAGTTTTGCAAGATGAAGAGAGCTCTGGAGGTGGATGGTGGGAGGTCATAGTTGTACTGCCCTGTGAATGTATTGAGCACCGCTGAACTGTACATTAAAAATGATTAGGATGATAAATTTTATGTTATGTGTATTTTTGCCACAATTAAAACAAAAAAAGAGACATGCAAAAAAGACCCGAAAAATTATGAGGAACATTATCTAGTTTAGTCTTATTGTTCCAGGAAGAGCTAGCCTCAAAGCATCCAAGAAAGTGAGCTCCCTTTCTTCCAGAAAGCACTAAGAAAGGCTGCTGCTAGAAACATATTCCATTGTTTCAGAAGCTTGCAAGCCTTCCATAGCATTTGAACTCAGCCTGGGAGGGTACTGAGTCCCATGCATGAAACTAAAATCCATGTGGCTAGCGAAAAGTGCTATACCGGGAGGTAGAGAGATAGTTCCTAGGGCAGGGGATGTGTGCCTGACTAGGTAGATAGGCTACTAAGGTCCTAGGGTGCTAAGAACTAGTTTGATTTCAGTATGTTAGTATCAGGGGTTCCAGGTGAGATTGGCCCAAGCTGGATCTCGGAGATCCACCCCTGGGTCATTCCTAATCCCAAGGGCAGTGAGGCCTGTTTAGAATAACCCAAACCCTCAAGAGATGCCTCCTACTGACCTGGTTATCCTGGACTCAGGATAATTATTTGGGGGCATTTGCTTCTGTCTCTGGCACTCCATCCTTACCCTCATCTTTCCTGGGATTCAAAAGAAAAGCCAGCAGGAGTTTACTAACCTAGAGGACTTGCCTCCCTTTCACCTTCAGCCTCTGGTGTTGAAGTCATCCTTGTACCAGGTGACTGCAGTTGGTCACTGGTGGGGGGACAGCTGGCTTCTTCCTGAAGGGTGATGATGGGGCTGAGAGACAGCCTTGGTTCGGTTCCATACACCTCCACTTGAGCTGTGGGTGATGTGAGAGGCAGGTACAGCACACTGGGCTTTTTTGGGACAGGGGGTGGTATCTTGCCTTTCTTTTTCTCTGCTTCTTCCTGGCTCTGGAGGCTAATTCTTTCAGGCAGGGCTCTCACTTTGGGGCCTCCATCCTCCATACTTCCCTGGGGAGGTTGCTGTGTTCCTGAGAAGAAAGCACCAGAGGAACTAGCAAAAGGTGTGAAAACAAGAGTTGAGGCTGCTGTTGACTCCCCTGGGCTTCTGCCCTCAGGGCTGGAGGACTTTGGTTTCCGTACCACTGTGTAGACATCTGGAGGGAGTGGCCTCGTGTGTTGAATGGAGCTCTTGGGGGTCATAGCCAAGGTAGGCGAAGTTAGCGGGTACTCCTCAAGGACAGATGGTGGCTTGTGGACCAAGCTTGGAGGCCTTCGGGCCACGGGGGGCTTCTCAGCTATGGGAGGTTTTATCTTTCTCTCTGGCAAGGTGAAGACTTCTGCTCCTGCTTCCTCAGTATAGTCAGGGCTCTCGATGTCATCTTCTGGCTCAGACTTGCTGACTGACCTCAGGCGAATGGAACGTAAGTCAGACTGAGTAACCATGGGCATAACTGGCTGGTTGGGGCTCGTTTTCTGGGCCAGCTTGGCCCCAAAATTTGTATCTGAGTGATGCCGGCTCACCTTGGTTTTGCTTCGGATGGAGATACTCATCCCAGACAGATCCAGGTTGGTTGACGAGGTCAGTGGTAGGTCAAACGACAGCCGTGACTTGGACATTTTCTCCATTGGTGATGTCGGGGGTAGTGATGACTTCCTCTCAGGTACCACTGGACGCACCCGGACACTGCCACTTGGAGGGGGCAAGTGGCCCAGGGTCAAGGACATGGAGACGGTGGGTGTTGGTGTCTCTGACTGGCTGGAGTATCCACTGGAGGGTGACATCAGCCCAGCAGGCCTTCCTGGGGAGGATACTTCCCTGGCCTCCACCTCGATGGAGAGCTGGGAAGGTGTTGTGGCTCTGGACGTTGAAGGGGAGGCAAGAGACTCTGGGCTGCCCTGAACTTGGGTGCACTCAATGACTGTGGTGCCCGTGGCAGTGCTGGAGCTGGACAAGGATTGGTAGGTGTCACCAGACTTCCAGTCAGTAAGATACCAGTGGTGGGAGAATTGTGTGCCTTCCGGATCTTTGAAGGTTGGCACAGCTGGGTGACCCTGAGCATCCTGCTGGGATGAGTGATGTCCTTGGTGTTCCAAGGAGAGGCAAAGGCTCCTGGGCCTCTGGTCCTTGGGTAGGGCTGACCCACCTTCTGGCAAGAGGACTGGCTCATCTTTGACCAGTGAGACGCTGCGCATTGGTGGGGAAGGCTTCTTTTTGGCCTTCCTGAGCGAGATACTCTTGGATCTCTGTCTTCTGTGCTGGGTCTCCTGTTGGGCACGAAGGGAGGCAATGTTGTCAGTACTGTTACTGCCCTCAGAACTTGTACTGGCATGAGGCAGGGCACAGGCTTCACCAGCCTTCTGTTCCTCATCATAGTCCACCTCTGCGGTGCCTGAGTCTGTGGGCACAGACAGTGACCGCTCCCGGAACCTGCTGGCCCCACCTGGGCCTGTCTCCATCCTTGAGGTGACACTAGTGAGAAGGCCAATCTTGGAGGGTCGTTCCACTGCCTGCCTTCGTTGAGCAGGGTGCTCAGAGTAGCCAACTGACCCACTGCATCCTGCTGGGTTATCACAAGTAACAAAGAGGGTAGCAGCCTCCTTAGGAACTAGAGGTGGCAGTGTGTGCAGAGACACCCAAACATTCCCAGAGGAAGGATTTTTTCCATTTTCACTGACTTGAGTACTCTGACTGGTGGCACTTGGAGTCATGTAGGTAAAAGTATCTCCCTTCCAGGAAGCAGAGAATGTCGATTCAGTTGGTCCATTGCAAGAACTGGGGATGCTATACACCATTCCTATGCTCTCCATGCTAGGAGGGTGTGTGCCACCACGCACCTGGAGAGTTTCTTCTGGATCACTCAAAGGACTCCTCAGTACTGGTGAGGGGAGATTTGGGAAATGAACTTCCTGACCAACTGCAACTCTTCCATGGACACCTTCTGGGACCGAATGACTGAGCCTGATGTCTGAGGTGGTGGAGCAGGCCACACTGCCTGCTGGGCTGTTGCTGTGACCTGGAGAAGGTAAACACAGAAAGTTAGCGATGCAGCCAGGGATCCCCCAGCAGCTGTCTTGAGACAGGAGCACCAAGTTTTTTGCCAAGAAGCATTTGCCAACAGCTTGGTCAGGATGCCTTGGTTCTTCCTTTCCATAAATGAGGATGCTGGGGAAGTTGGGTCCTTGCCCATCACCACACAGTGAGTCACAGGGTGCCTGCCCTTGAATTGTCCAGGAGGCTGCCAAAGACTTGCCAGCTTTGATTATTCCTTTTAGAGCTGAAGTGGCAGGTGGGACTACCTCGGGTTTTCCCCAAGCTTTCACCCCAGGCTCATGAACCATCACAGACCTCAGTGCTCACCTCTCCTGAGATTAGAGCAGAGGCTTTTGAACTGATAAAGGACAGCGCTGTGTGACTTTCAGCCCCAGCAATGAATCTGGAGTATGCCACAGCTGGAAAGTTCAGAGTCTGGTTACATTTTTGGCACCTGTCACTTTTCAGCTTTGCAACATGAGAGACTTCAGATGACCTACACATGTGAGGAAACTATTCAGATGTCCAAAATCCCCAAAGATTTTTCTCATAAACAACAATTGTTACTACTACTAGTAGTATAATAATTTATAACAGCAGCCACCATTTGTTGAACACCTACTATGTACCAGGCACATGGTAGGTGAATGAATATATGTAATAACTCTAATATGCATGACAATTCTCACAGGTTGGTATTATTAGCCCCAACTTCCAGATAAAGGTGCTGAGGCTCAGAGAGGTTATGTAAGTTGGCCAAGTCCTCATGGTTAATAAGTGGAGAGGCCAGGACTCACATCCATCTCTCTGGTCTGTGCTTTTTGGATGGCTTCCGTTTAGCAGCAGTAGTGGCTCTGTTAGGATGGTGCTTTTAGTGATGATTCCCTCCTTTATCTATTTGCCTAAATCTGACACCTTTGGCTATATTCCATTTAGAATGGGAAACAATAACATAGTGAACTTATTAGCCTGGGAGACCTGCGCTCCATATTCAGTTGATGACCTTGACGAAAGGCCCTTGGTTGTCCTTAATTACCACATTGGCTTCTTTTAAGTCATCCAACCGCCCTCCCTCCCCACCCCCACCACCCCACACTCTGAATTATCCCTGGGTGGCAGGACTGGTGGCAATGAACAAGGGGAAGGTTCTGGGGCATCAGCTGTGGTGGGGTCACCTTGGTCTCGCTGGGAAAAGTTAGAGAATCCAATAATGGTCCGCCTCCGCCTCAGGGTGGATTTGGGGTTCACGGCTGTCTCTGTGTTAAACAACGAGTGTCGCAAACTTGCATGTTTATCAAACTGCTGCCCTGTAGCCAAAATAAAGACACTTGGGTGCATCCTGGTTTCTGTTTACAGTACAGTGGTCTGAGGTGGAGAGAAGGGATGATGGCAGGAGCAATGAGCATGAATAGAGTCCAGGCAGGTGGCCCTTCATCCTCCTCCCTCCCAATCTGGCTCTGGATACCCACAGCCCCAAGGCGTACATGTTGGCTTCCGTAGGGTCATACCCAGGGTCATTGGTGAGTCTTAGGTGGCTGAGGGCCATGGTTTTCAACCGTGACTATGTGTGAAAATCAACTGAGCAGCTTTTGAAACTCTAATACCTGAACCCCATCAAGAACACTTAAATCTCTGGCTGTAGGGCCCAAGTAGAAGCATTTTCTTGAACCCCCCAGGTGATTGATTATTCAGAGGTACAGCCTGGGGTGAGAATCACTGGTGTAGAGAGACAGGTTGAGACTAGATGTTGCTTGATTGTAATCTTTTCTCAAAGAAAGTCTTTGTATGGGCCAGTAAGGACAGTGCCTCCAAGAGGCTACCCTGCTGCCCCCCAGCATCCAGGAAGCAGCCTGATAGCCTGTCCTCCAGTCATCTGATCACATTTTATCAACATTCATCTCTGGATAGTGATTGATATCTATTTCTCTTAAAACACTGGGACAGTCTTTGCTCCAGGGGAATTGCTGGGGCAGGGGTGGGGTGACACCTGCTGCTCCCCCCACTGCCTCTCCCTCAGCAGCTGGCTAACTAAACCCTCCCCTCTCAGCCCCATGGCTACATGTGTCCCCACTCCCCACTGCCCCCACCAAGTTGCTCTGCAGGCAAAATCAGGGCTGGCCTCATTGAGAGTAAGGTGGAAGTTTAAAAACAAAGCGCCCACCTTTACTCTGTGAGTCTCTCTTCTCAGCCCGCACTCCTCTTGGTACGTCTCCCTAGGCTCTAACCTCTATTTCCTGCCCCTAATTTCCTGAGAGGATGCCAGGGGCTCTGAATGGCCCCATATCTAGGGAACGTTGCCACATGTGGCCAGACCTGTCCTCATTGTCTTTATCAGATTTTCCCAGCATACCACTGGCTAGTGCTGGCTCACAGGGTGCCTCTGGTCCCTTTAAGTCAGGAGGTCTTCATTTCATCCAGTCACTGGCCCTACCTCCTTCTGAAATGACTGACCCTCCTCCTCTTCCACTTACAGCTGGTGGAGTGTGGAGCATGAATTAATGATGGGCATGGTATAGGGTGCCACATGTCCCCAAAGTCACAGCCAGCTGAGCCTCATTTGCCTTGGTCTCTTTCTATTACTTCCATTTTCCAACACTTGCCACGTGGGTTGAAGAGGCCCACCTCACTAGAAGACCGGATGTCTACTGAAAGTATCACAAGGCCCTTGCTCTGTGTCCCGGGTATGATCCTCCCTTTTACCACCAGCACTACTGACCTTGCACTTCCACTCTGGCTCCTATCTGTGCACTACAAATCTGGCTTCTGGCACAAGAAGTTTTCTTTCCCCAAACCAAACTGAACTCACAAACTTGAAATTTCCATAGATGTAACCAAAGAGCACACAAGTTCACAAGGTTTTAGGGTTTTCTGTTAAGACAGATTTGTTTGCTACCAGATGGGCTCAGTTAGTATGGCAGTGCCAGTAGAGAGTGAAGAAAGAGCAGCCAGAGCCCCCTCTTCTGCATGCCTCCGTTCCTCGGCGAGAGCCATGACCTTGACAGTGCAGGGTGAGCCAGTAGCAAAGAAAGTCTCGCTCCCTCCCCTGGCACCCAGTGCATTTGGAGAGGATGGTCTGTAGTTGGCATGGAGGGAAGCAAATGGAAGCGATACTAAGCAACTCTACCAGAGATATTGATGGGCACAATGTCAGAGTGCGTGGAGCAAGGTTGAGGCCACCGTTTCTCCTCTAGGATGGGCAGAGGGAAGGGGCTATTCCAGGCAGCTTGCTTGTCGGTTGTGGTAGACAGGCTCAGGGAGGCCTCAGGGGCCCTCACACCCTGGGTGGTAGTCTCATCCTCGCTCAGCTGCCGTTTTGTAGGCTGTTGGGAAAGAAGGTGATGGGAAGGGTGTGCTCCCGACGAGATGAGCCATGCCATGGGATGGCTGTCTAGGTAGAGTGGTCGGAGGCTTCATCTAGGAGGCAGGAAAGTGTGGACAGGCTACCAGGCCAGACACCTGCTGTGTACAGCCCATCTCAGCAGGGCCTCCGGATAGCTCTGCTGGTGGGCAGAGGTGAGTGGCAGCTTCTGATGGGTAACGTAAACTGCTTGAGGACCCCTGTCAATGAGTGCAGAGAGAGCTCTGTATGCTGGCTCTCACAGGTGGGGGAAGAGGCAACTCACCATCAATACAAACTCCAGACGCCTGCCAGCCTGGGGCCTTGGGCTAAGGGTGGGCTCAGGGGCCTCATCAGCAGAGCGGAAGGTCTGCCCCAGGAGTCTGGCCTCCGAGTACTGTTCCTCATATTCTTCTGAAAAATAGCACAGTGGATACACACTCTAGGGGGCCATGGCCAAGCACTGGGCTGGGAAGGGACCATGAGAGCTGGGGCTCCTGCTCTAGCTGCCAGGCCTGACTTGCATTGTTTCTCTAGGATATTTTCCGGCTTCTGAGCCTCTGGATTCAGAAATGGAAAAAGTCCCACTTCCCAGGACTGTGAGCGCCAAGGAGAAAAGAGAGTCAATGAAATTGAGTTGTGCCAGTTCTGAGACCAAGCCTGTGTCTTGATGGCCCCCACCTTAGGTGCTCAACCTAGAGGAGAGGTCCAGGAAGCAGACACCTTTTGCCATTTTAGGCTGCAGGGTCCCCTCTCTGAAACCCTGCACCTCTTCAGGTTTTCTGCAGCCCTACCAGGGAAAGGACCTGCATGAATCACGAAGACATCTGCATTGGAAAGTCCAATGTGGAGTGCTCCCTTGGATGTCAAGAACTCTTATTTGAGCCTCCAAGGGCCTGGTTCCCTGCACCTTGGTCCCACTGTGGGTGGTGTCAGGTCAAGAGGGGCTTAGCTGAAGCAGAGGGAAAGCAGAGGTAGTGACATAGAAGGCAGGAGAAGTCAAGGGGCATTGTCAGCGAGTAAGAAGGATGCAAAGGATTTGGATGGGCTTCATTTAAGTGATGAATTCGATGAGTAAAGGACGAACGTGAGAGCAAAGAAACAACAGGTGGGGCTCTATGCACATTTGAACAGACTTTAAGACTCCCAGAAGCTTGGACTCAGGAGGGGCCTCAAAAGTTCTCTGGTCCAACACCCCACTGTGGGCTCAGAGTTCCTCCTAAGCAGACCTTCCAGTTGCTTCTTCAGCCTCCACATGCTCCTGCAGAGAAGGGATGGCAGCCTTCCTCCCAAGGCAGCTCATTCCATCCAAGAACAGTTGGGGCTGTCAGGCGTGTCAGGAAAGCTCTTCCTTATCTTGAGGTAGAATATACCTCCCTCTATATTTCTACCCACCCATCCTAATTCTGCCCATGGTGGCAACATAAAGCACATGGACTCTTTTTCTGCATGATAGCTCCTCTCTTATCTGAACACAAGGCTCATGGTGTCCCTCAGAACCTTGCTTTTCTAAGGTCACTGCTGCCCTGGCAGGGAGGTGGGGGTTTGGGTAGTCCAGTTGGGTGGCCCAGCTACTGTTTTCTAGTCCCCTTACAAGTTAACCTTTGTTGGTGTGGATAAATGAGAGCCGATAAGGCTTCTTTACACACGTAACATTCACTCAACACATGTCTACTGAGCCCCTCCTGGAGATCCAGCTCTGTGCCACGTGCTTCTAGAAAGGCAAGGGTATGAAGAGATAACATTCTTTATGTTGAGACAGTCAGTCTGGTTATGTGGACAAACTCTACACCCAGGACTAGTAGATGAATGAGTAAATGAAGGGACAAATGACAGAAAAAGCAGCTCAGAACTATACAAGACCTCTTGAGCTGGATGGCATAAGGCAGCTGACACGAGTGCTCATGCAGGGAAGGATGCAAAGTGTAGAGCGTTAAAGGGGTTTTTGGGTGAGGCAAGAAGAGAGCTTTGAATAAAGTGTGAGGATTGGGGGTTGGGAGAGCGAGGAAGGGCTTCTAGGCTTGGAAAAAAGCCCAAGTGGGACAGCGAGTGCCCGGCATAGGCATGGAGCTTGCGATTACAACTGAGGTTTTATTTGTATTATTTCATGGAGATAGAACTTACCTACAGTAAGGAACACAAATCTTAAGTGCGCAGCTCAGTGAATTTTGACATACGCATGTCCCTTGTAACCTCCATCCAGAGACTGTAATGCCCCAGTAGCCTCTCGCATAGCACTGAGGTTTAATCCTTTTGCCACTCACATTAGCTAAATCCCTCTGATAAACGAGTATGGTTTTCATATTGCAAAGTCTTATCATGGACTGTACAGTCTTTTCTTTTATGGTAACTTTAGTATCGTTCCCAGCCATGCCCTGCGTTCCGCAGGACACGTACTGGGAGTTGACGGTGCATCTTATCAGGGTCTCTTCAGCTGCAAGATACTCTTGCCAAGCAGGTTACATACCATTTTTACTTCTCACAAAACTTTGTCATGTGGGTAATTGGAATCTGATTTGAAAGACGACGGATTGATCTGAAACTCAGGGAGGTTGGGTAATCTGCATAGTGTCTCACAGCTGGTTAGGCATGGGATTCAAATGTGATTCTAGGTCTGTCTGATTTCAAAGTCTGTGTTTTCTCACTCTACCTGGTGCATGCAATCTGACTGCTCTGGTACTACAACTCGGCTGTTTTTCTGGGTCATGTGGACCCAGCTTGGTGTACAGGGTACTCATCTGTATACTCCAAAGATGCCAGGCTGGGATTTGGGGACGAGGAGAGATCTGGGTGCTGTGTACTGGGCTTCCTTTGATGAGGCAGTAGCTAGCTACCCAGGAGCCACACTTACAAGGTTAAGACAAGAGCAGAGTGAGCGAGGTCCTGAGAGGGAGACCCTGCAGATGCCTCCATTGTCTTTGGGTGCGAGAATTCCAAAGACATAGGTGATGTGGCAAGGCAGGGGAGTCTCTCACCCAGCTCTCTTGGTAAATGGCTTGACCATTGCCCTGCTTCTGCCTCTGTCTCCCCCCCCCCCGCCCCCCCATGTACTCCTGAACTGCAAAATAAAGGGGCGGGGGGTGGGTGCGAGTAAACAGCTGTAGAAATCATTAGTCTGGAAGGTAAAGAGAGGGGAAATTTATGTTTTGTTTTTCAGTGGGTTTTAAACTGTTCTTTTTCTCTAGCTGGTCCCTGTCCTCTTTCTTCTTCGCCTCCCTCCAGCCGCTGCGCATCTCGCCTGTGGGCTCCGGCCGCAGCCCCCCTCCCTCTCAGTACCTTGCAACAGGCTCTGGAGATTGAGCTGCGCCTCTCGAAGCAGCTCCTCTACACTCGGGGGCCTGCCCGAGGAGAGGAACACGTTCACTGGCTGTCGCCATGACGACCTCGAGTGGGCAGTCGCTGTCGCATTTTCCCGACCCGAGTTAGCTGCAGCTAGGGAAGGAGAGAGTCAGTGAGAGGCGCAGCCGAGGGCGGGGGGGCGGCGCGCGGTGGCCAGTGGGCGCCCGCGGTTCCCCAAGACCCGCCCTGTCGGGGGTGGGGGGGCGGAGCGAGGCTGCGCTTAAAATGCGGGGACTCGCCAGCCCCAAGATTTTTCCTCGACAGGTCCTGCCGCAGGCAGCTCCCTCCCGCTCCACCGGCCTCTGCCCGTGCCGCCGCCGCCTGCCGCCCGCGTCTTCCCAGCTACCGCCGCCGCCCGCCCTCTCCGATCCCTGGGACGAGGTAAAACGCCCCGGGCCGAGCCACTGGGCACTCAGCCCGGAGCGCCCGCCCTCCGTGCTCGCCCCAGTGGGTGTGGCTCGGCCTCTCCCGCTTCCCGCCGCGGCACTTCGGTCCCCTCCCCCCGCACCCCGCCGCCGCATTTCAGCCTCCCCTCGCGGCCTCCAGCTCCCCACCCCCACCCTCGCCCCCGCCCTCAGACTCAGGGCCCCGGAGCTAATCCTAATGTCCGAGGCCGCAGGAAATCTAAACAGCCTGCGCATGGCGAACGTGGCCCTGCGAGAAGAATTAAATGCCCTTCGCGGGGAGAATGCCAACTTAGGCCTTCAGCTCGGAAGAGCCCTAGCCGAGGTTAATTCTTTGCGGGGCAACGTCTCGAGCTACATCCGCTGGCCAGTGCCGGTGGTGCCCGTCCTTGCCGAGGAGAACTTTGAGTTCCCGCTCAGCGAGATCGACGCAGTTCCCGAGGGAGAGCTGCCTTTCTTGTGCTGGCCTCCCCCTCGCGCGGAGCCCGAGTATGCCTCGGACGAACTGCTGATTAGCGTGATCCAGGATTGCGGTACCTCCGACGCGCCCGTCGACCCTCCCCCGCTGCCCATCCCGCCCCCGCCGGCGCTGCCCCCGCCCCCATCGAAGGAGCAGCCGGCACAGCCTCCTTTGCCGCCGCTGGAGCGGCCTGAGTTAGAGCCCTTCTCGGGCGACCCGGTCTATCTGGCCGAATTCCTGATGCGGCTAGAGACCTTCATAGCTGACCATGAGGATCATTTCCCCGGGGGCGCCGAGCGGGTGGCCTTTCTGATCTCCTTTTTCACTGGTGAAGCCAAGGACTGGGCCATCTCAGTCACCCGGGAAGGAAGCCCCCTGCGTGCCAACTTCCCACGCTTCCTGGATGAGATCCGTAAGGAATTCTGCGGGCCCATCCCCCCGAGTGTGGCTAAAAAGGCTATCCGCAAGCTCAAGCAGGGGGATTGTACTCTAGGCAGCTATGCGGATGCTTTTCAGTTCCTGGCCCAATTCTTGTCTTGGGATGACTGCCGCCTTCAAAACCAATTCCTTAAAGGCCTGTCAGAATTCTTCCGCAAGGAGCTCTTATGGTCAACCGAAATGGCCGACCTGGATGAGCTGATTCTCGAATGTGTGGAGATAGAAAGAAAAGTGCGTGTCCCCAAGCCAATCCCTCTCCCTGGGGTTCGCAACATCTTCTTCCCTTTTGCTAAGGACCCTAATATCGACGACAGTGATGAAGAAGAGTACTACAGTGACGAAGATGAAGAGGCACGCAGGCGCAAGCTTTACGACAGGGAACAGCGAAGGCACGTGAGAGGTATTCAGCAGGAGGCGAAGGAGGAGGAGG
The DNA here is from genome assembly GCF_018350195.1 of Panthera tigris. Taxonomy (NCBI): domain Eukaryota; kingdom Metazoa; phylum Chordata; class Mammalia; order Carnivora; family Felidae; genus Panthera; species Panthera tigris. Next base: position 58,450,455 of record NC_056677.1, on the reverse strand, counting down.
AGAAGAGGAAGAAGGAGGAAGAGATGAGGAAGAAGCAGCTGGAGGAGATGAAGCAGAAACAGGAAGTGGAGGAAGAGGACGATGAGGACGAGGAGGTGGATGTGGGTGTGGAGGTGAACATATTCAAGAGGAGCGAGGATGAAGATGAGAATAAGGGTGGGGAGGCAGGTGCAGATGGGGGCCAGGAGCCAGAGCAGGAGACAGAGCAAGAGCCAGAACAGGAGCAAGAGTCAGAGGATGAGACCCAAGATGATGACCTCGACGAGCTGATGGAGATGGAGCCGACCGTTGCCCACGCTTCATCCCAGACTACTGGCTACTATCATGAAAATTTCCTGGATGCATCGCCTCCCATCATACAGCCTAGCAGGCGGAGGAACCAGAACCGAGTCCCGCTTCTGGAGGGCCTTCCGGGTACTAATTCACCGTTCTACAGTTCGCCGCCACTGATTCGCCGCGCAGGTCGCTTGGGGCAACGCCAGATTCGAAGACGTCCCCCGGTGCTATTCCGCCTCACTCCGAGACAGGGGGGCCACCGGGCGGCACGTGGCCGAATTCGCGTGTGAGTGCTGGGGCGAGCTGGCCAAGCAGAACACACCCTTCTACTGCGTCCCCTGCCCCTGCTATCGCTGCCACACCTGCCCCTTTTGCTGACCAGTACTTGAGGGAGTTCCAGACCTGCAGAGCCCGAAGAAGACTTCTAGAACACCGGATCATCTTGCAGCCCTGACCAGCGAGTGCCGCGCATCCAACCAAGGCCACCTGGGAAAGAAGGGATCAGCGATAGCTGTCCTCTTGGTGTGCACTCTGCTCAGGCTTGCCACAAGTTAGAAGGTTTCTGGGCCTGTTGCCATAAAAGAACTAACTGGTCACCCTCTTGTATTTCCCCTCTAGTTGTTCCTAACCCTCACCTCTCCTGCGTTTATTCACCCTGCGTTCTACGGTTTTATCCTCTGACTGGATCACCAGGACTTCACCCAATGCCTCACTGATCTACCCCCACACCAATGAGCAAAAGGACAGGCTACACTGAACTCCTAAAGCCACCGAGGCCACTTACTAGATATAATCAACGGAGAGCAGGATGGTATCAAGAGATGTACCTAGAAACCGACACTTGCTTCAAGCCACACCTCCAGCAGAAGGGCCCCGAAGAGAACTCTACATCTAGCCCAGTGTGCGCACACAAAGCCACACATCAGATGGACAACTTGGCTGAGATTTGTTCTTGACTGACTGAGTAAGCTTGTTCCTCCTCCACACAGACTACTGTGGCAGGGCCCTTGGACCAGCTCGCCAAATCTGGGACCCTCTCCTCTTACCACACTGCCTTCCCGGGCATCCCCAGCCATTAGAGTCCGATGTTACAGGCTCTAACCCTTTTCTTGACATTGCCTAAAAGGTGGAGGACAGGGAGGAGGAGAAGGAGGAAGCAGCAGCAAGTCAGTTTGACATTGTAAGGAATGACTCTTTCCTTAGGGACAGTGGTCTCTTTCCCTGACCAGGCCTTGGACTGCGGTCCCCAGCCAAAGGTCTTTGCAGGAGACTTGCCTTCCTTGAGATTCCAGAGGAGGCCTAATTGGCCTTTCTTTTCTGGACTGCTAAAAGAGAGAGGGCCCAAGGACTGCTCTTTAATTTCGACCTAAATTATTCCTTAGTTCTGAGAGGAGAGAGGAAGGTTCTGTTTACAGAGACTGCACGCACTGCAGCCTTAATCTGGGATGTCCTCATGTTTCTTATATGGGGGGGGGGGCAGCCATGGCCTGGTGCTGGACCTCCATTAGACAATGAGGCTTAAGAGTGTGACTGCCTCCTAGTAATCCCTGGGACTTCTGGGTACCAACCTAGGTGCCCTCATAAAAGGTCTTGCTGCTTGTCTTGGGTCTAGAGGACACTGCTTCTGCAGTGAAAAAGTACATACTATGTCACTCTGGCCACAGAATGCCAGCCAGACCTGCTGCTGGCCTGAACTGCCCCCAACACTGAGCCTCCTGCCTAGTGTCTGGCAGCTGGGCACATGTAGCCACAGTGTCTGTGGCCAGAGGGAAGAAAACATAGTGAACTCTGCCTCTGTTCCTCACCGGAGTCTGACAGATAACCTCAGCCCAGCCTTAGGATTTTGAGCCTGGAGGCAAGAGGAAGGAGCTGGAGGAAGAGGAGTCACAAGAGAAACCCAGTCCTCCGGCTGGTTTCTGGTGAGGTCTCTATTCATCACTGGGAGGTAAGAAGCCCTTTTGTTTATAACCCACTTCTTAGCCTGGGGATCAGTGGAGCCGGGTTCCTATAACCTGTTGCTACCTCTTAAAAAGGCTCCCTCCTTCTCCAAGGAGAAAAATAATAGATAATCATTATAGAAAAATATGGAAAATAGACAAAACTATAAGGACAAACACCCCCAAACATTCAGGACCTGACCACACAGATGCAAGTACTATTAACACTTTGTTGCCTTTCTTTCTAGCGTGTTCTCACTCTGTCTCTTCAAAGCTGAGATCATCCTGTAAGCTCTTGATCAGCAGGATTTAAAATGGCTGCCACCGATGCAGTCATGCATACTGAATAATTTATTTAAGCATTCTCCTGATTCGTTGGACATTTCAGTTGCCTGGTTTTCTCCATTCCCACCAGTATGGGAGTCAACAACCTTGTAAAGAAAATTTTGTCTGTTTTTCATCTATTTCCTCAGGAGAGAGTTCCAGAAGGGGAACTGCTATTCTTCTAGGCTGTGGACCCTGTTTGCTGACAGTCGACACGCTGGCCCTGCTGCCCATGTCCCTGAGTGAGAAGTGCAAAGGACAGGTGCCTTGCACCCCAACCTCCAGGGACCCCTCAGCACAGGCCCTGCCTGTTCCCATGGTGCTTCTCACCCTGAGCCTTGTAGTCTCCGCCGGGAAAATAGCGGATGAGCAGTGAGCTGGTTTCTGACCCTCTGGTGGCAGGGGGCTTGGGCTTCCCCTTGACCCTCTTTCCCTCCCCCTTTCCCCAGATCTTCAATATTTGTTGTGATGTAACAGCCACAAGAGCTGTAAGAGGAACTATGGGCTTTGGGTGCTTTCTTGGGTTGAAAGAGGGGTGGGGGTGGGGGTGGGGAAATGCATGCGGCGGGGGGGTATGAAGGCAGCCCAAGGATTCCCAGAGACTCGGGAGGAAACCCACTTGAAACAAATGTGTTATTGTTATTGTGTTATTGTTGCATTACTGTGTTGTGAAGATAAGAAATCATTCTGTATGCTAAAGCTTTCTCCTCAATAAAAATATAAAGGGTGTGTAAAGATTGTGTCTCTCTGCATTATTGAGCAAACATAGATGAGTACTCAATAGGCATCAGACACAGGCACCTTGCCTGAATCAACCCTAGCCTGAAGCCCTGTGACCCTTAGATGAGGAAACTAAGGCCCAGTGAGGCTCAAGGGACCTACCTAGAGTCCTACGCATTTGTGGATGGCAGTTGTTGGGAGGGAGATAAAAGGATTAGCCATCTTGAAAAATAGCATTAGTTCTCTACTTACTGGGATATAAAGGTATGAGTGGCCCAGTCCTATCATCCTATAACGGCACCCCTCCTGGCCCCCAACACACACACACACACACACACACACACACACACTGACCAGAGCGGGGGAGGCCCAGGGGCGGGGTGGCGCTGGTGAGGTGGGAAGGCCCTTCCATTTTGTGGCACTAGGTGGTGCTATGGGACACCAGTGAGCTGGTGACTGAATATTTTTAAATACACATGCCCAGAGCGGTTCATACAGAACCGCTTCCAGCAAGATTTCACTGCTCCTCACAGACTGTAGGGTCAGAAGAAACTGAATCCCATTCTTGGATTTGGTAATGTTTCCCAGCTATGAATTGGAATTTCTCCCCCTGGGACAGTGGGTGGGAATGTTTACTGAGCCCCCTACTAGGTACAAGTACTTTGCTGGGCACTTCACATCTTTATCTCATTTCATCTTATCCTCATCTTACAGATGATTGAACAAAGGCTTAGAGAGGAGAAGTCACTGGCCCAAGGTTTACAGCTGGCAAGTAGCTTTTCCACAGTTCCACGACTGCCCAGGAGTTAGCTCCTGGGACACTGCCCCTTTCTGCCTCCACTCACTGCCCTTACTATCTCCTAGGTCTGCGCACCCACCCTGTCCTGCCCACCCTCCCCCAAGCTTACAGGAGCACAATGAGAAACAAAGCACATTTGCTTTGCCCCTTTAAGAGGTTGGGGGGAAGGAAGGAAGGAAGGAAGAGGGAAGTGGGGAGGGAGGGAGGAAAGGAGGAGAGAGGAAACCAGCATGTTTCTGACCAACTTTCACCAACACCTCATTCCATTCCCACAACAAGTCAGCGCAGCAGGTAATGTGTTTCCTTTTAGAGCTGAACGACCTGAATTTCAGAGACACTAGGTTCCATGTGGGACTTGGGTATTTGTGACTCCCAAACTCATACTCTCTCAACTCTAATACCCTATGCTGATCCCAAGAAATTCCCTCAATGAGCTCAAGTCTCAACCTGGCTGAATTCTGGGTCCTTGCCAAAGCAAGCAGATATGTGCATCAGGTGCACTGTCTCTGGAGGCTCTGGGAGAACCAGCCAGGTGGCCGCTCTGCCCTGCAGGGAAGGACCTGAAGAGTAAGGTGCTGAGTTTAAGGTGATGAGTATGTGTGTGTGGCTGACTGCCCCTTCTGGGGGAGGGACAGAGCTGTGGTGCTGTGGGCCGCATCAGTGAGCACTGGGGCTTCCGTTTCTGCTTCAGGGGGTCAGACAAGGTCTCTAGCACCCCCTAGAGTTTCTCATGCCATCACAGGTAGGGATAGGTGAGCCCAGGTTGTGTCATGCCCCATCAGAGCAGGTGGAGGAAAATAAGAGGAGGGTGAGCCTTGCCCCAACCCAGCAGCCAAAGGCCTTGTGAGTATAGGGGAAAGAGCCCTGGATTGCAGTCCAGCCCTGACACTGACTTGATTTGGGACTGTACCTGAGTCCCATTCCTATTCAGACCACAGCTTCCACATCTGTCTAGTCACTGTTGGGTTCCTGGTGCCCAGCACAAGGCTGGGTAAACAGTAGGATCTCAAACCTAGTTTGGTACATGAATGAAGAAATGAGTGGAATAAATGGGCTGCTGGATGGAAATGTCAAGGCGGCCTGCCAAGGGCATCTGCAGATGGCATGAAGTTTGGAGGACTAGAGGATCCCTTCCATAATGGAATCAGGAGCTCCCCCTCCAAATTTCCCTAACCTGGAAGTGTGTGCTGAAATGGCCTTTACAAGGTGCACATGTGAGATCTTGTAGTCAGGTTCAGAAAAACAACCACAGAAGCCTGAGTGGGAGAGATGTGGCTTAGGAGAAATTTGTGGGAAAAAATCAGAGAACTTGAGTTGATGGGGGCTCAGGATGACTCAGCAGATTTATGAGGATGCCAGAAATGAGAATGCCTTCCTGGACTGCTACAACAGAGTATGGGATCCAGGAGATGGGCAGACCCCCACCTGGGGTCCTGGCTGCCCAATGGAAGGTAGCCAGGTTGCACCTCACAGAAGCCCTTTTGCATACCAAGAGTAAGGAAATATTGGCATAAAAGAAAGGAAAAAGGAAGCAAAAAGTGGGGGCAATAGAAGGGCAGCAAAGATTGTAAGAGTCATAAAAACCCTGTCCCCAAGGTATGGAGGAAGGCAGAGAGCATCTTGCTGCCTGTGAAGTGGGCCCCGCAGTTCCCATTATTCATTCTGTAGGGCCCTAGTAGCTCAAGGTCACTTGCTTGAGTTCAACTATGAAATTCAGCAGTTGGCCATCTTAACCTCCACCCTCACTTGCCCATACTGGTAGAATCAGAATCTCCAGGAATTTCTATTTTTGAAAAGCTCCCTAGGCAATTCTAATGCCTAACCTAATGCAGAAAAAAGCCTTGGGGACTATCCTGGGTGACATTTAATGGTCAGTTAGGTTTTGAGCCTTCCCATAGAGCTCCCCTGGAGCAAAAACAAGCCTGGAGATCCTGTATTAGCACGTAGTAAGTGATGAAGGAATATTTGTGCAACTGTCCCCCAGCATGTGCCAGGGTTGGTTGTGAGCTCACCCCTCCTGGATACCTGCTCAGATTGCACCCTCCTGAAAGAGATGTGCCAAAGGATGGATGCAGAAGTCTGGACCTGAGAAACCAGGTTCATTGGAACCTAAGCCAGAACTGACTCAAATGGAACCTTGGCCTCTCCCTGAGGGGTTAAGGACAGGCATTAACAAGGCAAGAGATTACCCACTAAATGGTGTTGGGAGGCTCCACCTCTGGCTAGCACTTCCTGCATCCTGACCAGCCTAGGGAAAGCTCTGAAGGCCCCTTCTCCCCAGGGACTCAACAGACACAGAAACACAAAGCCAGGGTTCTCAGTTGCTGTGGTAACAGTGGGACCTACTTGGAAGAAAACAGTCTCTTGAAATGCTTAGGAGGATGGATATTTCCTTTGACAGGGCAGGCTCTGGCCTGCTCCTTATGTCCCCTCTTCTCTTCCTGCCTGCCTCACATAGGAGAGTAGCTGGGGCCCCTCCCCCCAGCAACTCCCCTGGGAGAGGGGTGCCAGAAAGTAGGACCCTGGCTTTTGATTTTGCTCTTGCTGTGGGCTGTTAATAAATGGAAAGGGCTAGAATGTGAATGCATGGCAATTATGCTCTGGCCTGAGGAAGCCCTGCTTCATGAGACCCATGTAGAAACATGAGGAGGGCAAGTGCCCCCAGCAATTGCCGTCCTACCTCTTCCCTACCACTTACATGGAGACAAAAAACAGAGAGAATTCCACAAGCTCCAGACTTCTCCCCCACAGTCCAGCTTCTCCTCATCTCTCACCTGGGCTACCAAATAGCCTTGCTGCTGGTCTAACCAGTTTCTTGTCTCTACCCCTTCTAATCAATCCACCTTCCTGAGAGCTTGGGGGTCGGTGTGGTCCTTTGAACACACAAATCTGGTCCCATTGCCCCTATTCAAAAACCTTCCAAGAGCTCTCCTTCCTCTATTGGAAGACCTGCGGATCTGATTCTGGCATTCTTCACTATCTGGTCATAAACTACCTGTGCCATCTCGTCTACCCATGCCATCATTCTTCCCTCTTCCATTCAGTCCAAACTCCAGACATCCCAAGTTACTCCCTTCTTTCCTTATCTACCAGGCCCTTTCATGCCTCTGGGCCTTTGCATACCCTCTACCCTCTGCCTTAAGAAGTCATAAGTCACTTCTGGCCCAACTGGCAATCTTATCAGCTCAAAGATCACTTCCTCCACGAAACTGCCTTCACCCCACAGACAAACTCTTGCCTTTCTGAGCCCTCACTTCCTTCCCTGCTTCCGACCCCACTGCTCTGTGAAGCTCAAGTTCCACCTGGGAGCAGAGGCTGGTTCATGACTCCAAACGAGTTTGTTGCTGCAAGGCTGCTTGCTGTTCAGTGTGAAAACATGCACTTGTCCCCTTTGCACGTGGCCTTTGGAAGGACTACTAGCCTCCTAAGATCTGGCAGAGGGTTCACTGTATGCAAGCACTGCGCCCCCACACTTCCCAGTCAAGTTGGGGGTGTGGACAGTAGGAAAAAGTTGGGCAAGAGAAAGCAAGAGTTTGCAGAGCTGGTTGTTCATTCCCAACTGAGCACCCTGTTGATGGCCTCCATCTCTTTGGGGAGCCATCGCTCCCTCTCAGTTGTGGGGCACAAGGTAACATCCAGTGGGCTTGAGAATCACACAGACCTGGCTTTGAACCCTGGCTCTGCCACTTCCTTGTTGGATACTCTTGGGTTGGTTATTTCACCTCTTTAAGCCCCATTTCCTTCTTCTAAAATTGGAGATAATAATAGTGTATATTAGCAAAATAATTGATATGAACCAACAACAATAAAAATATCTACTAGTTATTAGCACTTACTATTTGCTGGGCACTAAGTGCTTTACATTTATTAACTCATTGAATGATTACAACAACCATATGAGGGAGGTAGTGTTATTAGTCCCCATGTTGCAGGTTAAGAAATGGCATGGAAACTTTAACTTGCTCAGTGTCGCAGCACTAGCATGCAAGTGCTTTCGAGCCCTCCAAGTAATATAAAGGAAGGTCTGTAGATCAGAAGTGAGGCCAGTGGATCAGGAGAGCACCAAGATCCAGGTCAGGGTCTTAATCTCTCTTAGGTCATAGATCCTTCTAGAAGTTTGGTGAAGCCACTGGACCCCCTCTCAGAATAATGTTTTCAGGTGCATAAAATAAAATCCATAGAATTACAGAGGAAAACAATCATATTGAAATAGTTTTAAAATATTTTAAAGAAATTATGATCTAGTTATATTACTACTTTAATAATGCATTAAATCACAAGATTTAGTGGTAAATCTGTAGGTAGAAGTTTTGAAGTGATGATGAGCATAAGTAACTTTTTTGAAATATAACTGTGATGTGATATGAAAATATTTGTGATTTCTATTAGGGATAAAGTAACAGATACTGCTAATACTATTTTGGCTTGTTGCCTACATTATGAACTTGAGGAAATGCTAAATTTCTGTTAGAGATTAGTGGAAAAAAGATAAAATAATTTTCCCACTCAAGTTCATAGATCCCCTAAATTCTCTCCACATATACCTTCAAAGGTTCATGGAGCTCAAGTTAAGGAGCCCTGCCCTTGGGTGTCAGAGAAAAGACAATGGCTGCACTGTCAGATGTGACGAGAAGCTGGGAGCTGGCAGAAGGACAAGTGTGTGGTTTCTCTTTCAAGAACTGTTTACAGAAATCATGAAGTCCGGCAGCTCCCTCTTCCTCTTGGTCCTGAGTCAGCAGCCCAGGGTGGGGCTGAGGCTGTCACACTTGGTTTGAGTTTTAAACTCACCACACACCCATCCCTAAGAGTTGATTTCTTGCTACTTCCTTAACCAGTGAAATCTTGGTGGGTTTTACTCCATTTTAAAATTTGGACCTGCTTGCACACACAGATTTCTCATTAGTCTGGAAATAATCCTTAAGTGGATATTTTATTGGCTCTAAGACATTTTCTGAGCTAATGGATTCTTCTTCTACCCTAGCATCCCAGCCAGGCTTTAGGGCTCACAGAGGGAAGGGGAAATATTACTAACTGTGCCATGAATCCCAGAACAATAGTCAGAATTGACACTTTCTCAAAATACCAAATGCTTTTTTCCTGACTTCCTGAATTTGCCACCTGTCAGCTGATTCCCTGCCAACCAGGGCAGCACAGTCCTGGGCGCCATGGCCAAGGAGACAAATGGTCAAAACGGCAGTAGGCCTCTGCTTTTCTAACTTGCCTCTATTCCCATTCAAGACTCAAAGAGAGCACTGTTCACAAAAACCAGACCCCAAGCCTACTCACAATGCCTTGCTTGGAGGTCCCAGCTGGCCAGGGTCTGCTGCCTTCTGCTCTTCCCTGGGCCCTGATATTTACCCAGAAATGAGCAACACTTGGCTGATGTCCATGTGCTAAAAAGGCTGCATCTCATTTTCCAAAGTGTACAATTGCGATAGCTTTATGAACTATAGCTATTGGCTAATAAAGAAGCTGGTTCAGAATAAATCTACCTCAGTTGGTCAAGGGAACAGAACAGTATGATTTGGGGGCGGGAGGCAGGGTGAGAGCTCCATATGCTGGAATGTGAAGAAGACTTAATTTTATTTACTATAAAAGAAATATATGTATGTTCTTAGATTGGCCAAGTCTCCCAAACATAGGCAGAAGGAGACTGAGGACCAAATGAAAATACAAAAGAACTTTGGTTAGCTAGATTGACCAAGAATAAAGAAGAGAAGATCCCAGTTACTAAAATGAGAAATGAGAGAGGGGACATTATAATCAAACTGGAAACAAAGGATTATAAAGAATAACTATGAACAATTGTACAAACACATTATGAACTTAGATGAAATGCATAAATTTCTAGAAAGACACCAACTATTAAAAACGACTGAAGAAGAAATAGGAACTCCAAATAAACCTATAATAAGTAAAGAGACTGAGTTAGTAATCAAAACTACCCACAAAGAAAAGCCCAGATATATATGGCTTCTTTGGTGAATTATACCAAACATTTAAATTTTTTTAATTTTTAAAATCATTTTTAAAATAATTATTTAAAAACTTAAAAATTTTTTAAATAAGTATTTAAAAATTAATTTTTAAATTAATTCTTAAGTTAATTTAAGAATTAGTGTCAATTCTTCACAAACTCTTTCACAGTATAACACTTCTCAACTCATTCTTCAGGTGAGTATTACCCTGATACCAAAAACTAGACAAAAACACAGGAAATGAAAACTATAGACCCATATCTCTTATAAATACAGACACAAAATTCTTCAACAAAATACTAGCAAACCAAATCCAGCAATATATAAAGAGGATCATACACCATGGTCAAGTAGGATTCATCCCAGGAATGCAAACTTGTAACGTGAAAATCAGTTGATGAAATACACATATCAATACAATAAAAAACAGAGACATAATTACCCTGATAGAGAAAAGGTATCTGACAAAATCCAACACCTCTTCATGATAAAAAACAAACAAACAAACAACAACAAATCCCCAAACACTCAACAAACTAGTAATATAAAGGAACTTCCTCAAACTGACAAAAGGCATCTATGAAAAACCCACAGTAACATCTCAATGGTGAAACACTAGAAGCTTTTCCCAAGATCAGGAACAAGGCAAGAGTATCCACCCTCACCACTTCTACTGGAGGTTATAGCCAGAGCAATTTGATAAGAAAAAGTAAAAGGCATTGGAAAGATTAGAAAGGAAGAAGTAAACTAACTATATGTGAAGATGACATGATCTTGTATATAGAAATCCTAAAGAATCTACTGAAAGACTATTAGAATTAATAACTAAGTTCAAGTGTTCAGGATATGAAGTCAATATAAAAATTTTTATTGCTATGCACTTGCAATGAACAATCTGAAATAAATTAAACCAATTCAATTTATAGTATAATCAAAAGAATGAAACACAAATAAATTAAACAAAAGTGGTACAAGCCTTGTACACTGAAAACTTACAAAACATGTTGAAAAAAATTAAAGAAGATTGAAACAAATGGAAAGACATCCTATGTTCATGGATCAAAATACTTAATACTGTTAAGACGGCCATACTCCTCCAAATGATCTACAGATTCAACGCAATCCCTATCAGAAGCTCAACTCAACTCTTTGTAGAAATGGACAAGCTGATTCTAAAATTTATATGGAAATTCAAGGGGCCCAGAATGGCCAAAACAATCTTGAAAAAGAACCTGGAGAAACCTCACACTTCCTGATTTCAAAACTTTATACAAAGCTACCGTAATCAAAATAGTGTGCTGCTAGCATAAGGATGGACATATAGATCAGTGAAATACAATTGAGAGTTCAGAAATAAACTCACACATCTGTGGCCAATTGGCTTTTGACAAAAGTTTCAAGTTCATTCAATGAAGAAAGAACAGTCTTTTCAAAAAGTGGTGCTGGGACAACTGGATTTCCACATGCAAAAGAATGAAGTTGAAATTTATTCTCACATTCATACAAAATTAAACTCAAAATGGATCAAAGACTTATATGTGATAGCTAAAACTATAAAACTTTCTTTTAACGTTTATTTATTTTTGAGACAGAGAGAGACAGAGCGTGAACGGGGGAGGGTCAGAGAGGGGGAGACACAGAACCCGAAACAGGCTCCAGGCTCTGAGCTGTCAGCACAGAGCCCGACGTGGGGCTTGAACTCAGGGACCGCGAGATTATGACCTGAGCCGAAGTTGGCCCCTTAACCGACTGAGCCACCCAGGCGCCCCTAAAACTATAAAACTTAAAAGGAAATATAGGTGTAAATCTCTGAAACCCAAAGTAGGCAATGATTTATTTTTTTTCATGCTTTTCCTTTTTTAAAAATGAAATTTATTGTCAAATTGGTTTCCATACAACACCCAGTGCTCATCCCAACAGGTGCCCTCCTCAATGCCCATCACCCACTTTCCCCTCCCTCCCACCCCCCAACAACCCTCAGTGTTTTAAAATTGTGGTAATGGCTACACAATTCCTTACATATACCAAAACCCATGGAATTGTACATTTTAAGTGGATGGGTTGTATGGTATGTGCACGAATTATGTCTCAATAAAGCTCATTACAGAAAAGAAGCTTGGTAAGTGAGAAATGTACCACAATATCATACTCAAACCTCAAAACAAAGTCTACAATATGAGATCAGGGTAGCTGTGTGATACACTGCAGAAATTCTAGTGCATCTTAGAATATTCCATAGTGAACATGTATCAATAGGGAATGCATTCATTGAAAAGTAAACTATTTCCTGGGGTGCATAGAAACACTCTGTAGAGAAAGGCACCATACTAGATCTCAGCAAACCCTTACTGACGTGTCTTTGTTCTAGGTGCCATAGTTTAAAAGAGGAAATTGGTCCTGAGAGCAGCACAAATGGATGGAGCTTCAAGCTTACCACACACCCACCCCAATAATCTGACCTGGATCTTGATCTTGAAGTCAGCTATCCTGGACCTAAGCCACGATTTTATAGCCCAATCAGAAGTCTTCTGGTACAGAGAGATATGTAGGTGGCAAGATGGAGATATAGACCCTGCTGGCTAGCTGTATTTCACTCCTTTACAGATGGAGATCTAGTTGAAGCTCCCAACAAATGTGGAGACTTGTCCACAGCAGTCAGCAAGGTCTCCCAGCTTCCAAGACCCTGCTGGTTCTCAGCTGGACACTTTCTCCTTTCCTGAGGATGAGTCCATTGCCCAGCCCTCATGCCCAATTCCCAGTGTCCTCTCTGGAGCCAACCATCCTTGCTTGAGATTCCTCAGTTGGACCAGACTCTGGCTCCCATCTCATTCCTTCTAACCCGGAGACACTTTGTGCTTTGCTCTGATGTAACCTGATGAGCTCACAAGTGCCCTCCTGTCCCTGAGTGGAGATGGAGACCTGGTATGGCAGTCCTGTATCTTGAGTCCTCTAGAGTAGTGTTTACTTCAATTCTGCCCATGGTTATCTCTGATCCAGTACATTTCTTTTGTGCAATTGAATATATTTAACATTTTGATTCCAAAAATGTATCCTATTTAGCCACATTTCACAAGTTTGTGATTAGAGAAAGAAATCATCCATAATTTTACCTTGTCCATCTACATACATATTTTTGTATACGAACAATCACAGGAAAGATACAATTTTGCACCGTGTTTTTTTTTTTTTTTACTTATAACATCATAGGAACTTTATGATCCAGTATTTTACTTAGAATCACTGTCATTCTAAGGGAGAAGACAGAAGTCCTTGGCTCCATTATTTCCTATAATATATATGGCCCTTACCATGTCCTGGACGTTGCTCTAAGCACGTTGCAAATTTAATCCTCACAGCAACCCTAAAAGGCCAGTGCTATTATTTCCCTCATCTAACATACCAAAAACTGACACACTGAGAGGTTAGGTGGTTTGTCCAAAGTCATACAGCTAGTAACCCAGGTGGCCTGGTACTGGAGTTTGTGCCTGTAACTCCTCCAGTGGGTCTCAAACTTTAGTGAAGCATCAGAATTCCCCGGAGACTCTGGGGCCCTGCTCCCAGAGTTTCTTTCTAATCAAGTAGATGTGGGATAGAATCCAAGATTCCTCATTTCTCACAAATTCCCAAGTGATGCTGCCACCGCTGCTGGTGTGAGGATCACATCTGGGAACTGCTGCCCCTATACTGCACTGCCTCCCAACAGCAGCACACAGGTTAGAAATACCTGGACCCCCAAACCAGTCCTTAAAGTGACCAGGAAGGGGGCATCCACTTGCCATCTGCCTCCTCTTCTCCTTCCCTCACCCTTCCCTCTGCACTGGCAGGGCAGCCATGAAGAGGCAGCACATTACAGGAAGGGTGCCTGAGAAAGGTCTCATTCCTGCCAGTCTCAGACAAATTAGCTAAATGCAATCCCATTCATTAAAAGGACTGATAAATCAGTACCTAGCTGTCAGGCTGCCTCGGCCACCGCTGAATTAATGCCTGTGTTGTCACTTGCCTGGTGCCTGCAGCCAATTGATCTCACAGGTTAATAAGAGTAACTCAGCCAAATGGCCTACAGCCTCACAGGTACCCCAATTGGGGAGGCTCAGGCCTGTCCTTGGTGCAAGAACATTCTGCGTTCTACAAAGAGAGCAGCTTTCCAGGAGAGTCAGGGCCATTTAGTGTGGTATCAACTAAATCAAATTTCACTTCGTGATTTGCAGGATTGAGACTGGTTCATTTGAAAATTGATTGGTGGGCGTGGGGAACAAACTGGTCTAGCATTAATGAGGAGGAAGAGATTTGTCCACTTGACCATGAAACAAACCACTTGAAAGTTTGGGCAGCTGTGGCACCAGGACAAAACGACCTGGAGTTGAACAGAGCTTGCTCTGAGACTGCCTCATCTCAACCGAGCTATATCTCCTCTCTGAACCCAGGTTTCCTTACTAAAAAATTTTTTAAAGTTTATTTATTTTGTGAGAGAGACAGAGACAGAGAAAGAGACAGAGAGAGAGAGAGAGAGAGAGAGAGAGAGAATGAGCGGGAAGAGGCAGAGAGAGAGAAAATCCCAAGCAGACTCCGATGCAGAGCCTGACACAGAGCTCAATCTCACGAACCCTGAGCCTGTGACCTGAGCTGAAATCAGGAGTCAGATGCTTAACTGACTGAACCACCCGGGCGCCCCCGCCCCAGGTTTCCTTATTGATAAAATGGGACAGATAATATTTCCACCCTCTCTGCATTCCAGAACAATAAAAGGATCCTAAGAAACAAAGCCTGGAGCAATGTTTTGGGTCCTAGGAAACATCTAAACTAGAGGCTGGCCCATCTATGGCCCACAAAGGTCACTGCCTAAGGAGACAACTCAGGAATGGAGATCAGAGCTCAGAATGATGGAGGGAGCCAGGCCTCTGAGTTCAGAAATGAGGTTTTCCTCTTGCAAAATCCCCCTAATATCTGCCTATAACCTTGTCCTTCATGGAAGTCACCGTTCCAGGCAGTTCCCTTATAGTGGATGCTGTGAGTGGCCACCCAGATCATACCTCATACCTCTGACAACTTACTCTCCTAAGTGTTGGCACAGCTGCCTTAAGACACCGTTGTGCTGTTAGCCCTCTTTGGTGATTGCCTTGTCCAATGGCACACCTCCTTCCTGGGGTGCCTCCTTCATCCCAACCTAGGACAACTCTGAGGGAATGTCTCAGCACCAGAGCCTCTTGCTTAGACTGACTGAAGCCTTGGTCAGGACTGCGGTACAATTTACAGTATCCCCTCTGTACGATCTTGCTTCCTTACCCACTTTCCACAGTTGTTGATCCCAAGAGCCTCCCTAATAACCTTCCTGCATACTAATGTCCGTCTCAGAGTCCACTTTCTGGGACACCCAACCTCCCCTGGCAGAGAGGGCGCTCTGCAGTTTAGAAGGTGCATTGCTTCACATTCCCATCATCTCTGGCACAGATGTGGTGGGCTTCTATCTTTCCCATTCCTTTTTCTTGCTGATGACTTCCAGGCAACCTCTCTCTTTAAAAAAACAAAAGTCCACTTGGGGTGCATGGGTGACTCAGTCGGTTAGGTGTCCAGCTCTTGGTTTCAGCTTGGGTCATGATCTCATGGTTTGTGGGTTCCAGCCCTGTGTCGGGCTCTGCACTGACACCATGAAGCCCACCTGGGATCCTCTCCTGCTTCCTCTGTTCCTGCCCCACTTGTGCTGTTTCTGTCTCTCTCAAAATAAATAAATAAACTTTACACAGTCAACTTTAATTTCTTTCTCTTATGCTTTCTGTTTCTTATTACAAAAGCAAAAAATGTGTATCACAGTGAAAAACCAGAACATACAGACAAACTGAAAGAAGAAAATAACACACAATCCTACACATCAGAGACAAGCAGTGCTGCTACCTTGGATGTATCTTTCCAAAAACTCTCCTATGCCAAACGAATGTGGGATCATATTGTAATATTGCTTTGTGGTTTGCTTAAACTCTTTCTCAGTCCCACAATAAATATTTTCTGCCAGGCACATTAAGTTACTCTCTGAGAATGGGGAAGTGAACACTCAGAAACCTGTAGGCAACCAAGGACACTAATCCAACCCCCTCAAATAATAGAGCTGAGGCCTAGAAAGAGAAAGAGCTTTTTCTCAGGTCCCACACTGAGTAAGTGTGATAGGGACTCCTCCCCAGCCACCCAAGACCATCCAGATCACCTCCTGACCTGGCCCTGAGCCTGTCTTTCCAGGTATCTGAGTTGCCTCACCAGGTTCAAACCAGGAGAAAAGCAGGAAGTGGGATTTTCATAAAAGAAAAGCAAGAAAACAAGGACAGCATGTCAGTGTTTGTGCCTATGTCTGGGCTACTTTGCAGTTCAGAGGCCAGCCCTCAATCAGGAGGCTGAAGTTCTGCATTTGGTACTTGGTGGACTCAGGAGGCTGTGCACAGAGCACCCATTACTGCCACTGTCATTGCTTCCTCTGGCTCAGTACTTCGCAGCCCTGCCTCCCATCCGTTCCCAGAACATTGGCCAGAGGAATCATTCTCAAAAGTCAGGGATGAGGCAACAGATTCTCAGATATGACACCAGAGGCACGAGCAACAGAAGAAATAGATAAACTGGGCTTCATTTAATTAAAAACTTTTTAAAAAATATTTATTTTGAGAGAGAGAGAGAGAGCTTAAGCATGGGAGGGGCAGAGAGAGAAGGAGAGAGAGAATCCTAAGCAGGCTCTACACCATCAGCACAGAGCCTGATGCAGGGCTCAAACTCATGAACAGTAAGACCATGACCTGAGCTGAAACCAAGAGTCAGTTGCTTAACTGACTGAACCACCTAGGTGCCCCTAAATTGAAAACTTTTGTGCTCCAAATGACACCATAAACAAAGTGAAAAGAAAACCCACAGAATTGGAGAAAATATTTGCCCATCATACACCTGATAAGGAACTTGTATCTAGAATATGTAAAGAGGTTTTACAACTCAATAATAAAAGGAAAACCCAATTTAAAAAATGGGTGAAAGATCTGAATAGACATTTCTTCAACGAACATATGCAAATCGCCAATGAACACGTGAAAAGATGCTTGACATCTTTTTTTAATGTTTATTTATTTTGAGAAAGAAAGAGTGGGAGGGGAGGGGCAGAGAGAGAGAAAGAGAGAATCTCAAGCAGGCTCTGCACTGTCAGTGTAGAGCTCAAGGTGACAAGGTCCTCAATCTCATGAACCCATGAGACCTCCACCTGAACCGAAATCAAGAGTCGGATGCTTAACCAACTGAGCCACTCAGGCACCCCAAATGCTTAACATCTTTAGTCACCTGGGAAATGCAAGCCAAAACCACAATGAGATCCCACATTTCACCCAACTAGGATGGCTAGAATCAGATGTGGAGTAATTGCAACCCTCATACTCTGCTGGAGGGAATGTCAAATGATGTAGCCACTGTGAAAAACAGGCTGCATCTCCTCCACTAATGAAACATAGAGTTACTACATGACCCAAGAAAACTGAAAACTGAAAACCTTTGTCCACACAAAAACTCGTACATGAATGCTTACAGCAATATATTAGGCATAATAGCCAAAATATGGAAACAACCCAAGTGTCCATCAATGGATGAATGGATAAACAAAATGTGGTATATGTGCACAATGGAACATCATTTGGCAGTAAAAAAGAATGAAGCTCTGCTACATCCTGCAACATGGATGAACCTTGAAAACATTATACTCAGTGAAAAGAACCCAGACACAAAATATATAGTATCACACATTGTATGATTCTATTGATATGATATGTCCAGAATAAGCAAATCCATAGAGACAGAGAGTAGATTAGTGGTTACCAGTGGCTGTGGGTTGGGAAGGATAATGCAAATGTTCTGAAATTAGATAGTGGTGATGGTTGCACATATCTGGGAATATACTAAGAACCATTGAACTGTATGCTTTAAATGGGTGAATTGTACAGCAATTATATCTCAATAAAGCTGCTGTTAAAGAAAAAAGCATATCATATCCCATTGCTCCCCAGCATATCCCCCCATTGCTTCTCATCACACTACACTAAAATGCAAAGTCTTGACCACGATCTAGCCTCTGGCCCTCTCTTTAAAACCTTTTACTGAATCCATACTATATAGGTCACGCATTAGGTAAGCCCTGTACATACATTATCTCTAATTCCTACAACAAACGTTCATCTTAAAAATGAGATTGAGTGCCCTGGAAACTGTCCAGGCCACACAGCTAATAAGCAATAGCCCTACTCTTAAATTCTGTTCTCTCTGACAGTTAATTTCTCAGCCCAGCCTGAAGAAACAGATATGACTTTTGTCACTTCTTTTTTTAATTTTAATTTAATTTATTTTTTTGATTTACACCAAGTTAGTTAGCATATAGTGCAACAATGATTTCAGGAGTAGATTCCTTAATGCCCTTACCCATTTAGCCCTTTCCCCCTCCCACAACCCCTCCAGTAGCCCTCTGTTTGTTCCAGATATGATTTTTTAATCACATAACCTCAGTGATTCCAGTGGGCAGTGGGATTGCTAACACTGGACTCAATATAAATAGTGCTTGGACTGCCAAGGCAGTCGACAGAGTCATATGGCTGTTTTCTGGGTGCTACTTCTGGCCCAGAAAGCAGTGAGGGTTGAGAAAGTCTGTGGTTCTTTTCTTTTCCTTTCTTTTCTTTTCTTTTCTTTTCTTTTCTTTTCTTTTCTTTTCTTGTCTTTTCTTTTCTAATTTTATTTATTTATTTTGAGAGAGAGAGAGAGAGAGAGAGAGCGAGAGAGAGCACGAGTTGGGTAGGGGCAGAGAGGGAGAAGAGAGAGAATCCCAAGCAAGCTCTGCACTGCCAGGGCAGAGCCGATGTAGCGTTCGAATTCACAAACCATGAGATCATGATCTGAGCCGAAATCAGAGTTACATAATTGACTGACCTCTGTGGCCATGGATGGGCATGTCACTAACCTGCTGAGAGCCTCTGTTTTTTTTTTTTAATCTTCCAGAAAGTGGAAAAAATAGCATCTACCTTACACTGTTGATTAAATGGGAATGGAGATGTTCAAGTGACAGCAAATTTTACTCCCTTACTCAAAACTGCACAAGACCTGATATGTGTATGAAGCGTGGAGAGTCCTCACTGGGTCTCCTGAGTGCAGATGGACTGGATCCCATTTGTGCTCCTTGGTGAGTGTGCTGGGGTGAGGGTGCACCCTGCTGGGTCCTGGGTTGGTGATCTTTCAGGTGGGTGAGTTCTCTTTATTAGGCCCTTCTTATTCAGCTAGGCCTCAGCCATGCTGACAGCTGCCTAACACAAGCAAACTGGCATACAACAGGGTGGCAATAATCTCACAACAGTAGCCTATTCGGGTCTAGATTAAAAAGAGGGCAAAGGGCTTCAGCGCTATTTATTTTTTTATTTTTATTTTTTTTTAAATATATGAAATTTATTGTCAACTTGGTTTCCATACAACACCCAGTGCTCATCCCAAAAGATGCCCTCTTCAATACCCATCACCCACCCCCCATCAGCCCTCAGTTTGTTCTCATTTTTTAAGAGTCTCTTATGCTTTGGCTCTCTCCCACTCTAACCTCTCTCTCTTTTTTTTTTCCTTCCCCTCCCCCATGGGTTCCTGTTAAGTTTCTCAGGATCCACATAAGAGTAAAAACATATGGTATCTGTCTTTGTCTGTATGGCTTATTTCACTTAGCATAACACTCTCCAGTTCCGTCCACGTCAGGGCTATTTATTTAATACTAACCGGCAATTTCAAAAGAAGCAACAGATTTTGCTATGTATTAAGAAAAACCTAGGGGCCCCTGGGTAGCTCAGTTGGTTAAGCGTCCAACTTCGGCTCGGGTCATGACCTCACAGTTCGTGAGTTCGAGCCCCACATTGGGCTCACTGCTGTCAGCCTGTCAGTGCAGAGCCCCCTTCAGATCCTCTGTTCCCCTCTCTCTGCCCCTCCCCACTCATGCTCTCCCAATAAATAAATAAAAATTATAAAAAGAAAAGAAAAGAAAAGAAAAAAAGAAAGAAAAGCCAAGAACTTGGGGAACAATGGTCCGGCATCACGGGACATAGCCTGCTTTTTCCAGTAGGCCCAAGACACCTCACAGCAGCCTCCTAAACTCTGCAACTTCCAAGGTTCACGATGCATTTCCCAGATTTGTAGGGCAGGAAGCAGAAAACCTGACTGAGGCTGGTTTCTCTTCTTCCTCTCCCTTCCTTACTCTTAGAGTATCCACTGCTTTTGCCCCTTTTCTCTGTTGTTGTTTTAAGCCCCTCAACCTCTCTGTTTCCCACTCCAAAGGCCAGCATTTCCTGAGTTTGAGTAGCCCTTCAGAATATCTGAAAGGAAGAGAGAAGCTGGAAGGGAGAGCAGAGTCCCTCTGAGGAGTGGCGGATTTGTTGCTCATTCTATCTGGGGCACTTGGGCTCTCCCGCTGCTGGGCATCTTGCCTGGGTTGGTGTGCACCTTATTGCAAGGCTTCTCTTCCACTCCTGCTTGGACTCCTTGAAGGCAAAAAGCAAGTATGGAGGATCCTCAAAAAATTAAAAATAGAACTACCATATGATTCAGCAATTCCACTTCTGGGAATATATCCAAGGGAAACAAAAACATTTAAGCAAAGAGATATCTGCACCCCCCCCCCGCCCCGTTCATAGCAGCATTATTTACAGCAGCTGAGACATGGAAACAACCTAAGTGCCCATCAGTGGATGCATGGGTAAGGAAGTTGTGAGATACATACATGATGGAATATTATTCAGCCATAGGAAAAAAACCCCAATGAAATCCTACCTTTTGTTACAAAACGGATGGACTTTGAGTGTATTATGCTAAGTGAAATATGTGAGACAGAGAAAGACCACTTATATGTAGAATCTAATAACAAAAACAAAAATAAACTCATAGAAACAGAGATGAGAGTTGTTACCAGAGGTGGGGATAGAGGGTGGAAATTAGAGGAAGGTGCTCAAAAGGCACAAACTTATTTACACAAGTCAGTACTAGGTATGGAACGTACAACATGGTGACTATGGCTACCGCTGCTCTGTGATCTAGAGGACAGTTGTAAAGAGTAAATCCTAAGAGTTCACATCACAAGAAGATATTTTTCCCCTTTCTTCTTTTCTTCTTTCTTTTCTTTTTATTGTATGTATATGAGAAGATGGATGTTAGCTCAACATACTGTGGTAATCATTTCACAATATATGTAACTCAAACCATCATGTTGTATGCCTTAAACTTATACAGTAAAGGGGGTGTCGGGGTGGCTCAGTCGGTTGAGCATCTGACTCTTGATTTTGGCTCAGGTCATGATCCCAGGGTTGTGGGATCAAGCCCATATCGGGCTCCGTGCCATGTGGAGCCTGCTTGGGATTCTCTCCCTCTCTCTCTCTCTCTCTTTCTCTCTCTCTCTCTCTCCCTCTGTCCCTCTCCCCTACTCGTGCTCTCTCTCTCTAAAATAAAAACAAAACACCCACAAAACAAATAACTTACATAGTGTGGTATGTCAATTATTCCTCAATAAAACTAGAAAAAATGTTGCAGAAATGAATGATTTATACCGTCGCTAGATAATCAGAATAGGGTGTGGTCCTTGCACTCATAAAAAAAGAGGGGGATAAAAAGCAAAAAGCAAGTGTAATATGGCCATGCTTTCCTCAGGGCCTGGCACAGAGTAGGCACTCAGTAAAGGAATTTTAATTAAGTGAGTAAATAAGTGCATGAGTGAGGTCCTGGCTTTGTGTTGCAGCTTAATGGTCCCTTGACTTTGCAGCAGAGACCACAAGTAGAGCATAAGATTCCAATCCCAAGTCCGTATCTACTGTGTGACCTTGGACAAGTCACCCCACTGACCTAAGACTCAGTCTCCCTACTTATAAAATTGAGATAATAACATCCGGCAGGGCTGCTTTGAGGATTGAACGTGAGTGTGTCAAGAACTGTGCACAGTGCCTGGCACACAGTGCCAGTCAAGAGCAGCTATTGTTATTTTTCTTCAATTCTCCCATCTTCTCCTACTGCCAAGAAGTTGGTGCACTCCTCTTGTGGCTGAGTGGGAGGCTCACTTGCATACTCAGTGGTAGATCTCTGGTCAGGACGTCCTCTTCCTGGTTAGCTTCCTTTCCCACATATCAATCATGACCTTGGTCTGCATCACCACAGGCAGGTCCCCTGATGGCCACCCCCAGCCACTCTGCACAGGCCCACCCAGGTGGGATGGGCTGATCCTTAGCTGGCCCTTATCCCCCCTCTCCTTCTCCTTGGCAGAGCCAAGGGTGAGGAGTGAGCTCACAAATTGTTTTCCACTATTCTGAAAGCTCTCAGTCCCCAAACATTGCACATAACCTCCTCGGCCAAGTTACTTTCCTAATTCTGGTTGCCATAACAACATGACTTAATGAAGGAGCAATTTTTTTTCTTAAAATAATTCGACCCGTTTCCATATCAACATGGGTTTATTTTGGTTCCACACTCAGCAAGGGCTTGGTAGCCAGCACCTGCAGCCCCTTCCGCACCTCGGAAGGGACTTAGGTTTCCAGGGGGCCATTTGAGAAGTGGCACAGGGATTGTGGTGGCCACATGTGCTGAAGAGGCCATGCCCTCAGTGAGGTGAACAACAAACAGAGCATGGGTATCTCAGAAGTTCCTCCTTGGGGGTTAGAGGATTGAGGGAACAAGGAAGGGATATGACTGCTTCAACATCCTGTCCAAAGTCTAAGGCCTATATAAAGTCTCTGTTCCTGGGCCTCCCTCATGGGAGCATAGGCCAGGAGAGAGTCCCAGGGCTGGACCTCTGCGTTGGGCAGCTTGCAGGAGTGGGTGACAGGAGGGGGCAGAGCTGTGCAACGTGCCTCATAAATGATTCTATCTGCGCCTAAGCCAGCTGGATGTGACTAGATTCCTTAACAGATCTACTCATTCAACGACATTACTGAGTACCCACTGGGAGTGCCTCAGGGAGTCTGGTGAGGAGCCGGAGCAGTCTCAGAGGCTGCCTTCCAAGCCAGTGCTTCTCAATCTTTTTGTGCCAATGAATCCCCTGGGGATCTTGTTAAAATGCAGGTTCGAATCAGTGGGTGAGGAGAGGGGCATGTGCTGTGATATAGCTTCCAGGTGCTGCTGTTACTGCTGGTTCTCAGACCACACTCTCAATAGCGAGAAGCTGGTGGAGTAATACACTGGGGCCAGAGGAAGGCATTTTGCCTCTCTGTTCCCAGCATCCTCTAGGGAACACTCAATCCTGTGGGTTTCAGTTAAATGTCCCACTGGGGTGGAATGACTTTTTCACTGAGGTAAACTCTGCTTTGCTTTCTGAGGTACTTCTCTAAATCTGTGGGGTTTTAATTAATTAATTAATTTAATTTTTTAATGTTTATTTTTGAGAGGGGGACAGAGAGAGAGGCAGACAGATTCTGAAGCAGGCTCCAGGCTCTGAGTCAGCACAGAGCCTGATACGGGGTCCGAACTCACAAGCCATGAGATCATGACCTGAGCCAAAGTCAGACACCTAACCCACTGAACCACACAGGTACCCCTCTGTGGGGTTTTTAACAAATAAGAATGAAGAAGTGGGGCGACCTGGGTAGTAAACCCCAGCAGAGAGTCCACCTGAATGGCTTCAGTTCTTCCTGGGGAAGCCCAAGTCAGCCATCTGAAAGAGTACATGGAAGGATAGAGCCCTAGACATTCTCAATTAAGATCCTGTTTGAATGCACACTGTGGAGCAATGTATTGTAGGGGAGCCAGCATAAATCAGAAGTCAAATCCCGGTGTGACCCTGGGAAAGTCATGTTGCCTTGATGAGCCTCAGTGTCCTCATTTATAAAAAGGTGTAAATGTGGTGTCTATTTCCCAAGACAATTTGACAATCCAGTGAGTGACTTTGTGGGAAAAGCCCTCTGCCTGGCACATAGTGAGTACTGCCTGAAGCCTTGCTGTACTTATAGCTAAATTCAGGATGGTTGTACTGTGCCAGGGTGTCAGGAGGGAAGCTAGGGAGCTTCTCAAGAAGCCAATTGCCTTAACCTACAGAATGGGAGAAGATAATTTGCAAATGGTATATTGGATAAAGGGCTAGTATCCAAAATCTATAAAGAACTTATCAAACTCAACACCCCCAGAACAAACAATCCAGTTAAGAAATGGGCAGAAGACATGAACAGACGTTTCTCCAAAGAAGACATCCAGATGGCCAACAGACACATGAACAAATGCTCAACATCACTCATCATCAGGGAAATACAAATCAAAACCACAATGAGATACCACCTCACATCTATCAAGAATTGCTAAAAATAACAACTCAGGAAAAAAACAGATGTTGGCAAGGATGTGGAGAAAGGGGAACCCTCTTGCACTGTTGGTGGAGCAGCCACTCAGGAAAACAGTATGGAGGTTCCTCAAAAAGTTAAAAAGAGAACTACCCTACAACCCAGCAATTGCACTACTAGGTATTTACCCAAAGGATATAAAAATACTGATTTGAAAGGGCACATGCACCCCAATGTTGATAGCAGCATTATCAACAATAGCTAAAATATGGAAAGAGCCAAAATGTCCATTGATTGATGAATGGAGAAAGAAGATGTGGTATATATATACAATGGCGTATTATTCACCCATCATAAAGAATCTTGCCATTTGCAATGATGTGGATGGAACTAGGGTGTATTATGCTGAGTGAAGTAAGTCAGAGAACAACAAATAAATGATTTCACTTATATGTGGAATTTAAGAAGCAAAACAGATGAACATAGGGGAAGGGAAGAAAAAATAAAACAAGATTAAACAGAAAAGGAGGCAAACCATAAGAGAATCTTAACTATACAAAACAAACTGAGGGTTGCTGGAGGGGAGGTGGGTGGGGGGATGGGTTAAATGGGTGATGGATATTAAGGAGGGCACTTGTGATGAGCACTGGGGGTTGTATGTAAGTGATGAATCACTAAATTCTCCTGAAAACAATACTACACTGTATGTTAACTTGAATTTAAATAAAATATTGGAATGGGGCTCTTGGGTGGCTCAGTTGGTTAAGTGTCTGACTCTTGATTTCAACTCAGGTCATGATCTCACAGTTCATGAGTTTGGGTTCGTGAGTTTGAGCCCCACGTAAGGCTCAGCACTGACAGCACAGAGCCTTCTTGGGATTCTCTCTCTCCCTCCCTCTCTCTCTCTCCCTCCTTCAAAATAAATACACTTTAAAAGCAAATACATTAATTAATTAAATTTGGGGAGAAAAAAATAATTATGAGAGCTCCCCCAAACCCCCAAAGTAGCCAGTTGCCTTGTGGACAGACAGTAGGTTGGCTGTCTTTGGGAGATTAGAGTGTGCTAATGGATGGGCAAGTGCAAATGTCACAGAACCCTGAACAAAGGGCAGCTACTTCTGTGACCAGGATCACAGAGCTCACCAGTGTGTCATGGTGTGCAGCTGTTCCCACCCATTGTGAAGAATCACAGGACCTGTCAATATGACCTCCTGCATACCTCTTGAATCCATCCCTTCCTCCACTCACTGGCACCTCCCAAAATCAAAGCCCCATTATTTCTCACCTAAACAGTTTTGAGAACCTCCTGCCTGCCTTTCCTGCCTCAGATCTTGCTCTCCACAGGGCCACCAGAGTCATCATGTAGTCATACAAGTCAAATCAGCTCATGCCTCTGCCTCAAAACCTCTAGGATAAAATGATACTTCCTCAGCTTGGCTGAAAAGTCCTCTTCAATCTGGCCTCCACCCCTCTCTGCTTCACATATGTCACTCATTTCCTTTAGAAGCACCATTCTTTGGCCCCTATTATTCCTTTGCGCTGACATGTCTCTTCCTCCACCCCTGCCTTCTTCCACCCAAGAGAAGTCTCTCTGCCCTCCTAGAATCTCTGTACTTTTCCCAACTTCTCTTGACCATATTTGTTGATCCTTCTCCCAAGGCCTCACAGCTCTGTCTTTTTTGTCTGTTGGTACACATGGGTCTGCAATGTCTTGCTTGGGGGGGGGGGGGGGTCCAAGTCCCATACTTGATGGTGAGTAGTGAAAGGCAGAGGAGGCAGTCCTGTAAGTAGAGCCATAACATCGTCCATCAACTCAGCCCCAGCATACAGCTTCGCTGAGTCTTGCACTCATGAACCCTGACATGACAAGGCCCAGACTAAGGAGAGGCAGGCTGAATGAAGCCTGAGGTGAACTGGGGAGCCCATGCCCACCCACAAGGGGGCAGCACTCCTCAATATTAGCTGCCGTGTCCATTGTGGTCAGACCTTCAGATTTTTCTTTAAAGTGAATTGGCAACTAAAATTATTTTTAAAAACTATTTAGAAAAATAACAACAACAACTGGCCTTCAGGCCACACTTGGTCTTTTTGGCCTATCATTTTTGCAAACCCAGAGCTTGTTATTTTTTTGTGGAATAAACGAAGGAAGGAAGGAATTTTTCAACGTTCAAGTTTCCTACAGCTTCACTCAATTTCACAGTTTGGGGTGGGTTTATGCCTGATCAGTTCAGTAGCTTTATTTTGTTTGCTTTTTTGGTATAAGGACATGAAAGTCAAAATAAAAAGTCAAGTTTTTACATTTCTCTCTTTCAAAATGAAGCCCAACCTCCTTTTACTTGGCAGCTCTATCAGTATCATTTCCTGGGGAGCCTGCAGGCCCTGTGAGCAGTGCTCCAAACTCAACTGTGGTGACATCCCTTCTTTGAGATGTGGGTCGCCCCCCGAAGGAAGGAAGGGATGGAGAGGCCACAGAACCTGTTTCTGTAGTGTTTGGTTTGCTTAGTTTGCTAACCTCTTAAAAACAAACTGCAGAGGATGGCAATGGCTCAGCTCCCTCCAACCCCCCACCCCCACCCTATCCCACCCAGCTTAGTCCCAAATGGAAAATAGTGGAGGAGATACTGAGAACTCTGAATTTCAGGCATCAAGGACTCAAATTCCTTTTAGGCCCTGACTCCCTGTCCCTGGGACTCCTATAACAGGCTGTGGGTTTTCTCAGAGGCCTGCAACAGGGGGCAGCCAGTTGTACTTTCTGCAGGGCTGGAACAACAGACTTTGAGCTGCCTGACACCCCTATTCAGGACCAAGGCACTCATTCCCCCAGCTGCCAGAGGTGTTGGCTAATGGCTCACAGTTGGGTCCCCTCCAAGGTAATACCCCTTCCCTGGAGGGCAGCTTGCATCCAAAGACTAGTCAATAGATGGGGAGGGTGGAGAATGTTGGGAGGAGAAAGGCCCAGCTGCCTAGACCCAGATGGAGCCATCTTAAAGACCATCCCAACTCAGAGCTCCCCGTGGCATCTGTTGAAGTCTTCACTGCAAGTGTATTTCAGTTCAACTCTTGACTTTGACCAACCCTGCTTCCATTACTCCCTCATAGGTGCTGTTCTAGAAGGCAGTCCCCAACAAACCTGCATGCAAATCTCTGTCTCAGATTCTGTTTCCTGGAGAAGTCAGCCTATGGCAGCCCCTTGCCTTGGCCTCTCTTCTCTCACTGCCCTTTCTCCCTTGGTGACCGCAATCACTCCAAATGCTTCCAAGATCATCTTGAAAGATAACCCCCACGTTTTTCCTGTTGCCATGGCCACTCTCCCAGTCTGCCCTCTTGCATTTCCCAGAGGCGGGTGGACAACTTCACCTGGATGTCCATCTTTTTTTAGTCTTAATTTTAATGTTTATTATTTTTTTTAAAGTTTATTTATTTTGAGAGAGAAATGGAGTGTGCAAGTGGGAGAGGGGCAGAGAGGGAGACACACAGAATCCCAAGCAGGCTGCCAGGGCAGAGCCCAATACGGGGATTGAACCCATGAACGGTGAGATCATGACCTGAGCAGAAATCAAGAGTCAGATGCTCAACCGACTGAGCCACCCAGATGCCCCCTTTTAATATGTTTAAAGAAGAACCCTCTCCCACTACCCTAATCAGCCTTTCCTCCTGATTTCTCTATTTCTATTAATGCCACTGCCATCTCTAGAATCCCTGGCTGGAAACCTCAGCATCACTTGGGCAGCCTCCTGCTTAGAAACCTTTCACATTCCCTTCATGCCTATGAGCACAAGTCCATGCTGCCTCTTTTTGCATTCCAGGCCTTCCCTGTTGACCCCAATCAGACTGATTTCGTGCCAACTCTAATCCAAGAGTTCTTAACATATTTATAGCTTGGAATCCTTTGGGAGTCTGAGGAGACCTATGGACCCCTTCTTGGAAAGTTTTTGTAAGCATAAAATAAGACACATACGGTTACAAAGAAAGTCAATTGTACTTAAAGACAGTTATTAATATATGTTTTAAAATTGATAATACTGTAATATATGTTTCATTATTAGCACATAAGTAACATGATCTAGTGGTGGGTCCAGTAACTACCATACTTTTGAAGTAGTCATGAGTGTAATGACACTTTAAGATATCTGCAGCAATGGTAATTAAATACAAAACTTTCTGTGATTCCAATTGGAAACAAAGTCACAGGCCCTGGTAATACTACTGTGGTGTGCTGCCTGCATTCATAATGGAAGGAAAGGTGAAATTAACGAAGATATAGCTGTCATTTTTTCCCTATCCAAGTACACAGATTCCTAGTCAAGCATCTTTGTGCTATGGGGAGCCTACACTATAGCTCAATTTGGAGATTTGCCTTTCCCTGAACAACTTTCAGGCATCCTGGTTGACACTGGGAAAGTGACACTTGGGCACTGGGCTGAGTTGGCCCCACTCTCCATGTGGACTCTCTGGTCCAGGCTGGCCAGGGCTTGGGGCCCTGAGCAGAGTGGCTCACTGCCCACCAGGGGCAGAAACCCCATTTGGTCAGCTCCTGGGGGATGTCTTCCCTGGCTTTTCTTTTCTCAGGTCCCAGACCCTGTCCACATAACTATACATGAGTCTACTGGCCCATCCAGGATTACCCAGGCACCAGACTCATGGGGTAGCTCATGGCTGTCAAGCCAACACATAGTTATGGAGCCTTAACAGCCAGGACTCATTCAGCTCTCAAGCTGACAGGATGCACCCTACTCTTACCTTGCTGCTAAACATCCTGCAATGTGTGGGACAGTCTTATACAATGAAGAATTGTCTCGCACAAAATGGCAATCATGCCCTCAGTAGGAAACACCGAGTAGGCACTCTATAAATGTTTACTTAGTGTTTCACCATTCTTTGTTGGCCTGGGATGCCACTATCCAAGGCATGGCCCATCAATGGCCATTTCTTTTGACTCCTCCCATCCCTCTCTGGCCTGCAGTCCCAGTGACCTGTGCAACTAGGGCTGGGGTTGAGTAGCAGATATATAGGATGGTGAGAGGGGTCCCCCCTCCTCTGGGCCACTGTGGCTATCAGTTCCAAATTGGAGCTTTGTCAGATATGAATCTTTTCTGGGTCAAGAGGAGTTGGGCTTAACAGCTGCCACTAGGAAGAAAAAAGGTGACAGGCAGCTGTTTTCAGTTTCCTCCAAGTGCCTGGTGGCTCTGTCCATGGGAAGGAAGACTTACCCCAGGCCATCTCTGCCTTAGAACTTGAGCTGGAGAGTGGGCACTCCCATGCAGGTCAGGAGAAGGTGCCAACTCCTACTGTGCTCTTGTGGGCAAATCATTTCCAGGTAGGAGCTGCCACAAGTCATCCTGCTCCTCACCTCCTTTGCTTTCCACGAACCAGTCTAGTCTCTTAAAAATACCTGGTCCCCATTCCCCAGGCCAAACTGCTCCAGGAAATGCCTGCAGCTGTGACTGGTGGAGAACCAGCTGCTTCTGTTAGTTTGACCTGTATTTTGATGAAAGGGATTAGTCACTTATTGCTAAAATAATATTCTGACTTTCAAATTATATCTCTTAAAAATAATGAATACTTATATAGGACTACTTACTATAGTGCTTCATACTTTATAAAGCACTTTATGTATTAGGTTGAACCATATAAAATTGCTGATATTCAGTTGTTTCAGGGCAATTTCATAGTGTTTAACCTAATACTTTTTTTTTGCATTTATTCCTTACTACAATCCCAGATGACATTTTTAGCTGCAGTTTACAGAACAGAGTACTAAATCTTGGACAGGTGAAATGACATAGATAGGAAATAGCAGGACTCTGAGACTTGAACCCAACTGCCATGCTCTTGATCCATGGATTCAGCCCAGAAGACCCTAAAAGCCATAATGTGAGGAGAGGCAAGGCTGTAGACCACTCTCCCAGCCTATGCTCAGGAATCCCCCAGCTGGTTATACTCATCACCTTTTCTTAGTGGAGATTAGTGGGAGTCTAGGAGCCTGGAATAAGAAGGCACTGAAGTGATGATATAACAAATTTGAGTTTTGGAGCACTGGGAGTACATGGTACAGCAAAGACAATATATAGAACATGCCAATCCATTCATCCACCCATCCTCTCATCTGTCTGCCCATCCATCCATCCATCCATCCATCCAAGAGAACTCTTTTGGGTAGATCCCACATATGTGTCAGGCTCTGCACTGAGTGCTGAGCTAACAACATTCAAGGAACAGTCCTAATCAGAGTGCTTTCACCTTTTGGCCAGCTGGGGGAAAGGGGTAGAGCAGTAGAAGCTGGGGTGAGGCCACCATATGCATATGGGATGTTGATTTGCTGTAAAGCTGCTCTGTCTTTCTAGTCCTTTGCCTCTGGCCCAGGCTCCACTCACTGGGAGGCTCCAGCTTACACAACCAGGCAGAAAGCAGCTGGGTTTTGCCTGGTGTTTCAGGAGTCTGATAACTGCTAAGGGTTTCCAGGCCACAGGCCTGGAGGAGGCAGTGGTAGGAATGAAAGAGAAATGTTGGTGCTCCACCCCTACACAACCAAAGGGAAACTGGGGGTGGGCCGGTAAAGAGGAGCTCCTTCCCAGTGGACCTGAGTCCACTCTGAGCCTTTGGTCCAGCCCACTGCCATGGGTTTGGTTCTTGGGTTCATGGGTAGGAGAATGGTAGGCTGGGGTAGGGCTAGTTTGGAAATCAGTCAGATGGTGGGCATGGGGCCACCACCTTTGCCCAGGGACAGCATGCTGCCCTTCAGGGGATAATCACATTTCTCAGCTTCCTGCCAACCTAGGGTGAGCCCTCAAGACTGCTGTGGAGTCCAAATGCTTCCCAAACCTGCCCTGGCTCAGGCCAGGCCAGAGATGGCTTCCCTGTTCCTAGTGCTCTCCAGCCACCTGCCTCCTCCCACGCTGCCAGCACCCATTCAGGTGCTAACCCCCAACCTCACTCAAACCCCGAAGTGAACCCCCTCGTAGTATGCAGTTGTGCCCATGCTCAGCATTCCATGCTCTAGGCTGCACTGCCATGCTGCCACCACTGCCACCAGAGACCATGGCAGCTCTGGGGCCACTGGTTAAGATCTCACAGTTGAGTAAGCCACGATGTGGGTTCCTCCCACCACACCCTCCCCAACCCCAGCACCAGGGCTTTCCTCAGAGTGTCATTGCCACACCACTGTGCTTTTGAAAAAAGGAAATGGGGCATTGGGTCTTGAGCACACTGAGAAGCTGTGAACAGAGGCACCACTGGAGGCAGAGAAAGGGGAACCTGCAACAGGCTCCAGATAATCACCTCCTAAGCACTCAGGGCCCTTTCCTTATCTCTGTGGCCAGCAGAGCTGAAGCCTATGATGGGTAGAGCAGTAGGGCCTTTTGTACTTGTGTCGGCTATTCTGCCACGTACCAGGCCAGTGTGAAGTGAATTTACAGGGGTCCACACACCAAGGCCCTAAGAGGCCCTAGGAGTTGCCCTGAGTAATGAAGTTGAGGTTTTTGTCCTCAGCTTTTGTCCATCCCCAGCCACCACAGAGGTGGTGACACTTTTGGACTTCTGCCTGCTAGACCTCCACTGTCCAGTACAGTAGCCACCAGTCACGTGGAAATTGGCTAGTCTGAATTGAAATGTGCTCTAAGCATAAAGCATATACTAGCAGCACCTGGGTGGTTCAGTCGGTTAATCGTCTGACTTCAGCTTAAGGTTAATGAGTTCAAGTCCCTGCATTGGGCTCTGTGCTGTCAGCGTGGAGCCTGCTTCAGATCATCTGTCTCCCTCTCTTTCTGGACCTCCCCTGCTCTCTCTCTCGCAACAAGAAACAAACACTTAAAAAAAATGCACGCCAGATTTTCAATACTTAATATGAAACAAAGAATTGTAACATGTCTCATTGATAATTTTTAATATTGACTTCATGTCGAAACAGAATTTTTGGCATATTGGATTAAATGCAATATGTTATTAAAATTAATTTCATCTCTTTCTTTTGACTTTTTACATGTGACTACTGGCAGTGGGGGATACTGGTGTCAAAATTGGCAAATTGGGGAAAGAAATAAAATACTCCCAAATTCATGTATATATGGCCATTTCTAAATGTATAATGTAAGTGTCCTATACATGTGTAATGTATAATAAAGGTGGCATTTCAAAACCATATGGGCGAATGTGGCTACTGCTAGAAAATTCAATATCTCATTGGTGGCTCACATTTGTGGTTCACATTCTATTTCTATTTCTATTGGATAGTGTTGTGCTGGACTTTCTATTTCACTTAAAAGTCCACCAACAGGGGACAGGTTTCATATACTACAGGGCACCCATACAATGGGATGCCATGTAGCCATTACGAAGAATGAAGTAGATCTCTATGAGCAGAAGTGGAAAACTTCAGAGTGTTATTGTTAAGTTTAAGGAAAAAAAGGAACAAGGAATGGCCAGCATGTACAGTATGATCTCATTTGTGCATACAGAAAGCACACATGGGGTGCCTGGCTGGCTCAGTTAGTAGAGCATGTGACTCTTGATCTCAGGGTCGTGAGATCAAGCCCCACATTGGGTGTGGAGCCTACTTAAAATAAAATAAATAAATAAAATTTAAAAAGAAAGCACACATGTCTTTATATATGCACAGAGCAAGTCTGCATACATACAAGTAACTATTACCATTGATGGCCTCTTAGGAGGAGGGCTTTGAGAGGGAAAGGAAAGGAATCTGGCCTGTACTTTCCACTTTAAATCCTTCAGTACTGTTTGAAGTTTTAACAACAAATGTGTTATTTTTACAAAAATAAAACTTTATTATATTTATTTTATTTTAATATTTTATTTTTAATGTTTTTTTTAAGTTTATTTATTTATTTTGAGAGAGACAGAGGCAGCACAACTGGGGAAGGGGCAGAGAGAGAGAGGGAGACAGAAAATCTCAAGCAGCCTCCGTGCTGACAGCACATGGGGCCCAAATTCACAAACTGTGAGATCATGACCTGAGATGAAACCAAGAGCTGGATGCTTAACTGACTAAGCCACCCAGATGCCCCTAAAGATTTTACTTTTAAGTAATCTCTCTGCCCAGTGTGGGATTCGAAACCACAACCCTGAGATCAAGAGTTGCATGCTCCACCGACTGAGCCAGCCAGGCACTGTTTTACTTATATTTTATATATTAGAATATAGTTTATTATAATTGTTTATATAATAGTATAAAAGTATGAATAGTTTTCTATTCTTTTTTAAAGTTTATTTATTTATTTTGAGACAGAAAAAATGGGCAGAGGAAGGGCAGAGAGAAGGAAGGAAAGAGGAGGACAGAGGAGACAGAGGGGGCAGAGGATCTAAAGCAGGCTCCATGCCGACAGCAGAGAGCCCAATGTGGGGCTCAAACTCTCCAACTGTAAGATCATGACCTGAGCTGAAGTCAGACACTTAACTGACTAAGCCACCCAGGCACCCCTAAAAGTATGAATAGCTTTCCATAAAATATCAGAGCTTCTATTATTCTTCTCATACTTTTACTTCTACTTGCAAACACCCCTCTCACCTTCTTCTTTCTCAGTCCCATCTTCACTTTCTCTTTTCTGTCATCTGCAAAGGCCACAAAAATCTGTGAATGGAGAGCCATTCTACTTCTGTACTTCTGTACTTCTGAGGCTTTGGCATCTCCTGCTACCTCTGTCTTCCCACAGTGGAAGAATGCCATGCTAGATGATACCCAACCACAGACACCATTATCCACTACAGAGAGAAAAACCTACCAGGTGGAAATATGCCCTACCATTTCTCCCTAGCAATTCTGCTGCATTCGTGTTAAGGTAAGACTGCTGAGAAAGAGAAAAGTAATCATTTAGGAAAATGTGCATGTGATTTTTTTCTTTCCTCGTTCAGGGATGGATGGAGGCAGGGTCATACAGTGGGTTTTGGAGAGAAGGTTAGATCCAAGTTTGAGAAACCAATTTAATTTGCCATCTGCAGTTAAAAATCACTAAGAGGGTCAAGTGTTTGAAAAGAGAACTATAGAGGTTGGAGAGAGGAAAAAAGCTCTCCAGCTTCTGGGAAACAGATATAACAAAAGATTTGTTTACTCCAAGGCAGATGGGAACCTCAGTCCTTAGAGTTTAATTGAGAGAGGAAAAAAGACAAGAGATCTCACTTGATTGTCAATACCTTCTGAAGGGTGGGCCTGTTAGGTTGGAGAAATGAAAGCCCTGTTGATGTGTGTAGGGGACAAGTAGTGTGGGAAAGTACCAAATTTTCTTTTAACCATCGTTCTCAATGAAAATGGAATAAATCACTTCAATAAATAAGGGCCTGGAATGTCTATTAGAACTTCTTTTCCATGGAGACACTTACTGCTACCCCCCTCAAAATGTGAAGGATCTGGCAATGCAGTAAGTAGCCGAAACACTGGAATGGGAGTCAGGACATGGCTCTGGTCCTGAATTTGCAAAATAGGACAACAAATTCTTGGTGTGCAATTCCTTTGAAAACTATAAAGTGTGGTCAAAGATTGTTACAAAATCCAGCCTTGTCTTTGTCCCTTCCCGTCTCCCCATCTGCTTTCCGTCTCTTTTCTAGCCTCTCAGAACAAGAAATACTGAGCCAAAGGTTTGAAGTGAATACAGCTTAAAGAACATATACTGAGGAGATCACCTAGATTGAGGAATTTCAATGTTTGTGTTTCTCAGTTGCACTGCTCAGTAAGGGCAGAGCCTCCACACAGCATCCTTCAGCAGCCTTGGAACTGTCTTTATGGCTCCAGGGGCCTAAACCCTGGGCACACAATTAGCTAAGATACTTGCTTCCTCCTTGCTCCCAAACATCAGTCTGTCATCAAGTTCCATTGCTTCTGCCTCCAAAATAGATCCAGAATCTGACCATTTCTCACCAGCACTCCCATCACTCTAGGCCAGGTTACCATCTCAGGCAGAAGCCCCCTAAAGGGCCTCCGGCTCCATCTGCCAGTCTCTCACTCTATACAACAGCCAGAGTCAACTTTATAAAAAGAGCAACTCTACCTCTTCTCTCCTCTGTGTGAATCTTGGATTGGTGATTCTTTGGCTAATGTTTGCTCAGCCCCCAGGCTGAATGCTACATGCTAGCAGGAACCTTGACTGTTTTGCTTACCTCTGAATCCCCAGGCCTGGCCTAATGCCTGGCATGTAGTGGACACCTATTTGTTGAATGAAGGGATGAATTTTATTTTATTTTATTTTATTTATTTTTTAAAATGTGTATTTACTTATTTTGAGAGAGAGAGGGAGAGAGAGAATCCAAACAGGCTCCACATTCAGCACAGAGCTCAAGATAGGGCTCGATCCCATGACCTTGAGACCATGACCTGAGCCAATATCAAGAGTTGGACGCTCAACAACTGATCCACCCAGGCACCCCAAAGGAATGAATTTTAACAACTAATATTTGTAGGAGCTTTAAAGATAAATCCTTCATTGGATGCTTGGAATAACCCTGTATCATGAGTATTATTGTTCTCAATTTACACATGAGGAAATTGAGGCTCAGAGCATTGCCCAAGTTGACAGACTTAATGCACAGCATGTTGAAACTCCAGTCAGTGAGGGTCAAAACCTATGGATATTTTGATACACCATCCCTGGAGAGCTACAGGGGTGTTGAGGGGCACAGAATCCAGAGGCACTTGGATGTTTCTTGGCTGTTTAATTAAGGGGCCAGTTTGCTTAAGCCTTTGGGACCTGGGGGGCAGGCCCTGTGGGGGTTCCCTGCCAACTAGTGAGGGCAGAGTGAATTCTAAGGCACCCTTTCCTGGATGACTTCTAGAGCTACCTACTATAACCACAGTGACCTTATTTTCTGAATCTCAAAGCAGGAATCTTAGTCTAACAAACACAACCAAATACTTGAAACTAGGACTTTTCTGGAAAATCCAGGACAGAGTTACTGTACTTGTAACATATGGCAGGTACATAATGGGTACTTCTTAGCTAATTCTTACCCAGCCCCCTCAGTCTATGACATCTCAAGAAGATTCTTTAAAAAAAAAACAAACAAACCTGTTTTCTGGGCCTCCTGTTTGGCAGAAAGGGCACCAAATCCTTTCCACCCACACTTCTTGTTTCTTTAATGACTTCCCTAGTCTCTCTTATCTTTTCTGTTAACCACTTTCTTCCTGGTCTGCCTCAAAGAGTTCCTCCATCCTGCTTACTAATGGCTGCCATAAATGATTGAAAGAAATAATAATAAGCAAAAGTGCTTGGGGACCATGGCAACAGGCCCAAGCACTGAGGACAGCCCTTCCTACCCCTCCTAGTTTCTGTTTTAGACCAAGAGCTGCTGATAAGGCCTGATGGTCCCATTGTGTCACTTAATCAAGGCAATGCTGGCCAGAGACATCGTGGTTCCAGAAAAAGCTTTGTAATGCTGCTGCTTTGTGTTGCAATGGTGGGTTCATGATAAAGGCTGTTGCCAAATCAGAACTAGATCTGACATTTGCCCCATGCACTCATCAAACTTGGTTCAAGTATACCCAGAATCCCCAGACAGCCAGGCAGGCACTAGCATTAGGGTGACAGTAGCAAAAATTAAGTGGTCATCTTCTTGGGCCTGGAAACCAAGAATCATGAATCCAAGGATTTGTACTGGAATCTGGGAAAGAAGGGGCTTCTCAGTGAATCAGGATGCAAGGTCTCTTCCCACAGAGGTGATAGGTCTCTCCAATGTACTGGGTGCCCCTGGACAAAAGGGTGGGCTCCAAGAGGGGCTGGGCTGCAAACCCGTTTGAGCCTCAGTTTCCTCATCTGCAAAAAAAGAACAGCAGGAACCTCTGCACTGCTTTTCTTTTCTTCTTTTTTTTGATGGAGGACTATTTCAAGCATACAGAAAAGTATTAGGCATGAAAACATTTCCCTACACTTGCCCCAGAATGTTTTTCTTAAAGAAATAAAATATTACAGGTTCAGTTGAGGCCCCTTGTGTACTCCTCAGCCACATTCTCTTTCCCCAAAGAGATAGCCATCCTCCTGAATCAGGTATCTATGATTCTCATGCATGTTTTTTTAAATTTTGTAATGTTTATTTATTTTTGAGAGACAGAGAGATAGAGCATGAGCTAGAGAGGGGCAAAGAGAGAGGGAGACACAGAATCCGAAGCAGGCTCCAGGCTCTGAGCTGTCAGCATAGAGCCCGACGCAGGGCTCGAACTCACAAACTGAGAGATCATGACCTGAGCCAAAGTCAGATGCTCAACTGACTGAGCCATCCAGGCACCCCTCCCATGCATGTTTTAAATGCACTATGTATATGCTCATAAAAATATACAATATATGGAACTATTTTGCATATTCTTAAACTTTGTATAAATTCTATAGAACTGTACATATCCTTCTGTGGTGTGCTTTCTTTGCTCACCATTGGGTTTCTGAGAAATATTCACATAGATACAGGTAGCTCTGGTTCAGGCATTTTCATGCTGCGTAGTATTCCATTGTTCGGATGTACAATAATTTTGTTTATTTATTCTCCTGCTGTTTCTCACCTTTAGTGCTCTGAACATTCATGATATACGTGCCATTGTTCACCTGTATGAGAGTTTCTCTAGGATATGTACCTAGGAATATAGTCGTCGAGATAAAAGGTGGAAGTGTAAATTTTTAAGCCTTTTCAAGGGTCGTATTCTGGTATTTATCCAAAGTAACTGTTCATACACCATTTGCTCAGTGACTGCACTTTCATAAAGCTTTACTAGGGGAATAGTTATACACGTACACACAGACATATGAAACAAGAATACTCATTGCTACACTGTTAGTAATAGGGTAAAGCTGGAAACCTTGTCTTTTTTGCTCACCTCTGTATCCCTAGGCCTGGCCTCAGGCCTGGCTGGTAGTGGACACTTATTTGTTGAGTGAAGGAACAAATTTTGACAACTAAATCTCAACACCTATCAACAGAGAGATGAATAACCTGTGGAACACCCACCCTAGAGAATACCATAGACTCTGGAAGGAAGCAGTGTTAAGCAGACCCTTCCCTGGGAGGTGACTTGTAACCTCCTGTGTGTTAGACAGAGATACCCTCACTACTGCCACATGGGGTCCTGGCCAGAGTCCCACATCTGCAGGGAAGGTGCTTTTTCTAGCAATTGATTCCAATAAAAATAGGGAAATAGTCCAGGGAAGAAATTAGAACTCAGGTTGGGTAACTATCAGAGAGAGACAGAATTTGTAAGTATTTGAAAGGAATGTTGGCAAACCAATGAGATGGCTTGCCTTGTCTTAAAGCTAAATGATCAGCAGAAAGAAAAGAAAGAAAAGGCTTTTTCCCCTTTGGTAATGAACATCAATAGCAGGAAGTGTTTGAGGTAACTGGTGGCATTTGACTTGAGAAATTCAGATTCATCTCTAGAAATGCAAGCATGCTCTCATTTACTGGGAGCTTAGTGGATAAAGCCAGAAGGTTTAACTTAAAGAAAACATGACTTTAATAATCACAAGAGTTACTACCTCTCGAACACCTTTATGTAACTAGGCACTGTAGTGGGCACTTTCCATTCTCTGTCTACACTAGTTTTCCCAACAATACCACAAGGTAGATGTTAAAAAACCTGTTTTACTGGTAAGGACATGGAGAGGACAAGAAACCTGTCCAAAGCTGCATAGTTAGTGACGATCAGCATTTGAACTTAGGTCTGTCTGTTGATAAAGCCTGCACTCTTCTCCATACAACATGTTGCCCCTCTACATTTAGAGACAGAAGTATATCATAAACCCAGGTAATTAATTTGCTAAAATTGGTTTTAGCCTAATATATTAGAAAGGACTCCTACAGGGCTCTGTGTGTCTGCCTTACCCACAGCCCCCTTGCGAGCAAAGTGAACAGAAGTGACTCCTTGATTCTGGATTACTACTTACTCATTCAATAAATCTTATGTTGAGTGACTATTCTGTGCCAGGCACTGTGCTTTTGATCACAACTGAATGGACTAGGGGGCCTGTGCCTGAGTCAATGGTAGCCATCTTCGGCTGGGTCTGAGAATGCCTAGTGGCCTATGAATGTTCTGTAGTGAGGGCCCAGACTTACAGGGATGTTCCAGACTTCAGAGTAACCAACTGACCCAATGAGAGTCCTTTCCTGGGGAACGTGATGTGACATATTACATATGGAGGAGCACATGCAGTGCTGTGGCCCAGAAGCCAGGAGATATGTAGGGAGATAGCAGTAGGCAGAAGCCATGGCGAGTGGGCCAAGGAAGGCCATAGGGACATCAGGGGAGGTTGTGACAGAGAGAAGTTGAGTGGTAGAAGTGGCAGACATGGGGCGCCTGGTTGGTTCAGTCGGTTAAGCATCTGGCCTTGGCTCAGGTCATGATCTCACAGCTTGTGAGTTCAACCCCCACATCGGGCTCTCTGCTGTCAGCACAGAGCCCGCTTTGGATGGCTTTGGATCCTCTGTCTCCCTTTCTCTGCCCCTCCCCTGCTACCACGCATGCACTCCCTCCCTCCCTCCTTCTCTATCAAAAATAAATAAACCTTAAAAAAAGAATTGGCAGACAATTTGCTTGTCTTGTCCAGCATTCCTGAGGCATCAGTTGTGAAAGTTAGTGGCTTCCAGAGATGATTTCCTGTCTTTCACTTACTTATGAATCCTTACTCTCATGCCCTGCCACCCAAGGAAACTTAACCACCTCCTTGTTCTTGCAACTGGAAAAAGGCCAACTAACCTACAGTTTCTTGGAACCCAGACCACACAGGAGCTGCTCATCACAAGGCCTGGGCTTGCACTTCTGACCCTGGGTCTTTATTTCTATATTTGATCCTCTTGGTGTGTGCATGTGAATGTGGGGACAATGAGTGAAAATATATTTCATTGGAGGCCCAGTCTCCAGCAAAATACCATCCAGGCTTCCCAGTCCTGGATGGTGATGCACATAAGGAGGTCCAGAAGAGGTTCTGTGTGAAGCTGGAAGAGGATGGCAAGAAACAAAAGAAACTCCTTGGCAGTTGAGGACCTGCACTCTGTGGGTTTGTGGATCATGAGTAATTCCTGGGTGCCACTAGATACCTAAGGTCTTGGGGACACAATGTTTGTGAAGTTACATCCACTATCGGGCTGTTATGAGAGTCTCAACCATACCTGTGGGGAACAACTGGGCAATCTCTGCCTTCCTTAACTACATTCCCACACAACCACCTCAAGTTTCCATCTTGTTCCCCAGTCGGATGAAAGACTTTACTACATACCATGATAGGGAGAGAGCGTATGGAGCAGCAGGCACTCTCATACATGGTTAGTAGGAGGGTCAAGTGGAACAACTTCCTTGGAGGGCAATCTGGCTTTATCTGTCAAAAGTTTAAATGCACATTCCTTTTTACCCATCAGTGCCACTTCTAAGAATTCACACTAGAGATAGAGTGCACAAGAAGATACATGAACAAAGATATGCACTGTAGTACTACATGTAATGACTACCTACAGGCAATAACCCCTTTCAATAGAAGGTAGGTTAGATATATTGCATCTTGGCCACACACAATACTCTGCAGCCATTAAGAAGAATCATGTAGAGGGGCACCTGGGTGTCTCAGTCAAGTGTCGACTCGATTTTGGCTCAGATCATGATCTCACGGTTAGTGGGATTGAGTCCCACATCAGGCTCTGTGCTGATGGCATGGAGCCCGCTTGGGAGTCTCTCTCTCTCTCTCTCTCTCTCTCTCCCTCTGTCTCTGGCCCTCCCCCACTTGTCCTCCCTCTCTCTCTCAAAAATAAATGAATAAACATAAAAAGGAAGAATCATGTAGATACTATATGTGCTTATATGAAATGTTCTCTCTTTCTCTGCCTCTCCCTCCGTCTCCACATACATGCACATACTTTCACACACACACACACACACACACACACACACACTTGCATACGCACAGATGATTTCTGGAAAGACACACAGGAAACTGGTAACTGTGGATGCCTCTTGAGAGGGGGGAGCTGTTAAAGTGGGGTGGGGAGTTAGGGACAGGCAGGAGAATTACTTTTTTCACTAAACACTCTCTTATACTGTTTCATATCCCTTGCTACATGCATTTATTACTTTAAAGACATAAAAGTAAACAAGAAAAAGCAAAATTAATTGCAGAAGTCCTCATCAATAGGGGATTGATTAACTAAATCATGGTATATTCTTACTAAGGAATGCTATACAGCCTTTCAAAAGGAGATATCCTGCCATAGAAAGATGTCCATGGGCAGATTAAGTTAAAAAGAAAAACCATCAAAGCTCTGTACAAAATGTATAATAGAATCTCATTTATGTAAAAAGATATGTATATATACACACATAGACACACACACACAAAGTAGGCGTATTAATAGAAAAAGATCTGGAATGAGTCACAACATGCTGATAACAGGTGAAGTCCTTGAAGGACACCGGAATTGGCTGGGGATGGGGAGGGGCGAGTTAGAGGTGGACTTTCATTTTTGACTCTAAATACTTGTTGGCTTACTTTTGATTTTTTTTGGTATAATGAGTCTGTATTTTATTTTGCAAGACAAACATATAAATGATAAATAAATTATGAGGAAGACAAGAAGTGCGATCTTAGAGGAATCTGCCCTTAAAGCTTGGTTTCCTCACATGCTCTTCCATTCAAGAGCCAGTGACTTCTCTCAGCCAGCCTGAGCCAAGCACTGGCGGCCTCCACTTTCTGGGTGTGCCTTGCATTTCCCCACTGCCATTTCACACTTCCTTCTGTGCAGCTCAGTTAGCCTCCTCACCAGCTCCAAGCAGGTACCCATCTTTCTTCCCTTATTCAGTTGGCTTCCCTCATGCTCCACATCTAGATAGGCCACCCCTTCTCACTCCCAGCCTTTACAGAACTTCCAATTATGCTTCATGACCCGTCTCAAGCAAGCTTTCTGGAATCCTGCCACCCGTTAGTGAGTGCCACAGGGACTAATTTGGAGCTTGGGAAACTGCCTTGTGACATTCTTTATTTGGCCATCTTGTATTATTTAATATTCATGGAATCATTTGGCTAAAATGTGGATATCATTTTCTTGTTTAGAAAACACACAACTATCGCTTCTTTTTTTAAAAAATTTTTTTAACGTTTATTTATTTTTGAGACAGAGAGAGACAGAGCATGAACAGGGGAGGGTCAGAGAGAGGGAGACACAGAATCTGAAACAGGCTCCAGGCTCTGAGCTGTCAGCACAGAGCCCGACGCGGGGCTTGAACTCACTGACCGCGAGATCATGACCTGAGCCGAAGTCGGTCGCTTAACCGACTGAGCCACCCAGGCGCCCCCACAACTATCGTTTCAATGGAGCCTCCTCTCTGTTTTATGAGGTAGGCAAAGCAGGTACTATCATTATTATTGTCATTTCATTGGTGAGGAAACTAAGGGGTAGGGAGGCTTCTTGTCCAAGGTAACATACGTAGAAAGTGGCCT
The DNA here is from genome assembly GCF_018350195.1 of Panthera tigris. Classification (NCBI taxonomy): domain Eukaryota; kingdom Metazoa; phylum Chordata; class Mammalia; order Carnivora; family Felidae; genus Panthera; species Panthera tigris. The sequence continues at coordinate 58,407,744 of NC_056677.1, read as the reverse complement.
AAAGGGAGTTAGGTTTGCCTGCCTCACCAAGAATGCCTGCTTTTGTTCCCCCAATCAGAGTATAAGTCCCTGGAGGACTGGGAGTACATTTTCAATGTTTCTGTGCACACTAAAGGGACAAAAGGAAAGCCATCAGTGTTTTGATGAGAAGCTTACCAAAGAAGATGGGACACTGAATCAAGCAAAGGGTACGTGGTGGGGACATGTCAACTGCTTAGGTCAGTGGTGCATGCCAGAGATGCCAAAGCCATGGTACCTGTCTTCAAGGAGCTTACAGTCTTCAAGTAAGGCCAAACATACCAAACAATTAGGACAAAATCAAGCAGGAAATAATTGTGATTTCAGGTGATACACAGATAAACTTTTTTTCTTTAATTTTTTTTAAAAGTAGGCTTCATGCCCAGCACAGAGCACAACATGGGGCCTGAACTCATGACCTGGAGATTGAGACCTGAGCTGAGATCAAAAGTCAGATGCTTAGGGATGCCTGGCTCAGTTGATTGAGCGTCCGACTTTGGTTTTAGCTTAGGTCATGGTTTCATGGTTTGTGAGGTCAAGCCCCGTGTCAGGCTGTGAAGCCTGCTTGGGATTCTCTCTGCCCCTTCTCTCTCTGCCCCTCCCCTGCTCAAGATCTCTCTCTCTCAAAATAAATAAATGAACTTAAAAACAAAGAGTCAGATGCTTAACCAACTGAGCCACTTAGGAGCCCAATAAAAGTTTTTCTTTAAATAGCACATCAGGGGCACCTGGGTGGCTAAGTCGGTTGGATGTCTGACTTTGGCTCAGGTTATGATCTCGCGGTTTGGTCCGTGAGTTCGAGCCCTGTGTCGGGCTCTGTGCTGACAACTCAGAACCTGGAGCCTGCTTTGGATTCTGTGTCTCCCTCACTCTCTGCATCAACTCCACTCATGCTCTCTCTCTCTCAAAAATGAATAAACATTAAAAAAATTAAAAAAGGAGGCACCTGGGTGGACACTCAGTTGAGTGTCCGACTTCAGCTCAGGTCATGATCTTACAGTCTGTGAGTTCAAGCCCCACGTCGGGCTCTGTGCTGACAGCTCAGAGCCTGGAGCCTGCTTCAGATTCTGTGTCTCCCTCTCTCTCTGCCCCTCCCCTGCTCATGCTCTGTCTCTCTGTGTCTCAAAAATAAATAAAAACATTTAAAAAATTTTTAAAAATAAATAGCACATCAAACCTGCAGCTTTGGGCAAGTAAAACCTTTTTTGAAAGAGTAGATTTTTTTAAAATAGGAAATAGTACAGACAGTAAACAGCATTTGTGACAGTGGTACATGGATGATTGAAATTTGGGAAACTGCCATAGGCCCAATAGAATAAGAGATGGGCCAGGTACAAAAAGATGGAGTATGTGCTTGAACAAAGGTCTGAGTCACAGCAAGGAGTTGGGACAGAACAACCTGGTGGGGCTGAGTGTGATGAGAAGTCTCCTTTGCAAATCTCTATCCAGGCTAGATTCCAGAGGCTTTTGTGAGCCAGTCTGAGAAGTGTGGGCTAGATCAGGAGTCATTTCAATTCTGTGTGTGGGAGGAACACAATGAAAGTAGTGCTTTGAAGGATTGGTCTGGCGGTGATGTGCAATTACGGACTAATGTGGGACTGACAAGTGACCCAGGACTACACTTGCTTGCTGCCACACAGAAGATGCCACCAAGATGTAAATGCCACATGAGAAGTTAAAGTTAAGGTTCTTTCATGGAGACTCACATGGGAGTGTGGTTTGTCATGTATTATTTGAGGTGTTAAAAAATGATCTAAAACTTGACAGCAAGGCAAAATAGATTGCTGAGCACTCTTTCAAGAACATATGAGAGTATCGTCAGTGAGGTTGCTTGACTATTCACTATTTTTTAAAAAGTTTATTTATTTATTTATTGACAGAGAGAGAGAGAGAGAGAGAGACAGAGACAGAGATGGAGACAGAGAGAGAGAGAGAATATAAGCGGGGTGGGGGGACAGAGAGAGAGGGAGAGAGAATTTCAAGCAGGCTCCAAACTGTCAGCGCAGAGCCCAATGTGGGGCTCAATCAAGAGTTGGATGCTCAACTGACTGAGCCACCCAGATGCCCCAACTATTCATTATTGATTAAGGTTCACTCTGTAAAATTAAAAGTTAACTTGTAGAACATTGGCAAGTTGTGAATGATTCTTGTCTGGTAGAAATGAAAGTTATTTCTGTCCAGTAGGAAAGATAGCACTAAAGGTTACAGTTTTATTATCCTCTAGACATACCCAGTTTTGTATCTAACTTTTTGATCTTATTCCATCATTCTTTCAAAGTCTCTCACCTCTTTTGGTCTCTCATGTCTTTTTTCAAACTATTTTTTATTGTGGTAAGATAGACATAACATAAAACTCACCATTTTAGCCATTTTAAGTGTACAATTCAGTGGTATTAACTATATCCACACTGTATCCATTTCCAAAATTTGTCATTACCCCAAATAGAAACATGAAGCACTAATTTTCCCTTCCTCCTGTCCTCCTAGCCCTTGGTAACTTCCTACTTTCTGTAGAATTTGCCTATTCTAGATATTTCATAGTAGTGGAATCATGCAGTATTTGTTCTTTTGTGTCTGGTTTATTTCACTTAGCATAATGTCTTCAAGGTTTATCCATAGTGTTGCATGGATTAGAACTTCACTCCCTTTCATGGCTGAATAATATTCTATTATATGGATATACCACATTTTGTTTATTCATTCATCCATGGATGGACACTTGGGTTGTTTTGGTCTTTTGGCTATCGTGAACAATGCTGCTATGAACATTCATGTACAAGTATCTGTTTGGGTCCTTGTTTTCAATTCTTTTGGATCTACACCTAGAAGTGGAATTGCTGGGTCATGTGACAATTCTATGTTTAACCTCTTGAGAAACTGCCAAACTCTTGTTATCTTTTTAAAAATCTGCTTTACCACAATGCTGGCTCCCTCAGCAGTGAGTTAAATGAATCTTTGATATGTGATCACTCTATATTTCAATTACAGTCATGGTTTTAACTCTTTGAACATTACACCTTAATAAAGGCAACTTATTTACCTTGCTAATCTTTAAAGCATAAAGCTGACCCCTGCACCCCACTTTGGCCCCCATTGCTTATTGCAAGCTCTCTACAGGGGAGTCAAGGAAATGAGTAGAAATGAGGATTCCCTTGTTTAATCCATGAGGGCAGCATGGTATTTTGGTAGTTATAAAGAGAGAGGAAATTTGAATTATAGTCCTGTGTTAGTGTTAGCAAATGAAGTCATGCTAAGCATGGACAGAGGGTGTGTACATCTTTATTCTAGCAGGGAACATATGGAGACTTTGCTCCTCTGGAACACAGAGCAATTGTTGGTTTTCTACAGTGTGATAGTTTCTGCCAGGGAAACTCTAGAGAAAAGCTTTGCTCTGGGTGACCTCTGGGACTAGACAGACCGCAATGGAACTCGTTGGGAGATTTGCTAGAATTCTTTTTGTACAGCCTCAAAACGTGCCAACACTGACATTTGACGGGAAATCTTTTAGGCGGGAATAAAGAGAAGGAAGAGACTGGGACTGGAGTTTGAGGAGGAAGGTGGGCACAAAAGTGGGGAGAGGGTACAGGGTGGGGCAAGAAGCAGCTGCCCCACTCAAGACCCAGCTCCTCAAAGGAGATTTTTAATTGTCTCTAAGTGGCCTGTTGTTCAGCCTATATAACCCCGCCTCCCCAATCTCTCCTGGATTATTAATCACACATAAAATCAGAGATATTCTTGGCTTCATATATTTTAATGTTTCGAATCAATAAAGTTTTGCCTTTTTGAATGAGGCTGAAATGAAAAGAGGAAAAAAAACATTTCCCCTCTCACAGCTCAGAAGGAACTGGATTTTGATCACAATTTTCTCACTTTTGAGGCAAGATATGGAAGAACAGATGAGTGTAATGAGAGATTTTCACAGGTGGTTGAGAATGTGTAGGAAAAAAGAAATCCAGGATAAAAAAGAATGTCACTGTTATAAATATGATCAGAATATATCTATTTCTGAAAGCATACCAGGTGGGTTAAGAAAATAAAGGTAAAAAGCTATTTTCTTCTGACACCCTAATTGTACTCCCTCACAGGGCTATGACAAGATAAAACAGATGTGGTAAGCAC